>NC_089238.1:40638985-41351005 GCF_963924675.1 Phocoena phocoena | reverse complement strand
TAGAACCCGCACTCTAGAGCCCGCGAACCACAACTACTGAGCCCATGTGCCACAACTACTGAAGCCCACGCACCTAGAGCCTGTGCTCTGCAATAAGAGAAGCGACCACAACGAGAAGCCCGTGCACTGCAACAAAGAGTCGCCCCCGCTCGCCACAACTAGAGAAAGCCCGTGTGCAGCAACGAAGACCCAACACAGCCAAAAATAAATAAATAAATTTATATTATATTATTTTTAAAAAATTAATATTGTACACAATTTTTAAAGGTTACTTTCCATTTATAGTTATTACACGTGTGAATTTTCTTAATACATAAAAATGGGATGGTGCTCCCTGCCCTGCCCTTCTAACGGGGCTCATGACTCTTCACATCCATCCTGGCTGAGCCAAATATCGCTGGCACTTTCATGACTGCTCTGGGTTCTGGGAGATGCAGATCCTGGTGGCTGACTTGATCCCCTACTGATGTACAAATAACCCTGCAGGACCTTCCTTGCACATCCCACCCCCCTCCATGCTCTAGCACTTTCCCCTGGAATGGAGTCCCCAGAATGAAAATAGCTGGCTCAGAAGGTTGCCAAAATTGCCTTCTAGAGAGACCGTCCGAAAAGAGAACAAGCTGCTGACACTGGTAGGAATGGTTCCAGTGGCCTGGTGGTGGACAGGCCCCAACCCAAAATTCTGATTCAGGGATTACAGCCCAGGGCCTAGAATGGCCTAATACCAGCCAGACTTGGAGACCCAATGGCTCTCAGGTTCATGCTCATGGTGAACCAAGTAGAACGGATACACCTGCCCTCGCTGCCCCCAACAGAGGAGCTCTCTGCATGCTGCCTGCACTGCCCAACCCAGGTCCCTCCATGGAAGCCACATATCCCCATCAGAAGCCTGTGGCCATGTGGAGTGGGTGGGTGGAACACTGTGGGTGGGAGCTGTGGCCCTGCCTACCTTAATCATATCATCCATGATGTGCACATTGAAGCCTTCACAGTCACCACAGGGGCTCCGGATCCTCCACAGGTCCTGTAAGGAAGGCACAGCCTTACTGACACCCACCCAGCCAGGGCACACCAATATCCACACTCAGCCAATGGGGGCGGGTGGGCAGGCACGCCAAGGGCTCTGTGGGACAGCCCAGAGATGTCCACACCCACCCAGGCACACGGAAGTGTGGTGACAAGAGCAGGAAGGGTAAGTGAGGTCAGGCTGGGGGGCTGCCCCAGGTCCAAACCTGAAGCACATCTTGCTGCTCCCGCAGGCCTGGAAGAAATGCCCACAGTTGAATGGGCCCAGAGACACCAAAGACCCAGGATGGCTCCTCAAACCTGTAAAGCCCCCCATGATCCCAAGCCCTCTCCTATGAGGGACAATCGGCCAGAGCTACCAGGATAGTGTCTCTCCCTCCTTGTCCATCCTGAACACCGGTTCATTGGGAAGAGCTCTATCAACCAGTTCTCGAGGCTCTACGCCTATAAAGAGAGCGTGAGGACAGGATCCCCGGAGGGGACCAGAGGTGCACTCTGGCCAGTCAACGTTGCATTCTCTGTCTCTTGGACGTATGCCTAGGAACAGTGTCATTCTCCACATTCCCTCTTTGGCCATGAAAACCAGAATTTACATGGAATCTGATCAAGTGAATAAAAAACACAAAAGAAATGCCCAGAAAATTAAGTGATGGAACCACTAAGCTACCAATGGATAAAGCTGTTCTTATCAAAGAAATATCAAATGACATTCATGCTACATTTCAGGTTAAAAGCATTTCAAAATCCTTTTAATAAAAAATGCCTTTCCCAAAATGACTTTGTGACTGTGGTTCTGCTTTGATGAGAAAATTAAAATGAAGGTTTTCAATTTTTCTCGCATAAAGAAGCTGACTCGCCCATCTCAAAATGCTTTTAACAACGGGAGCCTCAGCTCTCTTTTTTTTTTTTGCCAGAACAGTCACTTTATTAATAGGAAGTGGGGGCCAGGCCTCTCGGCCCAGCGTGGCGCGGGCTGTGTGTGAGGTATGGTAACAGAATTGGAGCCTCAGCTCTTAATAAGAGCAGAGCAAGCTGAACAGCTTATCTTCTGAAACTCTTAATTTATATTTTAAAATTATTCTGATAAACCATAATTGTAAAATGACAACACACAGCCATTTCCATTTCATGTGCCAAATTACTTCATTTTTACAAAGGCAAGCCTCTTCTATTCAGCCCTGCAGTGTGATGACACAGAAAAACAGAGGCCCAAACTATTAAGACCCTAGTTGCTCCATCTGCATCCAAAGTCTTTACAAGAAAACAAGGTCCCCCCATCCCCTGCCCGAAAACTTCTGGGTAGCCTACCCTGAACTCCACGACCATCATGTGCAGCGAGGCAGCCTGGGGCATCACCACAGCGCCAGGCGCCAGGTGCCTGTCCACAGCAGTCCGTACATACCAGAAGTACAGGTTGTGCCACGGAAGCAGGCTGGTGGTGAAGAACGGCTCACCCAGGAGGAGAGAAACCTGGCGATCAGAGCAAGAAGCAGGACCAGGGCGTCAGAAGGATTCGGCTGAGGAGTAAAGGACAGGTTACAAGTTTCACAGGCACATTCGTTCATTCATTCACTCACCCACTTGGTCAGTCAGTCAGTCAACAAGCATGTCAAGGTCTGCACCTGCCCTTGAGGATACAAAGATGAGAAACAGACATGAGCCCTGCCCTCAGGAGTGCAGAGTGGAAGGGGCAGCAGACAAGGCTGGGGGCCGTCCTCAGAGAGTGCAGTAAGCTCTGACAGAAGCAAGGAAGGGGCTCGTGGAGAGACTCTAGAGGTAAGAGCATAGGGAAGGGCTTCCAGGATGGCATCCTGTAAACCCTACTCAAAGCCTTATCATGACAATTTACTATCAGCGCTAGTCTGTCTCCTTCACCAGGCTCGGAGACCACAGAAGTAGGGACAGAGAAGTGGCAGCACAGTATTCCCAGCACAGCACCTGGCCCAGAGCAGATGGTCAGTGAAGGTTTGCTGATTAGATGAATAAATGCATGAACAGGAGACAGAAAAGCAAAGGAGTAGGGATTACAGGCAGAGGGATGGGCAGAAGCAAAAGCAGGGGTGTGAAATAGAGCAAGGCCCTTTTGGGAGCTTGTCAGACGAGCAGGTGGGGTAGGACAGTAAAGAAAGGGTGAGGCCACAGAGGTGGAGAGAAGCCAGGTCACCAAAGGCAGCTGATGACAGGTAAAGGGGACTGGACTCTGCCCTGGAGGCAAGAGGGGATCACGAAAAGCTTTAATCAGGGTTTAGTATGAGAAGGAATGTGCTTTAGAAAGATCCCTCAGGAGTTCCCTGGTGGCCTAGTAGTTAGGATTCTGGGCTTTCACTGCTGTGGCCCACGTTCAATCCCTGACTGGGGAACTGAGAGATCCCACAAGCCACACAGTGTGGCAAAAAAAAGAAAAAAGAAAGATCCCCAAAGTATGTAGGAAGTAGGGAGGCTACCTGCAGGTGGAGCTGGGGACAGGACATGACTTGGGCGAGCACTGCTATAGTCCAGGCAAGGAGTAGGGAGTCTGTGTCAAAGGGAGGAGAACCAGACAGCAGATGCTGAGGAACCAGACCACCCAGGGCTGGGCCCAAGCAGACAGGCATCAAGGACAGGGCCAGTCCAAGATGACACATGGGTTCCTAGTTGAGCTGACAGAGATGCAGAAGGAAACAACGAAAACAGAAAGGGGTTGGCCCTGTGTATTCCCTGTTCCCCCAATACTGAGGCAAGAATGCCCACTCTCACCACGTCTACTCAACAGTGACCTGGAGTCTACCCAGTGCACCGTATCAATGGCTTTCAGAATTTAAATTTTCTTTTTCTTTTTTTTTTTTTTGGCCGTGCCGTGCGGCTTGTGGGATCTTAGTTCCCCAACCAGGGACTGAACTCATGCCCCCTGCAGTGGAAGCGTGGAGTCCTAACCATTGGACCGCCAGGGAATTCCCTAAATATCTTTTTAATCCTCATCTATAAGGGAAAGAAAGAGCAACTTGTACACGAATGATCAGAGCAGCATCCTTCATGGGAGCCAAAAAGGAGAAACCACCCAAATGTCCATAAACTGTCCATCAATATGGATAAATAAATGTCCATCAGTATGGACAAATAAAATGTGGTACAGCCATACAGTGGAGTATTATTCAGCAGCAAAAATAAATGAAAATGAAGTACTGATTTATGCTGTAACGTGAATGAACTTTGAAAGAAGCCACCTACGAAGGACTATACGTCATGTGATTCCATTTATATGAAATGTCCAGAATTGGCACATCCCTACAGAAGGAAAACAGGCTAGTGGCTGCCTAGGGCTGGGAGGCTGGGGATAAATAAGGAGTGACTGCTAATGGGCAAGGAGTTTCTTTCTGGGTGATGGAAATGTTCTAAAATTGATTGTGGTGATGGCCGCATAATCTTATGAATATACTAAATCACTGAACCGTACACTTTGCTGCATGAACCATATCTCAGAAAGAAAGCTGTTCTTAGAAAAAAGGCATGGGAGGAAAACAGGCAAAAGGCTTAAATAGATATTTCACTAAACAAGATATAGAATAGCTTATAAGCACATGAAAAGGTGTTCAACATTATTAGTCATTAGGCAAACACAACTCAAAACTACGAGACATCACCACACACCCACTAAAATGGCTATACTAAAAAAAAAAAAAAAAAAAAAAGAGGGCTTCCCTGGTGGCGCAGTGGTTGAGAGTCCGCCTGCTGATGCAGGGGACACGGGTTCGTGCCCCGGTCCGGGAAGATCCCACATGCCGTGGGGAAGCTAGGCCCGTGAGCCATGGCCGCTGAGCCTGTGCGTCCGGAGCCTGTGCTCCGCAACGGGAGAGGCCACAACAGTGAGGGGCCCACGTACCGCAAAAAAAAAAGAGAGACAATACGAAGTGTTGGTAAAGATATGGAGAAACTGGAACCCTCATACATTACTGGTTGGGATATAAAATGGTATACCCGCTTTGGACAACAGTTTAATAGTTTATTTAAAAGTTAAACAGTGAATTCCACTGCGGTCCAGTGGTTAAGACTTGGCACTTTCACTGCTGAGGGCCCAGGTTCAATCCCTGGTCAGGGAACTAATATCCCACAAGCCATATGGCACAGCAAAAAAAGAAGTTAAACAAAAATATCACACAACCCAGCAATTCCAAGCCTAGGTATCTAAGGGAACCGAAAACACAAAGACTTAACATACCCATGCTCACAGTAGCATTATTCATAATAGTCAAAAACTGGAAACAATCCAAATGTCCACCAACAAGTGAATGGGTAAACCAAATATCACACAGTCATACCCTGGAACACTACTCAGCATTGAAAAGGAACAAAATACTGACACATTCTACAACATGGATGAACCTTTCAGCCATGAACAGTGAAATAAGCCTGACACAAAAGACCATATATTGTATTATTCCACTCACATGAAATGCCAAGAAAAGGCAAAGGTACAGAGAGAGAAACCACATCAGCGGCTGCCTGGGGCTAGGGGCTGGGTGATGGAAGTTCTAAAACTAGACAGTGTGACAGTTATATAATTCTCTATATTTACTAAAAAATCTTCAAATTGTACACTTGGAATGGGTTAATTTTATGGTATGTCAATTATATCTCAATAAAGGGGTTAAAAAAAATGTTGGCAAGAAAGATGACAGGTTCCAGCTTGAAGGGCCTGTGGGATATGTGAGATTTGAAGACCCGGCTTGGACACCCACGATTCCCACATAGGAAGGGATGTGATGGTCCTGAGAGGAGATGCAACAGAAGAGGAGAGGACAGACAAGGAGAGAGCACCAAGGACACCTGCAGGGAAGGATCAAGTGAAGGAAGAGAGACCGATGAAGGACTGAGAAGGAGCAGCCAGAAAGAGAAGAGGAAACCCTGGAAAGGCAGCCTCTTAAGGGCCTAAAGAGAAGTATGTTGAGGAGGGAGAGGCCCCTGTTGTGAGGGTGCAGGAGGCCAGCGAGATGAAGCGGCAAGGAGACCGTGTCTAGTAGCCAAGGTTACTGAGGGCCGGGAGCAGTTTCGGAGGCACACGGGGGACTGAGGAACAGATGGGAGGCGGAAGCGTGCACAGCAGTGCTGTGAAGGGAAAAGGGAGGGGACACGATGTGCCGAAGTCGCTCTTAGCAGAGATCGTCTGCCGTTGCTGAAGGAGCAGCCATGAGCCACTTGAGAGCTGCGCAAGTATTTGCTCAGCAGGCATCTCTGCAAACCTCACCACATCCTCAACAGCGGCGAGTCCTTAGCTGGTGAGTGACTGGGGGACACACAGTGAGGTCCGGAGAAGGGGGCAGTCAGGCTGTCTCAGAGCCGTGCTGTCCAGAGCAAACGCAGAGCACTCACTACTTACCTTTTTATCCTCCAAGTCTGCAGGTGTTAATAATTCAGGCCGTTTCTCTATTATATTAATTTTATCTTCCAAGTGGTTAGCCTTGAAGATCTTAGAGAGAAAACAAAACTATTGTTTTTGTCCAGAAAAAGAACATCTCAGTTCCTTTATCTGTCTGCAGTTCTCTGGCCAAACAGTTCTGGAGCACCACTTTCAGCTGCTTTGCAGAACTTCTCCCATCCAAAGGCCTCCTACAGACCTCAGATGAGATCAGGAGCAAAATGTCATAAGAGCAAAAGAAATTTCTCTTGCAGGCACATTGGCAAGACTTAGCTGTAGGCTTGTAGTTCTGGTGGAGGTAGGTTATCCTTCAGAGAGGGAATCACTGGCCAGGAGGAGAAACACTGTCACAGAACCAACCAGTCAGGTCAGTTTGTGAGCAGTGACTCCATGGGCGCTGGTGCCCCAGAAACAAATCTCAAATTCAGTTCTATCACCACAAAGACTTTAGTTTTTTTCATTTTATGTGAAGTGAGGAGAGAAGCCTAAACATCTTCAGCCACAACAAAGTAGAGTCTAAACGCTCACTGCTATTCAACGACAGCCCTAGAAGACTTCCAGGCCAGCTCTCGACTCAGGAGTCACAAGAACTTCACTGGCAGCTCCTACTTCTCCCAGTTCCCTTGGTACCAGCACTGCTTCAAAGTGATCAATCCCAGACTCAGGAAGGCAGGCCCCACAGGTCCCCTCATTATTTCAGTAACAACAATTATCACTTACTTTTTTCATCAGTCTATGAGAAGCTGCTGAATTCTCTATCGTAAATACCTGAAGAGGATACCATGCTATTAGTTGTAGGAGGTGCACTTAACAGAGAAAGAAAACAAAGATTAAAATGCAACTCCAGGGCTTCCCTGGTGGCACAGTGGTTGAGAGTCCGCCTGCCGATGCAGGGAACACGGGTTCGTGCCCCGGTCCAGGAAGATCCCACATGCCGCGGAGCGGCTGGGCCCATGAGCCCATGAGCCATGGCCGCTGAGCCTGCGCGTCCGGAGCCTGTGCTCCGCAGCGGGAGAGGCCACAACAGTGACAGGCCCGCATACCGCAAAAAAAAAAAAAAAAAAGTAAAATGCAACTCCAAGGCAGAGGACAACATCTAACTAACTCTACCTGTGCTCATTATCCCCCTGGGACAGTACAACATTCTGCGCTGAGGTGGCAGACTCAGACTCGGGAGCTGTGGCGATGGGGCAACAGCTATAGCCTGACTCCTACCCGCACACAAGGCAACAACCCCTTAGCCACCAACACAAGCACGCCTGCCACATATGTGGCAGCTGCACTTGAAAGAGCTTTAGTCACAAAACCATGTACCCAGACCACATGACACCCGAACTCAAGAGCGGCCGTCAGGAACCTGGTAGAAGGCACATGTCCAGTACCTGCTCTGCCCCAAGGTGATGGGCCAGTATGGAGAGCAGACTGCCATCACTGATGCACAGGCAGACACTGTCCGGCTTAAGCACCTGCAGAAAAGAACAACCTCAGCACAGATTTTCTTACAATGTCAAGAAATTCCTGTTGACAAACTGACAGGAACATTTCCCATCTGACCCCCTAACTCACTCTGTGATTATTCAATCTTTGATTTCCTCCTCACTCCAACCCCCACACAGCCCGGCTGGATCTTCCTATGCCCTCACACAAGTCATACCTGCCTCCCAGGCTCAGGTGGTAACCAGCCCCCCACTCCAACACAACCACCTCCCTCACCTCTCCCCACCATCAGGAAAGACTGTCCTCAAGCCATCCTAGAGGGCCCAGCTGAAGGGCTGCCCTGTTTATCAGAGGCAACCTCCCAATCCACAACCACAGGCCTCTTCCCTACCTGGTCACAGCACAGAAAGCTGTAGGCATGTCAAATGACTCCCCAAAGCAGGAATGCCTTTATGGGTCAACAGACCCCTCTGAGAGAAACTTAGGATGGTTGGGACCCTCCCTCCCCCCAAAAATGCATGCATATGCATACGTGCACACATATTTTTCTGCATATGACTCCAAGGGGTCCAGAGACCCCCGTCCAAACCTTGTGTGTGGTCCCCAGGCTGAGAGACCCCTTCTACAGGTAGCAGGGAGCAAAGGTCTTTCAGGAGAGTTACATGACAAAATTTACATTCTAGAAAATTTTAGAAAGGAAGCAGGAGATGAGAGGAATAATGGGGTGGCTGAATCCACAAGGATCACACAAAGGAATTGCTGGTGACCATAAAGGCAAAGTGTCCAGAGGTAAGGCAGGGGCCAGGGAGAGGCTTCCATAGAAGAGCAGAGAACAAGCCCTCAGGTAGTCCAGAAACAAGCTCCCTGGCCTCTGCCCAAATGCCCGCCCAGAAGGAGCCGGCTGAAGCCACTCATGGACAGAGAAGGGAGCACAGAAAACAAAACCAGCTAATCATAAGCGAGCAATGAGCTCGGTCGGGTCCATGGGACAAACCCCTCCTGGCCTACAACCACCTAAGGGGCTGGACACTTACCGTCCTCAGGGCCTGGACGTATTGATCAGTTCTGTTCTGATCATTGATCTCTCCAAACCGAGGCCGGTTCCAGAGCAGATGAGCCTGGCAGTCACACACAGGGCGTGCTGGGTGGGCTCTCCCATCCTTTTCGGGGCTGGGCCAGGAAATGAACAGACACAGGGTGATGACCTGCTAGGCACCAGCGAGCATGAAGGCACGGCACAGGGACCTGCCCCAGGGAAATTGAGATGGAGAGGGGACACACGCATGGTCCTCTAGGGGGCAGGAGTCTAGGCACTGGCTGTGGAGTGGGCATTAGAGGTCGGAGGGCCCTCCAATTCAAGGCTTCTCATATATATCTGCTCCAAATGGGGGTCCTGCCACTGGGGCAGCCTCTTCAGAGTACACACAAACAGGTACTGAAATACCCAGTCACAAACTTTCGCTCTTATTCTGTTCAGATACAAATGTGCCCACTCAAACCTGTACAGGGTCCGGACAGGGAATTTATATAAAGGCACAGTGTCACAAGCCTAATGCCCCACCCAATGAGGCTTGGGGCACACCTGGTCCTCTGGAGGCTGTACCACACACAGTAGTCGTCGTGGTGGGCTACCAGGCAGAGGGCTGAGCCCTGGACAACAGGCTCCTCTTCTGGCAGGAAGTACACACACTGCATCCAGTGGTCCCGCCACTGAAACAGGAAGAGAATCAGCTATCACCAAGCTGCAACAAGAGCAATGCATCTAATCCGGGGGCCAAAACCCAATTCAAAAATCAATTTGCAGGGAAACCACTGTGTGAACTATAGATAGCTACTATGGCCAAAGAGATAAAGAAGAAAATCCTCAAGTCAGAGAGGCTAAAGGTTCAAAATCTTGCTGGAACACTGCTGGCTTCAGAAGGATAGAATGTGGCCTAGGGCAGTGGTCTTCAAGGTGGGCTCAGGGGAGGGGACTCCAGCCAATGCCGTGTGTGTGTGTGTGTGTGTGTGTGTGTGTGTGTGTGTGTGTGTGTGTGTGATCGTGACTAGCAGGAACCTTCTGCCAAAATGTGTACTTGATTGCAAGTATCTCCCCTCCACTAAAATCATACCTATACTGACCTCCTGCCCCCACCCACACCTCTTCAGAGTAGTTCCTCAGAGCTGAGAGGCTGTCTCCCAGGCTACAGTCCTCATCTGGCTTCAAATAAAGTCACAACTCTCAAACTGTGTTTTTTTTTTTTTTTCAGTCAACACATTCTATCCTACCTGACCTTGAACTTAAAGACAGGTGAATAACATTCCCATCTATCTAAGATGTCTATTTGAATGTAAAAGCTAGAAAATTAAAATCTAACCAGATACACTCTGGAAAAAATAAACACTAACAAGGAGGAAAAACAGATCCTCTAAAACCTGTTATTCATTCTTTACTATGCCTCCCTGATCCCTCCCGGGCTCCCACAGTGCTTCCCTGACACCATGTCCCTCCCACACACCAGCCTCCCAGGTCCTAATGCTAAAGAGCTATGATAGCCAGAATCCACTGTCTGAGGCTGATCAAAAGCAGTTTAATGAAGTCATGAGGGAGATTCATTAGCAGCTCTTCAAATTCGAAACAGTCCAAAAGTCACCACTGGTAGAGGAAGGACACAAGCCCCACAGTCAGGACACCTGGGGACAAGCACCCACCAAGGTTGCCTACACCTGAGGCCCTGCTCCCCTCATCGCCAGGCTTTGTGTGGTTACCCAGCATGTCTTATATGAGGATTCAAGGAGAAAATACACATAGAAGCACTTTGAAGATATACAAATGAGAAGTATTAACATTTTAATGAAATTCTTATGCTAATTTTGCAATTACCACACTCCTAGAGAGGAAGAAAGCAGCCCAGTGCCAACCTCAACTCTGTTGGAGAATTCTGACCTCCCCCCCACACCACACCCCACCACACACACACCACACACGCCCCCACACACACAGATCACACCCCACACACACACACCCCACACCCCACACACACACACCCCACACCCCACACATGCTCTCAGCCTACGGGGGACTGAGGCTATGCAGAGTGGAGCCGGGGCAGCTCAAGGGCCCAGAAGGACTGACTGAAATCGCACAGCAGTCATGACCCTTTGGCCTAAGCAGTAACTCAGGGAGCAGGATGAAATGCTAAGGCCTTCCCTGAAGTCACCATGTATACACCCAGAACCAGCAGCTGAGCAATCAAAGCCAAGCCAGTGCCCAGCAAGTGGGAACAGGAAGTCAGAACACCCAGAGGACAGTGCCCAAGGCCTCCCAGGTGGAGGGAACATTTGATTCCTTGGTCCTGAAGCATCTTTCCCACTTTCTTCCCTTGTGTTTGTGTACAGAGGGGTAGATAATACATGCACATGAGAGAAAACTCAAAAGATATAAAAGGGTCATGGAGTGAAAAATAAGTTTCCTTTCCACCCCTAACCTCCAGCTCCCTTCCCAGAAGCAACCATTTTTACCAATTTCTGTGAATTCTTCCCAAGATACCCTTGCATACATGCACCACACATAAAGGCTGATAAACACATATATTCTTATTTTTAATAACGCCAACACTGGCACAGCACACACTGTTCTGTGCCTCTTGTTGTTTCACTTGATCTGTCCTTGAGACTGTTCCACATCAGTGCAGAGACAGCCACCTCACCCTCTGCGTGGATGCAGGAAAATGGACTTGGCCAGTCCCTGCTGGTGGCCTCTAGGCTGTTCCAGTCTTTTCTATTTAATCAGGGCTGCAGTGAGTATCCTGGCACACACGTCATTCTACACGTATGCAGCTCCATCCAGAGCCTAAATGCCTAGAAGGGGTGTCAGGTCCCATCCTGACCGACTGTGGGCCTTGCTGCACTCTACAATGCTCTGGTGATCACCCTCCTGCACTGCCCCAGGGCTCCACCAACAGCATGCAAACTCTGAACTTTATTCACTAATACACAAAAAACAGTATTTCACTGCAGTTTAAATCTGCATGGTTCTTGGACTTCCCTGGTGGCACAGTGGTTAAGAATCCACCTGCCAATGCAGGGGACACGGGTTCAAGTCCTGGTCCGGGAAGATCCCAAGTGCCATGGAGCAACTAAGCCCATGCGCCACAGCTACTGAGCCCGCGCCCTAGAGCCTGAGAGCCACAACTACTGAAGCCCGCGCACCTAGAGCCCGTGCTCTGCAACAAGAGAAGCCACTGCAGTGAGAAGCCCGTGCACTGCAATAAACAGTAGCCCCCGCTCGCCTCAACTAGAGAAAGCCCGTGTGCAGCAACGAAGACCCAACGCAGCCGAAAAATAAATAAATAAATAAAATTAAGAAAAATATTTTTAAAGAAAAAGGAATATAATATGTATTTCCTTTTCTGTAGTTCACATCCTCCCCACTTTCCATTGAGCTGAAGAAGGTAGATTCTGAGGTCACAGAAAATGCGGCTGTAGACAGGCTGTAGTTCTCTATCACAAGCTAATCTGAGGACCCCTGGATTACTCGGTGGGCAGGTCTAAGAGTGGCTGTACCAGGACGAGGGGAGAGCCAGCACACCAAAGCTGCCCTATGGCTCACTGTGACCACTGGTGTTGACCATGAACTTGGCCTGAAAGGTCTATCTTATATCTTACTACAGCTAGCCTTGGTTTTTTTTCTTTTAAACTCTTCTTTGACATTGATTCTAACATAGTCCCTTCTATCTCTAAATTCTTAGGAATCTAAGCTTCAACATGCTCCCTTCCCAGGACCAAAAGTGGACAAGTTTCCTGATTTCCACAAAAACGTGCTCAGCTCCCGCCTCTTACCTGGAGCTCCTCTGGATCCGAGTGTGCCCAGAAGGGGGCCATGGTGCACTTGATCTTCCCCTCAGGGTCCATTTCAATATCCCACCAGGAGAGAACCACCTGAGCTTGGCCAGATGCCAGAGGTTCAAACTGCCTGCTATGGGAGGCTGTTGAGCTACTGACTTGCTTGCTGAAGTCCACACTGTGGAAGAATATTCAGGAACTGAAGCATATTTTAAGCTCACACACTCTATCTTTAAGCATTTATGGTGACCTCACCAGCAATGAGACTTGTTTGCAATGGACTCCTGATGTCAAAATGAACTCAAAAAGAACTGCCAAAGACCGCAATTCACCAAGTGTCTCCAAACGCCATGACCCTGGGTGGCTCCTTGGTACCTGAACATAGGCAGCACGTTGCTGAGGACAGTGAAGTCAGTGGGAGACACCTGGTTCAGCTGAATGTCGTAGACAGAGGGCGCGCCAGGACACCTCTCCAGTTCCAAGGGGGGGACAATGACTTGCTCTCCAAGGCTGGTCTGAACACGGATGGGAAACAGCTTGTTCCATGACCACATCCTCCTGGACTCCACCAGCTGTGCGTAGACGGTTGCTCTGTGAGGCACTGCCTCACAATTTTTCTAAGTTTATATTAAAAAAGTAAAACAAAGGAACAAAAAAATAACCAGTTACGTTGACCCACAGTAATTCCCATTGAGCAAAAGAGATTTATTCCCTAATATTAGGCAGGTTTAGTAACATCTAATGCCTTATCACTATTAGGACAGTGAACTGTTTTCAGCCAATGCCCTTGGGAACAGAAGAAACCAGACTTCAGAAAGAATACACATTATGCCTAAGACGACTTATGTCAGGTAAGTTCCTAGCTACCTGACACTCTTGAATATTTCAAAAATAAACCTTGCCCCAGGAGCTTCTACCTGAGTGGGTGGTGGGATTCCAGGGCGCTGCTATGGAGGGGTGTAGTGAGCCACAGCTGGATGCTAAGGCCAAGGTCACCAACCAGCTCATAGATTTTCAGTGGAAGCTGGGTATGGCTGTGAGCTCAGACAGCTGCAGATCACTTAAGTACCCTTATGTTGCAGTGATGCTCAAAGCGGCAGATCATTCAGGCCAAGTAAAGAACAAGTCCTTCGAAATGACAATTCCACAGTTTCAGAATTTCTAGACAGTTCAAGGAAACTGCTGCAATTATTGAAACTGTGTGAAAACTGATTACTTGGTTGATGAATTGCTATCATCATTCTAAAATCATGGACTTTACTCTCTGCAACAAAACTGCCTAAGGATCAAATGATATTTATTGAATGAAAATTACACTTTTGGTTTTTCATTTTTTTAAATAATAAAAAAGAAAATCAGACAAACAGGAATTACAAAGTGGTGACTGCCACTTTGTGGTATGTGAATTCTATCTTAATTGGACAAGTGTCCATCCTCAACCGACCTGACCTCCTGGCCTCACCTGGCACTGCCGACCACTCTCCTCACTTGGCTTTGGCTGCAGTCCCTCATCCGATTTCCCTCCTGCCTCATTCATCCAATACCCTCTACATGCCAGGCACTAGGGGCCCAGCCATGAAAAGAACACTCACAGCTGCTACTGCACAGAAAGCACAAGCACAGGGTTTGTCTACCTCAGCACTAGTGACCTTTTGGATCAGGTGATCCTTTACTGTGGGGGCTGCTCTGTGCATTGTAGGATGTTTGGTAACATCCCTGGCCTCTACCCACAACATGACAGTAGCACCACCTCTCAGTTGTGACATCAAAACTGTCTCCAGACACAGCTCGGGATGAGAAGCACTGCTCTCCCTCTCTGTCTCCTTCACAAAGCTGTGCTTCCCCTGCCCATCCCTCACAGAGAGAATTCCCCAGAGACCTGGTCTGGACCATCTTTTTCTCCCACCATGTACTCTCCCGTTTGACCTCAACCACTCCATCTTCATTTACCAAATACATGTACCCAAATGCCTCCTGGTCCTCTCTACTTGGCTGATCCTCAGCTCAAAGTCTGTCTAAACCAAACAAGTCACCTTCACCTCTCCCCCACCTTCCCAGGCCTGGTCCTCCTCCCAGTCAACAGGGAGCACTACCATCCAAGCCAGTCACCTACACCTCAAACCCTGGCATCATCCTCAATGCCTCCACATCTAAGTAACAGAAGTCCTTGACCACCTTCCTCCTCCCCGAGTCTACCTCGCTGGGCTCCACTGCTATGGCCTTGACTAAGGCCTACCTCAGCCCAGCACCTGGACAACTCCAGCCACCTTCTAACTAGTCTTCCTGACTCTAGTGTTGCACCCCAGCTGCTCTCCACATGCCTGCCTGCATAAATCTGACACTGATCCTCTGCTTAAAACCCTTCTGAGCTACCACATGGCCTTCTGGAGCACAGGGGCCCTTCTTGGTCAGGCCCTGCCCAGCCCTTCAGCCTTCTCTCTTACCCTGCCTCCCACACACCCATAAGCTGACTCATCTTCACATCTTTGTGCAGGCTGACCTCCTCTGCCGTGACTCCCCCCAGCTGCCAGGCCAAACCCTGCTCACTCTCAAGACTGACTCAGCTCATGCTTCATCTTCCCCAACCTCCCCGCCTTCTCCCACCAGAGGGGCAGGACCTCACCCCACCGACCACCATCAGCGTGGACCTCAAACTGTACTGTGACCACCTGCCCACCTACCTGCCTCCCCAGGAGCTCACCCTCGTATTCTTGGTACTCAGAAAAGGCCCTGCAAAATGAAGGCACCAATAAATGTGTCTTCTAAGATCAATTCCTGAGTCACTGCAATACCACATGGACTATCTGTCAGACACTCCAGCACCCCAGTTCCATGACCTCCAATGTGGCAGAAAAAGGGACAGGGTAATGGAGACTGTGTGCCGCCATAGCTCCTTCAAGCTGAGACTCAAGCTCGGCAGATGGGGACAGTGATTAGAGTGGACAGTGCACACCTGGCTGCTACGGGCCAGCTGGGAGAGGAAGCTGAGGACAGCTGCCTGTGCACCTTTTAATTACTAGATGAATTAGAGAAAGACAAATTGAACAACATTAACATAATTCTGAATATCCTTGTTCTCTATTTCAGGGATTCATCTAATTGATGGTTTTAATGTGGAGAAATAGAAATAATCTCTACCAAAGTTACTAGGAAGAATTTTGCATTTTGGAGACAACAAGACATCTCACGCAGGATGGGGAGCTGGAGGACGATCACCATCACATGCTGACCACATGAGTAATGTGGACGCGGGCCCCAAATGCCTTGGAAGGAGCCCCCTTCCTCACTCCAGGGGTACTAAGTACCCCTCAAAAGAATACCGGGCCAAGACAGTTACAGGCTCACGTGAACAGTGCCCACATGGCAGGTGCCAGCAGAAGCAGCAAACACTCACACCTCCCCAGCCAGCCTTTGCCTCTGAGTCTCCACCTCCCAGTTTATGTTCATAAAAAAGCAAGACCAACATCTCTGAGCTAAAATTTTCAGCATATCTCTCCCTTCTCAAAACAACTGTCGGGGCTTCCCTGGTGGTGCAGTGGTTAAGCATCTGTCTGCCAATGCAGGGGACACGGGTTCAAGCCCTGGCCTGGGAAGATCCCAAATGCTGCGGAGCAGCTAAGCCTGTGGCCACAGCTACTGAGCCTGTGCTCAAGAGCCCGCAAGCCCCAACTACTGAGCCTGTGTGCCACAACTACTGAAGCCTGCGTGCCTAGAGCCCATGCTCCACAACAAGAGAAGCCACCGCAATGAGAAGCCTGAGCACCACAACGAAAAGTAGCCCCCACTCACCGCAACTAGAGAAAAGCCTGTGCACTGTAACGAAGACCCAACACAGCCAAAAATAAAAACAAACAAACAAATTTATTAAAAACACAAAAACCTGCCAAAGATTATCACCACCCAAACTCCTTCATCTGGAACAGCCTGGCATTCAAGGTCTTCTATCCTCCACCCCATTCTCCACATTAGCTTACAAGCACCTTAGGCTGGTGTTCCCACTGACCTACCAAACAGGTCCTCCACCTGGGACATCTCTCCTTTTCCTCAGTGCCTTTCCAAATTCCACCCTCTCCACACATGCCCTCATCTCCTTCCTGAGCCTTGACCTTTTCCACCAGCCCTAAACCAAATGTCAGTGGTGCTTCTGCCTACCTCTCCATCTGGCCCATCAAGTCCTTACCACTGCTGACTAGTGTGGATATAGAAGCAAGAAGAATGGCTTATACTTCTCCCTGGATGCTAGCACACCTTACACACAGGTGACATTAAAAGAATGTTTGCTGAATTCAATTTGAAGATAGTTTCTAGTCTTTTGACTCTAACCTACTAAGACGTGGCATTCAAGAGGCACAGAAGTCATAATTGAGGACAGTCAGAATCTCATAGGAATCAAAGGTTGCCCTAAGGTGTACAGAGAGGCACTGAGGGCTCAGGCTATGTAGAGCGTGGTGTGTCAATGAGAGCTGTGTGAGTCAACTGAGATCACAGCAATTTGCCCGAAGGAGGCCCTCAGTCCCCTACCTGCACGAGATGCCTGTGTGCGTGTTCATAGGAGGGCAGTGCTCCCTCCCCAATCAGTTCCGTGTCAAACAGCTCCGTGATCAGGATGTTGGCACGGCATGGCATGTCACCATCTGAGAAACAAAAGGAAAGAGTCAGAAGCAAGCAACAGATTGGAACAAATATTAACAGCAAATATGTAAAAGATAAAAGGTTAATAGGTCACTAAAATTGAAAGCACATATATATGCTGAAGTATTTAGAAGTGTCATCATGTCTGCAACTGACTTTTCAACGGTTCAGAAAAAATAAAATAAAATAAAATCCACATTGACATAACATGTATACATCAAAATGCTAACGAGTGACTCCTAAGTCCTGGTTAAGAGAACATGGGTGTTCACCATACTACTCTATCAATTTTTCTGTATGTTTAATAATGCAAGGGACTTGTAAAACTGATAAGAAAACTACAAACACCCAAGAAGAAAACCAGGCAAAAATACAAATAGACAATTCAAAACAGAAAGCAAATCAATCAAATACAAGAAAAAATTTTCATTCTTATTAGCAATTAGAAAGATACAAACAATTAAACTATTAACTATTAAATTAGCAAAAATTATTTGAAAAGCAAAACTGAATGCTGGTACTTCAGATATTTCTAGGCTGCAGAGAGGGGGAGAAAACTAAAGCAACAGAGAGGCTGATTCCACTGATACGCAATGATACAACTGAGATCCAGGATTCAGAAACCCCAGTTCCTTACACTAAATCCCCCTTAATTTAGTTTCTTGCTACCAAACAATCCCCCAAATAACAGTTTTTTAAGGACAGTAGGATTATGGAAGGTCTTTCTGTTAACTCTATTCTTTAAATCTCTATAATGTAAAGTAATGTTACTTCTACAATTACAATTTTTAATGAGTCCAGATAAAACTGACTTTGGAAGGGGTATTCATCATGGAGAATTAACTGTAAACACTCCTAATGGCTCATGAATTACAATTTGACAAAGCCCACTCATCTTCCCTACACAGAAGACAAGTATCACAGATGAAGTGAGAAAAGAGCAGCATTAAGAGGTTCAAAGAAGGACGCAGTAGAGGGAGCTTGAGCCTTGAGTCATAGAGAGCTGGGCCTGGATCCCACTTTCTAGCCCTGAACCCTCAGTCCTGACCATAAGTCACCTCATCTGTAAAAGAGTGGTAGGTTACAAGATCTGCTTCACCTGGTGGTGTTTCAAATAACAAAGGTAAAACCTATCCAGCTCCTATGAAGTACACGTGTCCTCAATGGCAGCACAACGTGAAAGGAGGCTGAGAAGAAACTTCTGTCTCCTGGCACAGAGACCCTCCTGGGTCACTGCCCATCCTCTCTGATATCATGCCAAACTCCAATTGAAATACACTGTCCCATACTAAGCCAACCACCCCACTTGCACACACCTGCTTCTCTGTCCAACACTTCTTCTCAATGAACAGCATCACCAGTCACACAGTCCTGAAACCTGGGCATCACTGACCAGCTCCAGAACAGGAACCCTGACTGGCCTGTTCACCACTGCACCCCAGCGCCTAGAACAATGCTGAGCACCCAGTAACAGTCAGCAAATGTTAGCTAAATTCTTGATTCCTCCCTTTTTGTCACCCTACATCTAATCAATCACCAAGCCCTACCAATTCTACCTTCTGAATAATTTTTAAGCCAATTATGTAACTTAAAATGATTTATTGCCCAAATCTTCTTCAAAAATAAAGCTTTATGATCTAATGAATTTCAACAAATACTTTTTGAGAGCCTGTTGAGTACTAATGTATAAGGGTACAGAGGGTGCAGGGGGAGCCAGAGGAGGGGCAGTTACCCCAGGTGCCTCAGAAGTCTTCACCAAATGACTGGATGAATGAATAAGTGCCACCCCAAGTTGGCTGCTCCACGTCTCAGCATGTAACCCATCTCTGGGGAATAGGCAACAAACTCAGACACCATTTTTTAAAAGGGCTCAGAACAGAAGCTTGGAAATACGCATTTGGGAGCAAAAAGGAAGGTGCAAAGGACAACCAAGACTGGGAGATGTCACTGAGGCCTGGGAAGGGAGAGTTTTCAGAAGGACTGAATGGCAGAAGTACCAAAGCTGCAGTGTTTGTAAAGCAGGGAAAAGACCATCAGCCCGGGCAGTGAGGAAGCCACTTGTCAAGTTGAAGAAGTAGAAACAAAGTCCCATTTACAAGGGGTTAAGGACCAAGCAAAGCTGACAATCTACTCACTAAACAAATATGACTGAATTCTTTCATGTGCCAGGCCCTGTGCCAAGTTATGGAATGGAATTAATATTAATAAGACTATACAGTCCATGAACTCAGGATGCTTCAGCTGTGTGGGGATACAGACATTAAATACATAATTACTTCATTATTGCAGTCATAAGCACTACATAGAAAAATATTAAGAAACATAAGAGGGGGCTGGCGTGAACAACACACAGCCTGGAGGAGGCACAGGGCAGAGCACAGAGTGAGTGACACGGCAAAGGCTGCTCGGCAGGTGAGTCTCCGCTCTCTCAAGATCTCGGGCCAAAATGGAGTAACTGGGATCAGACTTATCCACCACCATAATCAACTAGAAAACCTTGCAAAGCATATGAAACAAGTGGTTTTAGATGTTGAGCAATGGGAAACAAAGTGACCCCTACTACTGCCCTGGCTTCCAGCCAGCAGGCACTTTCCAGACCATGGTACTCGGTACACAGAGTGAGAAGCCAAGCAAAGTGTCTTGCTGAATAAGGAGACAGCAAAGAGTTCAAGGGAGTGGAGGAGGCTACACTTCAGAGAGAGAGCCGGACAGGAAGTTACACAGAAAAAGGGCTTCAGAAATCTGCAGAGGGTTCCCCTCATGTCTCTTGCTGACTATATTCACACACACACAGACTAAGCCTCTAGAAGGTCGAGCAAAGGATGACCACGTAGCTATAAGCTGAACAACTGCCAGAGCTCAGAGGACTAAGAAACATTCTAGTTCTGATTAGCCAGTGCCCAGGCATTCAACAGAGACCCCAGAAAGGTCACACTGTACTAGTATGGCTAAAGCTTGCTTAGAACTAGGGTTCTCAGTAGGGGGAGCTAGGGGAGCTTTCTCAATAGGAGAAAGCACACAGGCTTTCTCTAGTTGTGGGCTTTCTCTAGTTGTGGCAAGCGGGGGCTATTCTTCGTTGCGGTGCACGGGCTTCTCATTGCAGTGGCTTCTCTTGTTGCGGAGCACGGGCTCTAGGTGCACAGGCTTCAGTAGTTGTGGCACACAGGCTCAGTAACTGTGGCTCACGGGCTCAGTAGTTGTGGTTCGCGGGGTCTAGAGCGCAGGCTCAGTAGTTGTTGCGCACGGGTTTAGTTGCTCCGTGGCATGTGGGATCTTCCTGGACCAGGGCTTGAACCTGTGTCCGCTGCATTGGCAGGTGGATTCTTAACCACTGGGCCACCAGGGAAGTCCCCCTAGAAGCTTCTTGTCCACTGTGCTCTTCCAGTATCAGTGGCATGTGAAATGTTAGAAGTCTGATTCAAATTCCTAAACTATAAAAAATATTCTGAAAACCTGGAGAGACCGAGCTACACAGGCAAATCTCTCACACTGGATACTGAGACAGGATATCGGAACTAAGCAAACCTCTTTCTACTATCAACTTAGTTTTACTTCTATCTGCTAAAACGCAAAATTCAGATAAATTGTGAATTCCAACTTGCTTAAGCAAAAGGTTTCATTTGTTTGCATCACTACTCTTATACTTGATTAGCTCTGGTTTACTCATTCCTGATTTAACTAGTAGAGAAATAAACTAACAGAAAAGCAAAGTGCTTATCTTCAGATCAGCACATGGAGAGGCCCCAGTCTCTGTGATTACCTGGGTACATCTATTCCACAAACTGGAATAAACCTTTTCCTCTCTCCTACAAGAGCAAGTAAAGCTTTTGACACAGGATGTGTTGATCTTACCTGGCCCTATGGTCACCTCAGTGGAATGCTTGTTGATAATCTTAATCTTATCACTGAAGCCATTTTTCTCCACAATCTTTACAGCAGCATCAGCCATAGGTTTGAAAACCTAAAAATTAGAGACAAAACCCAAGTAAAAATGAGCAATAAATTAAATAACATCCTAAAACCCAAGATATGCCTTGATTCTGGACCTATGATTTGTACTAAAAGAGGCCTACACTACAGAATTTCTTCCTGAATACACAAAATGTACCTCTGTTACCATTTGATACAGGCAAAATACTTCATTGGGCTGATTTGGGTTCATTTGATAAATAAACAAGACTTCATCTATGTAACTTAAATACTTCTCCAAATGTGTGTCTTGGAAATGAATACAAAAGGATGAAATTCCGCTGCGTTTAACTTGCAGCTGGGCCTTCTCATTACATGCCAGGCACAGGAGGGATGCAGGGGGCTCCCAAGGAGGCTGCACTACCTAGTAAGGATGGCAGGTGCCAGTGCTATGCTAGAGGGAACCAGGAAGGGGACTTGCCTCACAAAACCATGATCTGTGACCTGGGACAGGAAGTGTATGTGCTCTCTAGAGGAAAGTGAGACTGTAACTGTAGTAGATGTTAAGTGTGAGCAGCAGGTTACCCTCCTGCTCAAAACTGTCTCAAATCCCTACTGCTAGCAGAACACAGCCTATATTTTCTTACGGTATTTGAGGCCCTCCAAAATGTGGACCACCTTACTTTACCCAGCCTTACTCCCCTCCCACACCCTCCACCCTCTACCCGATACACACACACAACCAACGCTACAGCCACGTGGATGTCCTCATTGTGCAGGAGGCAAGCCTGAGCCTTCCCTGCCCTACTCCCACCTGCAAGCAAACCCAACTTTCCAGGGCAGCACAAATCCCCCCCAACAGAAGTCTTCCCTGAACCCTTCACATGTCCCTAAACATAAGTTTCTCCAACTCTTACTTTCCAGCCTGCCCAACTTAGATTGCACAGCTCCAACCACGTCACTGCATAAAACATACAGATGCACATGCGGCCACACACAGAGAAAGGAAATTTTTGAAAATGATAAAGTGCCTGGTCACGATGACAAGATTTCCATTTTTTTCTAAGACCTTTTCTGCATCACCCATATTTTCTGCCATGATCACGTATTTCTTTTATTATAGTCAAAAGGGAAATGCTATATTCTTCTATAAAGAATGCATATGTGCTCAGCTAGGAAAAAAAAATCTTCACAATCTGTTTCAAATTATTTCTAGGCTCTGGCTTGATGGTTTTGATGTATTCATAGTTTGAGGGCCTCAAACCCTCAGTTCTCACCTATCAGTTTACCTCCACTCCAGAAGTATCACAAGCTCACACCATCCTCTCAGCCCTCCTGCCCCTTGACTTATCATTCATCTCTTCCACTGACCCTTCAGGCTCTGTCATTCACAGCCTCCTCCTCAGCCACCAAGAACTCAAGAACTCACCCCAAACACTACCTGGAATGAACCCTGAAGCTGACTTCCCAACATCATTCTGTGTCCTCTCCTGGCACTCAAATCAGTTTGGGGAACTGACCTTCTTTCAAGTGGTGCATCTGTCTGGTCTAAGGTCAATGAGTAAGTTAAATGGCATTTAACCTTACTCTGGCCAATGATACCTAAAGAGAAGTCTGCTAGAGATGCCTGGGAAAGTTCTTTTTGCCCTTAAAAAGGAGAAAGAAAGAGAGGAAGCCAGGACCATGCTTTGTTTTCAAGGCATTTGCCACAGAAATCACTGTAACCAATGCACCTTCCCCAAATATTCCTTCCTTTTCAAATGTACTAAAAGAGAAGCCTACAGTCAATGTCTGTGATTTCTTATATTCCATCCATTCCTCAACCTTACTCTCCTGAAAATATCACCTAAAGGGGGGTCACCAATAACGTCCTAGCTGCCAACCCACAGCTTTCTCAGTCCTCATCCTGCTCAATTTCTATACCTGCGCTAATACAGTAGCCATATGTAGCTATTTAAATGTAAATGAAAATGAATAAAATTCCAAAATTCAGTTCCTCAGGCCTACTAGTCACATTTCAAGTGCTCAGCAGCCACATGTGGCTAGGGACCAGCATACTGGCCAGCAGAGCCATAGAAGATTTTCAACATCAGAAAGTTCTATCGGACAGTGCTGCTCTATAACATCCACACCGACTGACCACTCCCTCTTTCTCACGATTTCTATGCAGTCTGCCCCTACCCTCTAGGGGCTCTTCGTGTCTGTCTGAACTTGACTTTATGGTCACTCTTCTTCCTTCAGCCCCCTGAACATAGGCGTGTTCCAAGGTCTGCTCTTTTCAGTGTACTCTCTCTCCGTGGACAGCCTCCTACACTGCCAGCTTCACCTGTCACATCTTTAGCAAGTGAGTCCCAAATCCACTATATATATGCAACTCTCTCAAGGTTCAGACTTCCGTCTATAGGGACCAGCAGGTTCTCTCTCACTCTTTCTTCTGCACCTGTCTTTCCTGTTGCCATGCAGCTCAGGCAGAGCTGAAACCACAGGGCAATCCACAGACAAGAACAGAGGATCAAACAGGTAGTCACTAAAACAAAAATTGGGAGGCCACCATAAGATGTCAAGAATCAAATGGAAGAGGTCTGAGAGTCACAGGCAAGAGTAGCAAGAGAATTACAAATCCAGGTAAGTGATGTAAAAATATGGAAAAACCTAAGAGTACAGTCCTACCAATTCTATCGAAAAGTATGTTCTCACCCTATATTTTTAATTAGCAGTCCACATATATACTGGCTCCTGCCACAAGACCTGTCTCTCTCATACTCAACACATCCAAAATGAAATGCATTGTCTTTCCTGCAAAGTAAGTTATCGTCCTCTGAGTTCCTCTTACCAGTCAATGGCATCCCTGCCTCCACCCCAGACACCCACACTAGAAAACTAACTCTCACATACATGCACACCCTGCCATCAAAGCTACCCATGTGGAGTCAGCACCACATTAGGAACTAAAAAGACCAAGCTCCAGGTCTAGCTCTCCTACTTATTAACTGTGGGACTTACATCTTTAAACTCTATGGGTCTTAGTTTCTTCATTTACAAAGATAATAAAATCTAGTTGAGTTTTTTGTTTTTTGCCGTGCTGTGGAGCAGAGCTTGCTCCTCTCCCGCTCAGCCGTGCAGGCTGAATCGACCAAAGCAATGGTTATGGAGAAGCCTAGTCCCCTGCTGGTCGGGCGGGAATTTGTGAGACAGTATTACACACTGCTGAACCAGGCCCCAGACATGCTACACAGATTTTATGGAAAGAACTCTTCTTATGTCCATGCGGGATTGGATTCTAATGGAAAGCCAGCAGATGCAGTCTATGGACAGAAAGAAATCCATAGGAAAGTGATGTCACAAAACTTCACCAATTGCCACACTAAGATCCGTCATGTCGATGCTCATGCCACTCTGAATGACCGTGTGGTGGTCCAGGTGATGGGCTTGCTCTCTAATAACACCCAGGCTTTAAGGAGATTCATGCAGACCTTTGTCCTTGCTCCTGAGAGCTCTGTTGAAAATAAGTTCTATGTTCACAATGATATCTTCAGATACCAAGATGAGGTCTTTGGTGGCTTTGTCTCTGAGCCTGAGGAAGAATCTGAAGAAGTAGAGGAAGCTGAAGAAAGACAGCAGACACCTGAGGTGGTACCTGATGATTCTGGAACTTTCTATGATCAAACTGTCAGCAGTGACTTAGAAGAACATTTAGAAGAACCTGTTGCTGAACCAGAGCCTGATCCTGAACCAGAACCGGAGCAAGAACCTGTGTCTGAAGTCCAAGAGGAAAAGTCTGAGCCAGTATTGGAAGAAACTGCTCCTGAGGATGCTCAGAAGAGTTCTTCTCCAGTGCCTGCAGACATAGCCCAGACAGTGCAGAAGGACTTGAGAACCTTTTCTTGGACATCTGTGACCAGCAAGAACCTTCCACCCAGTGGAGCTATTCCAGTTACTGGGATACCACCTCATGCTGTTAAAGTACCAGCTTCACAGCCTCGTCCGGAGTCTAAGCCTCAATCTCAAATTCCACCGCAGAGGCCTCAGAGGGATCAAAGGGTTCGAGAACAGCGAATAAATGTTCCTCTCCAGGGCTTCCCTGGTGGCGCAGTGGTTGAGAGTCTGCCTGCCAATGCAGGGGACACGGGTTCGTGCCCCAGTCCGGGAAGATCCCACATGCCGTGGAGCGGCTGGGCCCGTGAGCCATGGCCGCTGAGCCTGCGCATCCGGAGCCTGTGCTCCGCAACGGGAGAGGCCACAACAGTGAGAGGCCCGCGTACCGCAAAAAAACAAAAACAAAAACAAATGTTCCTCTCCAGACGGGACCTAGACCAGTCTGTGAGGCTGGTGAGCAAGGTGATGTTGAACCCCAAAGAATCGTGAGACACCCTGACAATCACCAGCTCTTTATCAGCAACCTGCCTCATGAGGTGGACAAATCAGAGCTTCAAGATTTTTTTCAAAATTATGGGAATGTGGTGGAGCTGTGTATTAACAGCAGTGGGAAATTACCCAATTTTGGGTTCATTGTGTTTGATGATTCTGAGCCTGTTCAGAAGGTGCTTAGCAACAGGTCCAACATGTTCAGAGGTGAGGTCTGCCTGAATGTGGAAGAAAAGAAGACTCAAACCGTCCGGGAAGGGGATCGTCGAGATAACTGCCTGCGGGGACCTGGAGGCCCTCAAGGTGGGCTCGGTGGTGGGATGACAGGCACCCCCTGAGGAGGCATGGTGCAGAAACCAGGATTTGGAGTGGGAAAGGGCATTGCTCCAAGGCAGTGAATTGCTCTTCACCGATCTTCAGGCAGCAGTACAAACCCTAGCTCCCACAGAATGGTGAATTTCTTCAGCCAACTTCTGGTATCTTGGAATCTGATTCTAGTGTATGATACACTGCTTATGTTTGTACAATTTTACTTTTTGTATTAATGGTGTGTGCTCCTTCCCCCTCTCTCCCCGACCCCGCCACCTTTTAGTCCTTCACAGGAAAAATGGATTTTTTTTTTTTTTTTTTTTTTTTGCGGTACGCGGGCCTCTCACTGCTGTGGCCTCTCCAGTTGCGGAGCACAGGCTCCGGACGCGCAGGCTCAGCGGCCATGGCTCACGGGCCCTGCCGCTCCACGGCATGTGGGATCTTCCCGGACCGGGGCACGAACCCGTGTCCCCTGCATCGGCAGGCGGACTCTCAACCACTGCGCCACCAAGGAAGCCCCAGGAAAAATGGATTTTTAAAGAAGAAAAAAAAAAGACTGCATTTCCTTGTTTTATTTGCATATACAGACTGGTTTTCTTTTAAACAGTTTCCCCAAAGGAATGTGTCTTGCTTATTACTGACATTTGGTATGTTTCATTCACTGGAATATTTCTTACTTATCTTCTACATGTTTCAAAAGCCTGTGAGAATTACAGGATTTGATAAACACTTTTAAGGCAGGAAGAACCCAAACTGTCTCTTCTTTGAGAGTCATTACTACCTTCTGATGTGGAAAAACTGCTGTGGGAAAAATTGACAATTTAGATTCTCTCTGGTATGGTTAAAAACTGAATTAAAGGTGTTAGTGGAGTTTTTCTTTGGATACATGGTCACAAAACAGTTCCAAAACCTACTGTTTTTACCACTGAAATTTAAATTGTGAAATAGGTTTTAAATGCCTAGAATGCAACTGATAAGCTTTTCTTGAACTGTTAGGGTTTTTTTGAAGTAATTTTTTCATGTTTAATTTGTATTTGTAAAAAAAAAAAAATTTTTTTTTTAAATTTGAATAACACAAAACCAGAGCAAAAGTGTTGTGCCTTCTATTTATCTTTGATTCCAGTCTTGGCAATTGTTTAAAGAAAAATAAGAATTAAAAAAAAAAACCTAGGGCTTCCCTCGTGGCGCAGTGGTTGAGAGTCCGCCTGCCGATGCAGGCGACACAGGTTCGTGCCCTGGTACGGGAGGACATGACAACGACTGACTAGACATTAGCTTTTTTAAAGTTCCTCAGTGATTCTGACATGCAGCCAAGGCTGAGAACCGCTGTTTTCAGGGAAGACAATGAGCTCCTGGAGGAAGGAACTGTGTCTGATTCATCTCTGTGTTCTCCAAACCTGACCCTGTGCTTGGCATGGAGTGAACACTCCATGAATGTCTGTCTGTGAACAAACAGATGGGCAGAGTGCAAGGGACACAAAGAACTTCCCACACAGGACACAGGACACACATGTGAAGAGTGTGCCTCACCTCAATGGCATAGCAGAAGTCAGCACCAGCCGTGACCGCCATCATTGACAAGAGTCCTGTGCCAGTGCCAATGTCAAGAACCAAGGCCTTCTGTCCTTTGTCCTTCACCCTGCTCACAGCAGCCCGGATACCTTGGTAATATTTCATATTCTAAGAAAAAGGGAGAAACAGTTGTTATTTCATACCAGTTTTATAAATAAGTGCTTTGTGAAGTTCTGAAGTCATGGTTGGCAGCAGCAGTGTAAGTCATGACCCTATAACCTCTGTGACTTACACTGGCTGAGTTGGGCAGGACTCCTGAGGCTCCAGGGGCACTGGGTCAACCTCTTAAATTAAGCGATGGTCTCTCCCCTTCACATCCACTCTTCTATACTCTGCTTAGACATGCTGGGGCTAGGGCTCTGCAAACTACATTCTCCTCTTTCCAGCTGTTAGGACTGGACAACAGGGGAACTAGAGGGTGACTGAAAGGTAGGAGAAAGCTTGTTCCTTCCCACATAAGGGCTCTCCTTGGGCTCTTCAGAGCTAGCAGCAGCACTCAAGCAGAAATTCCTCTCAGAGATCTGAGCACTAGCCTCACAGGACCTCTCCTCCACACATCTAGGTCTGGAAACCCCAGTCTTCTCCCTTTGTGTCCCCAGCCCTAGGAAAGGGGACTGCTTTCTGCAATTACTATCACTAGGCTACCCTGGGGCCTCCCAGCCCTCCCACACCTGTGTAACCAATTCCCTCTATTAAATTCCCTCTGTTGAAATATGTAACATTGCTTTTGGTCTCCTCACTGGACTCTAATTCATACAGCTTCCTGGGCTAAAAAATATTTTCCTCTCACAAAATCATTTCTTTATTTTTAGTTCAGGTCCTTAGTAGCTTAAGCAGACACATTTTTTTCTCTATAACAGTTTGGCTGATTAAGTACCCTGACCCTTCTGTTGAAAATAACTAAAAATGATGGGGTAAATATATGTAAATCTGTTTAAATGCACTGATGACCTTGCCAAGTCACTAAGCAATATTAAGAGGCCAAACATGGACTTCCCTGGTGGTCCAGTGGTTAAGAATCCGCCTTCCAATGCAGGGGACATGAGTTCAATCCCTGGTCAGGGAACTAAGATCCCACATGCTGAGGGGCAACTAAGCCCATGCACTGCAACTACCGAGCACACGGGCCACAACTAGCGAGAAGCCCACGTGCCACAACGAAGATCCCACATGCCGCAACTAAGACCTGACGCAGACATACATACATACATACATACATAAATATTAAAAAAGAAAAAGAGGCCAACACCTAGAAGTGGATTCACCTGTGTTGAGCCTTAAGATGACTCCCCTACCAGCTGACACCTTGATCACAGCCTATAAGAGACCCAGAGGCAGGGAACTCAAGCTAAGCTGAGTCCAGATTTCTGACCCACAAAAACTGTGAGACATGGACTTCCCTGGTGGCACAGTGGTTAAGAATCTGCCTGCCAATGCAGGGGACACAGGTTCGAGCCCTGGTCCGGGAAGATCCCACATGCCATGAAGCAACTAAGCCCGCTGTGCCACAACTACTGAGCCTGCGCTCGAGAGCCCAAGAGTCACAACTATCGAGCCTGCATGCCACAACTACTGAAGCCTCCATGCCTAGAGCCTGTGCTCAACAAGACAAGCCACCACAATAAGCCCATGCACCGCAGTGAAGAGTAGCCCCTGCTCGCCGCAACTAGAGAAAGCCCACGCGCAGCAACAAAGACACAAAGCAGCCAAAAATAAAATAAATTAATTAATTAAAAAAAAAAGTGAGATAACTCTTGAAGCCATTAAGTTTGGGGATAATTTGTTATGCAGTAGAAAATGAACTAATACAGGACTATATTTTGATATTTTGATACAGAACTGGTATCAAAAGGGCAATATTCTCTGACCACAGTACAATCAAGTTAGAAATTTCAATAACAAAAATGTAACTCAAGGGCTTCCCTGGTGGCACAGTGGTTGAGTCCGCCTGCTGATGCAGGGGACGCGGGTTCGTGCTCCGGTCCGGGAGGATCCCACATGCCGCGGAGCGGCTGGGCCCGTGAGCCATGGTCGCTGGGCCTGCGCATTCGGAGCCTGTGCTCCGCAGCAGGAGAGGCCACAGCAGTGAGAGGCCCGCATACCGCAAAAAAAAAAAAAAAAAATGTAACTAAAGAAAAAAAGATTTTTGAACACTAAGAAATTTTAAACTCACAAGTAAAAGACTAAAGCAAAAGGGAATTAGAAAATATCTAGGGAGTTCCCTGGTGTCCTAGTGGTAAAGATTCTGGGCTTTCACTGCCATGGCCCAGGTTCAACCCCTGGTCAGGGAACTGAGATTCCACAAACTGCATGGCAAGGCCAAAAAACAAAACCAAACAAACAAAAAAAATGCAGATTTCTGCTGGGCCTGAGGTCTGCGCTTGGTCTGCATTAAAAAAAAAATCTAGAATTGAGTAATTTTTTTAAAACTATATATCAAAACTCATGGGATGGCTAGAGCAATATTTGGAGAGAAATGCATTAAAAAAAGACAAAAGATGAGACAGGCATCCACCTAAAAAATTAGAAAGAGGGCTGCAAAATAAACTCCAAATGAGTAGATGAATAAAAATAATAAAGAACAATAATCAATGAATTAGGAAACAAATATAAAACAGAAATCAATGAAGATAAAATTTAGTTATTTCAAAAGATTAAAAACTTGAAGAACCTCTGGTAAGACCAGTCCAAAAAAGAAACAGAAAAAAATGGTAAAGGAAGAAAAAGAAGTACAAGTAGCCAAAAACTGGGAATGAAGGGCGGGTGATGAGGTGGTGATATCAGTATATATGCTGCAGAGATTAAAGAGTCCACCAGGAGGGTACTTCCCTGGTGACGCAGTGGTTAAGAATCTGCCTGCCAATGCAGGGACACAGGTTTGATCCCTGGTTCGGGAAGATCCCACATGCCACAGAGCAACTAAGCCCATGTGCCACAACTACTGAAGCCCTAGTGCCCTAGAGCCTGAGTGCCACAACTACTGAAGCCCACGCGCCTAGAGCCCGTGCTCCACAACAAGAGAAGCCACCGCAATGAGAAGCCCACGTACCGCAATGAAGAGTAGCCCTGACTTGCCGCAACTGGAGAAAGCCCACATGCAGCAACAAAGACCCAATGCAACCGAATAAGTAAATAAACAAAAGAGATTAAAGGATATTAAAAACAATCTTTAGCAAATAAATTCACCCAAAATCAGATGAAGTGAACATTATATTGGAGATTCTATCCAACACATTAGAGCAAGAAAAAATGAAATAAGATCTAGATAGAAAGAAAATTATTATTAATCACATATGAGATGAGTGTGAAGAAAACCCAAAACACCTACAAATAATTATTAGAATTAAGAGAACTGAGAAAGATTACAGGATTCCAAATCAGTAAATAAAAAACAATTGAAATTCAGTATTATCAGCAATAGCTTTTAAACCCTTGGCAAAAGGAAGAATTTCTTAAATATGAGACAAAAAACACCAGTCAATAAAGAAAATATAAGATAAATTTGACATTAAATTTAAGAACTTGTATTGTGGAAAAAACCCCACAAACTAAGAGACCAGCAATACATATAACTGACAAATGGTTAGTACCCAGAATATATAAAGAATTCCTACAAATTACTAGGTCATAAAAGAGGAAACATGAATAGCCAATGAAAAATGAAAAAAGCTCACATTCAGCAGTGATCAGGGGAATGCAAATTAAAACTATAGTGAGAGACTAGTTCAATCCTACCAGATTGTCAAAGATGTAAAAATTGGTTAATACACAAGACGTGAGAATGTAAACTGGCACTATTAGTTTGGAAGAGAATCTGACATTACCCATAGAGCTAAACACACCTGATGGCTGATGGCCAGCAATTTCATTCCCAGGTATACACACCCTAGAGAAAAATATGCATATGCACCAGAGTACAGTTACTGGAATGTTCCAGGTAGCACTACTTACAATAGAAGGAAGCTGGAAACAACCCCAAAGCCTATCAGCAGAAGAATGGGTAAGTAGTGATGTATTTACACAATGGAATCTGTATAGCAGTGAAAAATGAATGAACTTACAGCTACATGCAAAATGGATGAATCTCAAAAACAATGCTGAGCAAAAAGACAAGTCACAAAGAATAAACACATTATGACTCCATTGTATAAAGTTCAAAAACAGGCAAAACTAAGAATTTATATTTTAAGGACATGTAGTAGGTGGTAAAACTATAAAGAAAAGCAAGAGAGTAACTGATACAAAATTCAAGACAGTGGAAACTTCTGGAAGGAGGAAAACAAATGCAATCAAGGAACACATAAGGAATTCCAAGTAATAGTAATGTTCCATTTCCTAAGCTGAGTAGTGAGTCTATGAGCATTTGTTTTATTATTCTTCTTTAAACTATACATATACATTTTATACTGTTTTGTGTGTCTATGTTTTAACAAAAAGGTTCTTTTAAAGAATACGAATAGTACTAGAGTTTAAAATATCAAAGCCTTTAAAACAGTACTAGACTTAAAAAGAAAATGGAGTGATAATATCAAAATTCTGAAGTGATTTCCAAACTAGAATCCAGCCTTAAGTGTGAGGATAGAATACAGAAGTTTTTGGACAAGCCAAGTCTCAAAAACCTTACTTCCCACAAACCCTCTCACAGGAAAGTGAGGAAGGATGAGCTTCACCAAAGAGGGAGGGAACCAAAGAGGAATACATGGGATGCAGGAAATGGAAGACCCAATAAAAAAAGAGGAATGAAGGAAGTCTACAGACAATAAACAAGAATCCTGGGACGACAGATACACAGCAGGTCTAGAAGGCACCCAGTCCAGACTGGAGCAGAGCAAAATGATCCCAGAGACAATCTCCAAGAAGATGAAACTGACAGAATAGCTGATTGCTTTGACCTTTCCTTCAGAAAGGAAATTTATACTACTGGGAGAAAGTTTGGGCATAAAAGGATGAGTACATAGAAAACAAAGCAAGGGAATTCCCTGGCAGTTCAGTGGTTAGGACTCCACGCTTTTACTGCCGAGGGCGCGGGTTCGATCCCTAGTTGGGGAACTTAAGATCCTGCAAGCAGTAAGGCGAGGCCAAAAAGTAAAGAAAAAAAGAAAGAAAACAAAGCAAAAGTAAGATAATTATTAATAAAGTTATTCAAGAAAGAAAAAGCATAGCTCAACTGTGAACAGTGTTTACACATGCCTAATAAAGTCAACATACAATTTTAACTAACATGCACATTTATGTGTTTACCTCAACACAACCCTTCAAAAGGAGGTATTATCGTTATCCCTATTTTACAGATGAGAAAACAGAGGCACAAAGAATTTAAGTGACTTGCCTACTGAAACACTGAATATCAATTTAGCAAAAATTATATTGGGACAAACGGAGAACGAGTGGGAAGGAGGAGCTGAAAGAATACCAAACTCTCAGCTCTCACAGTGGAAAGTCAATAGATAATAGTTATTTAGATCTGGAAGTAAACATAAAACAGCTCAAAAAAAAGAAATGAGGTTGCCTCTGAAGGTAACTATTAAAAGGTACTGTCTGGGGGACGATACACCAGGGTACTGCTTCTTTATTTTTTTTTAAATAAATAAATTTATTTATTTTTCTTTGGCTGCATTAGGTCTTTGTTGCTGAGCGTGGGCTTTCTCTAGTTGCAGTGAGCGGGGGCTACTCTTCGTTGTAGTACCCGGGCTTACCATTGCAGTGGCTTCTCTTGTTGTGGAGCACGAGCTCTAGACGCACGGGCTTTAGCAGTTGTGGCTCGTGGGCTCTAGAGTGCAGGCTCAGTAGTTGTAGCTCATGGTCTTAGCTGCTCCGCGGTATGTGAGATCTTCCCGGACCAGGGCTCGAACCTGTGTCCCCTGCATTGGCAGGCGAGTTCTTAACCACTGCGCCACCAGGGAAGTCCCTTTTTTTCTTTTTTTTTAAAACAGCGTGTTTTTGTATGTGTGTGTGTATTCTGTCTACCCAATTTTATTTTATTTATTTATTAGAAATTATTTATTTATTTATTTTTTGGCTGTGTTGGGTCTTTGCTGCTGCACGCAGGCTTTCTCTAATTGCAGCAAGCGGGGGCTACTCTTCGTTGCAGAGTGCGGGCTTCTCATTGTGGCGGCTTCTCATGCTGTGGAGCACAGGCTCTAGGCGCACAGGCTCCAGTAGTTGTTGCTCATGGGCTCAGCAGTTGTGGCGCACAGGCTTAGTTGCTCCGCGGCATATGGGATCTTCCCCGGACCAGGGCACAAACCTGTGTCCTGCATTGGCAGGCGGATTCTTAACCACTGCACCACCAGGGAAGCCCTGGGACTGCTATTTTTCACAATAAGCCTCACAGAAATATTTGACTCCTAAAGTAACTGCATTTATGCTTTGGATAAAATCAGTATGTCATTTTATGTTATGTGCTTTTTACCACGATGAAAGGAAAAAAAAAGTTAAAAAAATCAGGATGGCAATTGTTAGAATTGTTGAACTAGGAAAATGAACATTAAATACACTATATCCCCAAAAAGCAGGAGGGCACAGTTTTCTTTGTGTAGCTGTGCCTGTGGGGTAACAAGAAAGAGAGTGGGACTGGGAGCTGGCCTGGGAGTTTCAGTGAGCTGATCACCTGAGAACCCTAATTAGCAGCATCCTCAACAGTAAACCAGGGCCTGCATATTTTCCAAATTAATAACACTCATTAAATTAGCTATCACTTTTTTTTTTTTTTTTTTTTTTGCTGTACGCGGACCTCTCACTGCTGCAGCCTCTCCTGTTGTGGAGCACAGGCTCCGACGCGCAGGCCCAGCGGCCACGGCTCACGGGCCCAGCCACTCGGGAGCACGCGGGATCCTCCCGGACCTGGGCACGAACCCGTGTCCCCTGCATCGGCAGGCAGACTCTCAACCACGGCACCACCAGGGAAGCCCTAGCTATCACTTTTTAATTATCCAACTTTGAATCTAGAAAAATGGTGCAGATGAACCGGTTTGCAGGGCAGAAACAGAGACACAGATGCAGAGAACAAACATATGGACACCAAGAGGGGCAAGCGGCGGGGGGGTGGGCGTGGGGATGAATTGGGAGACGGGGATTGACATGTATACACTAATATGTATAAAATAAATAACTAATAAGAACTTGTATATAAAATAAATAAAATTAATTATCCAACTTTAAAGCTACTATTGGAGCCCTCTTAAAAGGCAATTGGTAGTATCTATCAAGAGTCCTACCTAATGTTCAAAACCCTAGACCACACCAAAAGATATTCGGATAGCAAATAAGCACATGAAACGATGTTTGACATCATTAGCCATTAGAAAAAATGGAAATTAAAACTACAAAGATAGGGACTTCCCTGGTGGCACAGTGGTTAGGAATCTGCCTGTTAATGCAGGGGACATGGGTTCTAGCGCTGGTCCAGGAAGATCCCACATGCCACGGGGCAACTAACCCGTGCACCACAACTACTGAACCTGTGCTATAGAGCCTGTGAGCCACAACTACCGAGCCTGCATGTCACAACTACTGAGCCTGTACGCCTAGAGCCCGTGCTCCACAATAAGAAAAGCCACTGCAATAAGAAGCCCGCGCACCACAACAAAGAGTAGCCCCCACTCACTGCAAGTAGAGAAAGCTCGCACGCAGTAACGAAGACCCAACGCAGCCAAAAAAATAAATAAATAAAACCTTACTAAAAAAAAATAAAACAACAAAATGTGAGGCACCATGCAAAAGCATAGAGAAATATGTTTTCCTTGACTCTGCCACTAACCAGCAACTTCTGACTCCATTTCCTCATGTGCAGAACCGGGGAGGGGAGAACAGAAGTTAGAGGTAAATAATGAAGAGTCAGGAATGTTCCACCAAGGAGGTTGAATTTTACCTCAAAAGCAGGGACAGGCCACTGAAGGGTTTTAAACAGAGGAGTAACATGGTCAGATAGGCATTTCAGAAAGACTCCTTGGGCTGCTGTATAGAGGAAGGAGAAGAGGGACCAACGCCAGTAAATGACGGCTGAGCAGGCAATGGGGTTGAAAGAACCACAGGATTTGATGACCAACCAACTACAGGCTCAGATAAGGAAATGGGCGCCATCTGGCTTGGCTGACCAGATGGATGACAATGCCATTTGCCCAAATCCCCTGGAAGCTGGGTTAAAAAGGACCCTCACTGCAGATGACACTAAAATCAGAGAGGCTCACAGGCCCACGAGTCCAAGAAGAAGACCATTAAACTAGAAAGGATTAGTCAAAAGCCGGGAACAATATTTGTTCCACATTCTGTAATTCCCCAACAGCTCAGCAAAGGCACTCAAATATTTGACGAAAATTAGAGAGGCACCTAGCCCCTCCCATGGAGCCTACACACTAATGGTGCTGAAGGAGGTCCTTCTGTCATAGTGTTACCAAGAAGTAGGCAAGCTGAGCAGTTAACCAGGGCTGGGTCAAGGAGACACCACCACCAACACAGCCTCATGACGAGCCCTGCCGTGTTCCCTGATCTTTCTGCAGTGCACTGCTCAGTTTTTAAGTGTGGCCCTGCATCCTTCTCCTTCAAGCCTCCCAATTTCTGAACCATCTGGATGAGGCTGACTAGTCAAGCACTCTGGTAGACCAGGAAATCCTGGGTTGCTAGCCATCATAAGACCAGAACTGTTAACATTTACTCAAACAGACAAAGAAAACTCAGATGAAACAAAGAACAAAAGCTGAAATGTAATTCTGCAGTGAAAGCCGAACATGCTTTACAAAATACAGTCTGCAGTGACCTCTAGAGATTTTATTTTAAAATTACAAACTGACTATACGAGGTAAAACTGTGTAATCAAAGTATTTTTATCTAGAGATCATGGAAATCAGCTAGTATGGCCCACTCACTGTAAATTCTAATAAATGAGGTCTGCAGAGGTCCCATGTTTTCTCCAAGGTCACGCTCAAGTCAATAACAGAGCAGGAAGTAGGACCCAGCTTCCTGATTTCCCAACCACTGCACCGTACTGCCTCTCTGCATCATTCTAACATCATGCCTCTGGGGGAAGTTTTTAACCTTCTCGTAATGGAAGGTTTCAAACACCACATCAAGGTAACAGTTTCCTTCTATACTTACCCTGTCTTTGTCATGCAGCATATCAGCATAGGATGACCTAAAAGAATAAAAAGACAGGTCAGAAACGTCTGCTAATAATGATAAACATCAACATATGAGAGTATTTACATATATGAATATATTCTTTTATCAGATGGAACAAATATCCAGGCCCATTTTAAACTATTTTAATAGAGCTATAAGCTGTCATTCTCCTGTACTGCAGAAAAAAATCTCAGAGACAGATGTTTATTTTCAGTAAAGAATCTCAGACGAAAAATGCTGATAGTTAGCCCTGTCACAGTAATTCCGTAGTCCTAGCATACTGATCATGTTGTACATCATACGATTTTTTCCTCAGGAACAACTCAGATGTGTCCAATACTTTACATAATCTTGCATACATTTGTACATTGGGATGATCACAGATGTAACACTGGGGAGAGGAATCGGGGAAAGGGAAAGTATATGCCTGCTGTATATGTGAAGGGTATCATGCCTGGCACTTTCCCTTGGTTGTCATCAGGGACAACGAAGAAGCATTCACCAAACTACAAGGAGGAGAGCTGCTTATCCATATTTTCTATCATAGTAATTCACAAACTTGAAAAATCTCTGGCAGGGTCAGGATAAGCCCCCAGAACTCAACAGGCTTAGCCCAAAGATGCTTTCTGAGAATTCCAGGTGAGAGTTAAGGCACTCTCATTAAACAGAGGACCTCCAGCTTCGGGTCAACATCAGAGTTAATGAAGAGCTTATTTTACATGCAGATTCCCACAATACATACAAAGAGCTTCTGATCTAGAAGATGAAGCTGGAGTCTGAAATCTGCACTTGAACTGGTGCTTCAGGCAACTGTGGCACAGGTATTTCATACTCTACATTTTGAGGAACACTGCACCAAAAGCAAAGGCTTCTTTTCTTTTTAATGGCATACCAAGGTTTTTAACATTTGAACCCACCTGCAAGTGTTTAGTTGAAATCTGGTCCTTTCTACTTTTCTCCACCTTTTTTTTTTTTTTTTTTGCGGTACGTGGGCCTCTCACTACTGTGGCCTCTTCCGTTGCGGAGCATAGGCTCTGGACGCGCAGGCTCAGCAGCCGTGGCTCACGGGCCCAGCCGCTCCGCGGCATGTGGGACCTTCCCGGACCGGGGCACGAACCGTGTCCCCTGCATCGGCAGGTGGACTCTCAACCACTGCGCCACCAGGGAAGCCCCTCTCCACCTTTTAAGGGGCATTTTCACTCCCCCATCTTCCCTGCCTCACCACCCACTCACTCCCCTGACTCCACTGACATCACTCTTCCTAAGCACCACCAGCTCACTCACATCATTAACATCCAGGATTTCTCTGACCCTGCTGGACACTCCCTCTTCCTGAAACGTTCTCTTCCTTTCTACTCTCTGGCCATGCCCTCCTGGTTGTCTTGCCTCATCAGCTATTCCAGGATTCCTTCTCCAGTCCTCTACCTCTCACATTCTACACAATCTCTGAAAGCCTGCAATCTCTTCCAGTTTCAACTCTAACAACTGCAAACTGTCTCCAGACCCATATTTATCTGCCCAGTGGCATTTCCATCTGGATGTCCAAAGCCAGATACCTAATCTTCATCACCCCAACAACACCCATTCCTCCTGTGTTCTTCTCAAGGAACAAGAGTTCCATCTACCTAGTCACTCTAACCAGAAATCTTGGTGCTTACTTCATTTTCTCTCTCTCCTTCCATCACTGCATCCAGTGAGTTATGAAACTCAAGCTCTCTCAAAGTTTTTCCTCCTCTCTCCACCTCCACTGTCTCAGCCTTGGGGTTGCAATATCCACCCAAATGCCCATATGGTTTTCACACCCTCCAACCCACTTTCCACACTGGTCTCAGGTTAATGTTCCAAAATGCAACCTAATCTTTTTTCTTCCCCATTTAACACCTCAATCACTCAGAAAATAACGTCCAAAATATTTAGAAAGAAAGTAATGTGTTTGAGCCCTTACTCTGTACCAGACATTGTACTTCATTCACTCATCAAATAACCCTAAGAAAAGGGTATTATATGATGAGATATACATATTGTTATACTGAGGTATATACTGTTATACTGTATACGAGGCATATATTACTACATTGATCCTCAGAGAAGTTTAGTAGCTTGGCTAACGTCAAGCTACTTGACGTTAAGAAGTCAAGCAGCTTAAGAAGTGGCTAAACTAGAACTTATACAATCAGGTTCCTCTTCCTGCATTTTGCTACCACCAATTACAACATGACCCCTGCCTACCTTTTCAGCATCCTCTCTCATTATAGCCCTAATTTTGCACCACACTCCAGCCACAATGACTTGCTAGCCATTCCTCAAACTAGCTCATCTGGAAGTTTGCACATAATCCCTGCTGCTCAGAAAGCTATCTCCCTCTCTTTAGATTTGGGAAATCATTCAAATATCGCCCTCCCAGCCCAGTTGGTTCTTGCTGCTTCCACGTACTTTTGTGCCCATTTCCACTGACTTTTATCTCATGGTGTCATAATTTTTTATATGTCTGTCTATTCCACAAAACTGCATGTTCTTTGAGGATGAGAACCTTATCTTTGTCATTTTGATATTCACAGCCTTAGCACGGTGTCATATACACTTAATGATTGCTAAACAACAGTAACTCACTTACATACTTTTAAACAGCCCTCCAAAGGAAAAAAAAACCTCATTTTTTCCCACTTTTTCCATTAAAGAGAATTTAACTATATGATAAATGTGCCAACATTTCAGTGACGCAAGTAAATAATTAAACTTCATAAATTCGTCTACTACTACTACTACTACTGAACTTTGGGTCCTCTTTGGTCCACAAGACAGATCCTCGGGGACTCTGGTACAGCTGCCACAAAATGTCTGACTCTCCACACAGGCATAACTTTGCCTAACTCCCACACAAACCTACCTAGCTGAGCAGACCTGCTGGTGATCAACACCTGCCCTGATCAGAAGCACTGGGTGACAGCCTATTCCCCACTCAGACTAGATTCCAAGGCATCTGCTTTGAGATCAAGGGCCCCACCCAACTGCAGCCACCTGTGGAAAAACCCTTGTTACCTTGCGATCTCCTGGTGGTAATCATAATGCTCATCCTCCTCCAGCCACTCCACAGATCCCGTGGTTGGGTTGGCCCGCCCACAGAAGACTTTCATGGTGCCAATTAGCTCCTCAGTTTTAGCACAGAAAGGCAGCCTTGCCAGCTGCTTGTAGACAGGTCTGATCGTCAGAAATCTCTTCAAATTGTAATGCCCAAAAATGTAGAGAAAAAAAAAAAGAAACCAAGAAATAGACAAAAATGTCAGAGCCACTGAAAATATTTGTTAATCAGCATTTTAATCTTTCCAGCAGAGTTACTTGGTTTTATATTCAGCATATAACATCAAATACTATTAAGACAAAAACTCAGAAAGCTATCTGGGAACTTCAGCAGTCCTCAATGATTCCAATAGGGTCAAATGACCATTACAGGTGCATCTGAGTACAGCCTCAGGTGAAGGCAGGTAAGAAGAGAAATAATGCAAAGGAAAGGGCTAGAAGGAAAGGAGAACACAAAGTGATCGTCGGGGTGGTGGTAAAGGAGTGTCACCAATACTGCCTCAGAAAGGTAAACACTTAGTTTAAGGAAAAATACAAAGAAAAAGCAATTCAAGCCAACAAAGAAACCTCACCTGAACAAATAAATCAGAGCTATATGCAAACATGGCTAATCCCAGGAATATAACATTGAGCCAAAAAAAAGCAAATCACAGAATACAAATGATTCCATTCATATGAAATTTATAACCATTCAACATAGAACAATATATTCTTCAGGGATCACACTAAAAAGCATGGCAGGAATGAGGATAGTGGTTACCTCGAAGAGGGAGGGGAAAAGGATGGAATCAACGAGGGCCACACAAGGGACTTCAAAAGTAACAGTATTGTTATTTTTCTAAAACTGGGTGGTGGGGGCTTCCCTGGTGGCGCAGGGGTTAAGAATCCGCCTGCCAATACAGGGGACACGGGTTCAAGCCCTGGTCCAGGAAGATCCCACATGCCGCGGAGCAACTAAGCTTGTGTGCCACAACTACCGAAGCCCACGCGCCTAGAGCCAGTGCTCTGCAGCAAGAGAAGCCACCTCAATGAGAAGCCCGCGCACCACAACGAAGAGTAGCCCCCGCTCGCCGCAACTACAGAAAGCCCGCACACAGCAACGAAGATCCAACACAGCCAAGGTAAATAAATTATTTTTTAATTAAAAATTAAAAAACCCGGGTGGTGGGAATACAGGTGTCCATGATATTGTCATTCTTTATGCCTCACTACTTTTTATGATTACTTATCCACTCCATATTCAATTTTAAAAACAATTTACTTATCCACTCCATATTCAATTTTAAAAACAATTTTTAAAAACCTTTCTGTCTGAAAAAAAAACAAAGGCTTCAAATAAATGTCACCAGATGCATATCTTATATGGCCTGTTTCTCCAAAGGTATCTATTTCTGAGAGATAAACACCAAAGCTTAAAGTCTGAAAGTGCTTCTCGGCAGATATGGCCTCTCATAGTGCCCTCCCTCTTACCATTCAGAAAACAGCAAGTGTTCCACACTCCCCTTCATTTCTTGATAAACACTGATCCATCATCAGGAAACCTTAGAAAGAATGCCTACTCCACAGGACCCTAAACATTCCTAAGGCATTTTACTGCCAAGAGTTACGTTCTTTTGAAGTTATCTAAACTAAGCAAACACTGAATTCTTATACTAGAGGATGGAGAACAATCTTTTCTGAAAAGACTCAGGCAGTCACTGGACTGGCTCAAAGTAGTCAATTTGTCCTTCAGTAAAACTCTACCTCTAACTCTACTTCAGCATGTCTAATCTCTAATTTAGTAGCTCTCAAGCTTTCTGACAACTCCAGTAAGAAATATGCTTTACCCTGAGACACAACATACACACACACGTAAAGTTTCACGAAACAAAACCTAGTCTTCCTGTAGTCAAAACCCTCTGATACAGTCCACTGTATGCAATTTTTATTTTTTATGCTGGTCACGATCCACTAAATTGATTTAATAACTCACCAAAGGGTTGCAACCTACAGTTTGAAAAGCGCTGCTACAATCAGCTCTGCACATCTCTGCTAATGCTTATTATTAAAAGACAGAGTATCTAGAACTACCGTAATTTGTAATATGCTTTAGATAACCGTGTCCAACAAATGCTGTAGTAGACAAAAGTTTAAAAGATGGGTAGGGGCTTCCCTGGTGGCGCAGTGGTTGAGAGTCCGCCTGCCGATGCAGGGGACGCCGCGGGTTTGTGCCCCGGTCCGGGAAGATCCCACATGCCGCGGAGCGGCTGGGCCCGTGAGCAATGGCCGCTGAGCCTGCGCGTCCGGAGCCTGTGCTCCGCAATGGGAGAGGCCACGGCAGTGAGAGGCCCGCATATCGAAAAAAAACAAAACAAAACAAAACAAAACAAAAAAAGATGGGTAGGATTTAGGTGGGTGAGAAGAGGGAAAAAGCACTTCACCAGATTAGAAAGGCTTAGACAATCATGCACAGTGAACTAATCCGTTTAGCTGAACAAGGGGTCAAACATGTTGGTGGGGTCCATGTTGTGAAGAGTCCTGAAACCCTTATCCTGTGGTCCATGTGGAATCAACCATAAAGTCACTTAAAGGTGGAGTAAAGAACTGTAATTTATGGAATTCCCTTTTCACCTGTGATGTTGCAGAGGCTGTAACTAGGACCACAGTGTCTTTTCAGATCTGTAGAGAAGTCACTGGTTTCATATAAGTCTAAATAAATGCTTGAGGACAGGAACCATGTCCTGTAACCTCTCTGGGTGAACACTAAACATCTTCTATGGATGAATCTCTTCGTATTATTAGGACTTGTCCTCTCCAAGAAGGAGCCCATACTCCAGACTCAGGATACTCTAACCTCCTCCTCATTCTACAAGAGCTGTGAACTCACAGGGTTAATGGAAATCACCATGCCAAGCCCTAATTGCTTTACTAGTCAGATTTCAGAGCAGACGTCTGGTTCATTTATTCAAAATTTACTAGGCACCTTCTGTATGCCAGGCACTGTATTAGGACTAGAGAACTATCACAAACAATACAGAAGAGGTCCTTGTCCTCCAAGAATTTACAGACCCTAATGGGGGAAAGAGAGTAAATATAAATATACGATTAAAGACTACCTGAGGGCAAGAAAGGAAATATACAGGACACTATGAAAGAGAATAACAAAGTTATGGAAAGACTCTCTGAGGAAAAGAGCATCTAAGTTGAGGCCTACAGAATAACCCAGGTTAAAAGCTGTGAAAGTGCAATGCTCATATTTCAGGAATCCTTACCCCAACTTTTCCAAGAAAAGGTCCTAAGATGTAAAGAACTAGGTGCAGAGTGACAAAAGCCTGAGTGACTGAAGCACTCTGAGCAGAAGAAATGATGGGCGACTAGGGGTGGGCTTCTGCAATGTCGGCTGCGGAAAGGTGTTTGGACTTTGTTCTAAATGCACTGGGAGCCACTCAAGGGTTTTAAGCAAAAGAATATCTACGTTGGATGTACGCTTTTACAGGGCCGTTCTGGCCAGTGTGTGGTAGATAGACTGGTTTCCAACTACTGAGAATACTGTGACTGGGAAATACCAGTGAGCCAGGGAACCGTGGCCCAGTCGGGGCGCGATGGCTGAATCTCCGTTAAGATTGCGACGCGGGTCTCTATCGCTGAAGGGAGGCACCAAGTACTATGATCCAGGTCCCGGCGGAGGTGCTCAGTCACAGGCCCAGCTAGAAGCAATGACCCGACTGGATGGCAGAGCCAGGGACCGCCTAGAACCCCGCACTACCGCCGGCCCGGGAGCTCTGGGCAGCCCCATACGGATTCTAGAAAGTTCCTCCAGCGTCCCGAAGAGATGCGTACCCCAGTGTCCGAGTACGACCATGCCACATTCCTCCGCCGAAGCCTTGTGCTGAGCACAGGATGCTGGCTGCACCCGACCCTTCAACCGCGACCCCACCTTCCCAACCAGCCCGGCGCCTCACCGGCCGTGAGAACCTCGCCACTCACTTCCACCGCCACCGCCATCTTGCCGCGGCAGGCGCGCAAAGGCGGGACTTCCCTCGGCCCGCTGAGCGGGCCGGGGGTGGGGCCCGGAAGCAGAACTGGAAAGCTCTTCCGTCGCACCCCGCGCATTCCCATAGTGCTCCACGATAGCTGCTATGGAGGCCGGCATGACAGCGGTCCTCCGCGTGAAGCGGAAACGCAGTGCGGAGCCCGCTGAGGCGCTTGTCCTTGCTTGTAAACGCCTTTGCTCCAGCGCAGTTGAGTCGGGAGCCCAAAAGACACCTCCGGAGGATCTGGAGAGAGCAGCAGAAAATAATGTCTTCCAGTTGGTGGCCACCGTGCGCTCCCAGGTATAGGGCCGGGAGGGAGCCAGTGTGAAAGGGATCTTAGGGCGCAGCTGGGGCGCATCATTTTCCCTAACCCTTTCACGAACCCCTGCTTATGCCGCCCCACACCCCCGCTTTTTCCCCCTCCCCACTCCCCGCAGGAGGAGCCAGTACAGCCGCTCGTGCGAGCCGCCCTGCGCCCGTCCCAGGGCAGCCAGCAGCGTATCCGCCGTCATCTCCGTGCGTCGGCTCGGGAGATCCAGCAGAACGGCCGCTACAGGGTAGTCTCTAGCCGCCGATCCTCGGGAATTCCTTCGGGCGGCTTGGGGTCCGAGGACGCGCCGGGAAGCCCAGAAGCCGCCGAGGACGCAGGCTTCCAGCTGTTGGACCTGGTCCACGAGGAAGGAGACCCAGAGGCCGCCGCGATCTCCTGCAAAGTGAGTACACGCCGGGAGTCGAGCTCTGGGCTTCTCGGGACAGAGAGTACGCAAAGTTAGCACACAGTTAAGGAGGGTACACATGGCTTCACTTTAGAGATGGATGATCCATCCAGCTTGATGGACATGTTTTACAGGTTAGATTATCCATTCAACAAGTATTTACTCAGCGCCCACTATGTGCCAGGCATGGTTCTTAGGTTCTGTGGATACAGCAGTGAGGACCTAACATTCAGGTAGAGGAGAGAAACATCAAACAAATTCAATGTCAGATGGTGAAATGGGCTATTGGAGGCGGGGGGAGCGTGCTCCCATTTCAGTGTCATTTTCACCGAGAAAATGACTTTTGAGTAAACACTTGAATGGCAAGGCACTGCGGATATCTTGGGCAGAGGGATTCCACACTGAGGACCTCTAAGTGCAAAGACCCTGAAGCTGAATTTGTCTGGTGTTTGCAAGGTCATTGTGCATGGAGCCCAGGGGGATGGGAGAAGATAGTAAGGAATTTGGGGAGAGGATACCGGCTAAACCCTTTCAACTAGGTAGTTGCAAGGATACATTGCCTTTCACCCAGAGATGGGGAATCACTGGAGGATTCTGACCAAGGTAAAGAATCCTAAAGCAGATGGAAAAACTCATCAAAGGGAGGTTAAAGGACCAGGTCTGGGTAGCATACCAAGCTTGAGGCAGATTTTGGATTAGAATGCAAGTCTTCTCACATTTAATTCAGTGTTAACTTTTTTTTTTTTTATGTTTATCTTTGGCTCTGTTGGGTCTTCGTTGCTGTGCGTGGGCTTTCTCTAGTTGAGGCAAGTGGGGTCTACTCTTCGTTGCGGTGTGCGGGCTTCTCATTGCAGTGGCTTCTCTTGTTGCAGAGCACGGGCTCTAGGCGCGCAGGCTTCAGTAGTTGTGGCTCGCAGGGTCTAGAGCTCAGGCTCAGTAGTTGTGGTTCACGGGCTTAGTTGTTCCGCGGCATGTGGGATCTTCCTGGACCAGGGATTGAACCCCTCTCCCCTGCATTGGCAGGTGGATTCTCAACCACTGTGCCACCAGGGAAGCCCCCAGTGTTACTTTCTACTAATTACATTTTCTAAGTTAGTTTTGTACCTCACTTCCAAAAAGCAAAGTCACGGGCTTCCCTGGTGGCGGAGTGGTTGAGAGTCCGCCTGCCGATGCAGGGGACACGGGTTCGTGCCCGGTCTGGGAAGATCCCACATGTCGCGGAGCGGCTGGGCCCGCTGAGCCTGCGTGTCTGGAGCCTGTGCGCCGCAACGGGAGAGGCCACAACAGTGAGAGGCCCGCGTACTGCAAAAAAAAACAGAAAGCAAAGTCAACTACATGCAGTAAGACCAAAGAAATAGAAAATTCTCAATCTAAGGTATGCTCCCTCTTGATAAACATTTTTCAGATCTCCTTTTAAGTTTCTGAAGTTTAAAAAATGAAATCTTGGGCTTCCCTGGTGGCGCAGTGGTTAAGAATCCGCCTGCCAGTGCGCAATGCTGGGGACACAGGTTCAAACCCTGGTCCGGGAAGATCCCAAATGCCACGGGGCAACTAAACCTGTGCGCCACAACTACTGAGCCCATGTGCTGCAACTACTGAAGCCTGCGCACCTAGAGCCTGTGCTCTGCAACAAGAGAAGCCACCGCAATGAGAAGCCCGCACACCCCAACAAAGAGTAGCCTCCACTCGCCGCAACTAGAGAAAGCCTGCACGCAGCAACGAAGACCCAACACAGCCAAAAATAAAAAATAAATTTATTTTTTAAAAATGAAATTTTTATTCAAAATATATCAAGCAAAAGATATTTAATCACATTCCTAGTATACGTGGATAACAATTTGGGCATGATGTCCATAGCCACCTCTTTTACCAAAACTAATTCCAACTGCATCATGAGTTACACATTTTTAAAAGCAAACCAATGTTCAGTGGAATCGAGTCAATTAAATAGCTCATTAAATCATATAAGAAAACCTAGTAGATAAGTTAGGAAGGATATAAACACAGATTTTCCCAACAATGCAATACAAACTGTAAACACATCAAAAATGTTTGTGCAGAATAATTATTAAAGAACATAAATTTAAACTGAAAGCAAACTTGAGGTTTTATGCCTACTAGACTATCAGGAAAAGGGTTGCCGGTAGCTCTGCTGGCAAGGCTGTGATTAAAATTGTACGAAAAAAAAAAAAAAATTGTACGACTGTTGTGCTTAAAATTGATGCAAGCCTTTGGGAAAACAACAGGGCTTTACAGTAATATCAGGCATCCTAAAAATAGATTGGAGCCTAGTATTTTAAAACTATTTTTATTGTTTGGATTCTAAAGCCGTCCAAAAATCTAAAGAGATTTTTTGTTTTTGGCTGCGTTGGGTCTTCGTTGCTGCACGTGGGCTTTCTCTAGTTGCAGCGAGCGGTGGCTACTCTTCCTTGTGGTGCACAGGCTTCTCATTGCGGTGCCTTCTCTTATTGTGGAGCTCTAGGCGTGCGGGCTTCAGTAGTTGTGGCTCGCAGGCTCTAGAGTGCAGGCTCAGTAGTTGTGGCGCACGGGCTTAGTTGCTCCACGGCATGTGGGATCTTCCCAGACCAGGGCTCGAACCCATGTCCCCTACGTTGGCAGGCGGATTCTTAACCGCTGTGCCACCAGGGAAGTCCCTGTATTGCTAGTTTTTGTAAATATTTTAATGGCTGCATAATTTGTTGAACTGAAGGCTGGGGGCTTGTGAGTTGGAACCAGAAGTTTTCTTGTGAGCAGCTTTGAGGTTGGTCAAGAGTCTGCACAAAAACTGACATCTCTAGTTCCTTTTGACTTTGGAGCAAGAAAGAATTCCCTGTAGCCTGTAAATGATGAGAACATTGGTCTCCCTTTATCTGCCCTGGCCATGGGACACCCCCCTCTTCCCCCTGTATGGTGTCTGGTTTGAGCTGCAGAGCTTCCCGTGATGAACCTGTCGAGAGTGACTGGCAGTACGTCCCTATGGTTTCCAAAGTGACCTGTGCTACCCTAGACAACACAGCCTCTTGCCACTGGAGCACATCTTACCTGGGCAAGTTCTATTCTGGGACAATCCATCTCAAACTATCAGAAAAAGGATTATAGGGCTTCCCTGGTGGCGCAGTGGTTGAGAGTCCGCCTGCCGGTGCAGGGGACTCAGGTTCGTGCCCCGGTCTGGGAGGATCCCACATGCTGCGGAGCGGCTGGGCCCGTGAGCCATGGCCGCTGAGCCTGTGCGTCCGGAGCCTGTGTTCCGCAACGGGAGAGGCCACAACAGTGAGAGGCCCGCATACCGCAAAAAAAAAATACAGAAAAAGGATTATAGGGGAGGCCACTCCTCATTTGTGATTAAAAGCAGGATGTCAGGGTGAGCAAGCCAAGTGGTGGGTGATGGCTGGTGGTAGTCACCAGGGTCCAGGAATCGCCCTTAGGCCCCTATAGGAGGCCGCAGAAAATGCAGACCCATTTGGGGGTCAACCATAGCGGTGCTGCTGTCAGCCTGTGGATCTCCAAGGGGAGAACATCATACCAAAGGAGCTTTGTAGAAGCAGATCCTGGGGGCAAGACTAGCCAGCTCTGCTGGCTCTCCCCTTCCTCAGGCCAGTCTTCCCGTGTGCTCTTATGTCAGCCAAGCACAAAAGAGCAAGAAGCTATCTTGTAAGCTTCTATCTTAAAAAAAGTACTAAACTGAGAAGAGACTAGTAGGCCATGGGGATAAGAATCTTGAATCCAACATAGAGAACTGCAGGGAGGCTTCCTTCACCGAGGTCTTAGGTTCCTCCTCTTGGGACATCCATGTTTTAAGTTATGCATGTATCATCTGCTGTTCTCTTTACAGACATCTGACCCAGATGTGATCCTCTGCAATTCTGTAGAGTTGATCCGTGAGCGGTTGACTGTATCTGAAGATGGACCAAGAGTTGGGTACCAGGAGGAACAGAAGGACACCTATGTGTATGACATTTACTATTTGGACATGGCCACTCCAGGATGGATTGAGAACATCCTCTCTGTGCAGCCCTATAGCCAAGAGTGGGAGTTGGTAAGGGGGCCCATGAGGCAGGGGGCATGAGGCAGCCTCAGTCCATTTTCTAGTCACATGCTTTGCCTCCCTAGGTTCTACTCCTGATTGCCATTGTTCTTAGTTCTTCTTATCCTTGCTTAAAAGGAAAAAATTATGCTAAATGCCTTTTAGAAACCTGGGTTTAGTGCAGGAATTTTGGGAAAGACAGTCTACATTGATAATTTTTGCTCTTAATGAGTCTCTTACAAGGTTTGCAACATAGTCTTGTTTATGCAGTTGGCCCTGTTTAATTTGCAGGTTCCGTGGGCTCTGCATCCCCAAATTCAACCAACCACAGATCAAAAATATTCCGGTGGGGGAAATTCCAGAAAGTTACAAAAGGCAAAATTTGAATTTGCTGCACATTGGCAACTATTTACATAGTATTTGCATTGTATTAGGTATTACAGGTAATCTAGAGATGATTTAAAGTATGTGAGAGGAGTAAAGCAACTATACTCCAATAAAAATTAATTTAAAAGGATAAAGTATATGAGAGAATGTGCATAGGCTATATGGAAATACTTAGCCATTTTGTGTAAGGGACCTATGGAAACAAAAGCTTTTTTTTTTTTTTTTTTTTTAATTGTATCTTAAAGGGTGAAAAACCTTGGATTAAGAAAGCTAACATCCTGACGTTATTAAATTCTAAAATTATTAATGAGAAAAGTTAAGGTCTACCTCTCATCCTCTTATTATGAGAGAAGCACCCTATCCCACACCTGCACTATAACTAGTCTCACACCTTGGTACCCCCTCCTTTCTGCATTTCACACTTGGGTTTTGGCTCTAACCTTTGGCATCACCTGTAATCCATATAATCCCTCTCCTACCTGGCTGGCCTTCAGCAGTTTGAAGATCACTGCCATCACCTGCTCAGAGCTGTCTCTCCTCCGCACCCTGCTGCGTTCCCTTCTGGTAGAGTCAGATCATCCAACCGGGAAATGTGGTTCCTGGAACTGGACTCTGAGTAGAGTAGGGCTACTGTCTCCCTTTCATAGCCTGAGGTTACTACAGCCTCTAGCAAACTAACACCTATGTTTTCTCTTTTTCACACATCACCCTTAAATGACATCTCTCCAAGTTAGTCTGCTGATAGCTTCCCCCAGAGCATAACTGTAGAGGTTTTGACTTATACTCATGTTTATGTTGAGATGTGCAGGTGAATGATGACCAACAACCAGAGGACATTTATGAAGATGAAGATGATGAGAACAGTGAGAATAATTGGCGCAATGAGTACCCAGAGGAGGAGAACAGTAACGGAGATGAAGATTCCAGAGGTAGGTGGTAGCAGCCCTGGTTGAGGAGGGACTGATGGGATCTGGGACTGAGGTGTGAGCAAGGTTGACAGGTGTATCTTAGCTGGTTTTCCTTCTCTGCCCTTGGAGCTCCACCAGCTTGACCACAAGCTGGTGGAGCTGTAGGACATGCAAGGACCAGTGTTCCCAGGGGGGCTGCTGGAGGTATAATGTCAGTTAGGCCTGGGTTCAGATCCTTAGTTCTTTCATTGCCTAGCAATGGTCCCTTTCCCTCCTACTTTGAATAGAGTGCTGGAGAGGTCTGCCAGTAGGAGTGGGCCCAGGGTTTTCACAAACCAAAGAACTGTTGCATTTACCTGTGCAACAACACAGACATGGTACTTGGGGGAAGAGGAAGGAAGGATGCTTTGGTACCACAGTTCTTTGACTTTCTTGGTGTTTGATGATAGAGGAACAGTTAATCAAGCTATGGGATATTCTATTGGGGAAGTGGCAAGGAACAAAATTATATTTGCAACATGACTACAACTATTATAACAACAAAAAAATACTGAGGGGAAAACGACAAAGCACTCCAATGTTATAGGACTTGGTTTACTTGGTAAGAAGTTTATTGCTTTTTAAAAAATTGTTCTATATTCTCTTTATTGAACAAGTATTTTATAATAGGAAACAAAACAGACTTTTTTGAGAAGGGAAGGGGCTTTTGTGGTCATTTAGAAAACCATACAATTAGAGCCCATTCCTGTTATCTCATTCTAGTCTCTGATGATTACAACAGCCTCAGTGAAGAAGAAGGAGACAACAGAGGACCACAGATGTGGAGCAAATACCCTTTGGATGTGCAGAAGGAATTTGGCTATGACAGCCCCCATGACCTGGATTCAGACTAATGATACTGTGATATCCATGAGGTTCTACCACAAGCCCCTGAGGGTTCTGTGACTGCAGTGTCAGCCACACTAGTTAACATCCTCTCGGGTTTCCTAGCTTAACACATGGAAGGAAAAAGCATATCCAACAGCACCATTCCACCATGGTGAAAACTTGCACTAAGGGAGTCCGTCTTTTCTACTATCTGTAGGGCCCCCCTTTGTCTCAATCAAAACTGACCTTAGAGTCTGGGGGCGGGAGAGATGCTGTGAAAGTGAAGCTTCCTGGCCCAGACATTTTACCTGCATTCCCATTCTCCTCCTATGCCAAAGCCAATTAAGGGGAAGAGAGTCTCCCGTTTTGTCAGCACTAAGACTGGGCTTTCCCAGGCCACCTGCCTCCAGTAAAAGGCTGTTTCTTTTGATAGAGAGACTCTAGAAGGGCTGCAGTGGGTCCCTTGTAGCGGCACAGACTGGATAGTAATGGCCATTAGGAAAGAAAGTAGAATCTGCCTGAGCCATGAGAGGTTTTAGTTAAAAGCTATCTCTACCTCCCTGCTTCCTGACTCTGATAATGGCTGTAAAGATTGCTAGTTTCCTCTGGCAGTGGTGCCAAGGAACAGGGTATGTATGAATCTCTTTAATAAAAACTAAGTTTGAACAAGAGAGCAAGTAATTCCTTTAAAACTTTTTAAATCTGACTATCTTATATGCTTTCCCACCATAGTCCCTGATCCCTTTACCCCCCACCAAAAAGGGGGAGGGGTTGGTGAGAAGTTTCAGACACTAAGAACTTAAGGCAAGTGAGGAAAAGTAAAGCACATCCTAAACTTGGCTTTCCATTGAGAAATGTTTAACTAGACACAGCACTCACCAAAAACAAACTACAGTCAACAGGACCAATTTTTTTTTACCAAAACTGGTATCTCTTGTAAGCACACTCTCTTTCCCTATTCCTTTCCAAACCACAAATGCCTTAACTCTGACTGAGTTAGCATTTATTCTGCAGTGACGAATAGGTTCTATATCTGCACTGTGCAATAGTAGCCATTAGCCACATATGGCTGTTGAGCACTTGAAATGTGATTAGTGCAAGTGAATTTTTAAATTTTATTTAACTTAACTAGCTACATGTAGCTAGTAGCTACCATACTGGACTGCACAGGTCTAGGGAAACAATATACAGAAACTTTGATTCAAGGTGTGCCCTCTTGCCCTGTGGCACAGACTTATTATCACATGGGAAGATAAATTACACAAGGAAATGTCTTCTTCCTGCCAATTCTAAGATTCCATAAGCATCTCTACTTTTCTATCCTACCTGCGCCCATTTCACTTTATATTTTTTGTACATCTTTATCTTCTTATCTACAAGTTGTTAAACCTCCCAAAGTGATTAATTTCCATGTGTGTGTATACTCGGGGCCTACTATTGCAGTTATAAAACCAACAAACAGACTTGGTTTCCCAACCTAACTATCCACTAAGGTGCAATTCAGTGCTGCAGTAACAGGCAGCAACTTACAGATCTAATACTAGTCATCTCAGTCTCCTGTAAGCATAGAAACAAAGGATTGAAAACCACTCTGCCATTATAATGTGCTCACTGCTGTTTCTGTACTCATTTACAGTTTGCCAACATTAAAGGGCTGACAGCTTCACAAACTGTACCCACTGCAAAAGGGATTAGCACACCAGGAGAAGGATTGAAGGAGATAAACAACAAAGACCTCGCAGAAATTAATTTCACTAGGAAGCTTGAGTGCTGTAAGGAGTCTCTGGCATCCCTCCCTCAGAAGGCTTCCTGGGAGAAGCCTGTATCCAGCACAGAGGGGAAGAATGCGGTCACCATCCAGTAATGAGAGGAGGGTGACAGGGTTCACTAAGCAAGTACTAGGACACCTGGAGTGTGAGGGCCTTGCTTCCCCCTGGAGCCACTGGGAGGCAACAAGTTCCCGAGATCAGCTGGTCATTTACTTCAATAGAGAAAACTAAAGCCTGGGTCAGGGATCCTTCAAAGACAAGTGTAGTCTACTTGAAGAATTAGCTCCAGAGGATCCCTGGGATAGGTGCCAGATTGGGTCAGACAGGAGTCATGTTTACACAGTCCGGGCAAGTCAGCCTTTGCACAAGACTCCCTGTTGTCAGGCAAATCCCCAACCCATGACAGTAGGAATGTACTCCCATGTTCTCACAGATGCATGCATGCCCTGAACCAAAGGCAGCTGTGAGCATACTCCCCTAAATTGCCTTTATTGAGCAAGTGTGACCAAGGTTAGCCCCTCGTCTGCAACTGGGGCCGGTTTGGTGGAGAATGGTCAGAAAGGTAGATTGCCTCATAGTTCCTGTCTTTATCATTGACCAATTTCAAAACCTAAGGACAAGAAGCCCATGGGGCATACCAAGCCAGCAGGTTCTTCTGGGTCCAGGATGACAGTGTCTAGAAGCATCACAGGACAGTTGTCCAATCCAGTGCAGCCATGTGGCCCATGAAGGAACATCCATTAGGGCAAACCTACCCCTTTGGCCAGACCTGAGTGCTAAAGCACAGCCTGAGCACCAGAATTAGTTGCTTCCGATCATGAATCTACTGATGGAGGTTGAAGCAGCTTTATTTCCAGAGTCTTCACTGATCTCCACAGAGAAAATAGAAGTCTCCAAAGTACCAAGCTCTTCCTGAGACTGCAGCCCCACCAGACCTCAGGCAAGGGGAGGCAGGCAGGAGATGAGTGCATTATCCCGATGATCCACACCAAGGTGGCTCAGTGTAAAACAAGCCTGGTGTCAGGGACAGAAGAGGAGGAGGATGCAGCCTGGTGTGAGGTTTTCAGAAAAATGACCACTTCTAGCACCAAGATGGGCTTGCATGGGCCTGCACAGCAGCCCCTCATACCGGCCCTTACAGAGAGGAACAAGCTACTTGTCAGTTTGGGTCCAGGAGATGTTCTCTAAACCATTGACAGCTAAAAGAATTCAAGTGATTCACCTGAATCCTAGGACAGTTTCTCCCCTTTTAGAGTTCATACCAGAAACCCAGGGATTTGCTTTTTGTCAACTAGAACAAAGACCTAAGGTCTCAAGTAAAATAAAGGATTATCTTTCAAAATAGCAATATTACCAGACCTCTGACTCATGAATTTGTTCACCTGTCCTTGTGGAACTTGAGCCAGGTGCTTGTAACATGTGACCTATCTGTATACTGAAGTGTAACTGGTACATGAGTAAAAAATCTTTAAAGTTCACCTCTGCAGGTAAGACTCAACAGAAGACTGTACTAAAACCGAGCAAAACAATCTGTGGTCAGAGTCTGACCCACCACCACCACATAGACACGTCTAAGGTCAGAGGGACTTGCTTTGGGATACTTTGAATTTTTAAACACATTCAGCCTACTGCATCCTGTAGATTAATGAACACCAATGCTTTGCTAGAACTGGTGTCCTGGATTAAATAATATCAATAAATAATAGAATACAACTCTTTTACCAGGGAAGGATTTTGAGCCAGAGGAAGAAAGGTAGCATTTCAGGCCTCTAATGTCAGATGCTTGGACCTGGTCAGAGGAAAACTTCCCATAGAGCAGCCCCTTTGTAGAAACTCCTGGTTCAAACCTCAAATAAATTCAGAAACCACCAGCCACAGCTATTAACCTAGCACTCCCTCTTCCCCCAATGCAGCTCACCAAGTAAGTGTTTGCAAGGGCTGCACCTACTCACCAGGAACAAAACTAAGCAACCATTCCCCTATTCCCCGAGCCCTCTGCCACCACCACCCTCTGAAGTCCCCACCTTCGGGCTGGCCCCAGACCCTGAGACCCATAGCTTACCGATGAGAGTGACCACCTGAGCAGGCCATCAGCCCTGAGCCCCCTTACATAATGTGGGCCAACAGCCCTCCTTGAGTATAAGAGAGTTGGGTCCACACAGTCTTGTCATCTGGACTTCGGTGGCTGTGGCCACAGGTAGCGGCATTCCAGGCCTCAGGGGATATCACCTCTGGCCTCTACTCAGTTTTCCTCTCAACCTGTCTCTCTTCAGCTACATCTAGCTCAGTCAGGACGCAAAAGCAAAGGTTCTGGGTGACTTTGGTGATAGCAGCTAAATGAAAATAGAGAATAGAATTTAGCAAACTGACATTTAGCCACAGCCCCAGTCTGAACACCACAGGCTGACTGAAAGCATGTGGTTCCCTCCCCACCTGTCCCCTGGGTACCCTGTACCAAGCTCACCCCCAGCAAGCCTCACTGACCTCCATCCCATGCCCCACCAGAGAGTCTGATGCATGACGCCTTGTCTTGCTATATGGACTGAACTTTCAGGAGGGAGTGTTTTAACCCCAAAATACGAGTCTAAAGTTGGAATTAAAGTGATCATGTCAAGACCAAAAGGGGCGGCCAGGCTTCCAGCATATCACTAGTATGTGGAAGCTGTTAGCCACCACACCCACCTGTGCATGCGTCTTTGTATACACACACACACAAGGCCAGTGTGTGATAGGCAAAGAGAAGCTCACCAAGGACATTCCGAATAACGAGTGGTCTCCGGGACTCTGGCAGATAAACACCCAGGAAGTAGATGGGGACCCCAGAGAGGGCAATCCCGATGCCAATGAGGGAATTGATGGTGTCACTGAAGAGGGGCACAACCACCAGAAACAAGGAGCATACGCAGAACACGATGGGAAAAAACAGGCTCAGCTGAAATGAAGGGAGGTGAGATATTAGATAAAGTAGGATGAGGGAACAGGAGAATGGGGTATGGGGAAGAAGTTACTTTGGGGAGATGGCCCACCCCTCCTAGCCTAGAGCCACTGACCTTGAGAGGCCGGGGCCGCTCGGGCTCTTTCCAGCGAAGGTAGAGCTGTCCAGCGACAGACAGGCCCACAAAGAACCAGTAGCTGAAGCTGAAGTAGTTGATGAGCAGGAAGACATCCTCCACAGTGAGGTAGATGAGTGTCATGGTGCACTGGAGGGGGAGAGGTTGGGGAGAAGTGGGCACTGTCACCACCAAGCCACCCAGGAGACTCCACCGTCAAGCAGTCAGCACCAGATCTGCTGACTGCTGACTTAGCTTCACCAGATTACCTCCAGGTCTTTTCAGTGATCCCTTGGCATCAGATAGGTCCATTCTTCACAATGGCCTTCTCTCCTTCTTCTTTTGGGGGCCCTTCCTGCACTCAATGCATCCCTTCTTTTTGCAAGCACTTCAGTAACAAGCCAGACTAAGTTCCCCTTCTGACGGCAGACAGTGAGGCCCTCCTCACTGCAATGCACCAACCTCAACATGAATCACACTGTGTGCCCTCTGGAGACTGTTATACGTGGGTCCCAACTACTTGGCATACAAGTGGAGGAAATGTCTTCAGAACTATCTCGCTGTCCTGGAGCCTTAGAAATGCAGATTAGCAAAATGGAACCATCCCCCTGGGAAAAAGTATGACAGGATTTGTCCTCTGGAACAAAAGAGTTCTAGAAGACAGGAGTCAGGGACTAGAGTCCTGGGACAAGGTTAGATTTGCTTTAACAGCCAAAGCAGTCTTGAGGGAAAAAAACGGAGCTGGAGGAATAAGACTCCCTGACTTCAGACTATACTACAAAGCTATAGTAATCAAGACAATATAGTACTGGCACAAAACCAGAAATATAGATCATTGGAACAGGATAGAAAGCCCAGAGATAAACCCACGCACCTATGGTCAACTAATCTATGACAAAGGAGGCAAGGATATACAATGGAGAAAAGACAGTCTCTTCAATAAGTGGTACCGGGAGGGCTTCCCTGGTGGCACAGTGGTTGAGAGTCCGCCTGCCGATGCAGGAGATACAGGTTCGTGCCCCAGTCCGGGAGGATCCCACATGCCGCAAAGCGGCTGGGCCGGTGAGCCATGGCCGCTGAGCCTGTGCATCCGTAGCCTGTGCTCCGCAATGGGAGAGGCCACAACAGTGAGAGGCCCTCGTACCGCAAAAAAAAAAAAAAAAAAAAAAAAAGTGGTACTGGGAAAACTGGACAGCTACATGTAAAAGAATGAAATTAGAACACTCCCTAACACCATACACAAAAATAAACTCAAAATAGATTAGAGACCTAAATGTAAGATCAGACACTATAAAACTCTTAGAGGAAAACATAGGAAAAACACTCTTTGACATAAATCACAGCAAGATCTTTTTTGATCCACCTCCTAGAGTAATGGAAACAAAAATAAACAAATGGGATCTAATGAAACTTAAAAGCTTTTACAAAGCAAAGGAAACTACAAACAAGACAAAAAGACAACCCTCAGAATGGGAGAAAATATTTGCAAACGAATCAACGGACAAAGGATTAATCTCCAAAATACATAAACAGCTCATGCAGCTCAATATTAAAAAAACAAACAACCCAATCCAAAAAGGGCAGAAGACCTAAATAAACATTTCTCCAAAGAAGACATACAGATGGCCAAGAAGCACATGAAAAGCTGCTCAACATCACTAATTATTAGAGAAATGCAAATCAAAACTACAATGAGGTATCACCTCACACCAGTTAGAATGGGCATCATCAGGAAATCTACAAACAACAAATGCTGGAGAGGGTGTGGAGAAAAGGGAACCCTCTTGCACTATTGGTGGGAGTGTAAATTGATACAGCCACTATGGAGAAGAGTATGGAGGTTCCTTAAAAAACTAAAAATAGAATTGCCATATGACCCAGCAATCCCACTACTGGGCATATACCCGGAGAAAACCATAATTCAAAAAGACACATGCACCCCAATGTTCACTGCAGCACTATTTATGGAAGCAACCTAAATGTCCAACGACAGACGAATGGATAAAGCAGATGTGGTACATATATACAATGGAATATTACTCAGCCATAAAAAGGAATGAAATTGGGTCATTTGTCGAGATGTGGATGGATCTAGAGACTGTCATACAGAATGAAGTAGGTCAGAAAGAGAAAAACAAATATCATATATTAACACATATATGTGGAACCTAGAAAAATGGTACAGATGAACTGGTTTGCAGGGCAGAAACAGAGACACAGACGTAGACAACAAACGTATGGACACGAAGGGGGGGAAAGTGGCAGGGGGTGGGGGTGGGTGGGGGGGAAGAACTGGGAGATTTGGATTGACATGTATACACTGATGTGGATAAAACTGATGACTAATAAGAATCTGCTGTATAAAAAAATAAATAAAATAAAATTTAAAAATAAATAAATAAAATAGATTTGCTTTAACTTCAAGAATATGGAGTTCCCCCTACCTGTCTTTTCACCCAAATTATCAACAAAGGATTTAAAACAAGAAGAGCTCATTCTAGAGAGAGAAAGGAGACCCTATATTAAGAGGAGAAAAGTGGGGTAGAAGGTGATTAATTTACAAGACACAATGTCAGATTGCCCTAAATTTATAAATTCAGTGCTATCCCAATCAATATATTGAGAGGATATTTTGTTATTTTGATAAAATGATACAAAAGTTCATCAAGACAAATAAACAGGTGAGAATTGCGATGAAAATTCCAGGGGGGAGAGGGGAATGAAGAAGTACCCTCAGCCCCTCTTTAGTTCTCAAATATTCAGTATAAAGCTAAATAAGGAAGCTTGGTGCCGATGCAAGGATGAGGAAAGATGAGTTGAGATGATTGTACATTTAAGAGGCAAATCACGGTACTTGGCACATAAGAAGCACTCTAAAAATTAGCTATTTTTATATGATAAAAATTTGAAAAATGCGGAAAAGTAAATTATTCAATAAATGATATGTATACAGTTGGCTAGCCATTTGAGAAAAAAATTAAGTGAATGCCTGCCTACCTCACTCCATTCACCAAAATATAAATTCCAGATGAATCCAAAACATTAAGTAATGAAACCATAAAGGAAAGAACTAAATGACAAGGAAATGAACTATTTTTCAAATCTTGGAGTAAGGCCTTCCTCAGGGTCCCTGTTAGCTTTTACACCTAATAATACCTTAGTGCAAATTAGAAAATGACAGTCCTTCAGGACTCCTTCCATCTGTCAAAATCTGTCAGAATACTTAATAATTTACTGATTTTGTTGAAATAAAACACTTTAATGCTATCTACTATATATAAATCTATGATGCCTATGATATGAACAGAGGCCCCTAGGTAGCTAGTGTACAAACTGGCCTGGCTTTTCTAAATATGATTTTAAAAAAAAGAGGAGCTAGAAGGAGGAGGAAAAAAGGAAGCCACTGACAAAAGATAGATAAATCTTACTAATTCACTTTTACATTCTTTTGTAGTATTTGCCTTCCCTAATATAACTATGTTTTACTTTTATATTTTTAAAAAATTGTAAGAAAAAGGAAGAAACACTGAGAGGCTCAGGAAGTATCCCAAGAAGCTAGTACACCTCCCCTCAAACAGTCTTCTCATAAAGTTGGCAGGAGTACCACACAGATAACGTCCAATCCCCACACTCCCCAGCACAGCTTACATTGAACAATAAAGCAGGGATGGGTGTAAAACGCTCAACGTGGATCATGGAGAGAAGGTCCGGGAGGTGGCCCTCACGGGAGCCCACAAAAAACAACCTGGAAGGACAAAAAAATGTGTCAGGAGGATCTCTATACTCAGCCGTGCAGCCACACTCCTCACTCAGACAAACCAGGCTCAGCTTCAGAAGAAAGCAGGGGGCAGTCTCTCAGGAACCTCCCATGTTCTCTATGCATGACCAACCCAACCTACCCCCATTTTACCCACAGATGTCTCCACCATAACCCATGAATGCCCAACCCCACTGTTACCCATTGACACCCCCAGCCCCTCAGCTATGCAATCCACCATCACCCAATGGATACCTCACCCTGCCATCACCCACTGGCATCACCCATTGGCACCCCACCCATTGGCACCCCACCAGGGTACCCCACTCTGCCACCCCACACATTTCCTACATAACATAATGGCTTTTTAAAGAAGGGCAGCCAGACTTCTGATGGTCTGCCCTCCATGTACCTTCCCTGAGCTCCTGGTATATGAAAAGTCAGGGAGAGCCTGGGGCTCAAAGAGACAACCCAAGCTTTCTCTCTGTGCATAATGAGCCCTACTGACTGGGAAACAGAGCAACAGAGAATTGAAACGCCATCCAGGTAGTCAGCAGCATCATGGAGCACACAGCACCAGGCTTGGGGGTGGGCTGGGGAACAAAAAGCTTCACAAGAGATGATCACATCTGGACTGGGAAGAAGAGTTGGGGTTTTCCAGAAGGTGAGCGTTGGGTGGAGACACAGCATGGGCAAAGGCAAAAGAGGCTTAGAGGCATAAAAGAATATAGCCTCTTTGAAGGTGGGTGCTAGAATGCCTGTAGTCCCAGGATAAGGTGTGAGGAGAGTGCTGGGAAAAACCTGCTTATGAGGCCATGCTGTGGAGTCTGAGCACACACCAAGAACCAGCTGTGGCTCTGAAGTAACAGCCTGACTGGATTTGACACAGAGACTCTGGTAATATCACTGAGGCCAACTAAAGCAGGGAGAGGCTAAGGTATGGGGGAATGGCCAGACATCTGTGACAAGGTCCCATAATAGAAGAGGTCTGAATGAGGGTAGACACCCTGGCAGAGGACGAATCTGCTGGTCTTCTGTGTGTGCCCACACGCTTGAGCTGGGAGATGAGGGTGGACTCCACGGGAAAAAATCAAGAGGCCAAGAGGCTGGGAATTCTCTGGCAGTCCAGTGGTCAGGACTCTGCGCTTTCACTGCTGAGGGCCCAGGTCCGATCCCTGGTTGGGGAACTAAGATCCCACGAGCTGTGTGGTGCATCACCCCCGACAAAAACAAAAAGAGGCCAAGAGGCCAAGAAAGGAGGAATGACGGACCACAACCTCACAGTTGGAGACAAAGCATACGTGGGGTGCATGTGAAGTCTGAGATACTTATGGGCCATCCAGGTGGAGCCACAGGAGTTGATGGTATCATCTGGAAGGATGTCACAGGGCACGATGTTGAAGTTGGCTCACACGGCTAATATCCGTACTAAAGTAGAGGAGAAATATGCAGAGGGAATGCTGGAGAGGATGTGAAGGTGAGGCAAAGGTGTCTAGTACAAAGCCAAAGACAGCTGCATGGGTAATAAAGAGAAAGTGAAGAAGGTAACACAGGCAGAAATGGTTGTGCATTACCTCGACATTACTGCAGTTCACTTCATGTGCAGGTCCAGATTCTTACTCTGAGTCCCCTACCCTCACCCTCACCCTCATCCTGTCAATGCCACAAGATAGCTGAGTGAGGCTAGAATATACCTACTACCTAAATATTTTGGGACAATTGGCAGAGTCAGTTGGGATGTCCTGGGCCTCAATAAGGGTGAGGCTATGGGAAACATCATCTTTGAATGGGCAACGGCAGTGAAAGCCCAGAATACTAACCACTAGGCCACCAGGGAACCCCTGATACCATATTCTTTTACAAGGCCTTGGTCTCTTTATTACTCTGGTTGCCCTACAGAGGCCCCAAGTACATGGACTGGGGTGTCAAAATTAGTAAGAAGAATGAATTGGACAAAACTATCTCTCTCATTAATTCATTCTCCTATCTGTTCATGTGGCAAATATTTATTGGATGCCTATTACACTCCTGGCCCTGGAGACAGCAACATTTATAGGGTGAGTGGAAGAGAAATCAAGAAAGCAGACTTCCTCTTAGATATCAGAGGGTCACAGAAGCCATGGGAATAGTTTCAGAGCAAGAAGGGTGGTAAATATCACTTGCTTCAGGGGTCCAGTAGGATAAGAACTGAAAGCAGGCTAAGAAGGAAGTCACTGGCACCCTTGACAAGAACATTTTTAAGGTAGTAGAAGCCTACCTATGGGTAGAAAGATGAATGACAGTCAAAATGCAAACCATTTCCTTTAGAAGTATGTCCAATAAGGAAGGGGGAGATGAGAAACTGTTTTGTGATTTCTCTAAGTGAAGATGAGAGAAGCTTGTGCACAGCTGCCTCCAAATGAACATCTACCAAGGAGAAGGGCCAAGTGATGAAGTGAAGTGCTGAAGAAGAGGGGACGTGCTGGAACCCTGAGACCAGGTAGCAGAATAGCCTGAAAAGGCAGAACTGGTCCTCTCTATGAAACAACTGGAAGGACAGTGCTCTTACAGGTAAGTCTCTGTGCACAGAAAAGAGCTGGAGCCTACCTGTCGGCCACACTGTTTTCTGTGATGTGAGGGGCAGAGTCATCCTGTACCAGTACCCAGTATACAGCAAGTGCTCAATAATCATTTATTACAAGAATGAATCCTGGGCCTGCAGCATAATCTGCAGGAGCCTAGAGTCTGGTCCCCAGCAGGATCCCTCCTCCAAGCTACTGCCTTCTTCCCCTCTACCTCTTACCAATCTGTCCTCATCTCACATGGAAACGTAAGCGACCAGCACACAAGTGTTGTACAAAGGCAAGAACACGCATGCACACATGCATACACAACACAGAGTACTAACCACTATACGATCGTGGCCACACATGCATACACACACATACACACCCTGCATGTCCGAGAGAGGGATAAGGGAAAGAAGGGCTCCAATGGATTCACCTAGAGCCTCAGAGAATTAAATACTGGTCTGTTATCAGTGAAGCAGAAACACAGTACCTTGATGAAGCAAAGATAGATGCGTTGAGGCCCCCAAAGCAGGACAGGGCAACAGCAATGGGAATGGTCCAGCTAAACATGCCAAATGTCTGGTCAGCAAATGTCTGGGGACAGAGCACAGAAGGGGCACTCAGCACACGACAGGGTTTCCACAGCCTCCTGCAGCTCTCAGGACAAATGCCATCACTGCTGAGCAGCCCGCCCTCTGGCACAGACCCACCACCTGGCCCTGCAGAGCTGGAGTGGCAGCAGAAACAAAGATCCAGCCATTCAGTACTATGAGATGACGAGCAAATGGAGATCCCAACAGACTCACCACAGCCACGGCATCACTGCCAAGGACATCTGAAATGCTCAGCACTGTGTAATAGGCCACGTTGGTCAGGATGTAGATGAGTGTCACAATCGGCATAGAAATCCCAATGGCCAGGGGCAAATTTCTGTCAGGACAACAGAAATAGGACTACCTGGAACCAACCTCTCCTTGGGGGTCAAAGTTACCCAGGAATTCCCTGGCCTCTGGATCTTTGAGGCTGACTCCTCTTCCCCATGTAGCCTAAGGGAAGTATGCGCTCCACGCCCCGGGCTCTTTCTCCTGAGAGAAAGAGAGAGAGAGAGAGAGAGAGACCCTTCCCTGTGAAGATGGCTCATGATCAATATTTGATCCTTACCCCACTGGGACCATTGGGTCCCACTGAAGGAGGAGCACTGTCCTCTAGGGACTGGAGGCCAGGCTGGGAACCCGGCTGCCCAGAATAAGCTTCTGGCTCCCCAGGCTTCAGTGTCAGCACCAGAGTGCAAGGTCTTAACATCTCAGCCCCAGCTGGGTTAGCTGCTGCCCACTGAAGGACCTCTCCTCCAGGAAGGACACTGGGGATCCTCCAGTGTGAATATGAGGCCAAGGAGCCAGGGGCTTCCCACCTTCACTCACTCCCATCCTCACCCCTAATCCCTCACAGCTGGTGAAGGGGGAACAGGAAGAAGAAGGGATGAGAGACAGAGGGAGGAGGGGAGGGAAGATGGCAAGCGTGCCCACTATCAGCGGGAGTTCCAGCCAAGTTGGGGAGAGTGAGATCCCACCTTTACCTTTCTGGGTTTTTGATTTCTTCTGTTACAAAATTAAGGGTGTCCCAACCTGAGTAAGAGAAGAGGGCAGAGTAGAGGGCGAGAGAGAGGTCTCCCAAGTCCCAGGAGGAACCCTTAAAGGCATCCTGAAAGTGCTCAGAGTGTCCTGTGGGGGCAAAGGTGGAGGGGGTGGCAGCGGGGGGTACAGAGAGGAGAAAGAGGAAGAAGGAGAAGGACAGGAGAGATGGCAGGTGTAAGGAGAAGAGGAAGGAGGGGGAGGGGCAGCAAGAAAGAGGAAGGGGAGAGGCAAGAAAAGGAGAGAGGAGGCGGGTCAAGAAAAGAAGGGAAAAGCAAGAGGGCAGGGAGAAGAAAACAAAAAACAAAAACAATTTAATACCAAAAGAACCACCACCACCAGTTCCCCACACCCCACCGACTCCCTCTGAATAGTTCATTTTCCTTTAGTAGAACTAGACAATCTCAGAAAAACAAAGGCATTCCTGGCTGCCTTCTGACCTGATAACACCTTTTCCAAAGCCCTAGTGAATTTCCATTTCCTGCGGGAGACCACACCGTAGCCCACAGTTCTTCTTATTTTTAGAAAGAACCCTGTTTCACATAAAGGAGTCATTTTTCATTAACAATTAGATCTTCCTGTGGAACTACCTCTCATGGCCCAGACAGTTCCACAACTTGGTCAAATGGGTCTCTCAGTCTCATGGAGAGAACTCTGTTGCTCTACTCGCAGTGGCTATGGTTGTGTGCAGCAGGAAATCACAGGCTTCGAAGGAACTGGGATCTTATTTCTCACTGGGCCTGGGGTAGGCCTGGGCCACCTCCACCTTTGGAGAGGCAGCCTAGACATCTGTCATCCTCCTTGGAGGCCTCCAGAGACTGCAGACTTGCAAGCCAAGGGAACAGCACCCAGCTGTCCAGGAGACAGACCTTCTAGACACATTGGAGGTTTTTAATAAGACCCAGACTTCTAAGGAAGCCTGCTGTCACCCACTGCAGAAAGCCTGGACCCATCCCCCAATGTGGCAAAAAGGGCTGGGTGTGCAACAAAGAGGGGGTAAGTAGAGACTCCCGAACCCCAGGGGTGCCACTCATCATACACAGTAGCTGTTCCCTAGGGCACAGATCCTGGAGGGAGAATTACTCAACTACCCAATTAGACCCCAAGATGTTTCAGAGACTCTAGGAACATCCAGACGGCTGGCTGTACTAACTTGGCACACAGGTACTGGACCAGCTGCCTAAGATTCACCCAGGGCGCTTCTTAAAAACACACCTTTTTCTTTTTTTGTTTTGTTTTGTTCCTTGGCCGCACCACGCGGCTTGTGGGATATTAGTTCCCTGACCAGGGATTGAACCTGGGCCCTCGGCAGTGAAAGCCAGAATCCTAACCACTAGGCCACCAGGGAATTCCCCAAAACACATTTTTTTGAACTCCAAGCCAACCAGAGTTTGATCCAATAGGTCTGAGGTTGGAGTCTCAGCTCCTCAGGGGATTGTAAACACAGCCAAGTTTAGAGACAGATGACCCAGAGAACTGTGTTGTCTAATGATTGAGACATCCTTGGCCAAGGGCACCTCAGGACTTCTCTAAGGGGCAGGGAATATTGGGAGGCCTGTTACCCTCCCTGTCAGCCTACTCTGATCTGGGAATGAAAAGCTCTCTAAGGCCAACAGGCAGGAAAGTCAGTGCCAACTTCACAATATTTTAATATTTTGCTGAGAGCTGACTTTGGGAGGAAATGATAAATAAGAGCAAGTCCAGATGAAAAGTAAAGGCTGCAAAATAACCACTCATTTCCAGACCCCATCTCCCTGCCACCCACACACTTCCCACCCCTCTCAAGGAGGGCCAAGCCCTCCTCCCCACTGACTGGCGGTCACAGACCAAAAGCAGGAGCCAGAGCAGGGCTCACTCTATCTCCACTGATTACTTTTATGACCCAATTACAACCCAAGTTTCAAAAGCTCCTAGGCCTTCGGCTGGCTTCTTGCAATTCTCCCCACCACCACAGAGGGAAAGCAGCCCCGAGGGAGGGGCTAACTCATGTCCACTAGACCAAACCAGCCTGGCCCAAGAAGCCCAAGAACAGATTTCCTGTTCTCACTGACACAGTCTAGCACATATACAGAAAGAGCTGAGCAGTAAAGCTAACGGAGTCCCCACATCCTCCTCAGGGAATCCAGGGGAACTCCCAGAGTCACCCACCCTCCTTCTGACCTGGGGCCCTTCTTACCCTGGCACAGTTTAACAAGGCCCATGACAATGATGGCAATGAGTGCCAGGACCTTGGCGTAAGTGAATGTGTCCTGCACACGTGTGCCCCACTTGACATAGGCACAGTTCACAAACGTCAGCAGACCTAGGAAGAAAACCATAAAGTCAGTGGCAGGCTTGAGCTGAGGGCACCGACGCCCAACCTCTCTTTACAAAGCGCATCATTTCTATCCTGTCTGCCTAAGGCAAAGGGGCCGATGGACCAGTCAGAACCAGGAGAACAGGCAAATGGGGGACATTCCCCCATCTGCCCCAGCTGAGAGGAAAACATCCCATCAATGTTGACAAGTAATGATACAAAGGCATGCACTACCACATATTCATGCATTCTGACAGCCCGAACCATTTTTGGAAATTCCCCCCAGGCCCAGGAATGGTGAACTTCACCCATTCTTCCCCACTCAGATTCCCAAAGTTTCAAACCACCTGGGGCACAAGACCTCTCCATGGCCACATTAGAGAATGGGGACAAGAGAGGCCCAACAACAAATAAGGTCAATTTAAATGCAGGTGGCAGGTCACCTAGCAGTTAGGGAGACAATGTTTTGCATGTAATTATTTTTTTAAAAGGCTGTCATGTGCCTGACAATTTCACATACATCCTCTCAATTAATTCTCACAACCATGGAACAGACATTCCTATTCTCATTTTACAGATGAGGAAACTGAGGTTGCCAGAGGCTAACTACCATTCCCAAGCTTACATAGACTCCCCTGATCTCCCCCACCCCCATTCCTATCCAAACCTCCCAGTTCTCAGATAGGCCCATGGAAAAGTGGGCTTGCATCAGCACTGCTGGCTTTCCGTTCCAGCTCCTCGTGTACCTCAGTGATACCTGGGTCCCACCACCTTACCCCTGCTAAATAGGAACTGCTCTGATCCATGGAGAGTATCAGTATCCAAGGGGCTCCACAGTGACACCTCTAGCCTCCAAAAATAGAACTTTTACGAGAACCTCAAATGCTATTACAAAATTTGGGGGCTCATCCTCCAGTCCACGTCTACCTACTTCTACCCATGTTGCACTCTCTCCTTCAGCCAGACTCTCTCCTTACTGATGCCAGATATACACATGAGAGAAATGTCCTCCCCTCCTCCTCCTGCCATAGGCAATAGCAACTCCCACTTTCAAGGTCTAGCTCAGTCCCCACTTCCTCTGTAAAACCTTGCTAAAATATATCAGCTAGCTCCTCCCTGAGCTCTCTCTCCCTGAACACTACAACATTCTCACTTCACACACAGCTTAGTACCTTGTGCTGTGGTCATATGGACATATGTCTCAAGAAGGTTCCTCTCTCTCCCTCAGGCATCTGGGTGGTACTTCCCCAAGGAGACCACAAATTCTTAGGGGGAAACAAAAGCATACTGTTTTCTTAAGCTTACTGCCAAGCAAAGATGGGAACTCATCAACCCTGGTTGGAATCAAGATGGTGATGACTTTCGCTTAACTGCCAATCCCCTGGAGCAAGGCAGTTTTCAGCAAGTTGGACATTCCTCCACTCAAATGGAGAGGAGAGCCTAGGGCCAGCCTGTGGATATAAACATGAGTGGCTGAACAGCCTCCATGGCACTTTAAGAGCTTTCATTCAGTACTTTGGCAAATGACACGGGTGCTTACTAGTCAGTCATATAGGGTGCATGGGGGCAGGGGGGTGGGGGAGAAATGAGGCGGTGGGGAGTAAATGATGGCCAAGGGGGAAGGGATAAGACCAAAGGAATGCACACTGCTGGCAGGTCTTCCCGGGGACCTGCCTGCTAATCAGAGTTCACTGTGTGAAGCTAAGCCTAGATCAGCTAACATGAGGATTACCTAATAAATAGCCACCAGTAATACACAGGCCTCTGTGCAATACAGTAAGCATATTTTGAAGTACCTGCCAGGCCCCTTCTTGGGAATTGCTCCCCCTTCCCTATCACGGCTGATAGAGTCCAACAACGGACCCAAGCTGAGCCTATTTGATTATCTCTCCCAAGAATATGGAGTCAGGATACCAAGAGACTGAACCTATCTAACAGCAGCGAAGTCAGGGGCCACAGCAAGTCAAAATCACCTAAGAGCCCCTATAATAGAGGAAGAAAAGCCACAAGAAAGCAGAGGAAGGAAGCAGGACTACAAAAACGAGCAGAAGTGAGAGCAGCTTGTAAGAAGCTGTGCAGCTTGTGAGAAAAAGATTGATGAAGGAGAAAAACAAATACTGTATGCTAACACATATATATGGAACCTTAAAAAAAAAAGGTTCTGAAGAACCTAGGGGCAGGACAGGAATAAAGACAAAGATGTAGAGAATGGACTTGAGGACCTGGGGAGGGGGAAGGGTAAGCTGGGACGAAGTGAGAGAGTTGCATGGGCGTATATACACTACCAAATGTAAAACAGATAGCTAGTGGGAAGCAGCCGCATGGCACAGGGAGATCAGCTCGGTGCTTTGTGACCACCTAGAGGGGTGGGATAGGGAGGGTGGGAGGGAGACGCAAGACGGAGGGGATATGGGGATATATGTATATGTATAGCTGATTCACTTTGTTATACAGCAGAAACTAACACACGACTGTACAGCAATTATACTCCAATAAAGATGTTAAAAAAAAAAAAGGTTGACGAGGAAAGACACAGAAACATACAGAAGACAGAGGCAGAGGCAAGACAGACAAGAGACAAAGACAAGGAGGCAGACACAAAGAGATGGAGACAAGAGCAATAGAAACAGAAAGATGGACATACACACGGAGAAAGAGGCTGTCTCAAAATGTCCTGGCTGTGCTTGCTGTGCTTCTGGTTTGTAGCACTGAAATGTGGCTGCAAAATGGGGAGAGAAGCTGACACACTCCTCAGCCCACTGACAGGCACTCCCTCCTCTGGGTTCTGCTCCTTTTCCTTCCCTCCATCCGGGTACAAACTGCCCCCAAGGTTTGGGCCTCTCTGCACACAGTGGGAATTCAATGAGTGAAGGCAGCACCTCAATGGAAGCCCCTGCAGAGCCCCTTCTCAAAGACCAGATGGAAGGATACACAAAAGCCTGGTCACAGCAGCTGCCTCAGGGAGGAAGACTAAAGCTCTGAGAGGGAGGAGACTTTTCCACTGTATACCATTTTATATAGTTTGACTGACTTACCATGCACATACACTTCTTTCTCAATAAAAGTACTTAATTTAAAACACTCTGTAGGACTTCCCTGGTGGTGCAGTGGTTAAGAATCTGCCTGTCAATGCAGGGGACACGGGTTCAAGCCCTGGTCCGGGAAGATCCCACATGCCGCGGAGCAACTAAGCCCGTGGACCACAACTACTGAGCCTGCGCTCTAGAGCCCACGAGCCACAACTACTGAAGTCCACGCGCCTAAGGCCCGTGCTCTGCAGCAAGAGAAGCCACTGCAATGAGAAGCCCGTGCACCACAACGAAGAGTAGCCCCCGCTGGCCACAACTAGAGAAAAGCCCACGCGCAGCAACAAAGACCCAATGCAGCCAAAAATGAATAAATAAATAAAATAAATTTATAAAACAACAACACTATGTAGCCAGGGAGCAGGACCAGGAGTAGAGTAAGGTGAGTAAGGAGCCCAGGGCACAAAATTTAAGTAGGCACTCACTGTCGGGGGACAACCTGGCAAACCTGAGAGTGAGTGCATCCGTAAATGCTGGCCCCAGGAGCCCTGCTTGCTTCACTAGACTCTCAGCCCTGCCAGAGAACAGAGAGCTCCGAGAACAGTCTACCAAGCAGAAGCCAACTCCCTCGAATGTTTTCCTGATTCTAATTAAGAAACAAAATTTCACCATCTGATCCCCCACCTCCCCACCCCACCCCCCACCCGCCTCCCAGAACTCCCATTCCCATCTAGCAGCAAGGACTACACCAGAGCTCAAATACAAGACAGCCAGGCTGAGCCTGGAGGCCAGGCGCTCAGACTCAACTACCACAATTAAAACATCCACACCTTCCCTCTTCCTCCAATCTCATTTCCTTGCTGCATGCCTGCACCAATGACTGTGGGACCCATGTGAGGGTCTTTCAGGCTCTCTAGGGGCTCTTTGCTGAGAAATACTCAAACAGCAGATCCAGATCCAATCCCTAAGCAGAAATAAATCCCCAAAGTCTCTCTGTGGCAAAGATGGCTACATATCTTCTAATATCTGTTCTTCCATCTTTCCTTAGTAATAGAAATTTTAGCTGGAGTCTGGCTGCCCAAAATAATGATGACATTTCCCAGCCTCTTTTGCAGGCAGGTATGGCCAAGTAACTAAGTTCTTAACCCAGGGATATAAGCAAAGTGTCGCATAAGTAAGACCTTATAGGAGTATCTTTGAAGGGTGAGAGGTGTCTTTCTTTGTCCTTCCTGTCAGCTACAAGGTAGACATGACTGGAGCTTGAGTAGCCATCCTGGACCAGCCAGAAGTCACATGCTGAGGATGGCAGAGCAGTAAAACAGAAGGAAGGAACCTGAAGAATTATGAAGTCATCCTACTAGCCCCACGCTGCCTACTTCTAACACGTGAGAAATAAATTTCAACGTGCTTGAGCCATGCTCCTTTTGGTTTTCAGTTGTTTGACACCCAGACTAATCCTGAGTAATACATGTGCCCACAGACAAAACTGCAACTCTCATACTCTCCTTCTGATGAGGAGATGGCCTGGCATCTGAAGCTGTAGTTCCAGTTATGCTGACTGTCACAGCTCCCTTCTCCTACAAGCACTGGGAGGAAAAGGAACCTTCCAATTCCTCCCACAAACAGGCCTTCAAGGACAGAGGAGTGCAATCCTTAACAATGACGACAAAGTGGGAAAAGAAAAAGAAGGGGAAAAAAACATCTACAATTCTCTTAGGAGAGAAATGTTCTACAACAGTCTAGGAGAGGTAAACCCTTCCAAGTGGAGATCCTGGAATCAGAAGCTACCTCTTGGCATGTGTATGAATACATAATGTACATGTCTTTTTAAAAAGCCTCCTTGTTTTCAATTCCACAAGTATACATATTTAATCTTATTATCAAAACATTCAACCTATACATAGGGTTAGAATCCAGGGTTTTTGAGCAACTGTGGTCAAGGCCAGTCCTCCTCAGGCCTGCCACTGTCAGAACATAAAAGCTGTCTATCCATAGCAACAACTGACCAAAATAGAGGAGAGTATCCTTCCTACTCGGAACCCTGCCCAGGCATGAGTCCAAGACAGCAAGAGGCAATAGGAAGCCATTCATACATCACACAGTGTTTCCTCACTGCAGTCTCACACTTGACAGTCTCCCTTTCCTTCTTCCTTCCCCTCCTCTTCCCTTCCCTGTCAGCCTTACCAAACAAACCCTCAGGGACAATGGAGTCTCAGCTGTGAGCACACCTCTGCTGATGCCACTGTGTCAGTGCTGAACTGACTTCCACGTCAGTTCATGGCAAATACTCTCCAATGATGTATTTGAGGTTCCATAACAGACAGAATCCCACAACGATAAATGCACCAAGACCTAAGCCAGAAACACACGCTTCTGCAGACAAATCAAGTACTCCTACAATGCTGGGCACCTGGGCTACTGAGAATACTGCTGGTCACCTGGTCAGAGAAAGGATGGACCTCAAGAAGTACCATTTTCCCCTACAGTCCCATAAGTGAATAAGAGCCCCTAAGCATACGGAGTTCAGCGGGCAGCCTGAGGCCCCACCCACCACAGAAGAGTCCCAGATCCCAGAATACATAACAGCAGAATGACAGTTTCTCAATCTCAGCACAATTGACATTTTGGGCCAGATAAGTCTGTCATGCGGGGCTGTCTTGTGCATTATAGGATGTTCAGCAGCACTCCTGACCTGTACCCACTGGATGCCAGCAACACCCCTTCCCAGCAGTTGCAACAACCAAAAATGTCTCCAAACCTTGCCAAATGTCTCCTGGGGGGGTAACTCATCTCCAGTTGAGAACCACTGTTCTGACATAATGAGTACCTAAGACAATCTGAAATCCAAAAAAAAAAATGCTGCTTGGATGTATCTCCCTTGCCATGTATAACCTGGGACTGGACTGGAGGGCTGCTGGAAGCCAGGATCTGAAATAGCAATGCCTTCAGGGCCCGAGAAGGTAATATAAATGAGCAAAGGCAAGAATGTCTGGACATAAAACAAGAGGGAGTTGGGGACTGCAGTCAATGGGAGAATATATGCTTCATTTAAAGGAGTAACCACTACTCAAATGCAGCTGATTGTGTGAGGCTGGAATATGGGTCCAAGTTTGCCAGAACTTTTGATTTTTCAAGAGAAAGGGCAAGTCCTGATTTTTAAATGTTGGCAAGTAATTCAAAATTATTTAGAACTCTGTGCAGGCCCAATATATCTGTGGGCCAAGGGTGGCCCGTGGGCCAACAGCTTGCAGCTCTGCCCTAGAGTTAGGTATATGGAGACTGCCTAGGCCCTTTCTTCTAGGATGGAACTTTAATTGTCTAGCTTAGCATGGATATAACTTCTTTAAGCAGTCTCCCAACTAACCTGGACCCCTCTCATGTCTCAGTTTCAAGACTAACATAATTCTCCTACCCAAGCCTCACCCAGCATTCAGTGCAGATCTTTGTTTTTTCCCCTAATTATGACATAGTTGGTTTCTTCCAATTTAGGTCTCTTGAGACCAGGCTGCTCTCAGTGCCACCTCTGTCCAAGGAGGCTCCCTCCAGGACACCCCAGCTTAGCTGGATGATACATCAGCCTGATTCTACACCCTAATTTCCAAGAAGAGGAGTAAACTGAGCCCTAAACCCTAATCTGTTAGGATGGGACAAGGTTTTAATGACTTGGCACCACCTCTGACAAGTTTCCCGCCCTCAGGCCCGCTTTATGGAAATACCTTGGTTTCTGGAATAGGGGTTTCTGGTAATGCAAATACTGAGTAATCTGTGTAAAAGTACATTTGAATGAAAGAAGTTGTTTTTTTTTTTTTTTTTTTTTTCCGATATGCGGGCCTCTCACTGCTGTGGCCTCTCCCGTTGTGGAGCACACGCGCCGGACGCTCAGGCTCAGCGGCCATGGCTCACAGGCCCAGCCGCTCCGCGGCATGTGGGATTTTCCCGGACCAGGGCACGAACCCGTGTCCCCTGCATCGGCAGGCGGACTCTCAACCACTGCGCCACCAGGGAAGCCCGAAAGAAGTTATATGATACCATAACTCTGCATTTCTAAGAGATGAGGTCTCTCCTCCAATCAAAAGATCAGTTCCTAGTGTGGGGATGGGCTTCCTAAGAAAAAACAATGGGAAAAATCATAAAAGAAAAAAGATTTAACAAACAAAAATCTTCTTTATGTGAAAAATTATGTACAGAGGTGCCCTTTGATTTGGTTACTCTTGGAATTCATCCTAAGGCCATCAAGGGACCAATGCACAGGCACTCACAGGTGCTCAGAAAAGAGTACAAATTCACGAAATCTTCTAGAAAGCAACTGGGTAAAACACGAAGAAACTTAAAACAGTTTAATTCTTTAGACACAGGGATTTCTCTTTTATAATTTTATCCTAATAAAATATGAAGAAACTCTGAAAATGATTTCTACACAGCAGCATTATTTTTAATAATGATATTATAGGGCATTTACTGTATGCCAGGCAGAGAGAAGTATTGTACTTTATTTGTATTGATTCACTTATTCCTCACAACAATCTTTTCAGATAGGTACTATCAATGAAATGAAAGAAAAATGTTGCCTGCCATATCAGTAAACAAAGAATGTTGCAGCCATCAAGCCATCACAAAACCGCTGCTCCACGGAGAGCCCTAAGGGAACTCAGGATTGAAACGGATGCCTGCCACCTAGCAGTCAGCCACCCACTAACTGCAGCCACCCCCAACAGTGCACCCTGAAGAGACTTATGTTGAGAAACCACAGGACACTGCCCCCAGATAGCTGAGCTACATATCAAAGGAATGATTTCAATGAGCCCTGACTTTTGCATTTTTCCATACATAGAAAAGAGCTAAATTCCTTAATGAGATATCTGGTTTTCTTTAATTAACAGTAATCTTTTGGGACTTCCCTGGCGGTCCAGTGGGTAAGACTCCAAGCTTCCACTGCAGGGGGCATGGGTTCGATCCCATTTTTTTGGCAGCGAAAAAACAAAAACAAACAAAAAACAGTAATCTTTTAATGTTCCAACTACCTGGTCTTTGTTGCAAAAACTCCTATATATCCCGGCCCCTCCCTTACCTCTTTGCAGCAGTGTCTCAGAGCTATCTGAGATGCTGTGCCCCAGGCTTAAGTCCTCAGTTTTGTCTGCTGAATAAAACATAATTCTCAACTTTTAGGTTGTGCATGTTTTCTTCAGTTCACAGTACAATCACTATTCCCATTTTACAAAATGAGAAAATTAAGGCACCAGTTAACTATCTCCTCCAAGGTCAATAGCTACTCAATGGTAAAGCTGGAATCAAACCCAGTCTGGCATGGGAGCCTATGATCTTCCCCCTCCCCCCACCCACTGGCCATGCCAAGAGGCATACGGGATCCTAGTTCCCCAACCAGGGATTGAACCCACACCCCCTGCAGTGGAAGCTCAGAGTCTTAACCACTGGACCGCCAGGGAAGTCCTTTCTTTTGGAATCCTAACCACTAGGCCACCAGGGAACTCCCAAGGGAGGCTATGATCTTAACCACTATATTACACTGCCTGGAAACTACTTGTGTGTCCCAAACCCTGTTTTCTAAGAATATGTGGTGAAAGGGATTAAATATTAAAATTTTTTAAATGCAGTATACAAACCACAAAGAGTATTATATCAAGGGTACTTTTTTAAAATGATGGATAAGCAGGAAAAAAAATAGCGGAAGGTATTTCACACAAATAGTAACAATAGTTCTCTGGGAGGTAAAATCATGGGTGATTTTAACTTTCTTTTTTCTTTTTTTGCATTTTTCTAATTCTCTGTAGGGTCTATGCATCACCTTTTAATAAAAAAGAAGATATATATATATATATATATATATATATTACTTTAAAAAATGTTTCTTTTGGGACTTCCCTGGTGGAGCAGTGGTTAAGAATGCCACAATGCCACAATGAAGTGCCACAATGAAGACCCAACACAGCCAAAAATAAATAAATAAATTTATTTTAAAAAAATGTTTCTTTTGAAGAACATTTCACAAAAAGGGGAGAAATCCATGATATACTAAGTTTAAAAAGCAGAATATCAAGTTATATGCAAAGTATGATTCCAATTCTATAACAGAAAGAAATGAAGACATAACTGAACTATTAAAAGTACCCATATGTCAGGCTTCCTGGTGGTACAAGGGTTAAGAACACGCCTGCCAATGCAGGGGACACAGGTTCGAGCCCTGGTCCGGGAAGATCCCACACGCCACGAGCAACTAAGCCCGTGCTACTGAGCCTGTGCTCTACAGCCTGCGAGCCACAACTACCGAAGCCCGTGTGCCTACAACCCGGGCTCACAACAAAGAGAAGCCACTGCAATAAGAAGACTGCGCACCACAACGAGGAGTAGCCCCCCACCCCCACCCCGTCTCCACAACTAGACAAAAGCCTAGAGAAAAGCCCACACATAACAACAAAGACCCAACGCAGCCAAAAATAAATAAATAAATAAATTTATTTTGGGCTTCCCTGGTGGCGCAGTGGTTGAGAGTCTGCCTGCCGATGCAGGGGACACGGGTTCGTGCCCCGGTCCGGGAAGATCCCACATGCCGCGGAGCGGCTGGGCCCATGAGCCATGGCCACTGAGCCTGTGTGTCCGGAGCCTGTGTTCCGCAACAGGAGAGGCCACAACAGTGAGAGGCCCACGTACCACAAAAAAAATAATAAAATAAAATAAAAAATAAATAAATAAATAATTTTTTTTAAAAAGTACTCCTAAAAAAAAAAAAAAAGTACTCCTGAGTTTCACTGGTGGCGCGGTGGTTAAGAATCCACCTGCCAATTCAGGGGACACGGGTTTGAGCCCTGGCCCCAGCAGATCGCACATGCCGCGGAGCAACTAAGCCTGTGCTCCACAACTACCGAAGCCCGCGCGCCGTGCTCCGCAATAAGAGAAGTCACTGCAATGAGAAGCCCACGCACCACAACGAAGACCCAACGCAGCCAAAAATAAAAATAAATAAAATAAATTTATTAAAAAAAAAAAAGTACTCCTGTCTGGGGACTTCCCTGACAGTCCAGCGATTAAGACTCTGCGCTCCCAATGCAGGGGACGCGGGTTCAGTCACTGCATGACGCGGCCAAAATAAATAAATAAATATTTAAAAAAATAAAAGTACTCATGTCTTAGTGGTAGATTATAGGTGATTTGAGGCTAATTTAAATTTCTCCTGAACGAACATGTTTTATAATCAGAAAATTATTCCCTTTTTTAGAGAGCTCAGTCAGGCTAGAGTCCCCCTGGTGAAACCCTATCAGATATACCGCTGAGTTCCCACTTTCTCTCCTCCCAGGGGTATCTGTGGAAGAGTTCCCTTTTAACATCTGTCTTTAATAAATTCCTTAAAGTCAGGAGTCACAGCATACTGTACAATCCTTTACAGCTAAGTCCAAGGTACTGTCAGTCTATTTTTAACACTGTGGATAAACTACACATACTGCCAACGCTTTGCAAGCAAAGATATGGAAAGAACAGAGTATAATTAAGTGCCTCTGGCAGCACAGTGCTAAGGAACACAGGGAATTCTGGGCCACTTCTCAGCTAAAACACTAGCTTTACTAGACTAAGTTCACAATAATCTTCTCTCCCTTCCAGTGTTTTCACACAGAATTCCTCCTTACAACCTCATAAGAAAAAAGGAAAATAAAGAGAGATCCACTGGGATCTCAGGTTCTGCCCTCAGAAACCAAATACAGGGTAGAAGCCACCTTCCTCACTGGCCACAGGCAGAGCCTGTTTACAAAGTCAGCTTAAAGAAATCTGAAACACCAGTGGGAAACAGCCATTTTGGTGTGGTGCCTGCTGCTTAGATCAGCCTGTGAAGAGTGGCAGTGGCAGGAAGGAGTGGTCCTACTGTGAGCCTGCAGGACATAAAGCCTTGGGACCCCCCCAGTCTAGAGAAGCCCATTTCCTCACTGATGGCTTTAAACTGGTCTAAGATTAAAAGGTGGAAAGCAAAATAACTTTTTTTTTTTTTTTTTTTTGAGCAGCAGAATAAACGCCTCAGCACTGAGGGTTTTACCTGGGATAAGTTACAACTAGTGATGTTGACACCAATCAAATTAAGACAAATATAAGACATGCACCAACCTGTCACACAGACTGGGGAACAGAACTCAGGGACACCGAAGAAGGAAAGTGAGGCACCAAAAGCCACAAACAGATTCAGACTCTCCCCATCCCCATCCTTTACCCTTACTTATCTCAGGAACAAATGACTTTGGTGAAATTGCTTCTTCAAAAAGGTAAGATGCCTCTCTCCCCCACAGAAAAAGAAAAGCAAATTGTGCTGTTCAAATATAAATTACCATTAGCGTTATAAAAATAACCCACAGCCCCACGCATACTCCCCCACTAAGCCCTCAGACTTACACATGCAGGCTGCAGCGAGGAGACGGCAGGCCAGGTACGGGGGCTCGCAGGTGGGAAAGGAGGGCTGGATGATGTAGTTGGCAAAGGTGATAGCGATTATGGCCTGACTGGTGGGCTCAACAATTAGCAGGGAGGCCCAGAGGCGGATAAAGGCAATGAAGCCCCCAAAGGCCTCTAGAATATAAGCGTAGCTGGCCCCCGACTTGGTGATGGTGGTCCCCAGTTCTGCATAGCAAAGGGCACCCACAACAGAGAAAAGCCCACCAATGGCCCATATGATCAGCGACAACCCATAGGAGGCAGTGTAGACCAGCACGCCCTTGGGTGAGACAAAGATTCCTGAGCCGATCATGTTGCCCACCACCAGGCTGACCCCATTCAGCAGAGAGATCTCCTTCTTTAGCTGCATAGTTTCTGTGGACCGCTGAGGCAGCATGCTGACATCTTCTTCCTCCCTGGGCCGGCTGGCCTCAGGAATGAGATGGTACGTGGGTGTGGGGCTCTCCAGCTCCCTGGCTTCCATGGCAAATTGTTCCTTCACACCTGTGTTTACTATGGCCTGGCAAAGAATATAAGTATGTCAGTCTAGGGTAGTGGCTGATAAGGCTCTAGTTCAGACCTGCAAGGCAGGCAGATTTCCCTGCCTACCTCTTGTGTAGGGACAGCATGACTCATACACAGACCTAAATACAATGAGCCTGTCTGAGTTCCCACCCCAGGATACAGAGAAATGGAGGCAGGCTGACCTCCACTGCTCCCAGGAAAGACACCAACAGGGCTCAGACACGACATGAGGGTGACTTCTAACAAGAGTCTTGATGCCCAGGGTAGGCTGGCATTAGGTTTATCCATAGCATGGATTCTCCCTGAGGTGTAGGTTTTGCTCTGTTCTTACCAACTTAAAACCTACAAACTTGCCAGAGTCCCAGCACTAGGTTCACAGCACTAGCCAGCCTGATAGGCCTCTCAGTTTCCATACTCACTCACCTCCACCCAAACATAAACAGGGACTTCTGCAGTGTCCAGCCACATGTGGAGAGGTCTGTAGCTACTCTCAGGCCAGCAAAGAACATGAACAGGTGGTCGGAAGGGCCAGGAAGATACTAAGACAAGGGCATATCGCTATTGCAGAGACTAGACCAAGGAGAGAACATCCATGAAAACACACACCCTTGTGTTGCTTTGTCCATTAACACCCACCTCACTCCCACGTTGCTGCTTGCTCATTCAACACCTTTCTTCTTCTAAAGTGCCTAAAAGAGAAGGATAACATAATAAAACCAGATGAAGAAAGAACATTCAAAGGGCACCCTAATGTGGGACTCATCTGCCATTGGCTTATTTGCTTTCCTCCTCAGCCTGCCTCTCACTACCACCTGGGGCTGCAAAGAGATTCCCTCAAAACAGGACCCAGTAATCTTGACACCAAAACAAAGCTATAAGTCTCCTCTTATCCACAGATCTGGCATTGGAAGGCATCCTGTAGGGAGATGGTGTGCACACGTACATACATGCACACTACTTCTTTTGGATCAGCATTGGGCCAGTCCACAAACCTCAAGGAAGTTGGATCCCACACCAACCTATCTATGAAGGACCCAGAATCTGTTGGAGGAAGACAAGCACCTTCCTGACCCTGCACTCAGCAGGACCTTCTCTCTTCCTCAATTTCTGTGCCCTAGGCATTGGGAATTCAGATCCCCAACTCCTACTTCATCTTCTGAAGAAAGGAATCTGGTAAGCCAATTGATTCCCTCCCAGGAGTCAGTCCTTTAAGGTCACAGAGATAACTTCCAGGAATAAGAATGGGATCAGTATGTCATCTTCCCAGAACCTTCTCATCTAGTCAACAACAACGGATGTGCTGGAATCTTGCCTCATGGAGCTCAGAGCAAGTGAACCACAGCCACTCAAGACTGAATAGTTCTCAGGGAAAACTCCAATCTCCACAGGCCCCACTCAAAACTCCTGCCTTACCTGTCCCAGTACCCCTCCAGAGTCTAGACCTGAGCCCAAGTGAAAAAGCTCCTCTGGGGCCATTAATAAGCCTTCCCCTCACTCCCAGAGGAGTTGAGCCAGCCTACTTCTGCTTATTATGAGGCCTGGCTTTAAGGCAGCACCACTTTTCCTTTCACTCCTGGCACCAAGCCATGAAGGTGACTCTATGCAGGCACGTGGGAAAATATGTTTTCATGTGTCTGTCAGGTGAGCTCAGATATGCATGAAAACAAAACTAGGAAACACCTGAAGAGCCTGTCTCACAGAGAGTGAGGTGCAGGGACTTCCCTAGTGGCGCACTGGTTAAGAATCCACCTCCCAATGCAGGGGACACGGGTTCGAGCCCTAGTCTGGGAAGATCCCACATGCCGTGGAGCAACTAAGCCTGTGCACCACAACTACTTAGCCTGCGCTCTAGAGCCCACAAGTCACAACTACTGAGCCCATGTACCACAACTGCTGAAGCCCGTGCACCTAGAGCCCGTGCTCCACAACAAGAGAAGCCACCGCAATGAGAAGCCCACGCAACGCAACAAAGAGTAGCCTCTGCTCGCTGCAACTAGAGAAAGCCCGCGCTCAGCAACAAAGACCCAACGCAGCCAAAAATAAATTAAAAAAAAAAAAAAGAGTCAGGTGCAGGCTTTTCATCAGTGAGTGCTTCCATGTATATGCTCTATGCACGTTAATAAACTTGATTGTTTTTCTCTTGTTAATCTGTCTTTTGCCAGTCTAATTTACAACGCCCCAGCCAAGGAACCTAAAATGGGTAGAGGGAAAGGGGTCCCCCCCCACCGCACCTTACGTTCCTTTAAAAAACAAAAGTCAGTGCACAGAGACTTGGGTTGCCCTTTTCCACTCAACCCAACATGGAGGCAAGCAGAGAAACCTGGCCCCAGTGGTCACTCCAGCCTCCCCCTATTCATCAGACCCCAGCTGGTGGGGAAGGGGAGGAGGTTACCAGGTATTCAATTTGGACTTCTGATACCAGACTGTGCATTTTCTATCAAACAATTCTGCAACACCCAGCAGATCTGGTGTCTGCTACAATTTAATCAATTCTAACACCACCTACCTGGAAATAGCCACAGATTCCTCAGGTTAAGGGCTCAATCTTACAAAACAGCCCTCCCCACCCAACTTAAGATGCCAAATCGCAAGTCCAGGTTTTTCCTGTGCTTCTGACCAACTGGCTATGAATCGGAAGTTCCCACTATCCCCTCCTCGGGTTCAATTAATTTGCTAGAGCTGCCCACAGAACTCAGGAAAACAGTTTACTTATTAGATTACTAGTTCATTATAAAGGATATAACTCAGGAACAGCCAGATGGAAGAGGTGCAGAGGGCAAGGTATGGAGAAGAGGCACGGGAAGCTCTCCAAAACCTGTCCTTTTGGGTTCTTTATGGAGGCTTCATTACAAAGGCATAACTGATCAAATTACTGACCACTGGTGATTAATTCAATCTCCGGACCCTCTCCCCTCCCAGGAGGTCGGACCTGGACTAAAACTTCCAAACCCTCTAATCACAGGGCTGGTTCCCCCAACAAGCAACCCCCATCCTTAGAGGATCTAGATGCTTTCAAAAAAATCACCTCATTAACATAAACTCAGGTGTGTTGAAAGGGGCTGGTTATATGAATAACAAAAGACATCCGTTTAACCTTCACTGATCTGGAGCTATTTCAGGAACTGGGAACAAAACAAATGTTATAACAAAAGATGCCTCTATGGCTCTTATTAAGAAATTACAAGAGCTGTGGGACAGGAACAGTGGACAAAGACCAAATAAATAATCACAATATCACAGGGAGGGAAAAAGAGGTAAACTCACTTCACTGGAAAATTTAAAAATAGTATGAAATGTAACTGCCTTGACTTCTAACTTTCACTTAAGATGTAGAAATCTGGGAAAAGCATCACTCCGACTCCAATGACAAGAAAAAGGCAGATAATCTACAGAATTGTAACTTTTCTTGAAATCATTAGAGAGCTGAGGTTACAGGCCAACCAACCAGACTGAGATTTAAGGAAAAACAGATACCTCCCAGAGAGATGCAAGTTCTGGCTTACCTGTGGCAGAGGGAGAACAATGGAACCACCATACAGGCAGGAAAGAAGAATTCAATTCAGGAACAATTTTTAATGAATTACTAAAGGTCAAGTTTGGGTTAGCAAGAGTCGTAGACACTTAGAGGGTTTTCTCCAGTGAGACCTCAGTGGGTGCTCACAAGAATTACCAGGCCAGAGAAAGCCTCTCAGAAGTGCTGGCCTGGAGAAGGAAAGCAGTCACTGCTCTGGGAAAAATATGAAGGTCCACCTGCTCCCTTCTCTAAAAATCTTAAACACCTGGGGAATGGGGAAACTGTCATTCCCAAGGCAGCTGGGACAGGGTGAAAGAAAAAATAAAACAATCCTCTCTGCCTGAGGGAGGAGCAGGAAATTCTGGTCCAGACAATTAGACAGGGCAGGCTCACCCAGAAAGATCCAACCCCCCCGACCCAGGGAAATAGGGCCTGCCTAAGGCTGAGGCTGAACCAAGACAACAGAGAACCCCTCTACTCCCCACCACCAGGTTAGCAAGCACCCAGCAACAAGGCTGTGGTACACTGTGTGCTGAGGCACAGGTGTACAAAGAAGACCTAATGCTGAGGGTGGAGCATAAACATAGAAAAATCCACCCTCAGGGCAAGGAAACACCAGAGGAATTTGGAGCCACTGGTGCACCTAAGGTAATCATAGCAACAACAAAACCCAAACCCAACTCACCTCCTAACTGACTCAAACTCCCAAATTAACAGGCTAGCAAAAGAAGACGTTGTACCCATTTCCCAGAATAAAGACTATGTACCTCAATCTCTACTTTTCCACATATTACATCTGACAATCAATAACAAATCACAAGCAACATAAAAAAAGCAATAAAAACAACCCACTATCATTAATCATTAATCAATAGGACAAGACTTAGAGATGATCCAGATATTGGAACTATCAGACAGGGAATTTAAAATAACTGTGACTGGGACTTCCCTGGTGGCGCAATGGTTAAGAATCCGCCTGCCAATGCAGGGGACAAGGGTTCGAGCCCTGGTTGTAAAAGATCCCACATGCTGCGGAGCAACTAAGCCTGTGCGCCACAACTACTGAACCTACGCTCTATAGCCCACGAGCTGCAACTACTGAGCCCGTGTGCCACAACTACTGAAGCCTGTGTGCCTAGAGCCTGTGCTCCGCAACAAGAGAAGCCACTGCAATGAGAAGTCCACGCACCACAATGAAGAGTAGCCCCCGCTCGCCACAGCTAGAGAAAGCCCGCACGCAGCGACAAAGACCCAACGCAGCCAAATATAAATAAATTTATAAAAAAAAGAATATACATATATATATTTATATGTGAATCACTTTGCTGTACAGCAGAAATACAACATTGTAAATCAGCTGTACTTCAATAAAATAAATTTAAAAATAAAGAAAATAACTATGATTAATACATTAAAGGCTCTAATGGAAAATCTGGTCAGCATGCAGGAACATATGTGGAATTTCAGCAGAGAAATGAAAACCATACAAGTCAAAATGTGAAAAAATCCAGAACAGAGCATCTAAGAATTGTAGGACAATATCAAATGGTCTAAGGTAAATATTTAAAAATATACTTTTTTGATTCTATTAATTGCCTTAGAATATAACTAACTGCCTAGCCTAAAGCAAAAATAGTAGCAATGCAGTGGTAATTTATTGCATAGGTAAAAGTAAAGTGTATGAAAACAATAGCACAAAGATAAGAAAGAAGAACTGGGAGTTATACTACTGTAAGGTTCTTATATAATATGTGAAAATTGATGTAATATTATTTAAAGGTAGACTGTGATTAATTAAAGATGTACATTGTGAAACTAGGGCAAACACCAGAAAGTTAAAAACGGTATAAATAATAAGCCAACAGTGGAGATAAAACAGATCATAAAAAATACTCAATCCAAAAGTAGGTAGAAAAAAGCAAAGAACATATGAAATAAGTAGAAAACAGAAAACAACTAGCAAGGTGGAAGATTTTAATCCAACCATATCAATAATAACATGAAATGTAAATGATCTAAACACACCAATTATAAGACAGACATTGTTGGGTTAGATAAAAATGCAAAACCCAATATGCAGTCTACAGGAAACCCACTTGAACTATAAAGACATAAGTTACAGGTAAAAAGATGGTGAAAAAACACTAATCAAAACCAAGGGGGAGGGCTTCCCTGGTGGTGCAGTGGTTGAGAGTCCACCTGCCAATGCAGGGGACACGGGTTTGCACCCCAGTCCGGGAGGATCCCACATGCCGCGGAGCGGCTGCGCCCGTGAGCCATGGCCGCTGAGTCTGTACGTCCGGAGCCTGTGCTCTGCAACGGGAGAGGCCACAACAGTGAGAGGCCTGCGTACCGCAAAAAAAAAAAAAAACAAAAACAAAGGGGAGTAACTATATTAACATCCGACGAGACTTCAGAATAAGAAGTATTGCTAGGGATAAAAGAGAACATTATATAATGATAAAGAGGTCAATTCAGCAAGAAGAAAATTCTAAAAGTGTATTTCCCCCAACAGCATAGCTTCAAAATACATGAAGCAAAAAGTGATAGATCTGAAAGGAAAAACAGACATCCACGATTATAGTTGGAGACTTCAATACACCTCTCTCAGTCACCAATAGAACAAGTAAACATAAAATCAGCAAGGATCTAGAACACCTGAAAATGGAATGTCCCAACATAGTTCTTGTCTAAAATTATGTGAATTCTGAGGGGAAAAACAAACAAAAAAAGACACCTGCAATAGGGCTTACCTCCATGCAGGAGATGGGGGCAGATCAGGGGAGGGAGACAGCCTTCCAACAGGGAAAAACTGCTTTGGCTCCTCAAGTTTCACAACAGAATACCAACCTTACTATCTACTGAGTTGGTTGCTGTCAGAGCACAGTTAGAAACCCTTCCTCAGGTGCTGCCCGAGGTCTTTAGGATCAATTCCAACCTTCTTATCAGGGCCTTATCACTAGACCCTCTGCTACATATGGTCCCTCCCATGGTCCAGCCACACTGAATTACTTACAGTTTCCAGAACCTGGAGTAGTCCAGGGTTTCCAGAGCCCATCAGAAAAACACATCTTTGCTCATACTGAGTCCTTTGCCTCTAACACCCTTCTCCTCCCACCATTTCCCTCAACATCCTGGCTGACTTCTTTCTCCACACATATCCTTGTGTCCCTGCATGTGTGTGTCTAGTCTCCCTCTCTCGAAAACACAGTCTCTTGGGAATTCCCTGGCGGTCCAGTGGTTAGGATCTGTGCTTCCACTGCAGGGGGCCCAGGTTCGACCCATGGTTGGGGAACTAAGATCCCACAAGCCCCTCGGCATGGCAAACAAAACAAAACAAAAGTCTCTAAACTCATTGTTGAAGACAGTGTTCATTAAACAATTCCACACACCCTATAAGTAAGTTTCTGCCTTGAGAAACTAGTGTTAAACCCCACTTGTAAGGACATAACACAGCTTTCTAACAGGTTTTCATCATATTTTCCAAGCTCCTGTGCAGCAGATAATAAAGGAATTCACCGGACCACTAAAATTTCCTCATCAAAATTTAACCATTAAACTATCACATGCAATTTTCAGGGAGAAAAACTGTCTCTTTCAAAGTTCAAACAAAGAATATTTTACAAACTGTATTCTAAAACTTTTATAATTGATGACTATGGAAAAAAAAAAAACTTTGTTGAGAAAGACACCAAAATCTTAAATGTGGTGAAAACACAGAAGACTTTTTTCTTTTTTATATTTTGAGTTTTACAAAATTTCTACAATGAAAATGTATTACTTTTTTTATGCTTAAACTTAAATTATGTGACTCTTTACATTTGTCTTTTCACTTAGGACACCAGGAAACTCAATATCAAATTCAGCTCCCAATCACAGTGAACAGATACCCTCACTTTTCAACAGTACTTGATATCTAGTCTTTTCCATGGCTTTGGTTTCCTATTTTTACTTCCTCATTGCAAGTATCTTTAAATATAAACCACCACAATTACTCTTTATTAAGAGATATAATAAATATATAATTTATTTATATAATAATTATAGTGTTACATAACTGTTAATTATGTGTGAGCCATTCTCTTTACTAGCATTGTACTCAAATAACTAACTAAAACGGTTTACAACTCGCAAAGATCCAAGAAAATTAATGAAGAACAGAGCAATAATATCCACCTGTGAGGAAATAAGCAAACATCACACTTTCATAAGCCACCTCATCATAAATGGTCAGGTACGAAGAAGAAAATGAAGTCTCCACAGCCAGGCCTAATTCCACGTGTCTCCAATTAATCTCTGCAACAAAGAGTGAGAGGCAACTTATCAAAAAATGAACCTAGTAAGCAGCAGGACGATATTTCCTTTTGTAAAATCTAATTTTTACATGCCCAGCAGGGGTAGCACTCAATTACTTAGAAGTTCCATCACACCCACAGTGGGGTGTAACTGAACACGTGTCTGAGAACCAGCCTGGTCCTTTCAAGTCATGCATGTCTAGACAACTGCTGTTCCCTCTGTCCCAGGTCCCATGAGCACCACTTGCATCACTTTTGTAGTAATGTATCCACACATTCTGGAAACTACAGCAGGAAGGACAAAGGACAGAAGTCAGGAAATTTCCTGTGTACCAAGAAATGCCAGAGAGATCAGTCACATAACTGCTATTTATTTTTGGTTTGTAATAAAAATATGTCCACAGTCAGACAGGGAAGGAGGCAGACAGGAGAATATCAGGCTTGTGGTTTCCCACAAATTTGTCAGGAAAGGAAAATCAAATATAAGAACTTTTAATGACAATCTGAGACCAAAGTTGGGAGGCAAAAGCCATTAGCACGCAGTGGGACCTCAGCAATGCAGGCAGCCTGGGCCGTTTCCTCAAGGGCCTCCCAACAAGAACAGAGAGTTGAAAATGATCTCAGGAAGCTCTCACAGGCTTTCAGAAGTCTGCTCCTCCCAGATCTTCAAAATCAGGGAGCAGCTCTCAGAGATAAGCACCAGATGGCTGAGCATTCTGCTAGCCCGGTAGTGCTTTTTCTTCCCCATCAAGGGCAGAGACTGAATTCTTTTTACCAAGCACACAGTCCAGTGCACACAAGAGGTACTCAAAAACAAATGTTAAATTAAATATTGATTCCTGCTTATCACTGGCTATAACACAAGTGGTGCCCAGACTGATCACTCAGTGCTCTGTGAAGAATTCTCTTAATGTTTCACAAATATCGCCTTCCATTTACGACATGAGATGATCAAACAGGATGACAGGATGTAAAGACACTAAGAAGAGCCATAGAAGCAGGAGCACACACCGTCCTCCCTCCAATAGGCCAGTCTCCCCGCGGCCCCAGGAAGCTCTGCTCAGGTGCTCACATCCTCAGGCTCGTCCCCCGGGCCTTTACTCATTTTCAGAGTCTCTCCCACGCAGCACAGGTTCTTTCTCAGCACCAGACTCACACTGGAGTATCTCACACGGCCTCTTTCACGTTCACAGGGTCGCACTCAGGGCCACTCTGACCGCGGTCTCTCTCACACTCAGTCTCTCACAATCTCCCTCTCTCAGTCCCTCTCACACTCATGGAGTCACCTCCACACTAGGGTCTCTCTCACACACACACCGAGTCTCCGTCACACTAACAGCGTCACCCTCACACTGCGTCTCGTACACTCAGGGTCACCCTCAGACTGACTCACACACACAGACACACACACACAGACACACACACACGGCGTCCTCCTCACACGCTCAGTCTTACACTCCTGGAGTCCCCCTCACGCTCAAGGTCCCGCTCACACGCACGGCGTACCCCTCGGGCACGCGCTCACTCGCAGCGTCTCTCACGTGCCCGCGGCCCGCCTGCCCCGTGCTGGGTTACGGGAACCGCATCCCGCATGCAGCGGCGGCGCAGAGAGTTCGGCACCAGCAGAATGCGGCCCCAGCCCGGTTCCCGCTGCCCTGCTCCCTCGGCCCGGCTCCCCCGGCCCCGCTCCCACGGCCCGGCTCCCTCGGCGCGCCCGCCCGCGGCCCGTTACCTCGTGGTGGCCCGGCGCCTCCGGGATGCTCGGTTGCGCTGCCACCGCCCCCACCGCGACCGCTCAGGCCCCGCCCCCGCCACGTCATCCGCCGCCGGATCGCGACAGCGCGCGCTGCGTCGGGACAGGGCGCCTGGCTCCGCGCGGGGCTCGCGGGCGGCGGCGCTTCCGGGCCCCAGGGGGCCGCCGCGGCCTCTGGAATTCCGCCGGCCGCGCTCAGGGGTCCGCAGGTGAGGTCCCAGCCCCCGGCGGGCCGCGACCCGGGCCCAGCCCCACTAGCCGACTGATTGGCTGCTCCCCGACCCTGGAGTCTCTCGGGGCCTCCGAGGGACTCAATACGGGGACGCTCCCGCGGGAAACCCTAAGTGCCCCCACACCCGGTTCCTCTGTGGCTCTTGGCCTGGGCCGCAGTCCCGGGGGACCCCATACAGCTCACACGAGGAGCTCTAAACAGCCTCCATACCCCGTTCACAGCCAACCCTCCGCCTGGAGACCCTAGGGAGACAGACCCAGGATTCGTCCTCCGAGTCACAGCTCTGACCACCGTGCATCCTTTAAGGTCCCTGCAGACACATGGACACCGCTGAGCTTCCATAGCCAACCCCAGGCCTACCTGGGGCCCAGGCTTGAGGACAGTTTTCAGTCCTCATCCTGCCTGACCCCTCTTGGAGCTGCACCCTCCTGTCCTCTTCCTCTCCCTGTGGTTGCTCCTCCTCCATCTCCTTCTAGGGCTCCTTTTCCTCTGGTAGCTCTGGGGCTCCGTCTATGGCCTCCTGATCTCATGGAAAGCTGAGCCCTACCCTTTAGCTTCCTGTCCACACCTCAAGCCATGATTCTCTTCTGGGCTATGCAGTCATTCCCCCCCAGACACGTGTTCACAACTACACATCCTCTGGTTCCAGACTGCCTACACACTAAACCCTGCTCCCCACCATGTAGTGACCCAGCAGGAAATGGGCAGCACCCTGAACCCTTCCTCCTCCTGCTCCCCCAGGCCCTGCATCTCATGGTTTTCTTCTCCCCAGCCATAGTAGCCTCCCAATCCCTATCCTGCTCTCTCTAACCCTTCCCCACAGGGTAAGAGGTATTCCTAAAATACAGATTGGAATGACTTCGTATCTCCTCCGCCTAAAAACCCTTCCATACTCCTACCTATAGACCTGAGGTGATGATCCTTGAAGAGTGTTCACTGGTGCTGCCCTCCTTGTGCTCCCTGCTTGGAATACTTTCCCTAAGTGTGAATGAGAGTACAGGCATAACATGTCTTATTGCTCTGCGCCTTATTGTGATTTGCAGATGTTGCATCTTTTATAAATAGAAGGTTTGTGGCAATGCTGTTTTGTCAGATGATGGTTAGCATTTTTTTGCACTAAAGTTTTGTTTTGTTTATTTTTGGCTGTGTTGCGTCTTCGTTGCTGTGCACGGGCTTTCTCTAGTTGTGGCGAGCGGGGGCTACTTTTCGTTGTGCTGTGCGGGCTTATTGCGGTGGCTTCTTTTGTTGCGGAGCATGGGCTCTAGGCACGCAGGCTTCAGCAGTTGTGGCACATGGGCTCTAGAGCACAGGCTCAGTAGTTGTGGCGCACGGGCTTAGTTGCTCCGCGGCATGTGGGATCTTCCTGGACCAGGGCTCGAACCTGTGTCTCCTGCATTGGCAGGCAGATTCTTAACCACCGTGCCACCAGGGAAGTCCACTAAAGTATTTTTTAATGAAGTTATGTACATTGTTTTGTTTTGTTTTTTTGCTGTACGTGGGCCTCTCACTGTTGTGGCCTCTCCCGTTGTGGAGCACAGGCTCCGGACGCGCAGGCTCAGCGGCCACGGCTCACGGGCCCAGCCGCTTCGCGGCATGTGGAATCTTCCCGGACCAGGGCACGAACCCGTGTCCCCTGCATCGGCAGGCAGACTCTCAACCACTGTGCCACCAGGGAAGCCCATGTACATTGTTTTTTTAGACAATGCTATTGCACTAGACTATAGTGCAAACAACTTTTAGATGTACCAGAAAACAAAAAAAAATTCATGTGACTCACTTTACTGTGACCTTCACTTTACTGTGGTGATCTGGAACCGAACTCACAGTATCTCTGAGGTATGTCTGCATGCGTATATTTGGAGTCATTAGAATCTGACCCTTTTCCCCCTGGATCAGTTCCTCCTGCCTCCCTGGCCTGGCAGAGGAAGGGCTCTGGACACTTGTGTCACTCAGTAACAGCCAGTCCACTTGTCCTTGTATCAGCAGCATACATGACTTACAAGCTCTCAGAACCTCTGGCTTCACTGTCTCACACCCAGTTACAGCATCCTGCCAGCTGACAGCCACCATGAACCAAGCACTGAATCATATGTTCTCCAAAACCATCAGTGTATCCTCAGGACCACCCTACAGTGTACACTTATTCATCCCCATTTTTCTTTTTCTTTTTGGCTGTGTTGGGGCTCTGCTGCTGTGCGCGGGCTTTCTCTAGTTGCAGCAAGCAGGGGCTACGCTTCGTTGCGGTGTGCGGGCTTCTCATTGCAGTGGCTTCTCTAGTGGTTCTAGGCATGCAGGCTTCAGTAGTTGTGGCACACAGGCTCAGTAGTTGTGGCTTGTGGGCTCTAGAGCACAGGCTCAAAAGTTGTGGCACACGGGCTTAGTTGCTCCGTGGCATGTGGGATCTTCCCGGACCAGGGATCGAACCGGTGTCCCCTGCATTGGCAGGCGGATTCTCGACCACTGCACTACCAGGGAAGTCCCCATCCCCATTTTTAAGATGAGCAAACCGAAGCTTCGGGAGGTCAGGAGACTCCCCAAGCTACTTGGCTAGAAGTGGTAGAGCTCAGATTTGAACTCCAGTCTGCTGGTCCTGAAGCCTGCTCTGACTCCATACCCTGTCTCTACAGCTGTGAAACTGAGGGTAGAAGTGGGGTTGAAACAGATCAGGGGTGAGAGGGTGGCGGCAAGGCCATGAGTGGGTATGTGTCAGGGCACTAAGAGGCTGGGCAGGATCTGGGGGTAAGGGTTTACTCCCTTTCACGTTGTCATCCTTTTTACCAAGGCCAGCAATGCAGCTGGACCTCTGTATTCCTAGGCATCCTAACCCTCTGGGCCACCCATTTTTCCAGGTCTGGCCAATAACTGGTGTAGTGAGAAGATTCAGAGCACCCTCTAGCGGCCCACGGTGTATTGACACCTAAAACCCCGGCTGGCCAGGCTTCTGTGGAGGAGGCAGGAACTGGGGCTTCCACCACCCGCACTGGCCCCCAGCTCTGGGCTCTGCACCACAGACTTCTGGCCTAGTCTCCATCCTTACACACATTTTCCTGTCTCACAGTCTTTGTTCCTCTGTCCTTATCCATCTCCATTTGGTCCCCAGTCTTTCAGTCCCTATCTCTGCCCATCTTGGTCTCTCTCCCTCCCTCCTCAGTCTCACTCTGTTCCCAAAGAGGGACAGATGGCGGGCAGATGAACTGATGAAACAAAGTAGAAGGGTAGCATCCTAAAAAAAATTCAAAGGATGCTGAGACCTGCAAGCTGAGGGAGGACAGAAGGCTGGGAAGCAGAGTCCAGACAGCACGACCGTCAGGATTGTCCTTGGCTCCCAGCTGTGGGGTGACATTTGGGGCCTGTTGGCCACATAGGAGCGGCAGAGTTGGGTGGTGGGCAGGAGCTTCATTCCAACAGGAATGTTTCAGGTCCTGCTTCTCAGTCCTAGGAGGGGAACTAGATCCCAGGAGAGGGGGAAGGAGGATAAAACCCAAAGAGGTGCACAGGAGCCATGCTTTGGTGCTGAGAGAACCCATCAAGGCCCCAGCAAGGTCAAGGTCCAGCCTCTGGTTACCTGCCTCGCTAGCCCCCTCACCCTTCCACTGCCTCCTTCCTCTCATGCTCAGAGCAGAGGCTAGGCCAGGGCACTTTACAGCATCCAGAATACTTTTATTGCCAGAATCGAGGTACAGCCTGCTCAGAGCCCCATGTGGGGGCCACCACTCAGGAACAAAGGGAGAGACAGATGCTGGCTATGAATGCAACAGAGAAAATTCTGCTTCACAGAAACCTTGTAGGAGCGAAGCACAGTCCAGCCTGACTGTGGCTTTGGGGCTCCACCCCAGAGGCTAGACCCAAGTCTTGGCCTTTAGGCACTGCCCACTTGGGAGACCACCAAGGCAGATCCACATCCTCCATCCCTTCTATCACAGGGAGATCCATGCAGCACCTCTGGAGCAGGAAGAAAACCCCTAGGGGGCCCCTAAGGCACCTGGCTCTCTCAGGGGCCCACTCAAGTTTCTGGGCAAGTCCCTGCTGACTAAACACCACTGAGCTGCCTGGTGGGGATGGGTGCGGGGCAGAGTGGGCAAGAGTCCTACCTCCTCTCAGTCCTGTGCCAGCCCACGTGAATGCTAGAGAGATCCTGGGCAGGGTGGCAATGTGGTGGAGGGTCAGCAAGAGGGCAGCTCAGGGTGGCTCTGATTAGCCTTGGCTGCTTGAGTCCTCTTTCCTCATGAGTACCTAAAGGGCATGGCACCAGGCTCTGCTCTCACTCTTGAACCACAGCCCCAGGGCAAAGGGAGGCAGCATCAATACTGTGGGCAACAGCCCAACCAAGGAGATCAGGGCTCCTGGGACACAGCCCCGAGAACTGGGGGTCCATCTGCTGCCCAGCCCTGAGCTAGGCTGTTCTTAGAAGTAAGGGAGGTAGGAGTGAATGCCCCAGGGCCTGGGAACCATGGAGAACATAACAACCCACCCCTGCCTGCAGGGGGGAACCGGGCTGCCCCCAGAAAGCCAGTCAGGCTGTGTGAGCAGCTAGGCCACACGAAGACAGCAGCTCCAGCCACCCGTGGCCAGTAGCAGGCTGACTTGTGGCCAATGTGTGAGAAGGTACACCCTAGGGACCAGGAGCCCAACCTAGGGACCACAGTTAAGTAACATCCCTTACAAGAAAGCTGAGGAGCCAGGCCCTGGTGGGCGAGTGTGAAAAGGCCACAGGGGTAGGAGGAACACAAGGCCCCAGCACTGGGGATTGGGGCCAGGTGCCAGCCAATCCACCTGCGGAGCCAGTCCTGAGGTCACAATTCCACCATCAGCAGCATTCTTTCCAAGGGTCCCTCAAGTAACTTCAGACTGTCTTCCTTCCTCATTCCCAGAGAGGAAGGATAAAAAACCCAGCATTTCCCCACTTCACAACCCAAGATCCAGGGCCTTAGGTGATCAGTCACAAACTGCTCAACTCATGGGCCATGGTTGCCCCACAGGCCAGGAGAAGCAGTGGTGGCCAGCCCATCCCAGAGCCCTGCCCAGCACAGGAATCAGGGCCCGAGGAGCACGCGTTTCAGATAGGCCAGGGTAGTGGCGTTGGCCAGCATCGCGATATGCTCGGTGCCCGGCAGTGCCTGCAATGACACTTCTTGCTCCTGGCGGCCACACCAGGCCTGGCACTGCAGGGCGCTCTGCAAGTTCACAGTGCCATCACCATCACCAAAGCAGATTTTCGGGTCACGGTCCGGGAAGCTTTCATAGTAGAAGGAGTCTGGCGTAGGGACACCAGTGCCGTAGAGGCAGTGCAGTCGCACGCCAGGTGGCACCATGGCTTCAACCAGCCCCTCCGTGTCCTGCCGCATAAGCCAGCCGTCTTCGAAGCCGATGTCCTGGAAGAAGCGGCGATAGTCCTGCAGCGTGTAGTTGGCTGTGGGTGTGTGCACGAAGACCTTTTTGGGTGACCAGGTATAGTTGTAGGGCAGCAGCCAGCTGGTGGAGACGGCAGACCGCTGCTGCTCCCGGATCTTCAGAGGCCCAATGACCGGGATCCGGTTGTTGTCTCCTGCGGATAGAGGACTCCAGTCAGTCTGTGCTTGGGAATGCAAGCCAGCTGGGCAGCATGCTCACCGCCAGGGCCCCTGCCAGCCCCCAGCCCGGGCCTGGCCAGCACTCTGGCATCTCTATGCTGTTAACATGGTGACAACTCCCCTATTTCCCTGTATTTTTGCTCTATCTAGGAAGCACATGACCAAGATTTGTTTCTTTCCTTTTGCATTTTGTCACCAGGGATTTAGGCAGCTCACACCCACAGGGTGATTCATGGTAAAAACAATACCTTCCCCAGAGCACTTATCACCCAGCCTGTGGGTACTGACCTTGTCACAGGTGAATCAGCAGGTGGGCAGCCCAAAGACACAGTCACAGTCCTCTTAGTCTTTCATTACATTGAGCTATGTAAACATTTTTCCCCTTCCTAGGCTCAGACCTACATCCAGCCAGCCCTGGTCTCATCCCACCCACCTGCCTGGCACTGACCTGGGCAGCCAGGCCTGCAGGAGACAGGGCAGGAGGGGAGGCTGCAGACAAAGTGAGAGTCTTTCTTACATAGGAATGCCAACAGCACAAACGCATCCACCAGCCAGTGAGATCGCCAGAGGATGAGCTGGAACTTGGGAACAGGGGCCTCTGCCCTGCTCAGGACCCACAGCCACCCATCACCCCACCACTGACTGCAGGCCTTCAGCTCTGCCTGTTGGGGCCTGGCTCTAGGAGCCGTCAGGAAAGGGAACTCCTAGCTAAGTGTCCACGACTACCACCCATCCTGTCCCACCCCCACTCCCAGACTGCCAAAGCCTGACAGCAGTCTCCCAGAATCTGAGGCAAAGCTCTAACTAAGGCAGGGGTCCCCAACGCCCGGGCCGCGGACCATTACCAGTCTGTGGCCTGTTAGGAACTGGGCTGCACAGCAGGAGGTGAGCAGTGGGCTAGAGAGTGACGATTTACCTACTGCTCCCCATCACTCGCATTACCGCCTGAACCATCACCCCTCCCAAGCCCGCCACCCCCTCCGTGGAAAAATTGTCTTCCACGAAACCATTCCCTGGTGCCAAAAAGGTTGGGGACCACCGCTCTAAGGGGACTCATGGGGAAGCTCTGAAAGGGCCAGTACCTGAACTCCACCATGGTAACCTGTCTCAAACTCAGAAGGGCCCACATCTCTCCTTTCAGGTCCAGGCTGGACAGAGTAGGTAGCTGTGATGAGTCCTCACTATAATTGGATTCACTGTCCAGCTAATCCAGGGTGACGACTGGGAGAGGACTGATCACAACGATCAGGTGACCAATAAGCAGGTCAGGCAGTGGCAGTTACTTGAGGAAGAAAGCTCATCAGATGCTTGGTACAGCCCTGGCTCACATCCAGTCCTAGCAGAGGGAGGAAAGCCCTGGGGCTACAGCTGGTATGTTCTAACAGTCCTGAAAAGGCAGGTGGATTGGGGAGGAACAGGGAAGGAGCTGGTTTTCCCAACTGCCAAGCAAGCAGGCCCAGACAAATCTGCACCTGCTTCCTCTCTGTGTGGCCCACAGAGGCTCCCCGCTGCCACAGAGGGAGGTGTAACTCACAAACAGGAAACTGTAGCCCAGCCTTCCTTCTCTGGGGTGAAGGTGGGGATGAAGAAGTGAGGATGGGGGTAAGAGAGAGGGAGAAGGCTCCTCCAGAGAACTTTGGATCAAACCAAGTAAGGCCAGCCAGGACCAAGCTGTGTGTGTGTGTGTGTGTGTGTGTGTACACGTGTGCCCTATGACCAACGGTTATGCCACTCCGTGTACATGTTGTAAGAAACCTACACAGATAACAAGAGTCATCAGCTGGAGAGGTGAATTTAGAAGTAGTGTTATATTCTCTTTTAGAAAGAGATGTTTGGAAAAGAATACAACTCTGGATAAGGAAGGGTCCTGACCCAAGAGAAGAGACGTGAGGGTGGCCCAGGAGGCCACTGTAGAGGGAAAGAGAGTGTGCCATCTGATACCAGCACCCCCCATGCTGGGCCAGGCAGGGTCTTACCTGAGGCCAGGACGCGCAGGGTCTTGGCCACGCCCCCCCAGGGCGGACCCAGTGCCACAAAGGCATGGATATACTTGTCCTTCCAGGCCTGTGGCTGCTGCTGCAGAAAGTAGAGCGTGTACATGTTGCCCATACTGTGGGCAGCCAGCACCACGGGGCCCCCATACAGCTGGTGCATCTCCTCGATCATCTCGCGGAGGGCCAGGAAGTAGGGCCCGTTTTCATCTGCAGGCCAGAGCCAGGCGGGGGTCAGGCAGGAAGGGTCCTTGGGCCTGAACCACTGACTGTGTCTCAGGCCAGACCCAGGACTAGGTGGGTGGGGAGCGTGTGAAAATCCAGGTGGGGAGGGTCTGGTTTCCCCTCAATTTCCATGAAGGGAAAAGAAGCTCCTTTTCCCCTCCTCAGCCTCATTATCTCTCCCCAGGGCTCAGAGGCCCAGAAATCCTGGGCTGAGGGTGGGGGAAGGACAGGACCTGTGATGGCTGGGCTGGATGCCAGAGACACGGGAGAAGGGAAAGGCCCAGGGCCTTTGGTGGCTGTGACTTCCTCCTCTCCACCCCCCTCCCGCATGACCTCAGGGAGGAAATGAGAGCAACCACTTACTTGGAGCTCGGCGCCAGTCATAGGGGGCCCCCCGGACGTCCTCACCTCGTGTGTAGCCCCAGCCCACAAGGCTCTCCACCATGGTGTGGAAATAGGAACCTATAGACATAAATCCATAGAATCAGAGAGAGTACAGTCGTTGTCAGCTGCCCACACCACGCCTGCCAAGGAGACTGTGACACCTACAGCCGGGAGATCCCCGAAGGAGTGCTATAGGGCTCTGTGCCCACACTGATTAGAGATGGTTCACAGGCTACCCCCACTCAAACCAACAGGGCTCCTCCCACTCTCGGAGTCCATCAGAACCTCCATCCCCATTCCCTGGGGGCCATGAGGAAGGGCTACACACCCACACTGCTTTTGCTGGGGTCCAGGAACTCCAGTGAGAAGGTCTTCCCAAAGCCAGGGACACGCACATCCACACCATCAGGAAACTGGGTGGTGCGGGACGTTCGGTTGTAGACCAGCCTGCCAGGAGGGGATATTGAGCCAGTGACCCAGAGGTGACACCTAAGTTGGTGTGTCCCAATACTGTCTTGTGTCCTGAGCCATATTCCCTTCCCATCCTCAGGTCTGGTCAGATGTATAGGGGAGACCAAAAAGTAACAAAGCAAATTTGTAAAGCACAGATCAGAGTAACCACATCCAAATGAGGACCCCACCAAGGCTCACTCCAGAGACTGATTTCAGGACCCCTGTGAGGCAATATTCCCTTCTCCTCAATGTCACCCATACTGTCTAATGCAGGTCTTAGATATGGTTAGAGAGGGGTGTGGCTGCCAGGCCTGGCTCCGCCATGAACATCACACTTGACCCCAAAAGGCAGGCAGCCTAACTTCGCAGGCTCCCATTGCTCCATCTCCATGGATCCAGCTCCTGCCACCCACCATAACACAACACAGGGCAAAGGAGATGATGAATGCAACACACAACAGAACCAGACAGAGAAACCCCGAGCACCTGTGGCTGCTGCGTGACTGGGTGGGCAAGGCCTGGAGACATGATGGGGACAGGGTGGTGGAAGACAGGAGGAAAGCCTTGTGCCAGGCCAGGAACCCTGCTCTGGCCTCCCTTGATACTATGGAGGCAAATGTGCCTGAGAAAACACAGGCTAGACCTGCAGTCCCCAGTTGTCCTGAGTCCCACCCACCCTTAAAGATCAGCCACAGAAAGCTGACAAGATACCCAACACTGGCCCAAATAAAAGTCCTGGGGACCCACTCTCTCCAGGGCAATCTGTAGATCATCCCAATGGCCACTCAGCAAAGTTCTAGAAAGCCAAAGTACTCTATGCTGGATGCAAGTCTAAACAGGTCAGGGCCCAACAAAAGTAGATAAGCCCCTCTCAGTATCAGCCTGTACCTCCAACTGGCAATACCTGAGACCATGCTTCTGCAACAAAAATAGAAATGCGGATCAACATCCCAGAAATAACCCTGATCGCACAAGGAGGAGGAAAAAGTCAACAAAGCAGGGGTCATAAACAACAGGGAAAGGCAGGGTGCCCAGAGAACCAGCTAGAACCAGCTAGTGTGTCTCCAGGGGAAAAAACAATCTTAATTTGAAAGACTCCATTCAGCTCAAATATTTATTGAAAACCAATTGTGTTTCTGGTCCTACAGCTTTAAAGATAAAAGAGACACAGTCCCTGCCTTCAGGGAGCTCAGGGTGGGCAGGAACCTTAGTTCAGAGGCACACAACTATGGGTTCAAATTCTAGTTTGTCACTTATTAGCTGAGTGACCCTAAGCAAGTTTGTAACCTCTTTGAGCTTCCAGATTTCCTCATCTGTAAAACAGGTCTAAAAACAGCACTTGTTTCACTGGATTGCTGTAAGACTCAATGAAAGAAAGTATGTAAAATGTATAGTGTTTGCATTCAATAAGCAGTAAGTCTCATTACATGATTATCTTATTATGGAAGAAATATCCTAGGAAACAATGTTTGGCAGGCAGGGAATGCAGGTTAGAGGAGCAGGCATGTGGCCAGGGGGAAGGGGAGCTTAAGAGCTCTGGAGATGGACTTCCCTGGTGGCAAAGTGGTTAAGAATCCACCTGCCAATGCAGGGGACACGGGTGCAAGCCCTGGGCCGGGAAGACCCCACATGCCGCGGAGCAACTAAGACCGTGTACCACAACTACTGAGCCTGTGCTCTAGAGCCCGCAAGCCACAACTACTGAGCCCATGTGCCACAACTACTGAAGCCCATGTGCCTAGAGCCTGTGCTCCGCAACAAGAGAAGCCACGGCAATGAGAAGCCCACGCACCGCTCGCCACAACTAGAGAAAGCTCATGCGCAGCAACAAAGACCCAACGCGCGAGCAACGCAGCCAAAAATTAAATAAATAAATTTATAAAAAACTAACACACAAACAAAAAGAGCTCTGGGGATTGGCAGGGAGACTTCACAAAGAAAGCAGGCTTGGGTTTTAAAGAGTGAATGGGAGGGAGTTTATCAGGCAAAGGGTGTAAAGGGTGATTCCAGGCTGAAAGAACAGCAAGTGGAAAGGAATCCCCAAGCAGCTGGAGGGGGCAGGTGTGGCCAAGTCAGAGGCAAGGGAAAGGGTGGGGGCCAAGGCGAGGCTGTGAATAGGGGCTGGAGCATAGAAACCACAAATAGGGCCTGAGGCACTGGAGAGGGTAGGGACAGGAGCAGCAGGAAAGGGAAGAAAGTTCTGTCTGGGAGAGTGCCAAGGTGGTGTGGACCAGACAGAGGAAATGGGAAGGGAGAGAGGTCAGTGACGCTGAGCCTGAGATCTCTTGAGGCGCAGGTGAGATAGAAATGGGCTCTGGAGGCGTCTCTAGACCGGGTCAGCGAGCAGCGCCCCACCTGTGCCCCAGCCCCCACCTGATATTGTCAATCCAGCAGTCAATGATGACAGGCAGCAGCAGTTCCAGGTTCAGCCAGAGTGTGAAGTAGCTGTCTGTCCTCTTGGAGCAGAGGTAGTGCACGACTGTCGGCTTGTCCAGCTTTGCCTCCAGCTGGTTGCCCAAATCACCGGGCACTGAAGGGGGACATAGAGCATGAATGAGACCCTGGGCCTGGCAGGCTGGAAACCCAAAGGCCTTCTACCCACGGCTATCCCAGGCTGCAGAGTAGGTGATATCTGTGGGGCTCCTAGGCACAAAAGCCTTTCTGTGTTCCCCATTTCTCTGATTACAGGAAATAGGCTTCATTCAGCCTCCATGACCTTTCCTGAGTTCCAACTGGCAGATTCATGCAGTTGTTAATTAGGGAAGGGAGGGGATGCAAGACAAAGGAGAAACAGTCATAGAGAAACCATAGTGCAGCCTTGGGGCAAGGTCCTGGTTCCCCATCAAGGGATACACACACACAACAATATCTTTGAGCTGTTTTGCAGATACTGAAACCCCCACCGGTACGCTGCAGACCCCAGACACGCTGGAACCAGAAGGTTGATGATGTTGACTCCCACTCACCTCACCACCAACCGATCAGAAGAATGTCCATGAGCTGATCACACCCTCTTGAACCATTACTATCAAACTTCTCACTACCCTCTCCAAGTTGGGACACACAGTTTTGAGGGCATTAACCTGCTGTGGCCCCCTTTGCCTGGCAAAGCAATAAAGCTATTCCTCTCTACTTCACCCAAAACTCTGTCTCCGAGATTTAATTCAGTGTCGGGGTACAGACGGTGGTTTCGGCTTCATAGGCAGGGTCTTGTATACTCTGAAAGAAGGACTGGGAAACAGGACAGAGCACTGGGCCACTTAACCAGCCAAAAATAAATCCAAAGAAGGCACTCCAGGATAGGCTCTGGAAGGGGGCAATGAACAGAAACAGTTGAGAGAAGCAGGCACCTGCCAGCCTACTGAGGTCCTCAGGGCTTGCTAAAGGCCAGAGCCCAGATGCTAAACCCTTCTAAAGGTTCCAGAGTGCACCTCACCGGGAGGGCCCTAGCATCTTAGCACACCTGTGTTGGAAATGACTCTCTTGAGGCAACACACCATTCCAGCTACAGCCCAATGGGGGTGGGTGTGACCAGGCTCCAAGGATGACTTCACTCTACTTATTCAGTCTATACAGAGGCCTGGGGCCCTTGTGACACTCAAACCCATCCCCTGCTCCCCCCTTGCTTGACTGCCTAACATTCAAGGCCCTTCACAGTCCATTGACTCCCAGTGACTTTTCAGGCCTCACCTCCTCCCACATGCCATTCTCTTGACACCTTCCAAACCCCATTTAGGATCCAGTGTTTGGCTCTCTGGGGCATTCGCTGGCCTCCAGCTGTGAACACAGCCCTGCAGAGGACAAGCTCTCCTTGTACACCATCCCACTGTGTCCTCAGTGCAGCCATGGGAGGGAGGTGTGGCACCTGCATTCACCTCCCTTCATGATGTGGTGCAGAAGTGGGGAGTCCTCAGCATGACAGCCTCTAGATGAGATGCTTGTGGACTAGACAGGGCAGTGAAGAAACCTTGGTCACTGTTTCCACCAGAGAGGAAATAGCTGAAAGAGGAAGTCATCTGATCTGCTTTGCCTGGATACCCTTTGCCTGGCCAGGCTGTGTGGCCTCTAAAAATACCAATGGTCACTTCCTGGGTCCCTCTGTGCCTAGAACTAGATAAGAGCCATCCACATGCCTTTCACCTCAAGTAACACTGGGAAGAATATCCTTATTATGCCTACTTTACAGATAAGGAAACAGGCTGGGAGAGGTGGAAATAGCTTGCTATAGTCCCTTCCCCCACCCAGGGCCTTCAGTATCCCTTCTCTGGCCTCTGCTTCCTCTACCACCAATTTGAGTCCCACCCACAGAGACTGGTCACCCTTGGATGCTGATCCTCTGATGGCCAAGGTTAGGTCCCTGCTCTGTGTCCAGGAACAGCTTGTCTGCTGTCCACCATGGGGTTTCCCAGGATTAATGCCAATAGCCTCATTCTCTGAGAAGCTGGGCAGGTTACGATTCCAGTTGCTCAGTGCCTCTAGGTACAACCCGAGGCTCCTCTGCTGTGATCTAGGATAACTAAGAACTGAATGAATTAATGAGTGCATTTAGCACCAATACAGGTGAAAAGGCCTAGGACCAGTCCGGTCAGAGACCACACACTTCCCAATGCCACACCCTTCATACTCAGTACTCCTTAGGTCCACACAAGGCTCCCTGCAGGCCCCCAAGACAAAGTCCAGATGACCCAACCAGTCACGAGCCCTGCACCATCTACTCCTTCCCCCACTCCATTCCAGAGAGCCTGGACTGCTTAGCTCCCTCCCTCTGATACGTAGTTCCCTCTGCCTGGAACTCTCTCCTGGACTCAGCTCCAGCTGTGTACTCCAGGAAACCTTTCCTGACTGGGTCAGTGGATTCTCTGTGCCTGCCCAGCACAGACCTCACCTCTGGGAATCATCCTGCAAGCTTAGGGAAGGCAAGGCCAAATCTGCCCAAACTCCATGGTGAACCTGGGCCCAGCATTCCCTGGGAGCATTTCCTGGCCCAGAGCTCCTGGTGGAGGACCCCTGGGATCACACTGCCTGCTAACCCTACCCTTCTGTGATCTGCATCATCCCCATTAAAATACTCCCAGCAGAAAGAGCATGGGGGTCATGCTGCAGCAGACTCAGTATGTAATGTATACCTCGGCATGCCTCTGCTTTTAGGAGCCCTGGATGGCCACCAACACACTAGCTCTTCGTGGGAGTGATGGCCTGAATGAGGCACCCAAAGACCCCAAGACAGGGAGGTCTCATCCCTGCCACACCCACCACAAGGAAATACTACTGGCTCCTGGACAGTTGCCTGGGCCAGCAGCAAGGAGGAGGTAGGCAGGGGAGGTTGCCTAGCCCCAACATAGCGCAGTCCAAGTAGGTCTGGCAGGAGTAAGGGTACAGTATGACATCTGTTCATAGCCATTGTCTCAACCCCTTCCTCTGTCTATAGCCATCCTCAGATTCCCTTGGGCCTCCTCCCTCAGGCCCAATGCCACATATTTGGTAAGTTAGGGGAGAGCCCTGGTGGCAGGTTAGGAGAGCAATCCTTCCCCAAAGAGCTCCCTTTCAGTAATGCCCTCTGAAACGTGTCGGGCTGGAAGGGTGGAGGGAGACAGCGTCCAAGCCAAGCCCAAGTCAATGCCGAGGCCCCTGGGGGCCAACTCCGAAGCCACCCTACCTCCTACCGGCCCTCAGGAGTGGGGCCAAAGAGCCTAGGTCTTTCCAGCTAACAAATGGGGATGAGGCGAGGATTGGGAATGAGATGAACAGGCGTACCGATGCGCAAACGGCTGGTAACCCTCCCACTTACCCCCATATTCTATAGGGTAAGATGACAAGAGTTTGACCACAACCGCGCCCAGCATAGCAGGAAGTGGACGGGCCGACCCAGATGACAAAACAATCATACGCTCCCTCACCCCGTGCTTAGAGCAGATGCAGACAGCCCCGCCCGCACCCCATCCAGCCGGACGCACGAGCGAACGGACCCACGACTGGACGCGCGCCTCACCCAGCACCACCGGTGGCGGACGTCCAGCCGTGAATGCCAGATCTGTGAGCATAAGGACTAACAGGAGGCCACTCGGGAGCAGGGCGGCGCGGTGAGGGCAGAGGCGGAGGCCCATGGCAGTGACCGCAGCTCCAGCTCCGAGGCGCGGATTCAGCTCTGGGGTCTCGCGCCTAGGCCCTGGCAGCGGCGACGCGCTTAACCCCGCCGCTCACAGCCTTCACAGAGGCCGGACCAATCAGGACCCGCCTTCTGCAAACGGCCTGCCAATAGGAACTCTCCTTCCCAGTCGGAGTTCGCTGCCCAGCCCCTACTCATCCCTGGCCAACTCCCTTAACCGCGCTGCACGCCGAGCGCATCGATGTACCGAGGCTCAGCCTGGCTTTCGCGCACGCTCTCAGCTGATCAGACCCAGCTCGCGTCTGCTGGGTACCCAGCCCAGCCCTCGGTACCCTGAGTCCACGCAGCGCAGCCCTCATCCCCGATTCCTGGCGCCTCCTTGACGAGGGATCTAGAATGCGCCGGGCTGAATGGGAATTCAGTGTCCAATGCTCGCCGCTACTGAACTACCCGGGTCAAAGCAAGAGGAAGAAGGGGAGAAGTGAGTCCCAGGCTGTTCTTGAGCATAAGGAGACTGACCAGGACCTTTGGGCAACTCCCAAGTCGGTTCTTTGCACCCTGCCCCGAGGGCATCTGGGTTCAAGCTACACTGGCCCAGGGGCCACCTGCTGTCTGCCCGGGAAGGGGCCAGATCAGCGTGTTTCGCTTCCCAGTGAGAGTTCAGTCCGCCTGTTTCAGGGTCTGGAGTGTAGTATCACCCACCGCCCCGTGCACGCGCGCGCGCGCACACTCACACACACACACACACACACACACACACACACACCCGCCGACTAAACAGTTTGCTCGCCGGGTTAAGAGAGGGCTTGAGCCTCAATCCTGTGCCAGCCCATCGGTTAGTTCCCCTGAAGACCGGAAGGGGTGTTGGGACCTCATGTCCCCCTACCACTCCCACCCCACGCAAACCGGGGATCCAGAGAGGACACAGACTCTCTGTGCATAGAATCGGGGGCGGATAGAGTGGGCAAAGATTTGACAACCAGTAATATTCTGGTACCATGTGTCACTCTGGAATAGGGTGACCAGCATGTTTGGAGACTGGAGGTCTTGATCCTTCACACACCCCCTCCTGAGAGCCAGTCAATACCCTGGTCATCCCTGGCTGGTCCCAAGACCTCTATCCTGCCCCTTCCTTCCTCCCTCCCTCCTTCTCTTCCTTCCTCCTTCCCTCCCTCCCTCTCTTCCTTCCTTTCTTCCTCTTGGTCAACGGCTGACCGTTTCCAGCCTCTCTGCAGTGACCCTCAATGAATCTACTCACCATCTTGGCCTGCCCCTCCTATATTCTTTCAGTGAAACACATTCGTGGTTGGAATACCCTCCTCCCTTAAGGTCCAACTATCTCCCACCTCAGACCCTGGCCCAGTGACCCCCTTTCAAAACCCCTGCCTCCCTCACCTCCATCCCAGGCCCCAGCAGAGGGGCTGCTGAGGACCAATCTGGTGCAAGCCCAGTATGGGAGACAATAGAGACCCTTCTGCCAGGGCAAGGACAGGCAGGAGTCCAGAGCCACGGGTTAAGTGGGGGTAGGGTACGGATCAGGACAGCCTGGGCTGCCTTGGACTCTGGCCACAGTCTGAATGTCTTGTCAGCCTTGCAGCCTCAGATGCCCATGGGCTTCTCAAAGGGTGGCCCTGTTCTTGGGAGCAGTTCCCTGTTGCCCCACTCCCATAGGCCCTGAAGATGATAGGACCATGGCCATTGGGGCAGGGGGTGCCAAGGTCTGGTCAGTAATAACCAGTGCTGGCACTATGGAGAGGGGTCAGAGGGTGAGGTTCCCTCATTTTCACCATGACCCCATCATTCACATGATCCCCTGGGCTGCAGACCCCGGGTCATCCTGCACTAAAGATACCTCCTTGAGTCTCAGACACACAACTAGGTGGTCACCAAGTTTTGCCAGCTCTACCATCCCAAAGCCACATTACCCTCATCTCCATACTAGCCTCCTTACTGATGTCCTAACTTATGCCCTTATTCCTGTGGCATTAAACATTAAATCAGGCCCCATCACTGTCCACCTAACCCCACTTATGACCCTCTCATTGCATGCATCATATGCATCTCACTCACAGTGAGTGAGGACCCTGGCGGGTATTCTGGTTTCCCCCAACTTCTACTCTCCCTCTTCCCCAACTCTCTCATCTCCAGCCTCAATGGCTTCCTTGCTGCCTAGAACAGGATATCCTCATTCTCCCTCAGGACTTCTGCACTTGTTGCACTGGGACCACTTTGCAGACCCCACTTTTGGGGACCCAACTGATTTAGGTCTCAGCCCAGACATGATCACTGGCTTTGAAGCAGCTCCTGCCTAGCTCCCATTAGAATATAACTGCTGGAAGAGCAAGCCCCTCATTTGTCCTCCTCGGTTACCACCTGCATAATCCCTGGCACACAGCAGGTGCTTAATATATGTTGAATCAATGAGTGATGAACCCCCTTCTCTATAACCCTCTCCCTTTCCAAGATAGGGTCCTGGTGCCTGTCAGACCTAGAGAAGAAGATAAGGGACTGAGAGGTCCACAGGTTGGATGTGAATTCTGGGAAAGAGGGAGAGTGTTCTGTGGAGCAGAACATTCTGAGCAAAGGCTAGAGGTGGGACTGAGGAGCCAAGCCAGTTGTGGTATCTTCCTCAGGTGAGAATCCAGCCAGCAGCCTCTGCCCTCCTCTGTAACTGGGCCCTCTGCAACCACCCCTCCCTCGCCCCAGCTCCAAGCTTCCCTACGTGAACCAGGTGGGCGGCTGGGCTTGGGGCAACCCAATCAACACCCGGGCTTCTAAGCTGGTGTGGTAGCCACAGCTAAGTCTATTTGGAGGCAAATGATTCTCCCTAAAGGTCACAGCTCAGCAGCCTCCTATTCCTCTGCTGCCAGAGCCTCCCTAGAGTCATGAGAGGCCAACACTGATCCAATAATGACAGAACCCTGGGGCAAGGGGCCCAGAACAGGGCCTCTAACCTGGTCTAGGCGTCAAGGAAGGCTGCCTGGAAGAAGAATTATTAGAGATGGGTCTTGATGGATAAGTAGGAGTGTGCCAGGAAAACAAAGGGATGATGAGGTAGGTGGGTGCTCCAGGCAGGGAGCTTAGCATGTGCAGCAGTCTGTAGACCAGAAGAATCACAGCAGTGTAGAGCACAGTGGTGGGTGAAAGTGTAACAGAGCAGTTTGAGGGCCCTGAAGACCAAGCTTAAAATCCTGGCCTATGTCCAGAGAGCCAGGAGCCTCGAAGACTCTCAAGCGGGAGGTAAGTGGCCTGGGGGGCGATGTCAAGGGCTTCCCCTTTCACCTGGGGCGTCCTCCGGTCGAGCCTTCCAGTGCCAGCTCCTCCTCCCTGCCCCGCAACACCTGGCTCCGTCTACAGAGTCAGTGCGCCCTCTGGTGGGTACTCAAAGGCTATTCGGCGGCAAAGGCGTGGAGATGCGAACCCCAGGGGAACCTAGTGCGCTTGCTACTCTGGAGGCCTGGGAGGTAAGGAAGGGTCGCAGCTGGCCCAGCTGGGGGCCGCTGACCGCGAGGGTGGGGATGGGCCTGGGCCGGCGAGTGTGGATCGTCGCGAGTGTGGATCGCCAAGCAAGCACCCAGTGTCGAATCCTCTTCGACAGCGGAATATTTCCCAGGAGGGAGCGAGGAGGGGGTTTTACACCATTCCTACACGCGCTGGAAGTCCACGAGAAGAGCCACACTCCCCTGGTGAGGAACCCCACCCTGTATCTGCCCAGACTTTCACATACCTGCGGCTGGAGCGCCGGCTGCCTTAGTGGCAGGCTTCCAAGGGCTGAAGTGAGGATAGGATTCCGCTAGCTTGCGGGCAGGCTCGATGGACCAAGTTCCTTTTTCCCAGGTACCCAGAGTACGGTTTGCCGTTGGAGCCTCGCTGATTCTTCCCGCGCACCGTATCTCCGATTCATTCATTCGTGATTCGTGAACACTAGCTAGTAGCGGTGTGGGGCTGGGGGACATTTATCAGTGAAATACAGAAATCTCAAACTACAGTGGGGACCCCTGCTAAGGAGGGATGTGCCTTGAGAGAGGAAAATTTGGAGGGAGGGCAGAGGTTAACCAGGGCAAGGGTGTGTTGGGAGGGGAGGAAAGGGCACAGATGAGACTCTAGTGAAAGGCCCTGTGGCCCCAGGGAAGGTTACTTTTCATGGATACGGGAAGAGAGCTTAGTCAACCATTCATTCATTCTTGAGCCTTTGTGCCTGGCAGGCCCAGTGATAGGCTCTGGGGTTGAGCCTTTCCTCCAGGATCTGATATTCTCGCGGGTGGGTGGATGGTGGGGTAGGGAGACAATAAACGATTTATCTTGTTAGTAGCTGGTTTAGTGCTGGCAGAAAGGAGACATGAGAGCCGGCTGGGGGACAGGAGTGCGGGTTGTTTAGTATTAATGGTGTGATCTGGGAGGACCCATCTGAAGATGAGTAAGGGAGCTCAGCAAAGCAGGAGGCCTAAGGTTGTTTTAACGAATTTAGTTTTTCAAGAGTCCAAACATCGGGAATTGTCATGTAGGTGGAGGCGGTTGGATAGGTGCACGGGAGTTTTGGGGGAGCCGCCCCACGCTTGGGGTTACTACCCCACAGGGACCTGTACACGCATGAATGCCTCTCCAATGGGAATGCGCTCAGGACGGCACCTCGAGGGGGAGGCTTCCTCGAGAACCCGGCTTTGAGACCCGCGCTGAAGGAAGAATATGGAAGGGCCCAGCGCGAAGGTCTGAAGGTTGAATGGATGGGGGGGCCAGGAAGGGTGAGATTTAGATCAGGTAGCGCCGGGATGGCCCGGGGCTCCGTCGTCTTGGAGCAGGGCCCAGTCCGGAGACTGACAAGGGGCAATGCACGCCAGGGAAGTTTTAGGAGAGGCTGGGGTGCTGTTGGGGTGACGTGCAATTAGCTGCAAGGGCGTGGCCGGGAGGAAGGCCCGATTTAGCCTGGCGCACGCGAGCTCCTGGCTGGGTGGGGGAGGGGCCTTAACTAGCGGTTGCGCCCCGCCCACTGAACAAATATTTGACATTCCAGGCTTATCTAGAGGAGGGTGGTACCTGAAGAGCGCATTTCCTCCTCCCCCCGGGCCTGATTGGCTTAGCGCCTCCGGGGTGGGGTCAAGCGGGTTGGCAGTAGGGTGGCGGTCTTACCACGGACAGCGGAGCGTGGTCATTCGCCTACACCGCAAGGGGAAGGGCTGGTCGCTCTAAACCGCTGGAAACCCGGTCTACTTACCTCTCCCTTCCAGCCGCCGTGTCCCGGGCGCCCTCAGTCTGTTTATCCGCCAAATGGGGACGCGGTGCAGTTTGAATTAGTGGGCAAGGCCTCGGAGGCGCCTCCTCTACGCTCTCAGTTGTCTGAAGGTCCGAACGTAGCGCCCAGCTTGTCCGAAAGCGTGAGGTGCGGCTCCCGCCCCAGTTCCGTCTCGGGCTTGGCAACCCTCTGTGTCTGCTCCTGCCGGGCTGGAGCCCCTTCTTCCCGCCGGATTCTTCTTCAGTTTCTTAGTCACATAAACGGGAGAATTCGGGAAAATCCGGGGCGGACTGGAAACTCGCCGTAAAGGAGCTTCACCAAGCCCGACAGGGCGAAAGTGTGCTGGGAGCCCTCCACGAAGGGCTGTCCGAAGAAGAGATGGAGAATTTGCGGCTCCCTTAGGCACATTGCACTTTTGCCTCTAGCCCCCACCGGCCAGCACGCTCACATCTCCAGGCAACAGGCCTGTAGTCAAGGGGGAAGGGCGAAAAGAGGTGGCAGGCCTCACGTGCGGTAGGGGTGAGGCTCCTTGCCAGGACCATCCGGCTCAGTGCCGGGGAGCCGCTCTCGGGAGCTGGGGCCGGGGATGGGGGAGACGCGTTTCTTCCTTCCCCAGCACCGAGGCCTGCGCACCTCCGACCGCTCTTTGGCACCGCGGGCACTTCCTGGAGCCAGGCTGAGGCCCAGCCTTCGCACTTGTGTGCACAAACCCTTTCCCCTGACCTCTGGTGAATACTCAAATGGGTTTAATGATCTCTTGTGCTTCCTGCCACCCTCCCCCCACACCAGTCGACCTCTGGCGACCCCCCCTACAAGCCTTTGGGTGATACCTGGTAACTCTTACCGGCCCCTTTGACCTTGGGTGACTTCTTTTACCCCTCCAGACCGGCCGTCGTGACCCCCACAGCCTCCAGACTGCCTCGTGGTGATTTTCACAATTCCAAAGGACCCTTACGGACTAAAAAATGCCCCTGGTTTTACTCTTTCCTTGGCGGAGGCCCGGTGGGGGAGCGGAGAGGGAAGGGGGTCGCCCCAGAAGTCAGGCAGGGCCCGCTGGGGGAGTGCGAGCCCAGGCCGGCCTTGTGAGTGTGCGCGTGTAGGGCTAGAGTCTAGCGGCCCACCGTCATGGTTCCCGGGGGCCGCCCTCGGTCACGTGGCCGGCGGGGCCGACAGGTAACTCGCCCAGAGAGGGCGGGGGCCGGTAGCCGCCCCGCCCCGCGGGGCGCTTTGGGCGGGTCTCAACAGCGCCCACTGCGGCAGCCGGGCCGCAGGTGCCGCCCATAACACACGGTGTCCCGCCTAGGCCGAAACGCGTCTGCCGTCGGTCAGTGACTGTGTGCGCTTCGTCGGTCCGCGTGTGTCTGTCTGGTCGAGCACACTCTCCCTCTGCGGCCATGACTCCGCCGCCACCCCAGCCACCGCCCTCAGGCCCGAACCCCGCCGCAGACTCCGCTGCCGACCCCCGTCCCGGGCCTGGACCCCTGGTCGTACTGTTCGGGGCCACGGCGGGTGCGCTGGGGCAGGACCTGGGCTCCGACGAGACCGACTTAATCCTCCTAGTCTGGCAAGTGGTGGAGCCGCGGAGCCGCCAGGTAGGGTGGAAAGAGGGCGGTGGGATCTCCAGGGAGCTTCAGGATCCGAGCGGTGCAGCGGCTGATCGGTTTTCCCCGGCGCTCGCAGGTGGGGACATTGCATAAGTCGCTGGTACGCGCCGAGGCGGCCGCGCTGAGCCCGCAGTGCCGTGAGGCGAGCGGCCTGAGCGCCGACAGCCTGGCGCGGGCCGAGCCGCTGGACAAGGTGCTGCAGCAGGTGAGCGCTGGGGCCGGGGTGAATGGAGGCCCGGCTGGGCTGCAGGGACATTTCTCGGCGGTAGAGGCGGCAGAAGGCGAGGCCTGGCGCACCACAACCAACTGGCCGGGGCGGTAGGACGGGTTCCTGTTGTTTGAAACTTTCAGCGACTCCCGCGTGTGCGTGTGTCCGCGTGTGCCGGCCATTCCTAGGGGGGCGTCTTTTCAGACTTTCCAGTGGTCCACTCCTACTGAGGGGGTGGAGATGGAAGCTGCGAGACCCCTCCCAGAGTCCCCGGCCTGCGGGACAGCTAGGCTGAGACGCCTCTGGGGACCTGCCCGGCCAGGTCTCTCAGAACAGCAGCCGGAAGCTGAAAGGGCCGAGGGGCCCAGACTTGGCCATAGGTCACGGTCCCTGCTGCCTGCGTCCTCGGCCCACCCATCCGCCAGGAAGACGCTGGAGCAGGGGCGTAGGGCGGTTTCTGCCCAGGAGGCAGGCGCCGCCAGGTGTAAGCTGCTCGTCCAGGCCTGTCTCGGCCGGCTGGCCAGGCGTGGGCGCTGTCCGGACCCCGCCTGGAGGCTACCTGCCTTCTGAGTGCAAAGGCCTGGGGTGCCTCCCGGCCCTGGCTGAAGTGGGAGTCGGTTCCCTTTGCTGTTTTTATCTTCATTACTGGGCTCACCCTGTGCCTGACTCTTGAGTGGAATGAGTGAAAGTGCTTTACTAGCACAAGTTCTTTCATCGTCCAACAACTCTGGTGGTTCCTGATGAGGAAACAGGCACAGATTGTAAAGCTGGGGTTAGAAGAGGTTCTTGGGCCTGTGGTTTGTGCTTGTACCAGTTCTCCAGCAGGGATAGAGGATGGGGGAGGGACAAGGCAGCTTTCCGCCCCCTCTATGAGCAAACAACTCAGTGCCACCCGGTCGATAAGATCTGGGTCAAAGCTCATGCTGCCCCTGGCGTCCAGGTGTGGAGCTCTGTCAGTTCTGCCCTTGGAGTTTCTCTGCCCCTCAGTTGGTCAGACCTAGGGGCGGGGCTGCCATTGACCATGAGCAGGACAGGCCTCAGGCAGGACTGGGCCTCCCCCACCTGAGGGTGGTGCCTGGTCAGGGACAGGTTTAACCTGCTTTGCCCCGCCCTTTCCCACCTGGCTTGTCCTACTCCACCAGGTGTTTGCTCTGGCCCCATTCCAGACTCCTGGAGTGTGTGTGATGGGGGCTTGGGTGATATGTGACTGCTCCCATTTGGCCTGGAGAAGGTGACAGTGGACTGGGGGAGAAGGAGGACACAGAGCCAGGCCCAACAGGCATAGCCACCTCCTCCCCAGGCAGGGTAGGGCTGAACATCTGGCTGAACCAGCTTTGCAAGCCTGTGCCCTCCCTCCCCCTGCCCGCCTAGCTGTGAGTCCCTCTGTCTCTCTCTGCTCCCTATTCCTAGTTCTCACAGCTGGTGAGCGGGGATGTGGCTTTGCTGGGCGGGGGCCCCTACATGCTCTGCACTGATGGGCAGCAGCTGCTGCGACAGGTCCTGCACCCTGAGGCCTCCAGGAAGGTATGCCGCCACTGAGGGCACAACAGGGGGTAGGGTTCCTAGGACCCCTCTTGTCACGGGGGTGGGCAGGGCAGCTCAGTTTCCCCCATTCATCCCCATTCCCATGTGCCCCCAGAACCTGGCGCTCCCCGACACCTTCTTCTCCTTCTACGACCTCCGCAGAGAGTTCCACGTGCAGCACCCGAGCACCCGCCCTGCCAGGGACCTCACTGTAGCCACCATGGCACAGGGTATCTGTGACCTAGCAGGATTACGGTGGAGGGGCGGCTGTAGGCTGAATGTCTCTGAGTATGTGCATGCTGGTGGGTTGAATGAACACATACAAGTTTACATTACCTGTTGAGTCCCTGACTGCATGTCTCTGTGCCTGTGCACATTTGGAATGTGGGCATATGTCTACATATGTCTGGGCTGGGGATCTTTAAGGGGATCCATGAGCTGGGCCAAAACAAATGTGTTTGCCAGGATTCTGCATGTATCTATGTAGGGGACTTGAACCTCGGTGGGACATGCTAGTTGCCCTCTCATGCTGGGATTTCCTCACTGTGAGTTCTCTGCTCATAGACTTGGGGCTGGAGACAGATGCCACAGAGGACGATTTTGGGGTGTGGGAAGTGAAGACAATGGTAGCTGTCATCCTCCACCTGCTTGATGGACCCAGCGGTAAGGTTCCTCTCACCACCTTTCACCTGTTCTCAGGGCTGGGTGACTGCCTGCCTATTACTTCCTCCAAGTTCCCCTCCCCATTTTTCACCTCTGAGAGACCACAAGGTGAAAGCCCCTTTGTTACCTCCTCATCCCCCTCAACTGTCCTCTTTTTGCAGCGCTTGGTGGGGAGACCCCCCTCCACCAGACCCTGCTGACCCCCATGCCATCTCCTCTCAGGTCAACTGTTTTCGAAGCCCGAAGTGATAAAGCAGAAATATGAGACAGGGCCTTGGTGAGTTAGGGGGCAGGGTTGGGGGTGACACCAGCTGGACAGCTCTGACTGAGCCCCGCCCCACAGCAGCAAGGCCGACGTGGTGGACAGCGAGACTGTGGTTCGGGCTCGCGGGCTGCCCTGGCAGTCATCAGACCAGGACGTGGCTAGATTCTTCACAGGGCTCAATATTGCCAGGTGGGTACAGCAGCATGGGTGGACCCAGGAGGGCAGGCCTACCCAGGAGGCACTAACACAGCACTGGCTCCACAGGGGTGGTGTAGCACTGTGCCTCAACGCCCAGGGCCGCAGAAATGGTGAGGCCCTCATCCGTTTTGTGGACAGCGAGCAGCGGGACCTAGCACTGCAGAGACACAAGCACCACATGGGTGTCCGCTATATTGAGGTGGGGCTCTGGGCTTGGGAGCGGAGCAGGGCAGAGCTGAGGCCGGGCAAGCATGAAACTCATGGGCTGTTCCCACAGGTATATAAAGCAACAGGAGAGGAGTTTGTAAAGATCGCAGGGGGTGAGTGTGCTCCCAACAGCATCTAGATCCCCCGGTTCTTGATCCATGTCCTGCTTCCCTGACGCCCCTTGCCTTTCTGCTCCCATGTGTGCTAGGTGTGGGTGGGTATTTGGAAGGGCACAAATGAAGTCAGTAGGTGACTCCCACGCCCCCCACCAAGGCACTTCACTAGAGGTGGCCCGTTTCCTGTCACGGGAAGACCAAGTGATCCTGCGGCTGCGGGGACTGCCCTTCTCGGCTGGGCCAGCAGATGTGCTAGGCTTCCTGGGGCCAGAGTGCCCAGTGACTGGGGGTGCCGATGGGCTGCTCTTTGTGCGCCACCCTGACGGCCGGCCCACTGGTGATGCCTTTGCCCTCTTCGCCTGTGAGGAGCTGGCACAGGCTGCATTACGCAGGCATAAGGGCACGCTGGGTAAGCGATACATTGAACTCTTCCGGAGCACTGCAGCTGAGGTGCAGCAGGTGAGCCACCCAGGGCTCCCCCTACCCCCGTGTGCTTCTCCAGGGTGCCCCTTCCATGCCCTCCTTGGCCCTGCCCTACTTGGCATAACCAGCCTGCTGCTTCCTTCCTTACTAGGTCCTGAACCGCTATGCCTCCAGCCCACTCCTTCCCACACTGACTGCTCCACTGCTGCCTATCCCCTTCCCACTGGCAGCTGGGACCGGGAGAGACTGTGTACGCCTTCGAGGCCTGCCCTACACAGCCACCATTGAAGACATCCTAAGCTTTCTGGGGGAGGCAGCGGCTGACATTCGGCCCCACGGTGTGCACATGGTACTCAACCAGCAGGTAAAGCTGCGTCCAGTGGGGGAGCACACTTAGTTACAGAGGGGTGTGTGATTGGGAGGAAGGCATTTTTGCACACGACAGACTGCTTACAACATGGTGTGCACAGGGCCGGCCGTCGGGTGATGCCTTCATCCAGATGACATCAGCAGAGCGGGCCCTAGCTGCTGCTCAGCGTTGCCATAAGAAAGCAATGAAGGAACGCTATGTGGAGGTGGTCCCCTGCTCCACAGAGGAGATGAGCCATGTCCTGATGGGGGGCACCTTGGGCCGCAGTGGCATGTCCCCTCCACCCTGCAAGCTGCCCTGTGAGTGTCCCAGGGGGCTGGGGAAGAAGGAGGTATGTGGGGGCCAGGATGTTATAACCCTCACTTTCTACGGTGGGGACTCCCTTCTGGCTGCCCCACCCAGGGCGGTGCTGGGCTCCCTGCAGATATGCTCTCTACTTCTGCCTCTAGGCCTCTCACCGCCCACCTACGCCACCTTCCAGGCCACCCCAACACTCATTCCCACTGAGACAGCAGCTCTGTATCCCTCTTCAGCACTGCTCCCAGCTGCCAGGGTGCCCGCTGCCCCCACCCCGGTTGCCTACTACCCAGGGCCAGCCACTCAACTCTACATGAACTACACAGCTTACTACCCCAGGTACCCTGCTGCTAAGATTACTTCACAGTCTTGCCCCCTTGTCCTGGTTTGGGGGAGGATCATGATCCCCTTCCTGGGCCAAATAACTCAAGGTCTGCTGGAACTTCGACTTTACTCTGAGATGACAAGGGAGTGACAGATGTGGGCTGCCTGATGCCATCTACAAACTAGAACAGAGATGACTCTGTAGAGACGGGTATTAGGGAGGAGGAAATGAACCAAACACAAGGCAGAAACAAGGGAAGAGGCAGGTAGGTCTTGGTCTAGGCCACAGGTAGCACTGCACTACTAAATCCCTGCCTTTCCCACCCTAGCCCCCCAGTCTCCCCCACCACTGTGGGCTACCTCACCACGCCCCCTGCTGCCCTGGCCTCTGCTCCCACTTCAGTGTTGTCCCAGCCAGGAGCCCTGGTCCGTATGCAGGGTGTCCCATACACAGCTGGTATGAAGGATCTGCTCAGCATCTTCCAGGCCTACCAGGTGAGGTGTGGCTGGAGGGCTTGGGAACCTGGCTGAGCCTGGAGCTCCCTGCCTAAATAATCTGTCACTTCTGCAGCTAGCCCCTGATGACTACACCAGTCTGATGCCTGTTGGTGACCCACCTCGCACTGTGCTACAGGCCCCCAAAGAATGGGTGTGTTTGTAGGTGAGGGAGCCAGGAGGTAAGAGCTGGCTGATGTCCTCAGCTAACGGGACTCTCCTGCATCCAGAGAACCAGCGCCCTCAACCTGGTTGGTAGCTTCTTTCTGGCTTGACAAAATTCTCAGAAAGCCCCCAGAGGAGCTCAAGCCCCAGCTCCATCCCCCCTACTTATTACTCTGCCTGTTCATCCCAAAGATGATGGCTGGACCCTGAATGCAGGGCTGGGGGTAGAATGTCACCACCCTGCTCCCAGTGGTCTGATCTGGGCCTCTTAAGTAGCAGAGAGCCTTTGTTCTGTTTTGGCTATGGTCCATGCCTACAGATTCCATAGGGCTGATGTCCATAGCAGGCTTGCTTTCTTTTTAAAAAATGTAAACCCTGGTGCCTTCAGCGTATGACTCCAGGGGGCTTCAGAGTAAAGATCCCAATGTTCTACCCCCTGTCCCTTCTGGTGGGGGGCAGGGTGGCAGAGAGCGCTGGCCCCAGTCCCCAGGATACTGACCTCCGTGGTCACATTGTGCCAGGGGTGGTCCCACCTAAGGATGCTAGCCCCCCTCTAGCTTGACACAAAGAATAACAGATGGCAAAAATCACAGGCTGTTTTGATGGACTGCACTGCAATATCCTCAGAGGACAATAGGGGGCAGGAGGCCCTCACACAAAAACTCAGGCTTGACTTTTAAAGGGACTTCTGCCTACTTTTCATGCACACCTTGGGCAGGTCAGTTGTCCTGAACTCAGCAGACACCTTGGAATGTCCTTTGCACCCATTCGAGGGTGCTGAACTGAAGCTTCGGAAGGAATTTGGAACTCTACCCTCTCCTCCGTAAAATAAACAAAGGTTCCCAACCAAGTGGACTTTTTAAAAGCCAAAGTGCCCTTCACTTTGGCACAGAGTGAGGGGCTCCACACCAGCCCTATGCAGAGGAACACTCAGGCAGATTTCAAGGAGACTGTTGACCTGTCACCGTTTATTATCTCAGCACTGTAACTGAGGAGCCTGAATTGCTGGCTCTTCTTCCCTTTGTATTTGTGTAAGGAGCACTGTACTCCTATAAAAGGCTTTAAAATACAAAATGTACAAGAAAACACAATCTCAAGTGCTGTAAACATAACTGAGAATCAGTTCCTTAATTGAACATCATCCATTTTATAAAATACAAGGTTTCAACTTGAACCCATCTGAGCCTTACAGATGACCATCTGTGCTGATTATCAAAAACAGGGCTTTACAGCCAGACTCAGCAGAGCTCTGGTGATAGTGGCTAACCCTGGGCAGGGGTGGGTTGCACCCCGGGCAGCAGCACCACACTTGAACCCAAAAACATCTGTTCCTAGTTGTTTTCAGCCACGTTTCTCTGCGCATCTCCAGTAAGCAGAAGGCTGCTCATCCCATTCCTCAACCCAAGATATAGCATGGGTTGGAGGGGGAAGGGGTGGGTCCTAGCACATGCCCAGTTGCTCAGTGCTGTTACTAGAAATCAATTTGCATAGTCCAATGGATGTGTGCTGTAACACCACTATGTTGCACAAAAATTAAGGGATTTATCTACAAAACCAAAAAATACTGTCTTTTACACCAAAGCTTTTACAAAGCTGATACAAAACTGCTTACATAGTATACAAAGCTCTATTTTAAAATTTAATTTTTATTTTAAATAGGAAAGAGCATTTCTAGTGCTACAGGCATCAAGGTATTTAAAAGGCATCAAAATTTGGTGCATAGCAACTCTGTATCATAGAGGCTTTTATTCTTGAGTGCAGCAGAGCAACCCCCAAAGGGTCTTGCAAGGGAAGCTCTTGCAAGAACCCCATGTGAGGCAGCTACACCAGGGACAAGAGGGTGGAGGCAAGTCTGGCCAACTCTCTGGAACTTCATCTAAAGGCGGCCAGCCGCCGCAAACCCTCCGAAGGAAACTCTGGGCTTCCAACCACAGGCCCTGAAGCAAATCTCACTATCTACACTGTGACACAAAACTCACTTTCAAAGAAAATGTGACAACACCAGGCTCCAAGAAGGACTGGAGTGATCTGCTGAAGTACAAGCATTTTTTTCTAACTAATTTTAGGGAGAAATCTAAAACATCATGGATTAAAGGAAAAAAAAAAGGACCATACTTCCTCATCCTGGGTCAGTAGCTCCTAACTGGTTGACTAGAGGTGGTAGGCAATGAGCTGGCTCCCTCCACCCAGGCCTCACTTGGCCTCAGTAGACAGTCCTGGCATCTAGGACCCACAATCCCCTGCAATAATAGCATCAAGCCTTTGACCAGCCCAGCACACTGTCTCACATGTAGGCACTCAGAAAATTTGCTTCCTGAATAAAAGTACATTTCATTTGAAAACATACTGCAAACTTCAGGGGTGTTGAAATAGGCCCAAGCCTTGGAACAGGAAACTAATCCCATTAAGGGGAGGGGTAAGGGCAAGGTCTGAAAAGAGCACCCAAGTCGGGCACCTCCTTTGGTAGACAGCAGGCTGGAGTTTCTTGCTGGCCCCGCCTTGGGCACCAGCCTTACCAGCAGCACCACCAGGACATCTTTGGTGTGGAGGGTCAGGTTTAGAATGCTATCTCAGTTTCGGAATTGCCTCAAAGCCTTTTAGAAAAAGGCTGTTTTTTAGGCCATGCAGATGGGAGGGTAGGCCAGAATCATTTTTGGCTGTAAACAGAATGAGGGAAAAGCCTTCCATGCCAGTGTAAATCTTAAATGCGTACCATCTGGAATCCTGAATGTTCTCTGCTCCTGTCTTGAAGCATAGCTCATTTGTACTTAGCTTCTGACACAGCCTGGCCTCTAGAGAAGCTAGAAGCAGCAAATTTGCCTAAACAAATCATCACAAGATTGTGGCAGCCAAATGCAAATGTTTTCACTTGGAAAAGGTCTGGGACCAGAGGACACAAAAGGGAAGAGTACTCCACAGTCTACCTGTATGTAGGATGGCAGGAAATTAAAGCTACCAAGCTAAGAAACCCCACCTTTCAAAGTTCCCTTACATGTAGTTATCTTACCCAAGGCCCTGAGGGAAAAAAGCAATTTCAACATGGAGACAGCATGGAGAGATTGCAGGAAGATTACCTAGAAAGTTACAAAAATGCTATGCTCTGGAATGTCATTTTATATTCCAACACTTCAATGATTGGAATGGTGTCATTTTATCTAACAGTTTACTTTTATAAAGAGGTATGAGCTACATTTGGCTTTACTTCCTATGAATCTATGAAAGGCTTCAGGACACATGCTGAGTTTCCGAGGCATAGGTGTGGGCTTGGGGGAATAATTTTTTTTTAATGTTTGCCTCTGGAAGGTTTTATCAAAAGTTTCTACTTTAAAAATATCATCAAAGCTAGAGAGTCCTTCAAATGACAATAAAGCAGTACAAATCACCAATCCTAGCTAAGCAACCAGATCACCTGCAAAAGCAGCACCTCTGAAATGGAGAGCCTGCTGCATTCACACTCAAAGCACCCATCATATAAAAGTATCCTATTTAAATATAAAAAGCAAAGCTCATTTCCCCAAAGATCAGACAGCCTGTGCTGCTCCTGTTCTTTTACAAAATCTACACAAGGCCTGAGTTGGAGGAATGCTGCTTTCCCCATATATGATGATCCCAACTCCTGGCTCCATCCTGAAGGTTGCAGAGTTGGAAGCCCAAGGTCCAAAGAGAGAAACATGCTGAGAAGTACATTGTGGTGGACACAAGGCTGCAGTGAACGCTCTTAGAGCCCGTCGGATCTTCCTAAATCCAGGGAATCAGGACCTGGGAGGGCAGCCTGCCTGCTCGCCCCTGTTCCTTGGGAAACAGAAATCTGGGACATGTCTCTCCCAATTACCTCGTTCACTGAAAAACAAGAAAGGGAAGAGTGATTAGTGACCTCTGTGTGACTGACCATATGATGCTCAATGCCAAGCACTATTTCAAAGACATTTTTTCCCTTTCCATCGCTTTCTATAAAGATAAAGGCAGTGCTTGAAATCTGCTCTTGAACTGGTGGCAACATCACTCCAAAAGTTGTTCCAGACCATCCCCCCCCTTCTCTACCTTTCAGTTCAATTTTGTTTGGGAAGGGGAATGGCTGAGGGAAAAGGTAAACGTTCTTACCCTCACTCTAAAGGCTCTTGCTCTAGCAGAGGATAGGATACTTTTGAAATGTGTTCACTTTAATCTAACTTTTCCTTAATTTCATCCTTTTAGGAGGATTTTCCCTTTCTGATTCCTGCACTGCACCTGTATATAAAGTAAATGAAAATAAGTGCTTTGATGAGAGTAAAGCACTGAGATTTGGGGGTTATTTTGTTACCCTATGCTAATGCAAACATCCTTTATCATGTGGGGGCATTTGTATTATTTCTGATCCTTTCAGAATAGGCTCTTGATTTTGTTGGTTTCTATGATGTGCCAAGCACCTCAGGAAGCACCACAGTCTTCTGTGAGGTCCAGTGCAAAGAGTTTTAATCTTAAGGAACCAACATAGACAGGAACACCCCAAATAAGAAACTTTAGTTCTGTCACCATGAGAACTCTTTGCTTTGAAATGAAAATTCTTTGCTTTATCAACTAAAGATTCTATTCTAATTCCACTCCTAGGCATATACTCAAGAGAACTGAAAACATACATCCATATAAAAACTTGTACTCAAATGTTCATACCAGCATTATTCATAATAGCTCCAAAGTGGAAATAACCCAAACGTCTACCATTAATGAATGAATAAACAAAATGTGGTCTATTCCACAAAATGAAATATTATTCAATCTTAAAAAAAGAATGAAGTTCTAATACATGCTACAACATGGATGAACCTTGAAAACATGCTAAGTGAAAGAAGCCAAACACAAAACGTCATATATTGTTTGATTCCATTTATATAAAATGGCCAGAACTGACAGAAAATAAATAGATGGTTGCCAGGAGTAATGGGAAGGAAGGAATGGAGAGTGACTGCTCAGGGGTATGGGGTTTCTTTCTGGAGTAATGAAAATGTGTAAAAATTAGATACTGATGATTGCACAACTCTACGAATATACTAAAAAACCAATGAACTGTGTATTTTCAAGGATGAATTTTATAGTAATGAATTGTATCTCAATACAGCTGTTATAAACAAAAATAGACCAAGACAAAAAAAATCTCTATAATTAGCATTTGAAGTGATCATAGAGCAAAGGAGACACTAATGATTGTTTAAGAAATCTTCAAGGACTTCTCTGGTGGTGCGGTTGTTAAGAATCCGCCTGCCAATGCAGGGGACACAGGTTCAAGCCCTGGTCCAAGAAGATCCCACATGCCGCGGAGCAACTAAGCCTGTGTGCCACAACGACTGAGCCTGCGCTCTAGAGCCCGTGAGCCACAACTACTGAAACCCGCGTGCCTAAAGCCCGTGCTCCGCAACAAAAGAAGCCACCACAATGAGAAGACCAGGCACTGCAACAAAGAGTAGCCCCCACTTGCCGTAACTAGAGAGAAAGTACACGTGCAGCAACGGAGACCCAACGCAGCCAAAAAAAAGAAAAAGGAAAAGATTTAAAAAAAGGCAAAGAGGACTTCCCTGGTGGTACAGTGGTTAAGAATCTGCCTGCCAATGCAGGGGACACAGGTTCGGGCCCTGGTCCGGGAAGATCCCACACGCCGCGGAGCAACTAAGCCTGTGTCCCACAACTACTGAGCCTACACTCTAGAGCCCACGTGCCACAACTACTGAGCCTGTGTGCCACAACTACTGAAGCCCACGTGCCTAGAGCCTGTGCTCTGCAACAAGAGAAGCCACCACAGTGAGAAGCCTGTCCACCGCAACGAAGAGTAGCCCCCACTCGCCACAACTAGATAGAGCCTGTGCAGCAATGAAGACCCAGCGCAGCCAAAAATAAATTTTAAAAAAAAGAAAAGAAATGGCTTCAAACCCCTTTAAAAAAATCTTCAAATATTAACATCTAATCTTTTTAAATTAATTAATTAGTTAACTTTTTGGGCTGTGTTGGGTCTTCACTTCTGTGCGAGGGCTTTCTCTAGTTGCGGCGAGCGGGGGGCCACTCTTCATCGCAGTGTGCGGGCCTCTCACTGTCGCGGAGCACAGGCTCCAGATGCGCAGGCTCAGTAGCTGGGGCTCACGGGCCCAGTTGCTCCGCGGCATGTGGGATCTTCCCGGACCAGGGCTCGAACCCGTGTCCCCTGAACTGGCAGGCAGAATCTCAACCACTGCGCCACCAGGGAAGCCCCCCATCTAATCTTTTTATTGTTTAGGTAGTTAAGAAAAAAATTCTTCAAACTCATATACTCATCATGGCTATAAGGAGAACGGAACTAACATTCGCTCCACAAATATTTATTGGGTATCCATGGGTTAACTTTACAATCGAAATTTATATTTTATTTCAGTTAAATCTTCATGTTATTTTAAGATCACTATTACCCCACTTTACAGATCAGTTAACAGAGGCTTTGCCAGTTCACACAATTTTCTTAGTAAATGGTAGAATCAGTTTCAAAACACCTGTTCAACTTCTTGAAGGCCAAAAGAGTAGAAGAGCATGGAAATCATTTAGACAAAGATAATGCAAAGGACCTGGACAAATGTGGTGTTCACAGTGAGTGTGGTGATGGTAAGAAGAGGGAAAGAGGAAAGGACTGATTCGCCACTACCACCAACATTTTAAGTCTAGGAAGAATAGTGCTGTCACTACTGGAAATAAACTGAGGAGGAATATAGAGGAGGAAGGTGGTAGGTTAGGTCTGGAATTGGATTTGGAAATTAGAACATCCAAATGGAAAAATCCTATGGGTAAGGGACTACACTCAATGGTCAGGGCAAGAAGAGATGTATGTACCTTCTCACTAGAGACCTGGAAGTATGGGAGCAGTTTCGTAGTTCCACTGAGGAGAAAAAAGGCTGAAGAAAAACTGGGAGTAGCCTTGTGATCTGATGAGAAAATCGGACCTGGGAGAGCAAATATGTAAGCAAAGGAATGGCCTGGAAATTAGGTTTGGCTTGAATACAGGCTCTGCCACTAATTCCATGTGTGTCCTTGGACAAATTACTTCATATATCTAAGACTTCCATTTCCTTAGCTATACAATGATGGTGTTAAACTAATAAGGTCTCTTTAACTGTAGAAGTCTGTGATTTGTCATCAGACAAATTTTCAAGTGGCAGTACTCAGAAAGGCAAAGAAGTGAAGGATAAAAATTTGGCTTGGGTTCCCTGGTGGCACAGTGGTTGAGAGTCCGCGTGCCGAGGCAGGGGACACGGGTTCGTGCTCCTGTCCAGGAAGATCCCACATGCCACAGAGCGGCTAGGCCCGTGAGCCATGGCCACTGAGCCTGCGCGTCCGGAGCCTGTGCTCCGCAACGGGAGAGGCCGCAGCAGTGAGAGGCCTGCGTACCGCAAAAAAAAAATTTTTTTTTAATAAGTGAGGCAAAGAAGTAGGAGTAGAAGCTAAAGGAATCTAACTACAAAAGGATGAAGATTAAGCAGTGTTGGCTAGCTCTAATAATCACTAATTGAGATCAATTTTTGAAGGTCATTGGTACAGACTTATGAAGGTCTTTGTCAGATAGAGGATGCTTTTCAAGTAAATTTTCCAGGCTAGGATTTATTGACCATTCATGATGGTTTGCAAAGAAGGACAGAATTAATCTAAACTGACTCCTGACTGCTAGAAATAACTCACTGAAATAGTTTCTATGTAAATGAAAACTTATGGGGATACTCTGCATAACAATACATTTTCTCTTCAGTTTCCTCATAAGTATAATGGAGATTTTTAAAAAACCTCTTATATAGTAAATAAAGGGACATAAATAGACAAGGCAGCCTTTGGCACCTCTGTCATAACAAGGGAGCAGTGTTTTCAGTGTAGATTCTATATGTGGGTCTATGGGGTAGTCTCCTGCTAAGAAAGAGCACAAGGATGGCCCGTGATCTCTGTGCATGGCCTCTAACACTACTCATCGCATTAGATTATCAGTAGGCATCAGTATTATCTGTCTCTTGAATAGCCTGTGAACTCCTGAAGGACAAGGACTTTACTACCAAGGAAACATCAATTTCTGATGACTGAATAAATGGATCATAATCCAGTACAATTACTTGGAAGCTATTTGGAATAGTACCCTGAAAGTTCATTAGGTGGTGGGGTTGGAAAGGGACCAGAGAATGTTATTAAGACTAACACAAGGCATTTGATTTTGATTTTGGCAGTGTCTATTTTAAACAGGTCTCACAGCAGCAGTGGCAAAAAGCCAAATATAGAATCAAGTACCCAGCTCACATTCAAGTCATCTTTCCTGTCGCTTATTCCTTCCAAAGACGGTAACTTCAGAGATGTTCCAGGCTGCCATTAAACACACCTTTTTCAAATCTTGTCTCATTGTTCAAGTTTTAAAACAAGATGATTAAAAATGGTGCTTTATCATCATCGAAAACCATGTGATATATTTTTTTCCTGTGTCTTTATGAGGAAGTCAATGCTTACATTTTCTTGAGGATGAGGGTCTATAACAAACACTATCCACTCACTTACCAAGTACTTTGATGATAAGGATAAACACATCATTTTCTGAAGAAGTCGGGTGGTGACCTTTATAGCAAAAGCCTGATCGAAGGTATGTTATCTCTGTTCCCCCTTACCAAAGTTCTGCTGTTCTTTTGCCTAGTGTGCGTAACCTCATTTAGTTAAACCAACCTGCAAGGTTCCTGACAGTTCAGGATTTTAAGACTAGGATAAAGCTAAGAAGATTTTCCACAAAGAAGCACTCAAGCCGACTATACTCAAATATACTTTAACATATAATAATCAGAGAGTAGATTTAAGTTCCAAAAGGGCAAGGAACTTGTCTATCTTGTTCTCCATTGACTCCTTAGTGCTTGGTAAATATTGAGTGCTGATTAAAATTATGTGCCAATTGAATCTTTAATGTAATATGGGATTTGGCAAAACAACAACAAAAATTATGCTCAAATAATAGCTACTGAATACGAATTTTAGGCCAGGCAGTCAGAACTGTAACAAAGCAGTCCCTTCACCATCCTTTAGCAATAACTTGAGCACAGTGTGGTATCCAAGCCCACTGCTCTCCTTTGCCACCTCACTTCACACTTAGCCTGGGGGCTCTGGGCTCTGGCTCCCACCTCTGGGTTCCTGAGATAGCCTTCTAATGTGACTGGCCAAACTTTGTCAACTTGAGTAAATTAAAATTATTACTGGTAAGCAAATCTATAATGTAATTTACATGTAAATCATTAGCAATCTTGATAAATACAGTACTAATTTCTTTTTTTTTTTTTTTTGCGGTACGCGGGCCTCTCACTGTTGTGGCCTCTCCCGTTGCGGAGCACAAGCTCCAGACACGCAGGCTCAGCGGCCATGGCTCACGGGCCCAGCCACTCCGCGGCATGTGGGATCCTCCTGGACCGGGGTACGAACCCGTGTCCCCTGCATCGGCAGGCAGACTCAACCACGGCGCCACCAGGGAAGCCCAGTACTAATTTATTTAAAAAATTAGTGCTTGCAATTTTCACTTCCTTTTGAATGTATATATGCATGAATTTATTGATTTATTTAAGTCCTACTCCACAAAGCATGTGAGTCGGCTTTATTTTTTTTCACGAATTTAAGGTAAAAACATAAGTTGTTTATGCCCCTACTGTACAATTTTATCACTTCCCCCCTATAAAGAGTAAAGTGAATTAAAAGCCTAGAACAAGGGTCAACAGCCCTCAACACCCGTGGTAACAGGTTATGTAGGTCACAGCATTTGGCCTACTTGTGGCAGCTACCGTCCTTGACTCCCATTACCCCAACACCTGGCTTGCCACAACAGAAGTAGTCAGAGCCATCAGCAATATCTGCTGTAAGAAAAAACAACTTTTTTTTTAATCCAAGAGATGTTCAAATTAACAGTCCACTGTAATGCTATCTGTACACACAAGAATGAGGTGTTTGAGTAACGGCCTCTGATTTAGAGCTATTTCCAATGCTTACGGATTCAGAGTTAGAGCTGGCAAGCATGGTAGGGTATGAAATCTCACCACCAGGTGGAGGGGCAGGGTAACCCAGGACACTGCCTTTGGAATAGGCGGATGTACATCGTCAAACACACGAAAGTTCAAAGGGCCTTCATAACTAGCATCTGAGCACCTTGATCACTTTTGTAAAGTATTTTTTGGTATAATCAGTCTCCATTTATGTATACTATTTCATTTTAAAGCTGCAATGAACATTCATCAAAGTTTAGCAAATTCATCTTTTCTTCCTTTCCTTACACCCCAAGATTAAAGGTATAATTCATTCTTTGGGTGAACAATTTTATGGAGATATTATTTTTTATAAAATGAAGGCCATATGTAAGTATAATAATTTTCTGAATTTCACTTGAAATGAAGAAATAAGAGAAATTTGGAAGTAAAGGAATAGAAATTATTTTAAATGTATGAGAAACTAGTATTACTTTATGGTTTATTACTCTATAAGCATAGTTTCCCTAAGATTTACTTTTAGGTTATTAGATAAGTTATAAGAATACCATCTAAATGAAATACATAAAATACTGAATTCAACTATTTATAGAATGAGCTGAAGAATTAATTTGCATTTATCAAAATCTGATTAATTTGCCTTTTCGAGCTGAAGACAGAAAAAAGTTCCTGAAAACTTAGAAGGTACCTATGGTAGACTGCTAAATGTCCTAATTCATTCTTCTCTAGTAATTGAGTTTAACTAGTCACAGGGCCACTCAGCTACAGACTACACATTTCCTGGCTTCCCTTTTGTAGCAAGGTATGACCATGTAACTTGCTTTCTCTAATTAAGTGTGAGTAAAAGTGATGTGTGCATCTTCCTCATCACTTGCTCAGTGACCTCTTCCCCTCCTTTTCACACCCTTTGCTTTGGGCTAAGACTCAGTCAACGTGGTGACTCTGCTTTGACAATACCTAAAGAGGTAGAGGAACTAAATGACACAGGAATCCTGATCTCTGAATTACCGTAAGGTGTGAGAGAAAATTCCAGTGTAGTTAAGCCACTGTATTTTGGGATCTATGTTATAATAATCTAGCTTACATTATTAACAAAAATAAAACTCACCACCATAAAGGTAAGACAGAAAGAATATTCAAGCATTTTAAGCAAGAACCAAGATAACCAGCTTGAGCTCTATCATAACAAGTTTTTAACTAAGTTATTTTATTCTATTCTATTCCATTCCATTCTATTCTATTTTTTGGCCGCGTTGTGCAGTTTGCAGGACCTTAGTTCCCTGACCAGGGACTGAACCTGGGCCCCAGCAGTGAAAGCACCAAGTCCTAACCACTGGACCGCCAGGGAATTCCCTAAGTTATTTTAAGTTTTACACTGAACTCTAGATAGCTTCCAACCATAGGACAGATTGAAAATTACATGCACAATGATCAGAAGATACCCTTCCTTCACTTTTTTTTTTTTTTTTTCCCTTCACTTTTAACATTAGATTTACTACTACTAAAGGGAAATTATGATACTTTTTTCCACAACTGACTGAGAGAGAGATCAGTCCTGTTATTAAGGGTCCTTTCTTTCTAAGAAACCTCTTATATATGTGATACTATACTAAGTGTCATACAGATCTTTCCTCTAGAAAAAGTTGTAACTCAAAACATTCTACAAACATTAAGTCTCCAGCTGAGTAAACAGTACACAGTTACTTGAAAGTATATTCAAGTATCAGCACGTATGTTTTTGTATCAGTAAAAAGTGAAATGTGGGGGGAAAAAACCCCCAAAACAAAAAACTTCTTTTCAACTTAGGTTAAGAGGTGAGATTCTGGGGACTTCCCTGGAGGCACAGTGGTTAAGAATCCGCCTGCCAATACAGGGGGCATGGGTTTGAGCCCTGGTCCAGGAAGATCCCACATGCCACGGAGCAACTAAGCCCGTGAGCCACAACTATTGAGCCAGTGCTCTAGAGCCCGCGAGCCACAACTACTGAAGCCCACGCGCCTAGAACCGAGCTCTGCAACAGGAGAAGCTACCGCAATGAGAAGCCTGCACACTGCAACGAAGAGTAGCTCGCGCTCACCGCAACTAGAGAAAGCCTGCGCACGGCAACGAAGACCCAACACAACCAAAAATAAAGAAATTTTAAAAAACGGATGTGGGATTCTGAATTTTAGGCCTATCAGAAGATTGTCCTTTTCCTTATTTTTTTTCATTTTGTACATTTTCCCTGAGTAATCTTGTCCATTTCTATATACTGTACTGTTGACTCCCACATCTGTTGTCTCCAGGGCCCAAACCTGAGCTCCAGAGCTGTAAACCCACATGACTCATTCCACACCTATGCTATGAATCCCACATGCTTGCCTCTTCAAGATCTTGCCCCACAAATTTCCTGCACTCTTCTCTTTAATCAATCTACTCACCAATCCTCTCCTCCTGGATTCTTTTCATCATTGCTTAAATATGGGTAAGTCTCTATCTCAAACAAGCAAGCGAGCAAACAAATAAAAACCCTAGACCTCACATGGCCCTCTACATCTAATTTCTTTCTTTCATTGTTTAACATCTTAAAGGAGTTATCTACACTGCCTGCTGTTTCTCTATTCTTACCTCCTGTTCATTCCTTAGTCATCCATTGATCCCTTCACTCCACAGAAACATTTCTTACCAAGATCACTAGTGACCATCTTGTTGCTTCATACACAAGAAGGGCAGTGGGGTAAACACCGGAAGAAATAAGCTTTAATTTTGGTTCAGCCACGATGTGACTAGGGCAATTTAATCTTTTTTCAACTGATCTTCTCAACTATGATACAAGGAAATTCATTTAAATCCTTCTATAACTCTCCTGAGAGTTTTATAGATATGTAGAAATTTAGTGGCCAATGATGTTGGACCAGGGTAGGCTGGCCCAGCTTCTGGGAGAAGCCAGGGTTTTGGTGCCTTATCTATCAGGAAGCTTTAGCATCCTAAATATAAAGATTTGGGTAGTGGACATGATTTCTAAGTCCCCTTCCAAATCCAAATTCATTAAAATGAAATTCAAATGGCATTTTGAGAACTACAATCTGTATGTTTATAATTTCTACCACAGACTTTCTCAAGTGGCTTTGAGAGTCTTTGAAGAAAGAAGCTGTGTGAGGGAGAGGGAGTGGTATGGTTGCTTGCTGAGGCACAGAGGCCTGAGGCCCAGCCCCCTCCTCACAAGCACTGACTCCTTCCAAATGAAGCCCCAGATGAACTACCAGCGTGCAAACATGGGCCTAAAGGACAGGCTCAAGGGTAAACGATCCAGGTTGCCTCTGGCAAATGGTTAACATTTCCTGCTTTATTTCCATTCCATACTGCCTCACATCAAAACTTAGAGCACTTGACCAGAAATGAGTAGGCTTACACACCTTATCAGCAACCAAATTTACTCCGCATCCAAGCCACAGAATTCATATAGACAGGACTCCCTCTGCTTTGGTTCAATAAATCCAATCAACACTTGACTTTTATTCAATCCCAGACTAAAATTATAAGTGTGAGAGCCTGAGTGTAGTTAAATTTAAAAAGCACTCTTATAGTCAAAGTTTAGTTCCAGAGATAATGAGTGGGCCCCTACCAAGAAGATGCCCATGTATACCCCCTCCTCTGCAGCACATGCAAATCTGGCCACTGCATGCAAATATCAGACTTGGGCAGAAAAACAGTGACACATTTCAATCAACACTCACCCTCTAGATTCTCCAGAAAGGAGGTGGACATGAGAGCTCACTGTGGTTAGGCCATTTCTCTGCTGAACCTGATGGCTGGTGTTCCAAGTCAGACATAAACTGGTCTGTGTCAAAGAAGACAACATCACTACTGAATGGAACAAACCAGAGGGTAACAATCTACTACATGCCCAGCTTGTTTTTTTCTATAATTAAGAGGAATTTAGTTGTCCTTTATCTGTCAATCACTGCATAAAATGGCTCCCCGCATTTTATTAGATAATATAAATATTGAAGTCCAGAGAGTTTAGGTAACGCTGATTTATTTTCTAAATTTAAAAGGGCAGTTATTTTAAAAAGTTACAATGGCGGTTTTCAGTGATTTTAAAGGACAGATTTAGTTTTAAATAAACTAGTTTTTATTAGATTAGATCTATCAGTGGTTCCCAAATACATGTCTGTGGCTACATCACAGTTATCTGGGCACTTAATAAAAAAAATAAACTCCTGGGCTCTACTTCAGAGCACAGAATCAAAATGTCTAAGGGTACGAGCCCAGAACACTATACGCATAGGTAAATTTATGGGTCATGGAGGAATATTTTTTAAACTGAAGTTCACATCCATTAGCAGGCTATGAAATCAATTCAGCAAGCTGAAATCAGTATTTAAAAAAATAAATAGAACAAAATAGAAGATAAGGTACATTTTTTTAATAAAGGTTAAGGATTGGCTTGTGAGCCTTTCATGTTAGTTGTGTATGTTTTTTGTGTTTGTTTGTTATGTAATGGATCATGCTATAAAACTTACTTCTTATTGTTAGAAGCTGTCAAAAATGTTGAAAGTCACTGTACTCAAGAAGAGTCACTATTACCAGTTTTGTGATAATTGCTGACACACACAGATGCCCAGTTAAAGAGTCCAAAATACAATGAGGCAAAACCTCCTCCTGTGACCTATAAGGAATTATTTTTGGCCTTTGCTGTACAAATTCAAATAAAAGGACCTAACCTTTTATTAGATTCTAGAAGAATGATTATTTTATCGTGGAAGAGAAGAAACTGTAGTCTCTGTGAACTAATTAATACCCTCCTCTTAGGCAGATAAAAGAGGGAAAACAGGGCTTCCCTGGTGGCGCAGTGGTTGAGAGTCCGCCTGCCGATGCAGGGGACACAGGTTCGTGCCCCGGTCCGGGAGGATCCCACATGCGGCGGAGCGCCTGGGCCCGTGAGCCATGGCCGCTGAGCCTGCGCATCCGGAGCCTGTGCTCCGCAACGGGAGAGGCCGCGACAGTGAGAGGCCCGCGTACCGCAAAAAAAAAAAAATTTTCAAGAAAAATAACCCAGAAACAAACCATGACAATATACAGTCAATTCATTTTCACTTTCAAGCAAGGGTTCTATTAGACATGCAAAAAAAGAATGGAAGCTGGACTCATCCTCCATACCATATACAAAGTTAACTCAAAATGGATCAAAGACCTAAACATTAAGAGCTAAAATTATAAAACTCTTAGAAGAAGAAAACATAGGGCAAGTCTTCATGACCTTAAATTGGGCAACAATTTCTTAAGTATGACACTAAAAGCACAGGCAACAAAAGAAAAAATTGATAAAGTGGACTTCATCAAAATTAAAAACATCAAAGGATCCTATCAAGAGAGTGAAAAGACAATCCACAGAATGGGAGAAAATATATGCAAATAACTTATTTGAGACGGATTTAATATTCAAAAAATATAAAGAACTCCATCTCAACCAAAAAAATGGGCAAAATATTTGACTAGACATTTCTCCAGAAAAAATAAACAAATGACCAATAAGCTCACGAAAAGATACCCAAAATCATTAGTCATTAGGGAAATGCAAAATAAAACCACAATGACACCACTTTACACCTATTTAGGATGGCTTTTTTTTTTTTAAATAAACATAAGTGTTGGCAAGGATGTGGAGACACTGGAACCCTCATGCACTGTAAATGTAAAATGGTGCAGCCACTGTGGGAAAAATATTAGTTTGGCAGTTCCTCAAAAAGTTGAAAAAAGAATTCCTTTTGGTCCAGCAATTCCACTCCTAGAATACCCAATAGAACTGAAAATAGAGACTCAGATACCTATACTCCAATATTCAAAGCATCACTATTCAAAACAGCCAAACGGTGAAAACAAATCAAATGTCTTTCAACAGATGAATGGACAAACAAAATATGGCATATACATACAATGGAATATTATTCAGCCATAAAAAGGAATGAAATTCTGATCTATGCTTACAACATGGCTGAACCTTGGAAACATCACGCTAAGTGCAATAAGCCAGACACAAAAGGGCAAATGTTGTATTCCACTTATATGAGGTATCTTGAGTAGGGAAAGTTATGGAAATGGAAAGCAGAATAAAGGTTACCACAGGCTGGGTTGTAGGGAGAGAATGGGGAGTTATTGCTTAATGTGTATAGAGTTGCTGTTTAGGGTGATGAAAAAGTTCTTGAAATACACAGTGGTGATGGCTACACACTACTGTGAGTGTACTTAATGTCACTGAACCATACACTTAAAATGGTTAAAATGGTAAATTTTATGTTATGTATATTCTACCGAATTTTAAAATTTTCAAAAACAAACTGTGTGGGACTTCCCTGGTGGTCCAGTGGGTAAGGCTCCGCACTCCCAATGCAGTGTGCCTAGGATCAATCCCTGTTTGGGGAACTAGATCCTGCATGCCTGCCGCAACTAAGAGCCCGCATGCTGCAACTAAGAGTCCATATGCCACAACTATAGAAGCCCACATGTTGCAACTAAGCATCCACATGCCACAACTAAAGAAGTCCACATGCCACAACTAAAAGATCTCGTGTGCCGCAACTAACACCCGGCACGGCATAAATAAATAAATAAGTATTAAGAAAAAAAACTGTGGGTTTTCTCATAGGAGAACATTGTATGAAATGACTGAATGAGGTTTTCAGAGATCGAACCATTGACTCACAGCAACACCTGGGGCTTCCCTGGTGGCGCAGTGGTTGGGAGTCTGCCTGCCGATGCAGGGGACACGGTTTCGTGCCCCGGTCCGGGAAGATCCCACATGCCGCGGAGCGGCTGAGTCCATGAGCCATGACCGCTGAGCCTGCGCGCCCGGAGCCTGTGCTCCGCAACGGGAGAGACCACAGCAGTGAGAGGCCCGCGTACCGCAAAAAAAGAGCAACACCTGGAGGACTTCTGTAAATCCCTCTTAAAATTTATAAATCTGGGATATGGAATCTGTTCCTTTTTTAAATTTTTTTATTTATTATTTATTTATTTAGGCTGTGCTGGGCCTTAGTTGTGTCATGCAGACACTTAGTTGCAGCATGCACGCAGGATCTAGTTCCCCGATCAGGGATTGAACCCGAGCCCCCTGCATTGGGAGCATGGAGTTTTACCCACTGGACCACCAGGGAAGTCCCAGAATCTGTTCCTTTTATAAAAAAGTTTTGAAAATTTAAATATTTATAAATTATGTCTGTGGGAAGATGAGCAAAATTTCCCCACTCGTCAAAGCTGCCTCTTGACCAAGCTGCTTACTTTAGCCACCTTATCGATATATAGGCTTTTCTGGTTTATACAAACAGACAATGATCTGGTGGGTATTAGAAAAGAAAGGCTTTGGAACCGTACTGTCATCACTTACTGGATTGGTGACCTAAGGGAAGTTGTTTAACCCTTGTAAATCTGTTTATGAGCTTGTGAATTTGTTTACTTATTTGTTCAAAGTCTCCTGAAATGTAAGTGTAGGCACTCTGCAACATTTTATAGAAATACAATTATTATTACCTAAATGATAAAGGCAGGACAATTATCACTTAATGACCTCATCTAGTCTGGTGGCTTTAACTACCTCCTGCATGCCAACAACCCTCAAATTTATATCTTCAGTCTATAACTCACTTCTAAACTCTAGACTTCAGCCAACTGACTACTTTATATCTCTACTTGAATGTTCAACAGATACCATAAACAAAACACATCCAAAATTGAACACCTGATCTTTCTCCAAAACCTGCTCCATCCAGAGCCTTCCCCATCTTACCTGACAGCAATGCCATCTTTTCAGTTGCTCAGGCAAAACCCCATTCGTGTCATCTTCTTTCTCTCACATCTCACATGGAATCTGTCAGGAAATGCTACTGGCTCTACCTTTAAAATACATCAAAAATCAGTCCATCTCTTAGTCCAAACCATCATTTCTGGCCTGGATTACTATAATAGCATCTTAACTGGTCTCCCTGTTTCTGCCCTTGCCTCTCTACCCAGCAGCCAGAGTGACCCTGTTAAAACCTATATCAGGGGCTTCCCTGGTAGCGCAGTGGTTAAGAATCACTCTGCCTCGCAGTGGTTAAGAATCCGCCTGCCAATGCAGGGGACATGGGTTCAAACCCTGATCTGGGAAGATCCTACATGCTGTGGAGCAATTGAGCCCATGCGCCACAACTACTGAGCCTGCACTCTAGAGCCCTCGTTGAACAAATACTGAGCCCACATGCCACAACTACTGAAGCCCATGCACCACAACAAGAGAAGCCACCACAATGAGAAGCCCGCGCACCGCAACGAAGAGTAGCCCCTACTCGATGCAACTAAAGAAAGCCTGCGTGCAGCAACGAAAATCTAATGTAGCCCCAAAAAACAACAGAAATTCTTAAAAAAAAAAGAATCCACCTGACAGTGCAGGGGACATGGGTTCGAGCCCTGGTCCAGGAAGATCCCACATGCCATGGAGCAACTAAGCCCGTGTGCCACAACTACTGAAGCCCACGCGCCTAGAACCTGTGCTCTACAAGAGACGCCACCACAATGAGAAGCCCGTGCACCGCAATGAAGAGTAGCCACTCCTCGCCACAACTAGAGAAGGCCCGCGTCCAGCAATGAAGACCCAACACAGCCAAAAATAAATAAATAAAACAAACCTGTATCAGATCATGATGACTCATCTGTTCAAAACTCTACAACAAAGGCCTACAAGACCCTATGTAAGAGTTCTTCAAAGTGTGATCAAGGACATGTGGGGTTCTCTGAGGACTTTTAAGGGAGTCTTCGAGGTCAAAATTCTCCTTATAATAATACCAAATTTTTTTGCCTTTTTCATTATCATTCTCTCCTGAGTTTACAGAGGAGTTTTCCACTCGGAAACAAATTGTATGTGATGACTTCATTGCTGTGATGGGTGATGGAAAGTGTCTGTGTATTCTTGTTTTCAAAAGTTCTCAGTTTTAACTTCTAATACAAATAAAAACTGATACATACAAACCACCTAAATAAAAGTTCTTGGGGATCCTCAAAAATTTTTAAGATTATAAAGGAGTCCTGAGAAAGACAGTCCCTTCAGCAAGTGGTGCTGGGAAAGTTGGACAACTGCATGTAAATCAATGAAGTTGATTTACACACCCTCACACCATGTACAAAAATAAACTCAAAATGGCTTAAAGACTTAAACATGAGACATGACACCATAAAACTCCTAGAAGAGAGCATAGGAAAAACATTCTCTGACATAATACCAGTGTTTTCTTACGTCAGTCTCACAAGGCAATAGAAATAAAAACAAAAATAAACAAATGGGACTTAATCAAACTTACAAGGTTTTGCATAGCTGAGGAAACCATTAAAAAAAAAAAAACAACGAAAAGACAACCTATGGAATGGGAGAAAACATTTGCAAATGATATGACAGACAAGGGCTTAATTTCCAAAACATACAAACAGCTCATACAACTCAACAACAAAAAACCAAACAACCCAATCAAAAAGTGGGCAGGGCCTTCCCTGGTGGCTCAGTGGTTGAGAGTCCATCTGCCGATGCAGGGGACGCGGGTTCGTGCCCCCGTCCGGGAAGATCCCACATGCCGCGGAGCGGCTGGGCCCGTGAGCCATGGCCGCTGAGCCTGCGTGTCTGGAGCCTGTGCTCCGCAACAGGAGAGGCCACAACAGTGAGAGGCCCGCGTACCACACACACAAAAAAGGGCAGAAAACACATGGGCATGCTAACAGATGCTCAACATCACTAATTACTGGAGAGATGCAAATCAAAATTACAATGAGGTACCACCTCACACTGGTCAGAATGGCCCTCATTAAAAAGTCTACAAATAAATGCTGGAGAGGGTATGGAGAAAAGGGAACTACACTGTTGGTGGGAATGTAAGTTGGTACAGCCACTATGGAAAACAGTATGAAGATTCCTCAGAAAACTAAAAATAGAATTACCATATGATCCAGCAACCGCACTCCTGGGAATATACCCAGACAAAACTATAATTCAAAAAGATACGTGCACCCCTATGTTCACAGCAGCACTGTTCACAATAGCCAAAACATGGAAATAACCTAAATGTCCATTGACAGATGAATGGATAAAGAAGATGTGGTACATGTATACAATGGAATACTACTCAGACATAAAAAAGAATGAAATAGTGCCATTTGCAGCAACATGGGTGCAACTAGAGAGTATCATACTAAGTGAAGTAAATCAGACAGAGAAAGAGAAATATCACATGATATCACTTACATGTGGAATATAAAATATGGCACAAATGAACTTATCCACAAAACAGAAACTGACTCATAGACATAGAAAACAGACTTGTGGTTGCCAAGGGGGGCGGGGGGGAAGGAGAGGGAGGGACTGGGAGTTTGGGTTTGGTAGATGCAAACTATTATGTTTAGAATGGATAAACAACAAGGTCCTAATGTATAGCACAAGGAACTATATTCAATATCCTATGATAAACCATAATGGAAAAGCATATAAAAAAAGAATGTTTATGTATGTATAACTGAGTCACTTTGCTGTACAGCAGAGATTCGCACAACACTGTAAATCAACTATACTTCAATTAAAAAGAAAAAAAAAAGGAGTCCTGAGACCAAAAAGTTTGAAAACTGTTGCCCTACACGTTTGGCTCCCCATTTCCTCCTTGACCACATCTCCTACTACTTTCCCTCTAGATCCCTCATATTCCAGCCACACTGGCCTCATTGCCATTCCTCAATAAGCCAGACATGCTCTTACCTTAAGGTCTTTCCTCTGCTTGTCCCTTTGGCCTAGAATACTCTTCCCCCAGGTATCTACATTGGTAATTTCCTCATCTTCAAGGTTTTTTCGTCTCATCTTCAAGTTTTTGATCAAATGTTACCTCATCAATGAGGTTTATTTACTGTATTTAAAATTGTACGGACTTCCCTGGTGGCACAGCAGTTAAGAATCTGCCTGCCAATGTAGGGGACACAGGTTCGATCTCTGCTCCAGGAAGATCCCACACACCGCAGAGCAGCTAAGCCCGTGTGCCACAACTACTGAGCCTGTGTGCCACAACTACTGAAGCTCACGAGCCTAGAGCCCATGCTCTGCAACAAGAGAAGCCACTGCAATGAGAAGCCCATGCACCGCAACGAAGAGTATCCCCTTCTCGCCCCAACTAGAGGAAGCCCTCACACAGCAACAAAGACCCAACACAGCCAAAAAAATAAATAAATAAAAAATAAGTAAATAAAATACTTTTGTCCCTGTGAATGATTCATTTCCAAAGGAACTCAGAAACAGGATAAGAATTTTAAAATAGAATACATCTTTAGACACTGGCTTCGTATCTTACACTTGACAGACATCAGAAAGTTACTATGTTTATTGTGTTTATAGAAGTGAGATTATATAATGTAATCAACGATAGTTATTTCAGAAGCCACTAAACACGTGCAAGACAATCTAAATTTCAGACAGACCTGGATTCAAATGCCAGTCCCAGTGTCTGTGGTCATATAACACTGTGCTTAAACTCTCTCAGCCACATCTCTGAAAATAAGGTTAATAACTCACTTTTTACAGATTGTTGGGAAGAACTAATGAGCTACGAGCAAAGTGCCTACCAGTGTTCAAAAAAAAAGTTTTATTATCAAGAAACAGTAACCATAATTCATTATTATTATTTTTAGATTGTAAAACATTTATCACAGATACATCCAGGTTTCAAAGATGTTAACATGTTTGAAATAAAAAGTGCCCAATAGAATCAATGAAATACATACTATAAATAGTGTTGGGGCAACCAGTGAAGTATTTAAAAACTAAATTTAGATCCCACCCTCAATACCTTACAACTCAGTGTCTTATACTCCAATAAAGTCTAGGTTAAATAAAAAATTTAAATATTAACAGTAAGATCATTCAAGTCCTAGAGGAAAATATAAGTGGGAACTTTGTATAACATTGGGGTGAGATAAGCCTTTCTAAACAAGATTCCCAAAGCACAGATCAAAAAGAAATGCTGTGGAGCAACTAAGCCCGTGCGCCACAACTATTGCGCCTGCGCTCTAGAGCCCGTGAGCCACAACTACTGATCCCATGTGCCACAACTACTGAAGCCCGTGTGCCTACAGCCCGTGCTCCACAACAAGAGAAGCCACCACAATGAGAAGCCCACGCACCGCAACGAAGAGTAGCTCCCGCTTACTGCAACTAGAGAAAAACCCTCGCGCAGCAATGAAGACCCAATGCAGCCAAAAATAAAAACAAACAAACAGAAATCAAAAAGAAAAGATATATTAGGTTGGACCACCTAAATATTTTACATTTCTATAGATCAAAACACTATTTTAAAAACTGGTAAACAAATGAACTGGCAAAATATATATGCAATACACGTGAGACAGAAAATTAATTCATCAATTATTTTTAAATACACTTTTTGAAGTGAATTTATTTTGAAGACTTCTGATATGCTGTGATATGCTGGCTATTTACTGGTAACCTCTCTTGGATTTTTCCCAGTTTATGTATAAATTTTAGTGTCAAGTTGATTCAAGGAAAAAATTTTGTTCATATACAATATAACTAATTTGTGCCATGTAAGATAACACAGACACACCTGATATGAGAAATAAAAGGTCTTCTCAAATGCTTGCTCTTGCTTCACTGGGTCTAAAAATTAAATTTTCTTATTATATGTCCAAGAGTGGTTGTGTCTAAGGTCCTGAATCCCCATCATGATCCGTTCTGCGTAAGCCATGATCCAAAGCCTACATGGGTATTATTTGTGGGACTTTTTGCCTCTGGAATTATCCATCATAAATATGTTTGAGGCTGGACGGTACATGTATGCTTCCCAGAAGAGTATTCATGAGTTACCCAGAGTCCTAGTTGAAAGAGAAAGTTCAGTATTATCTACCTCCCTTCACTACTGAGCCCCTAAGTGATTCAACACCTCATTTGGGACCCAGTCTCATTATTGGCTATGCATGGCTTTCTTTTGTTTTATTTATTTAAATACAATAAACACCATTAAACGAGTATCCAACAGGTGGGCTAGCTCACTGACAATAATATTTACCCTTCTGCTCCTCCATACCAGTCTCCTGACTTTCCCATCCAAGTTAATCACCTGAATCTTGTATTTATCATTTCCTTGCAACTGGAAAGCAGGTTCATCTGCTTGTCACCTATATAGAACTGCAGCAGCAGAGGTCACGTCTAGAGTCCCTGTTTACAGTCAAATTAGCAATTGCCCTACATTCAGGATCAGCATGTTACTGCACAGAGCCTGCAAGTGGCAGTGTCAGTTTTCACCACAGCAGCAGGTCAGGCTATATTTAACATGTACCCTCTTCTCTGCTGAAGAGCTGTAGCTACGGTTCTGTTAGTCTGTGAAAGAAGGAGGACAAGAGGGAATTGAGGGACTCTAATGGAAAGTTCTTACTGGATTCAGCTCAATCACAAATTAAATGGGCCTGTATTTAAAAGTCTAAGACAGTCTAGTTTAACAATACTATAATCTTAATTAAAATGCTCAAAACACAGCTGTGACAATTTCTATATTTTTGTACTGTTTTAATGCATATCACTTGGTCCAAATCTGGGACATACACACCATAATGCACAGAAGTGTTTAGGAAAAATTACAGCTCCAGGCACACAAACTTTAACATCTGAGTAAAAACTCACTGATAATTTTACAGAGTAGCACATGCTTTCCAAGCAGGGGCAATGGTACACTTAGGTAGCAAAGAAAAATGAAAGTAGCAAAAGAATTTTGAACAACACTCTAATTGGTTGAGTAAGTATATATTACAGCCTTCCAAGAGACTGCTTGAAAGAGAACATCAATTGGTAAAGGTCAGTATTCTGCTGCTGCTACTACCCCAAGGAATAATCCCCCTGAGGAGGGAGCCGCATTACTCTGAAAACGAGAAATGCTTCTAGGACTCTTCTGAGTTTGGAAGATTGACATGAGGGGTCAAAATCACCTCAATGAAACTGAACAAGGATTCAGTTTCTGAACAAACTAAACTGCAAAGTTTAGTCCTGGGTTCCAAAAACATATGTAAAAATCCACGGTGGAGGGGTGGGGGGTGGGGATACAGAATAGATGTGATTTAGTTATGACTAATGACTAGCACTTATGACTCACTAAATTAACAGCAAGATGGAGCTAAGAAAATCCCCTGACCTAACACCAAACTGATAAATAAAGTCTTCTGAACAAGGAAGGTGACGGTCCCAATCCACTTTGAGCTGGCTAGAGTGTTCCCTTCTGGATACGCCCTGTGAAAAGGAACTAAACACCAGGGTTCAAACAGAAGGGAACTACCATGTTAGTGAGGCTGAGGGAAGGATGAAATTGCTGGAGTGTTTTTAAGACTTGGGAAAGAGATCAAGATTTCACAGATGTGAAGGATTATTACAGAACAATGATTAGATTTGTTCTGCATTATTCCAGAGGCATCAGAACCCACATAAAACAAGGGCAGCTGGAACTTAAAAGGCCCTGAGATGTTCCAAAGAATCTGGAGATGAAGAGACCAACAGGAATATAATATCACTAGGGATACCAGAGTATGAATTCCAGTGTGAAAGATGAGGATGGAGCAGAGAGCCTTTAAAACTTCATCTATACTGAGAATCTAGAATTTTAAGATTGCCCTGGCCCCTCTCACAAACCAAGGCTCTGCTGAGAAAACAGCACTTTCTTTCATCTATTCTGCTTGCTCTACATCCACGGTCTCAAACCACAGACTGATGAAAAACATGATTGCAGATACTGAAAAAGCTCTTAGAGTACTGAATTAGGAACCAGGAGACTTGGGTTTTAGTCTTTACTCTGCTATTAAATCAGTGTTACCCTGGATGAATACCTTAAGCTCTGTAAAACTCAGATTCTTTATCTATAAAATGGGGGAGCTGTATTACAGTATTTTTAGTTCTACAAGTCTTGAATTTCTGAGCTGAGGTGCACTAATATCTTCTCTATTAAATGTCACTGAATTTAAAATAAAAAATTAAGGTGTTAATGTCCGTATTTCTAAAAGTAACAGTCAAGTAATACCTGAATGATTCTTGACAGACTCCAACTTAATTAAAAATTTCAAAAATAAAAAGGATATGTTATTTGTCTTAATCTTTAATTTGATTTAAAAAAAGGGTAAATAAATATAAAACAAATAGGATTAATGAAAGTTATTAGGATTAGATGATAAGTATATTTAACTAGTATAAGACAAATTTAAAGAAATTACTTGTGTCCTCTAGTTGCGGAGTGGAAATTACACAATATAGAAAAGTTAAAATAAAACCTGAGCTCAAGCTAACTGCAAAGTTCACTTTAAGTACTTCTAATCCTTTTTGGCGTGTTTTATGGCTTACTTTTAAAGCTTACCAGAAAGGGGCCATTCAAGTACTAGAGTTCCAAGTAGGCGTTCAAGGCCTATGAAATATGTTATTATTGTTTTTTAATGAATTTATATTAAAACTCTGCAGAACTGTAGGATTTTCTAAGCCTCTAGTTTACCTTCAAAGGCAAATCCAAAAAAAAAGGGCAAATCAAAATAACAAAATCAATGAGTCAGTTGGCAAACATCAAAAATTCACTTGATATTTGATAGCATCAAAATGTAAATTGCAAAAATTATACATCCAATAATCTGAGGTGCCCAGGAGTGTATTTTAGTTCTCCCACCCCCTCTTTAATTACCGCTAGCACCACTGAGCTTCTTTTTTTTTTTTAAGCTTTTTTGTAGCTGCACCGCACAGCATGAAGGATCCTAGTTCTCCGACCAGGGATTAAATCCACGCCCCCTGCATTGGAAGCGCAGAGTCTTAACCACCGGACCACCAGGGAAGTGCCACCACTGAGCTTCTATCAAGTCTCCTGATAGGTGGCAATAAGGGAATTCATTAGCCAGTCCTTGTCCTCTGTGGGGAACTTTGCTTAATTGTGAATGGAACAAAAATGAAATTGCTTTTATATTTGCCCTCATAGACCTCATTTTTCCAGATTCTCTGTTTCTGCAACATATCTTCACATATTCAAAAGAATCTTGACATATTCAAAAGATGAAATAAATAAAAATTCCATAAAACCTTTCTAAAAGTTCCAATTTGCTGTCCCCCCCAAAATCACTCAATCTGTGGTAAATTAGAAAGAGCAGGTTCCAGCTTTGGTCTCTTTTTAGAAAAACAGTCTTCATTTGGAAAGAAAATGAGCTGGAATACCCAGCAGCTATGAGACCTGCTTAATAAATCTTGTGTTTTCAGTGGCATCACTGAAGTGGTAGGTTATCACATTCCAGGTCTCACCCTTTGTTTCAGGGATTAAAATTCTAAACACAAACCTTGAATGCAATACAAGTGTGACAGATCAGATGCTGTTGTGAACATATATTCATGCAGTGAAATTCTGCACATGCATTCCTAGAGAACGTTCCACTATTCTCTAGGAATTAAAAAAGCTTGGGGGATCCCCTTTAGTGCTGCGTTCTAACCACCACAGCCTGCTGTTGCTGGGGGGCAGCTGTAGTACTGCAAGAAAAAGACTAGACTGAAAAGACCTGCCTCCAGTCTCAGCTCTGCTACTTACCAGTTATGTGATCTTCAGAAAGTCTGATTCTCTAAATATAGCTATCTAGAGAATCAGTAAGAGTTAAATTAGATAACAATACTATGCAAATTGTGGGTTTTGCTTGTTTACAGCTATACCTTCTGTTTATACACAAATGACCTGGCATATCCCCTTGTGGCTTTGAAAGCCGTCCTCTAGTATGCCATCTGCCCTCCAGCCACAGAAAATCATACTTTCCCAGACATAGCTCTATGTTTCTGCTTCTGTTGTCTGGTTTTCCCTTTGATTCTCATTTACCGATACTACACTTGTTCTTAGCCAAAAGGATAAGAAGTGATTGATCCTTATTTACTGAAAAATATATTCATCCTCCAAGACTGGCTTAAAAGTCATCTCCTCAAGGAAGCCTCTCTGAATCCTTCTTATAGAATCTTTCACATCTCTTTGCTGATCTCTCAATGTGCTTCTTTTATATCTTGGTTGTAAGTGACTAAGACCTACTGCATCATTGTATCCTCATATACTCATCTGACAGTAAAGCCCTGGTGCCAGGTCGGGGCTAGGGTGGGGGCTCCCACATTTTATCATTTTATATACCTTCCTTTTCCCTTATGTTTGGAATTTAAAACCAGCTTTGCAACTAAGTAGTAAATAGCCTCTCCAGATGTATAAAGGAGATGGCTGCCCTAGAGTTACTTTTCTACAGATTAATACAGAATCAGAGAGAGAATTAAAATTGTGTCCATGTTTCAAATTTTTCATATTGTACAACACTTACACAGGTAGCTTTCACTGAATTCCTATTTCGACAAAATTTCACTACCATATAAATGACAAAGCCAAGAATAAACTCTAAAATTATTACCTGAAAATCCTACCTTGGGGGAATTTTCAATTATTAAAATAATTAATTTCCAGAGTTTGCTGTCCAATTTATGATTTCATAAAAACAGAGGTCTACATACCAACTTGCTACATTTACATAAATAGCTTCTTTTTATCATGGTGCCAACAGCTGTACCACCAGCAGCAAACCAGTCTGGTCTTGTACCATCACCACTATCTGACTCAGCAAGCTGGCAGGGCCACAGAGAAGCAGGTTCTTTACTTGTGTGAGTCTCCTCAAGGACAAGAACTCTATCGTCATACCTTTCTAGTATTCCTAGCATTTAACTCTGTGCCTTGCAAAGAGGTGGCATTCTGCAACGTTTAATGAATTAACACTTCTGAATTCCATTCTCTAGACACTGTGACCTCACTGTATGTTCTGAAAGGAAAAATGCTCAATAAAAGCTCACATCTTCAGTTCCATCACAAATAGGTGGTAGGTTATTACTCAAGGTCTCACCCTTCCCAACAGATATAAGTGGTAAAATAGACTTTAAAGCATATATGTTCATGTCTATCTTCCGAGTCATATATCAACATATTTCTAGTAAAAACAACTTATTAAAAAGCCCAACCATATGCCAATAAACAATCCATGGTAACTTTCTCATGACTCTTGAGGGAAGGAAGTTCCTGGATCTTCACTGCTTCAAAGCATAAAGATGAACTTACCATCATCTAAAGTGATGTCCTGAAGACCAATTGTAGAAAAGTTAGGTTCCTGCTCTTCAGGTTCAGGTTTAATGTTCACAGTTGCCTCATCAGGTGGAAATGAAGCTGGATCGCACAAACTGTGACATAATAAGGATGAAGGTGCAGAAAGACCTCCCTGGCCTGTACTTTGTGCTTGAGTTGAGTGCTGTCCAGAATGCATTCTGGTGGCTAGAGACTGTGATGAGGCAGTTCCTGAGCTAGGAGACTGGTAAGGCATAGGCTGTAGCTGAGGAGATGGTGGCCCAGAAAGCGGTGAACTGGCCAAGGGATGAGAGGTTGCTTGGGAAGCTGTTGTAGCAGTCCCTGAATGTGAAGGACCATACGTAATGGGTTGTAACTGAGGGGAAGGCTGACCTGTAACCTGATCGGCCACTGGAGAAGAAAGAGATCTTTGTCCTGTGTTTGAACAACAGTATCCCATTGACTGCAGATGAGGCAAGGTCTGCACAGAATGAGGTGTGTGGGCTAAGAGATGTCCTGTTGAGCCTGAATTTGAAGAATGAAAAGGTATGGATGATGGTGGCTGACAGCCAAGATTTATTAAATTAGGAAGAGCTGCATCCTGCTGAAACAAAACTGGATCAAATTCTTGACTAGAGGCAGCATTAACAGGAAGACAAGTTGGTCCATTGAATACGACATTAGTTTGCATAGGCTGATAGGAAGACCCTACAGGAGGTGTTGGTGTGACTTGAAAAGGCTGGTGCACAACTGAAGAAGGTATCATACGCTGTTCTTTACCAGCACTCTCATCCCTACACTGCAACTGTGGCAGATGGGTTGAGGTTACCATGGATGCATATGTTAGCTGGATGGGACAAACCAAGCTTCTCTGTGCAGACAGTACACTGTCATGTAGGTGTCCTGTATCTGAAGAAGGCCTCTGGGTCTGGACAGGATGAGGCAATGATGGAACTGAAGACAAATCAATCTCTTCTCTGTGTTCTTGCTTCATCAAAACTGAAAAGAAAGTGATTAATGCAAATGTTATTACATAATACATAAAATAATTATGAAAGGCCTTCATTCTAGGCTACACAACTGTAGTGCACACACAAGCCAGGGGTTGAAAACTCAAATGCCTTCAGGGAAGACAGATAATATAAAATATGTGAAACCAGTAAAAAGAAGACAACACGGAGTGGTTCTTGCTTCAAAAGTATTCAAGTTAAAAAAAAAACAAACCAATACTGCATAGACCTCTATGAAGTGATATTGGAAAGATCTTTAAGACATGTTGTTAAGTAAAAAAAAGTCAATTGCAGAACATGTGTATATGTCACAATTCACGAAAAATATTGTGTATGTATATATACACACACATATACACATGTACACATGTTTTTGCTTATATATGTGTGGTATCTCTGGAAAGATGCACAATAAACTGATAACTGTTGTGTTTATTGCTGGGAAGGGAAACTAGGTGAATAGGGGATAGGAGCATGAGGAAGATTTACTTTTTACTGTCTAAGTTTTGGGGACTTTTGAATGTTTTCCACCATGTGTATATACTACTTATTTAAAAATAAATAATTTTTTTAAAACCCCAAGATCATTATGAGGGATTATTATTATCCCTGCCTTACAGATGAGTGAGTATACTGAAGAGGAGATTAAAGACACTAAGATCTCACAGCAGCTAAGTGGTATCATAAGGACTTGAACGCAGGTTTTTCTGCCTGCAAAGTCCATGCTTTTATTCACTGCAGTATACTGTATTACCAACGGAAATTCTACTTCACCATTCCACCAAGCAAGCAGAGGTTACAAATACCAATCATCATCCTTTATGACATTAGAAAAGTAGCAGATCCATGAATTAGTTTGAGTCTACTTGATGAAAGGACTGCTTAAAGTAGGAATCAATGCATTTTGCTTATTTTATTTAATATGCATATCAAAACAGAAAAGAGCCGTTAATTTACTGTGTGTCAAAACAACTGATGTCATTGTTTCTCTTGGCAAGCACTTCAGTCCATTTTTCTAAAAATTATCTACTTTAGCCTCCTATTGAAGTGCAATAATACATTAAAAAATAATTTTCCTAAATTCACATCTCATTGTTCCTTCCAAGTTTGTACTAAAAATTAACATAATTAAAATTTTCATGATCTTCACAAAATATAAGAAACTCCATTTTATGTCAAAGGAAAATAATGAGACCCAAAGCAAGGTCAAATCTCATCTGTCCATTTATTAAACCTTTGCCAAGTACAAGTCTCTTCACATAAGCATGGTCTCAATCTGAGAAAATGAAGGTAAGAATTAAGATAGCCCTGATAGTATATTTTACTGTAGAAGAGGTAATTAATGGAGCAGTTGTTTGGGGTGCATTTGAGTTCTGCACTTTGCTCTGGCTTCCTAGAAGAACAGGATAGGTTCATTATTCATCTGCTTTAGCCTCTAAATCTGGCAACTGGTGAGCCCACCTCTAACAATGAGACAACAACCCTAAGGACTGAGAGAAAGGTATATCACCAATCTCGTTGCTTCTGCCACAATGCTCATGTTCTTGACCCAGACCTCCATCCAGTTTCTGATTCTTGCTCAGGTATTTCAAGTATGGTTCACCGTGTCTACTGGCTCCTGACCTCTCTAATGTCTTTTTTTTTTTCGTTTCTTTTTTTTTCCCCCTAATGTCTTGATGCACTTACTTTTCTTCTGACTTTGGCAGAACTAGAACTTTGTCCTTGGACTACTGGATTTTTTTGTCTTCTACTTCAGCTCCTACTCTGGTCTCAGGAAAACTACAGTGAATCCTATATCCAGAGTCATATTTCTACATAAGGAAGGAGAATATCCAAGAAAGCCTACTCTCATCCCTTAATCCTTAATGGAACAGGTGGGGCCCTTGGTTACATAAGTGGTTGGTTATCATGCACTAAAAAGGAGACAGAGGGACTGAAAACTACAGCATAACATCCATCTTTTTTGCATGCTCCAATCCTTATTTCTATGTTCCTGACTGACATGTGGGTAGCCAGATTGAGAATTGGCTCTACTAAATCGAGTGCATTTCCACTCTGCCAAATCAAGTATCACTCTTTTTGTCTATAAGAGATTCAGACTCCAACCTGACCAAACCATAAGAAGTCCTCACCGCTGGTCTATGGTAATTTATTCTTGTTTGGAGGGAAATACAGTTAAACAGATCTTATAATACCTACAATGAGATGAGTTTTAGAAACACAATAACTCTACCTTTTGTATTATACATGCTAATTCTCAAACTTAGAATGTTGATGAACAGAGGCATCCAGGAAAAAAAAAAAAAATCAACTGGTCTAGTGGTTTTCAAACCATGAGAAGCCTCACACTCTTCTTGAAGTGGTGGATGTAGAAGAACAGGATGTAAAGAGAAAGAGCTCTGGATTTCCTTTTCCAGTGCAAAGAGAGCACCCAAGCTGGCTTTCATCCTTTTTCATATACTGGCTTTTTGCATAAGATTTTATTTGAAGAATAAACAACCTAAGCAATTTGAAAACCACTGCTTTAGTATTATATCCTCATTTTATAGAGGTTAATCAGTAGGTACAGTCTGTGGCAGAGCTGAGATCTGATCTCCTGACTGTAAGGCATGCTTTTTCTCCCAATCAAAACAACCACAATACAAAAGTCAGTCTGTCCAGTCAACTATTTGGAACACAGAATATACCCTTCCACAGGCAAAATATTATACATAAGAGTTTGGCTCTAATGCTGCTCTGAAAAATCCCCATGATGCCAAAAGCCAGAGCTCAGATGGTACCCCCAAGTACAAATAACTTCTGCTGGGCTTCAGAGGGAGACACATTTCCTCTAGGGTGGGGGTAGAGTCTCCCACATTGGAAGTTCTGAAGCTAGAAGCTGGGCAGAAGTTCAGACAGCACCACTAAGGAAGGGCTGTGTGCTCTATTACCATCTGCGGTAAGGGTAATTTGTGAATCATACACATATGCTGCTAACTGTCTTCATTCTACAAAGTAAATGGATTGTGGGACAAATAATACTAAACACAATCCCTAATTTAAAGAAAAAATTTTTTAATCAGCCACTTGCAGCTAATGATTATTCCTCCATTGGATATTGATATTGGTCAGATCCCTATTGCTAGGGGGTTGCCAAAAAGGAAACAAATTAACAAATCCTTTAATAAAAAACATGCAACTTACGAATATCTAAAACTTTTATAAAATTTAAAAAGGAATTATTGCCCCAACATAAACAAATGGCTAAAATCTCTAATATAAAGAATTCATAAAATTAAAAAGACAAACACAATAATTCTAAAATAACAAAGGGTCATACAGTAGAATACTAAAAAGCTATCAAAATTCTGTTAAACTCTATCTGCTGATAAGGAAAAATAAAAATGTTCAGGTTACAAAATTAGTATATATAATATAGCATGGTCCCATTTCTATTTTTCTTTTTCTTTTCTTTTTTTTTTTTTTGCGGTACACGGGCCTCTCACTGTTGTGGCCTCTCCCGTTGTGGAGCACAGGCTCCAGATGCGCAGGCTCAGCGGCCATGGCTCACAGGCCCAGCCACTCCATGACATGTGGGATCCTCCTGTACCGGGGCACGAACCCGTGTCCCCTGCGTCGGCAGGCGGACTCTCAACCACTGCGCCACCAGGGAAGCCCCCATTTCTATTTTTAAAAGGATGTATCTATATACGGATCAAAAGGATCTAAAAGGAGATAATGACAGTGGAAGAGAATATGGGTGTTTTAAAAAATTTTTTCCAACTTGTCTTTTAAAAAAATTCACAGTTATGTATTTGCCTTTGTAAAAACTTTATTCAAAATTTCACTTCAGAAAAAAAGTGAAAAAAGCCAAATGTTACAGACAAAAAGCAGTAATCAACCAGAATAAGGACTGTCCAAACACTCCTGTGTGTCCACTCTTCCTTCGTTAGTGTGTGCCACCTGATTTGTATTCTGTCAACCACAAAGCCAGTTATGACAGCTCCAGTCCAATCCAATATCTCCCTGCACTCTGGAGCCCCATTGATTTCCATTCTTACATGTAATGCCCTCTAGGACTCTGCCTTTATATTGTCCTCTCAATTCAAGAGCTGATAATGTAAAGGCATTATATTTGCTCCTTTCTGTTTGCCTATTACCACCACTATGATGGTAGTAATCAACACCTCTAACATGCTGACCCTATTGTTTTTTACCCCAATTCTAGAAGCTCTCTCCCTTCTTATTCAAGTTAGATTCTATAGTTCCTCATCTCAAAAGAATTTTCTAACATTCTTGGACCCTGTTGTCTTTAGTAACTCTCACCCTGGAAGAGCTCTACTATCCATATTTTACCACCTGCCCTGAAGAATCTGAGTGCTGCTTAAGAAAGTTACATAGCAGAGCTAATTAGTATCCACAAATGAACCAATATCAACATCAAAGGTGTCCTTTGATCATGCCTAGAATCCTATTACATGTCTGTGGTAACTTACTTTTCCCTCTTTACAACTTTTTCAAACTTCTCCACACTGTTAAACTGCCAAATCACCGACATTCCCCTCACTCTGCTCACAATAGGAGACTTCATGTCATTCTTTACAGAAACAAAATTGAAGCTATCATATGGAAACTCCCTAAACTCTCCATTACTAAATCTGTAAACCTTCCTAATGTATATCCATCTTGTTCATCTCCTTTACCTTCCCTCTTGTTCCTTCTCCCATTTAAGGTCCATTCCAACTTGCATATTTTAAATCCTATCCTCTCCCAACCTTCCCAGAAACCTGATATTCTTTATCATCACTGAGGCTCTCTCCTATGTATACTCAAAATACTCTAGCTGTCTGAATCACCTTTTTAACCTTCTTGGGCCTCTCCCATATAAATCTCACCCTCCACAGTTAGTAAGTTGAGAAAAGACTAAACTGGTCAATGACATCTTTTAAAGTGACATTAGAAATATGGGAAAAATTATTTTTGAATTACAAATCTGATCACGTCACCTCCCTATTAAAACTCACTTCTTACAACTCTTTTAATACTCTATGATCCAACCAACCATAAGGCCTTTGCATATGCTACTGCCTTTATGTGGAATGTTCTCCCACACTTTATCTAACAATAATTAACAGTATAGACTGTACAGCCACACTGCCTGGATTAAAATCTCACCTCTGCCTTTATTAGCTGTGTGATCTCAGTTCACTCACTTGCCAGATGGGAAGGGCAACACTACCTACCTTATAGGGTTATGGGAGGATAAATGAGTTATTATGTATAAACTGCTGAGAATAGCACCCAGTACACACTAAATGCTTTATATGTTTACTAAATAAATGAATAAACAGATGTAGTCTAGGATACGTTATGAGCCCAGACTCTGGAACCAGACTGCCTATGTTTGGCTCTAGGAGACCTTGGGCACATTACTTAGCCACTCAGTCTCCTCATTTGTAAAATAAGACAATAACCTATCCCATAGGTTTGTTTTGTTTGTTTGTTTGTTTGTGGTACGCGGGCCTCTCACTGTTGTGGCCTCTCCTGTTGCAGAGCACAAGCTCCGGACGTGCAGGCTCAGCGGCCATGGCTCATGGGCCCAGCTACTCTGCGGCATGTGGGATCTTCCCGGATCGGGGCATGAACCCGCGTCCCCTGCATCGGCAGGCGGACTCTCAACCACTGCGCCACCAGGGAAGGCCCCCATAGGTTTATTAAGAGGATTAAATGAATACAGAAAGGTCTTAGAACAGTACTAAAACATAGTAAATGTTACATAATTATAAACTATTACTATTACTTTCTAGTTCTCAACTCCTCATAGAAGTCTTTTCACAACCAGTTAGCCTAGACAAGGGTCCCTCTGTTATTTTCACCCACAGCACTGTTTTCCTTTCCTTAACATTCCTTACCTCTGTTTCTAATTACAAATTTGTAAGTAATTTATTTATTTAGAGGTTTATTAGCTTCTATTTGTTCCACTAGATTATAAGCTCCATGAGAGAAGCTAAGAGAGGTTTTACCCAACTAGTGTGCACCCTTAAACACTTATTGAATTAATGAGTAAATGAAATGGCTAATCAAAATCTTTTGTTTTCAAAGGTTTGTATTCTATTTGAAAATTATCTCAAATATTTTATTACCAAGTAATATATTAACAAGATCAATAATAATTTTCAGATTCTGGAATATAAGTGGCCTTCAGAGGCTCTAAATGAAATACAGCCAGGCTTTAAATAATATGATGACAAATGAATGACTAATAACCAATACCCTCTCAAATTCATGTGTTTGTTCTTTTCATTTACTATAAACCATTTAAAAGTTTTTACAAGTTTTGAAGAATAAGGTTCACTATGATTTTTTTATCATTATATGTTCTGGTGACAAATGCAGCACTTAACACAGAGAAGACCTCTATAAATGTCTGTTCTCTAAGTATGTAAACATCAGCGTGAATTACTGCATATAATATTCATGTGTCACAATCCAGATCTGGAAAATTACAGCACTTGAACTGCTGCAGAAAAAGGTGTGAAAGCCTCCTTTGTTATGGTGTCTCTATAAAATCAGGAATTCTGCCATCAATATTACATTCCCCCAAAGCCAATACATGCTACAGTTGCTGCTTGCCAAATGAAAATTTAATGAGAGGTTTTGATTGGGAATGGTTGAGATGAAGACACTATGAAACAGGCACACTGCCTTTCTGCAGTGCTAAGGGCACTGGAAGGGCACAAGGAAAGTTCACACATATTCACAAACACCTACTATTCCAACAGTGCTGGTGATTTTTGATAACTCCTGAAAAACAGACTTCAAATCTATTGATACAATCTTTTAATTTCCTTATAATAAGTGACTACAAAATAACAATTGCTATCAGATCTAATATTTAAAGTCAATTCAAACTTTACAGATTAAGCATGCGTTGGGATTTTTAATGATTATAAGGACCCTACCTTTAAACACTCTAATACAGGATTCATTGAATAACTTTTTATTCATTATGAAAGAAAGCTCTATAGTAAACCATCACAACAACTCCTCGTACCTGGTGTGTAAGTAAAACGTTGAGACTGGCTTTTTTTCCTCTTGCCATTGCAAAGATAAAAGTGCACCTGCACTGCAGCTGTAACTGCTGGGTTATGATATGGAGGAACTTCAAGGACAATGTGAGCCTAAGGAGCATGGAAAGCAAGATTGTGTTACACTCAGAACTAAAAATGAAATGCACCTGCTAAACTCAACACGTCTCATGAATCTTAACTATTCAGGCTCATTATGCGAGTAAACTGGTATATAAGTCATCTGGAGATTTACTCTATGGATACTTCAGTCTTAACAGAGAAAAGCTCTTTCAAGTAAACCATTAAGGGAGAAATTGCTTTTCACTCACCCACTTGGGTTTCTAGTTGTAGCAGAAATCAAAAGTCTTACATACTATACAGCCAGATATTTTGCTGTAATAAATATTACGTATTACTATACATCTTAAGTGGAAGTCTGTTCTAATTTTTAATCAAGTTTAATAGTTCCCAAGTTGTGTTACAGTTTAGATTTCTTATCTTAAATTTTTTTTTTGGGGGGGGGGCTCACTGTGCAGCTTGCAGGATATCTCAGTTCCCCGACCAGGGACTGAGCCTGGTCCATGGCAGGGAAAGCACTGAATCCTAACCACTAGACCACCAGGGAACTCCCTTATCTTAAACTTTATATTCAAAATGTTCTAAACTGGCAATACACAAAATCTTCTATATTAAGAATAATTTTACATATGCAGGGTGAAAACTTTTAGCCCCAAATCAACTGCAATCCTTTTTAATCTTTCGGCCGCGCCGCACAGCATGTGGGGATCTCAGTTCCCCGACCAGCGACTGAACCCGCTCCCCCTGCATTGGCAGCGTAGAGTCTTAACCACTGGACCACCAGGGAAGTCCTCAACTGCAATCCTTAATCTAACTTCTCTAGGTCTTTGAAGAGCACTGTAGGAAGTGGTACTGTCTATCCCAGAAAAAATTCTGTCTCCATTCCAACCAGGATGAAGGGACCACAACTTTCAGTGCTGATTCCTGGAAGGCTTAATGTGAAGGAGCTGGAAGTAGTGTATTAAATACACAACCCCCCGAGGGCTTGTCCTCCTCCTATTTTTTGCCCACTGTATAAGTTCTTCACTGAATTTGTTTGATCTCTTCACTGAATTCAGAGAAATAAATAACTTCAGTATAAGAACCTTCTAATAATCTTTCATTTCTAATTTCTCCTTTCCCATACACAAAAACGGGGAAGAAAGACACCCAACTGTTTATCTTTCTTAAACTTTAATTTTAGTACCAGGAAAGTATCTCACATCCAAACTTCTAAAAATTCTAATTTACTTTTCCATTACTCAACAGGTAAGATTCCTCATCTATATCATAAAGCAGCATTATCCAATTTTCTCATTAAGTTTCTTACATATTTCTAAAGAAGTAAACTTCTTACCCCTTGACATTTTTCTTTGATTATTTTCCCTTCTACTTCCCACTGAGGTCGTCCATCTATTGACAGAAACAATTTACAGTTAAAAGGAATTCAAGTCAAAAAGCATACAAAATCTAATGTATTTAGTATCACAAATTTATTGGCAAAAGGAATCTTTATCTCGCTGACTTCCATTATGAAAATAAAATGTGTACCCATGGGGAAAAAATGTGGAGAAAGATCTTGGGCTGCCCAAGTTCACAGGGCCCAGAGAGTTTATTCTACTAAGTGATGTTTGAAAATCTTCTGAAAACACCTCTATCAAGTGGTGGTCAACTGCTGCTTGTATGCCTTAAGTAATGGGAAACTCACTCCCTAACCAAGTAACCCATTTCATCTTTGGAATAGTAACTGCTGCTAGAAAATTGCATCTATCTTCATGATAGACGACATTTGTCTCCTTCTAGTATCCAACCCTGGTCTAAGCACTATTCCTTGTAGCCATCACCCCAAAATCTTGAGCATTTCTGTGAGACAATACTTCAGATGTTTAAAAGTAGCTCTGTTTGCCTGTGTCTCCTTTTCTGCTGGCTAGTACCCCCAGTTCTGCATTTATCCCTTAAACAATATTTTAGCCTTCCTGGTTACTCTTCTTTGAATTCTCCAGTGTGACCATCTCCCTCCAAATGCATCAGGCTCAGGACTGAGTAGAAAAGGTGATAAATGATCCAGAAATGATAAGAGTGTGACTGAGGCTCTTGCCAAATTCTGTGGAGATGCTGTGTCTCTGTTAATAAAAGTTTTCTGGAGCAGCTACACCATGCTGACTCATATATTTAGTGTGTGGCCAGCAGTGTCCCTCTGTCTGCCACATTTCCCACTGCCAAGCTCAAGTTCCCACACTGTGTACTTATGCAGCTGGCTTTTTTTTTTAACCCCCAACCCTTGTTACATTAATTTCCCCCTACTAGACTTCATTTTCTAGGATTGCTTGGCTTGTCAATATCTTCTTAGATACTGATGGTCTTATGAACTATTTCCTAGGCTTTCCAGATTTGTGTCACCTAAAGATCTGGCCAGCACATTTTCTGTCTCTTCATCCCAAGTGAATTATTTACCTGGGGAAAGCCCCACCTGCTACTAGAGCTCTCACTCCAGCATTCTTTTTATGTCATGGGCATTTACCCAGTGACTAACCCATACAAGTATCTTCACAGCTAGCATGACTTCATCTGGTCTGTGAAAATATCAGAAGACTCAATGAAATGCTGTCTAGATTGTGACTATCACCTTCCAGTCCAATATAGCTAAGAGCTACCCTTGTGCACAAGAACTACTACAGACAAATGCTCAGAACTACAGCTCAGTTCAGCAATCATCTGCTGGGTCCCAACATGCCAAGCACTTTGGGTTGCTGAGATAATGGAGATAGGATACCCTGCCTTCAGTTTGTGGATGAAAGGCAAATATAAACAGTTCATTATAATGAAATGTGGTGGTTACAATAACTAATAAAGGTGCAGTCTGGATGTACTAAGAGCACAGAGGTCAGGGTCCTTAACCTAGTCTTGGCTACTGTAAATATTGCTGCAATGAACACAGGGGTGTATATGTTTTTTCCAAGTTAAGTGTTTCTGTTTTTTTCAGATAAATACCCAGAAGTGTACCACTAGATCATATGGTAGTTCTACTTTTAATTTTTTGAGGAACCTCCAAAATATTTTTTTGTAGTGATTGCACCAGTTTACATTCCCACAAACAGTATGCAACGATTCCCTTTTCTCCACATCCTTGCCAACACTTGTTTTTTTCTAGTCTTTTTAATAACAGCCATTCTAAAAGGTGGGAGGTGGTATCTCTCTACGGTTTTGACGTGCATTTCACTGATGATTAACAATGTAGAGCATCTTTTCATATCTGTTGCCCATCTGTGATCTTCTTTGGAAAAAAATGTCTTTTGGGATCTTCTGCCCATTTCTTAATTGGGATTGCTTGCCTTTTTGCCATTGAGCTGTATGAGCTCTTTATATGCTTTGGATAGTAGCCCCTTATCAGATATATGACTTGTAAATATTTTCTCTCATTCAGTAGGTTGCCTTTTCATTTTGTTGATGGTTTCCTTTGTTGTGCAGACGCTTTTTAGTTTGATGTAGTCCCTCTTGTTTATTTTTGCTTTTGATGCTTTTGCTTTTGGTGTCAGACTCAAAAAATCATTGTCAAGACCTATGCTATGGCTTACCACCTATGCATTTTTCTAGTTTTACGGTTTCAGGTTTTACACTCAAGCCTTCAATCCATTTTGAGTTAATTTTTGTGTATGGTTTAAGAGAGTGGCCCACTTTCATTCTTTTGCATGTGGCTAATTTTCCCAATACCACTTATTGAAGAAACTTGTTCTTTCCCCATCGTGTATTCTTGGCTCCTTTGTTTTATATTAATTGACTATATACATGTAGGTTTATTTCCGGGCTCTCTATTCTGTTCCATTGATCTATATGTCTGTTTTGATGCCAATACCATACTAATTTAATTACTATAGCTTTGTAATATAGTTTGAAATCAGGGAGTGTGATGTCTCCAGCTTTGCTCTTCTTTCTCCAGATTACTCTGGCTATTTGGGGTCTTCTACAGTTCCACAGAAATTTTAGGATTGTTCTATTTCTGTGAAAAATTCCATTGGAACTTTGATAGGGATTGCACTGAATCGGTAGATTGCTTTGGGTAATATGGACATTTTCACAATATTAATTCTTCCAATCCATGAGCACAGAATATCTTTCCATTTATTTGTGTCTTCTTCAGTTTCTTTCATTAACGTCTTGTAGTTTCTGATACATACGTCTTTCACCTTCTTGGTTAAATTTATTCCTAGGTATTTTATTCTTTTTGATGCAATTGTAAATGATATTTTCTTAATTTCTCTTCCTGATAGTACATTATTATATAGAAATACAACATATTTTTGTATATTTGTTTTATATCCTGCAACTTAACTGAATTTATTAGTTTTAACAGTTTTTTTGATAGAGATTTACAGCTTCCTATATATAATACCACATCATCTGCAAACAGTGACAGTTTTACTTCTTCCTTTCCAATTGGAATACCTTTTATTTCTTTTTCTTGCCTAACTTTTCTGGCTAGAACTTCCTATACTATGTTGAATAAAAGTGGCAAGAGTGGGCATCCTTGTCTTCCTGATCTTAAGAGGAAAAGCTTTCAGCTTTTCACCATTAAGATATTAGCTATGAAAAAAAAAAAAAAAGATATTAGCTATGGGCTGGTCACATATAGCCTCTATTATGTTAAGGTACATGCCTTCTACAACCTCTTTGTTGACAGCTTTTTAAGGTTTTTTTTTTAATACATTTATTTATTTATTTTTGGTGTGTTGGGTCTTCGTTGCTGCACGTGGGCTTTCTCTAGTTGAGGCGAGCAGGGGCTACTCTTCGTTGAGGTGCACTGTCTTCTCACTGTGGTGGCTTCTCTTGTTGCGGAGCATGGGCTCTAGGTTCGTGGGCTTCAGTAGTTGCAGCATGAAGGCTTAGTTGCTCCGCAGCATGTGGGATCTTCCTGGACCAGGGATTGAACCCGTGTCCCCTGCATTGGCAGGAGGATTCTCAATGACTGCGCCACCAAGGAAGCCCAATAGTTTTTTTTTTTTTTTTTTTTTGCGGTACGCGAGCCTCTCACTGTTGTGGCCTCTCCTGTTGGCTCCGAACGTGCAGGCTCAGCAGCTGTGGCTCACGGGCCCAGCCGCTCCGCGGCATGTGGGATCCTCCCAGACCGGGGCACGAACCCGCGTCCCCTGCATCAGCAGGCGGACTCCCAACCACTGCGCCACCAGGAAAGCCTCCAACAGTTTTTTAATCATAAATGGATGATGAATTTTATCAAATGCTTTTTTTAATCATGATAATGTGGTGTATCACGCTGACTGATTTGCGAATGTTAAACCATCCGTCTATCTCTGGAATAAATCCCACTTGATGATGGTATATGATCCTGTTAAAGTACTGTTGAATTTGGCTTGCTAATATTTTGTTGAAGATTTTTGCATCTATGTTCATCAGGTATATTGGCCTGTAATGGTTTTGATGTCAAGGTAACGCTGGCCTCAAAAAATGAGTTTGGATAGTTCCCTCCTCTCCTGTTTTTTTGGAAAAATTTAGAAGGCTTGGTATTAGTTCTTCTTTGAATGTTTGGTAGAATTCAACAGTGAAGTTGTCTGATCCTGGAATTTTGTCTGTTGGGAGGTTTTGATTACTGATTCAATCGCCCTACTAGTATTTGGTCTGCTCAGATATTCTATTTCATCATGATTCAGTCTTTGGTAGGTTGTATGTTTCTAGGAATCTATCCATTTTTTTCTAGGCTGTCCAATTTTTTGGCATATGATTGTTCACAGTGGTCTCTTATGACCCTTTGTATTTCTGTGGTATCAGCTGTAATATTTCCTCTTTCATTTCTGATTTGACGTGAGTCCTTTTTTTTCTTGGTGAGTCTAGCTAGAAGTCTGTCAACTTTGTTTCTCTTTTCAAAGAACCATCTCCTAGTTTCACTTATATTTTCTATCGTCTTTTTAGTCTCTATTTCACTTATTTCTGCCGTAATTTTTGTTATTTCCTTCCTTCTACTAACTTTGGGCTTCATTTGTACTTCTTCTAGTTCCTTGAGGTGTAAAGTTAGGTTGTTTGAGATTTTTCATGTTTTTATTTTTTAAATTAATTTTAATAAGTTAAAAAATTTTATTGATTTATTTATTTGGCTGCACCAGGTCTTAGTTGCAGCACATGGGATCTTTGTTGCAGCGTGCCTCAATGTGGGATATTCAGTTGAGGCACGCAGGATCTTTTAGTTGTGGCATGCAGGCTCTTAGTTGCAGCATGCGGGATCCAGTTCCCTAACCAGGGATCAAACCTGGGTCCCCTGCAATTGGGAGTGTGGAGTCTTAACCACTGGACCACCAGCGAAGTCCCTAGCAAAATGTTTTTAAGGGTCATCCATGTTGTAGCATTAATCAGTACTTTATTCTTTTTTATCGCTAAATAATATCCCATTGTATGAATATATCACATTTTGATTATCCATTTATCAGTTGATAAGTATTTGAGATGTTTACATTTTTTGGCTATTATGATTAATGCTGCTAAAAGCATTTGTGTCCAAATTTCTGTGTGACTTATATTTTCAATTCTCTTGAAGAAATATTGGGGGATTCTTTTACTTTTGTTTTTGTTTTCTGGGTTTTTTTTTGCGGTACGTGGGCCTGTCACTGTTGTGGCCTCTCCCACTGCAGAGCACAGGCTCCTGACGCGCAGGCCCAGCGGCCACGGCCCACGGGCGCAGCCGCTCTGCAGCATGTGGGATCCTCCCAGACCGGGGTACGGACCCGTGTCCCCTGCATTGGCAGGCGGCCTCTCAACCACTGTGCCACCAGGGAAGCCCTCTTTTACTGTTGAGACATCCTCAATGAAAACTTAATATTCATATGAAAATTTAATAAATGTTTGGTTTACAGTAAAATCTGTGTAAATGATGCCTATAGCTTTAAGAAAACTATTTTGTGATTAATGTCAGTGAAACATCTGAATAATTCACTTTAACCTTTTGCCCCTTAGTCTGAGTTCAATCAACTCAAATCTTATTTATCTATCTATCCATTTATTTATTTATTGAAGTATAGTTGATTTATAACGTTATGTTAGTTTCGGGTGTACAGCAAAATGATTCAGTTGTGTGTATGTATATATATTTATTTATTCTTTTTCGGATTCTTTTCCATTGTAGCTTATTACAAGATACTGAATATAGTTCCCTGTGCTCTACATTAGGACCGTGTTGTTTATACAGTATATATAGTATATATAGTAGCTTGTATCTGCTTATCCCAAACTCCTATTTATCCCTCCCCACCTCCTATCCCGTTTGGTAACCATAAGTTTGTTTTCTATGTCTGAGTCAACTCAGATCTTATATTATTTACCTTGTCCTTTTTCAAGAAAGATGATTTTGGATTCTGGAAGAAAATTAGATCCAGTAACAATCATTTCATGACCTCCATTTACAGAACAACTGTTGATACTGTACTTCTCAATATGAGGAAGTTCTTGAGCAGACCGCTGGGCTGTTTTTTTTTTTTTTAAGAGTTGAGAAGAAACAAAATATTAGTTTACACTCTTTCATATGTAAATGACAAAGTCTAGCTATAAAAGAAGCAGCTCTGGATTTTTAAAATGCAAGGCAATGGTAACAATATCCACTAAAACAGCTATGCTATTTAGAAAACAAAATAGATTTATTAGAGTCATGTGATTTTAAATAATTTTCTTAGACTACAATTATAGAGAAACTAATAAAGAGAAATTAATTAATGCCTACAACTTATATTGACTCCAACACATTCACCTCATCCACTTTTCTCTTTTTAGCTTGTCTTATTACATTTCTTCCCCACAACTTGTCTGTTAAAATTGATAAATTTAATATAATTATAAAAAGCAAATTAAATCCGAAGATGCATAATTATATTGCATACAATTAAAAGAAGACAAGTTTCTAAAGGACAAACACCAAGCAGCCCTTTCATCAAGAAAATAACTAGATCATCAGTGATGCATCAGGATTACATTTTGGACATCTAAATAACTGAAGTATACATGAAGTACACATTTCAATACAGAATTTTGAAAAATGAACATAAATACTTCTTAGTGCACTATACTCTTCCTTCCCAGGGTATGGGAACATAATTTTTCTTAAAGCCTACAAGTCATTATGTAAACTATTAACTTTTCCTTGTTGCTGCCTTTTTCTAATATCTACTGATTTCAAGTTGCTGTATTTTCTGGAGATCCTACTTCTGGCTTTTCTTTCCTTTTTAAAAAATGCTTGAGTTTCAAGCTATACATTATACTTCTTTTGACTGCTTAGGTTCTCTAAGGGTTTATTCCTGCCAAATGCCTCAATAACTAGGTTTCTCTCTGGATTAAAACAAACAAAAAGGGTGGATCATACTTTCTTCTTCACATTTTGGAAACAGACCTACTTTTAGTCCTACTACTTGGGTGGAAAATTGGTGGCTTTGAGGGTCAGCTGTGTTTTGTTTGGCCAGAACAACATTTTAAAGAAATTTAAACAACTTGACTGCCTTTATGAAGCATGCAGTCCCAGTTCACTATGCCTCTTCCAACTATTTCTTTTTTTTAAGATTTATTTATTTTATTTACTTTTAGCTGTGTTGGGTCTTAGTTGTGGCATGCAGGATCTTTCGTTGCCATGCGTGGGCTTCTCTCTAGTTGTGGTGTGTCGGTTTTCTCTTCTCTAGTTGTGGCGCGTGGGCTCCAGGGCGCGTGGGCTCTGTAGTTTGTGACACGCGGGCTCTAGTTGAGGTGTGCAGGCTCAGTAGTTGTGGCACGCAGGTTTAGTTGCCCTGCGGCATGTGGAATCTTAGTTCCCTGACCAGGGACTGAACCCCCGTCCCCTGCATTGCAAGGCGGATTCTTTACCACTGGACCACCAGGGAATTCCCTCTCTTCCAACTATTTAATACTAAGACACAAAAGGTATATGAATTAGGATCCCAGCCCCATTCAAAGAGAATGTTTCATAGGAGATGGGTCTGGGATTTAGGATGAACTACAACTTAGAAAGTACCAAGCACAAATCTAGATCTCAGAAAACACTTATGTCCTTATTTATGTTCTAAATGGCTCACAAAGAAGGGGCATAAAAACAAGCACTGACTAGCCTACGGAGTAAGACTAATTCAAGTTTTAGATATTTATAGTGGAAACTAGCTATCACAAGTTCATTCAAAGTAACAGCAAAAATGTGTTCACCAAGTGGCATAGCCATAATAAAATATTATGCATGTGCCAAAAGCATTTTTGAAGAATATTTAACTATATGAGAAAACGCCCACTATAACTACCAAATATTGTGTGTGCGTGCACACGTGCACACACACACAGACCAAAAAAAAAAAAGGAAAAAAAATCCAAAAAAAGGTTAATAGTGAAAAAAAAAAAAAGGTTAATAGTGACTTATCTCAGAGAAGTGATATTACAAAAAAGATTTTAATGCTACTCTTTGTACCATTTTGCATTTTCTATACTCTCAACAATAATCACACAATAATTTAATAAACTAAAAGAGAAAACAATAATTTTAGAGTAAATTCATCTCAAAAACTCAAACTACTCTATGAACTTAAATTATGTTGCTAAAAATTAGAGAAATATGTGCTTAAATGGGCATTTGTCTGGCAGGGTAACAAAGATTGTGGCAATGATAGCTGTTTCTAAGAAAGGGAACTAGCTAACTTGAAAATTTACTTTTCACTCTATACTCTTTTACTCTTTTTGAATTTTGTACCATGTACCTGTATTATCTATTAAAAATTAATACAAAAATTACTTCTGCAGTGATTCTATTACCATGGATTTGCTCAGTGATTCCCACAGTCGACTGGAAAATGATAAAGTATTACTCCAGTGAACAGCAAAAGGAGGCACAGAAAAGTAATACAGTAGGTATGATCCCAAATTAAGAATGCATGTGGTTAACAGAAATAAAATGATATAACATAATCAAAAGAGTACTAAGAAAACCTGTGTTCTAGCCACAGCTCTGTCACACCAACAAGCAAATAACCTGGGAGGAGCACTTGAGATACTTGCGCCTCAGTTTCCTCCTACACAAAATTAAGACATGGAATTAGAACACTTCTAAGTCTGTGCTCTAAAAATCTAAATTGCAATCTCAATATTTCAGTCCTATCAGCTAACCTGCCAGAGGTCCACAGTTCTCAAGGGCTTGAGTAGATATCAGATTCTAGGCCTTTTCTCATTTCTTGGCTCTGAAAAACCAGGGAAAAAGCATTCACTTTCTCAACCTGGTGTTGTACATAAATTTACGGTAAAAAAAACAAAAACCAAAATCCTGTAAGTCCCTATTCAGCTGAAGTGTCAGCTTGCAGAGACAGGCATCTTCCAACATTTTAATGAAACAAAGATGACCAAGTATCAATGACACTTAATGTCAGAATCATAGCTTCATAATTTGGTCCTCAGGTGTCATCAAGCCCACCTTCCTCATTTATGAGTAAGAAAACTATGGTCAAGAGAATGTCTATAGCCACACAGGCTACCTAGGGTCAAATTATAATGAGAAGCCACTTTCTAACTCCAAGATCAGTACTCCTCCACCTAAACACGTAGCTTATTTCCATATAAGAAAATCACACCAGCTATCCAGACCCTGGGCTTCAGTTTACTTTTTAAAAAATTTTATTTAATTTCATTTTTGGCTGCGTTGTGTCTTTGTTGCTGCATGCAGGCTTTCTCCAGTTGCAGCGAGCAGGGGCTACTCTTGGTTGCAGTGGCTTCTCTTGTTGCGGAGCACGGGCTCTAGATGCGCAGCTTCAGTAGTTGTGGCACACGGGCTTAGTTGCTCCACGGCATGTGGGATCTTCCCGGACCAGGGCTCGAACCTGTGTCCCTTGCATTGGCAGGCGGATTCTTAACCACTGCACCACCAGGGAAGCCCTCAGTTTACTTTTTTTTGGAAACATTTTTTAAAAAATATTTTATTATCATTTAGTTTTGGCTGCATTGGGTCTTTGTCGTGCACGGGCTTTCTCTAGTTGTGGCGAGCGGGGGCCACTCTTCATTGGGGTGCACGGGCTTCTCATTGCGGTGACTTCTCATTGCGGAGCACGGGCTCTAGGTGTGTGGCTTCAGTAGTTGTGGCACACAGGCTCAGTAGTTGTGGCTCGCAGGCTGTAGAGCGCAGGCTCAGTAGTAGTGGGAAGCGGGCTTAGTTGCTCCGCAGCATGTGGGATCTTCCCGGACCAGGGCTCGAACCCGTGTCCCCTGCATTGGCAGGTGGATTCTTAACCACTGTGCCGCCAGGGAAGCCCCCTCAGTTTACTGTTATCCAAACATTACATTATAAACAAAACAGAAAATAACCTATTATAAACAAAACTTTAAAATATCACAGGCTCACTTACAGCATTCAACAGGTATAGAAGCTGTCTGCAGAGAAAGGACTTTTCCATTGGGCTGTGGGATGTGTACACGAAACACAAGTCGTACTCTAGTATTCTTTCTGCCAATATCAGTTTCTCCTTTTCGAAGTTCTATATCTGAATTGCGGAGTTTCAAAATACCTGCACAGTCAATACTAGGGAAAAAAATATACAAATTTTATTTGCTTACTAGAAATTAGTGGTTCTAAACAACTCAGCGAAACAGTTACTGTTAATCTGCCAGGAAGAACTATCACTATCTAAAATCAGGTCAAAAAAGAAAGATATGATCGCTATTTTCTGCCATTTAAATTTTAGGATTAAAAATGTTTTTGTACGACAAAAATGTAATACTAAGTGTGGCATGTTGTCTGTAAAGAGGGCTGACAATAATTCCTCCCATTCTTGTATTCACATGCCACTTCTCCAATTAAAAGGTGGAGTAACTATGTCCCCTCTCCTTGAGAGTGAGCCTTATGACTTGCCTTGACAAACAGAATGTGGCCAAGTGATGCTGTGTAAGTTACAAGCCTAGCACTTAAGAAGCTCTGTAACTTCCAATTTTGTTCTCTTGGAGCCCTGAGCCACCATGAAAATGTCCAACTAGCATGCTGGAGAGAAAAGCCCATATAATCCTCTACTTGAGCTACCCCAGCTGAGCTCCCAGCCGAATTCAGGGGCATGAGTGATCCCAGCCAACACCACATGAGTGGATCAGGTGAGTCCAACCAACCAAAAGAAGCATGAAAAACAAGAGTTACTACTTTAAGCCACTAAATTTGGGGGGCAGTTTGTGTTACAGAACTAGATGAGTGAAATATAAGGTAAAAGACTCTAATTCTATAAATATAACTAGGCCAGAAAAGATTAACTTATAGGACTACAAATAAGTCATTAATAACATTTGAACTTTTATATGATACATTTATTAATAAAAACAATCTATCAGGCTTTCATTTCTTTCTTTCTTTTTTTTTTTGGTGGGGGGGCACACTCGAGGCTTGCAGGATCTTAGTTCCCCGACCAGGGATTGAACCTACGCCCTCGGCAGTGAAAGCACAGAGTCCTAACCACTGGAACACCAGGGAATTCCCAGGCTTACATTTCTAAGAAATGCACATATAAGATTAAAGTTTTGGCATTTAAGGTCTAAAATTTCATTCATTATCTTCAAAATTTATTACTAAGTATAGCTGCTTAACACACAATCATGGTAGGAAACACCAGTACCTATAACATATCTTTGTTATTTACATATTAGAAGAATAAAGCAAGAGGTAACGAACAATCAAACATTCTAGTTAAAGTTTACTCTCTCTTATGGCATTCCTTATTATCCATCCTCTTACTTTATCTACCCACTCTAATGCTCTAATGTTCCAACTCTAATGCTCACTGCCCAGAGGCTAGAGAAGTCACTTTGAAGGATAATATATGTTACAAAGCTAGGTTATCAAGAACCAGTAAAGCTCAAGGAAGAGTTTCTACCAATCTTTCCCCACCTTAAACAGAGCCTTTTTCTTTTTTTTTTGGCCATGCCACGCGGCATGCAGGATCCTAGTTCCCTGACCAGGGATCGAACCCATGACCCTTGCAGTGGAAGCGTGGAGTCATATGCTTCTAGCGTGGACCACCAGGGAAGTCCCCACTAGAGCCTTTTAATACATACCTACAACTCACTTGTGCATAAATTATTTTGAACAACGGTCTTATCATTTGCAATTTTTAAATCTACCACTACCTGAAACTGTATTACATTCAGTCACTACAGTTTATCCTAGTAATTAGTTCCTGGATAAAACAGGCTCATTCAGCATTAGCTGCCCTGTTATCTAAGGTACTTAGAAAAGGTTTCTTAGATTTGGGTAACTTCCTAGTTGCTCCTTACTCAACCCTTTCTTGGACACACACAATGTTGTTGTCACAAACCTTGGTTCCTATAGAATTCCTGTTCCCCAATCTAACAGTTCAGAGTGGACAGATAGCCAGAGAAGCTTCAGGTGTGTGTATGGCAGAGCAGGGTGGGGTAAGGGGGCTAAGCTGCTTGCTACTAGTAATAATGGTATTTTTACAGCTTTGTTCTTTCTGGTCTGATCCAGGCAGGCAGTATATGCCAGCTCTGGTTGGAGAAGGGAACATGAATCTTGACTACACCTCTGTTCCATGTGAAAAGGAGGAGGAAGATACGTTCAGATCCTACTGCTCTGATTTGTTCACACTATTCTGTAGGTAAGGCTTTCCCAAGTTCTTGAGAGAATGTCTTAGAAACTCAAGTACTCTGTTTTCTTTAATTTATTGATTTATACATTATTTTTTAAAAGGATATGAGGCATTTTACAACATAAATACAAATAAGGTCAAGAAGAAAGAAATAGAAAATATTTTTGAATAGAAGAAAGAGGAGATAAATATATCCCAAATCTAGGGTTATATGAATTACTATAATTGAGCTTGATCATTAACTTTTGGGAAGCTGAGGCAAAAAGTAAAGATGATAGGGACTTCCCTTGTGGTCCAGTGGCTAAGACTCCACACTCCCAATGCAGGGGGCCCAGGTTTGATCCCTGGTCAGGGAACTAGATCCCACATGCCACAACCAAGAGTCCCACTGCCTCAACGAAGAGTTTGCATGCCGCACATGCCACAACAAAGATCCCGCGCGCCACAACTAAGACCCTGCGCAGCCAAATAAATAAATAAATATTTTTTTAAAAAAGTAAAGATGATAAATCTTTTGTAGGTCTCTCCTTGTCTGGTAAAGCAATATCTACTGTGTCATCAAATACCAACTTTTTTCCTTTAACCTGAAAAGACTGTGTGTATGTGTGTGTAATAATGACCAACTTAAGAGATAAAATCTTTTTAACAGTCCATTAAGTTATAAGCTTCTGGCGATTTCTATTTACTTGATTCAAGTCTACTGCTTGAACTATCCAGAGGAATCAATGGAAACATGGTCTGCAAACTGTCACCTAAGAATCAATTTTATGAGTTCTTAGAAAAAGATAGTTCAAAGTTGAGTTTCAAATTCCCCTCTGCAGCTGAATAATAGTATATTCATATTGCTTTTGATGCTAGATGAAAAAGTACGATCCTAGGGAATTCCCTGGTGGTCCAGTGGTTAGTGCTTTCACTGGTTTGATCCCTGGTCGGGGAACTAAGATCCCACAAGCCACATGGCGAGGCCAAAAATTAAAAAAAAAGTAAGAGCCTAGAGTAAAAGAGAGGAAGCCTTCTTGCATCCTCATTTAGAGGCTGGCTACCTCACCTTATTTGAAGATTGGTCAAATAGGATGTCTGGAGTCAATGTTTTTCTTTCTTTTTTTTTTTTCCATTTTTTCTTAAGTGTTTTGCTCAAGTACCTGAACAAAGGATTGGCTGAGAATCCAAAGTTCTTTTTTTAATTATTACAGAACACAGAAATTTAAGAGTGGAGATTATTAGCTAGCTGTCTACCTCTGCCATGAAAAAACTCTATTGTAGCCCATGTAATGACTTAGTGGAGTTGAGTTCTCGAGTACTGTTCCTTTGAACAAAGCAGGCAAAGATAAGGTTTTATTTAAATCAATATTAACTTGTCTTTTCTGGAGATAAGTAGATAAGAGGCAATTCTTATTTTGTAATAGTACAATTATGTCATAAGTTACTATGTCCTCAGGGGTATATTCAGTTTACCTAAAAAGTTATTTAAATATAAATTTAAAAGAGAAGAACTCGAGACTGAAATCTGATTTTAATAGGACTATTCTTGCAATAACCTGGGACAGATATCATTGCCATCTTAAGAAAGACCTATATTATAGTTTGAACCAATTTCTCTAACAAACTTCACTGTAAGTTTCACATACCTGGTTGTGGCAGAATAATAGTTGCCTACTAAATATTCTTTTTTTCTGTTTTTCTTAGTAACAGACCCCCATCTTGTTAGCAGTGGCAATGCACTCAGGTAAAAACATACCCAGGTCTTCCTTATATACAAGGATGATCAATGAGATGTAGTAAAGCTGTTGGATAAGTTTCTGGGAAAAGCTCTTTAAAGAGGTCTGACTCAGATGGAAGTTCTCTCTTACCCTTCCTCTTACCCGTTCTTCCTATTCCTTCCAGGATTACAGTTATGATGGCTAGAGCTCCAGTAGCTATTGTGGATCATGAGGCAATCTTGTGGATGGAAACCACATGCTAATAATAACAGAGAAGAAAAAGCAGAAGGAGCTTGGGGCCCCAATGACTTATGGAACCACTGTGCTAGCCCTAAGATGCCTATGTGTATATTTATTTTATGGAATAAAAAATTAAACCTCTAGCTGTTTAAGCCACTGCATTTCAGGTTTCTGTTACAGGTACTATATATATTCCTAACTAATCCACCTGAACAAAACTCTACTGCATTCTCATTCAGAATTTGGCCACCTCATTTTATTTGGAAACGGGTGAAATGGGACACCTGGAAGTAGAATTGAAGTTTTCCTCAAGGAAATTTAACAATCATAATTTTACTGCAATTGTTTACTTACTGTCTACCCTATTAGACTGTGAGCTACTTGAAAAAAAGTCCATATAAAAAAAAAAAGTCCATATACTTTTGTCTCTATCACCTAGCATGATGCTTGGCTGGTACTACATGGTCATAAACTTTTGCTGAATTGAATTTTCTTTATGGAAATGTGGTACCAACCTTAGCAAATATACTATAATTATTTACATAATGTTATTCAGTTAATTTAGAACAATGACTTATTTTTGTACTATAAAAATAAATAAACTTTTCTTCAAAGTTATTTTAGGAAAAGAAAGAACAGTCCATTTGGGGATATGTTTCAAAATACCTGGCTGACATATTGTTTTCAGGAAGAAGTGGAATTTCCAGAACCTTTGTGCTGGCAATTATTATCTCTTGGCTTGCAGTAGCAACTGTCTTCCCAGTGATCCGATGCACCTGGTAAAATGCATGAGGCCGTAAATATCGATCATCTGCTGTTCCAATAAACATCTGTAGATTTATCGGCTTTTCACTATAGCCCAGGAGCTAATTTGGAAGAGCAAACACAGAAAAATACAATTCATTATCCATGCATTTTACAATAAGCTTACAACGGTAAGTCTAATATATTTGTATCATATACTACTGATACATAAAATGTTATTTCAAAAAAGATAATAATAAAAACAAGTAATAAGTGAACAGCCCTCTAAATCACAGAAATATTTTAAGAGTTATAAAATGCTGCAATATATTACAAAGGGATGAAGGAGTTTTTCTGGATTAAAATATAGATCAACCTAAATTTTGAAAAGCCTTGGTAGAGTGCTGTGGAGAATACAAAAGAAATGTTGATTCTGTGCTCCAGGCAACATTAACCACCCAGACCAGACCTAAAGATCAGGGTATGTGGGAAGGTCCTCTAACGGGCTGCTAAAATCAGTGACACTTTTAGTAGAAAGGATCTGAAAAATCCTATTGCATGTTTCCAAGTTAATATTTCAACTGACTTAACAAGCTAGGCTACTTGACTTTCTTTGGTACCCTTCACTACTGCTGAGGTTAAGATGGCTACACAGGATTAATAAGGGTGATGACCAGGAGGTGCTGGAGGTAAAAACAGCGACCACAAGAAAGGAGGCAGTTAAAAGAAACAGAGCCTAAAGCACTTAGGGAGACTCCTATGTCCAGTCTGATGGCTGAGTAGCACCCACTGGACCCACCTTGAAAGGATGGAGAGAACACCAAAGTAAGCAGATACTGGAGACAAATTGACACATGTAAGAAGAGAATAACAAAAGGTGTTTCCTGTTTTTAAGGCTTTTAACCTGAGGGAAAGCCACAGTCCATGCCTTACAATGAGACTAAAACCACCAAAGAAATCTACAGTCTGAAGGGCTTGAAGAACCAAGGACAGACAGTCTGTCACAACCTCTGGAAAGAAAGAGGCAAATCCCAGAAAAGAGACAGCCAGAGAGGAGGAGCTCCAAATTTTATATATATAGAGACTCCGCCCAATCCTTTGGCTGACCTGTAAACCATTCAAGAACAGGACAGATCCAAGCAGCCTAAGGCTAAAATAACTGAAATAAGATTATGAGCTACCACCAACCACAGGGAGACAGGTTTTACAGGTTGACTCCAACCAAGTTAAGTGCCTGCTTAAGGAAAAAAATTCAACATTCTTTGGGAGTACATATGGGTGTGCATTTACATTAGTTTTGATGCTGAGTTGTACAAGTTCTTTATATATTCTGAATATTAATCCCTTGCAGTTATGTGATTTGCAAATATTATCTCCCATTCTGCAGGCTGCCTTTTCACTTTCTTGGTTGTGTCCTTTGATGCACAGAAGTTTTAAAATTTTGATGGAATCTAATTTATTTTGTTTGTTTTGTTGCCTGTGCTTTAGGTGTCATACTTAAGAAACCATTACCAAATCCAATGTTGAGAAGAGTTTTCTCATGTTTTCTTCTAAGAATTTTATAGTTTTAGGTCTTTGATCCATATTTAGTTAATTTTTGTATATAATATAAGGTAAGGATCCAACTACATTATTTTGCATGGGGATATCTAATTTTCCCAACACCATTTGTTGAAAAGACTGTCATTTCTCCTACTGAATGGTTTTGGAACCCTATCAAAAATGAATTGATCATATATGTTAGGGCTTATTTCTGGGCTTTCTATTCTATTTCACTGGTCTGTCTTTATGCCAGTATCATACTGTTTAAAATACTGTAGCTTTGTAGTATGTTACAAGTCAGGGAAAGGGGGTCCTCCAACTTTACTCTTCTTTTTCAGGATTGTTTCAGCTATTTGAAGCCCCTTGCAATTCCATATGAATATTTTTTAAAATAAAGTTATTTATTTATTTATTTACTCGTGGCTGCGTTGGGTCTCTGTTGCTGTGCGCGGGCTTTCTCTAGTTGTGGCGAGCAGTGGCTACTCTTTGTTGTGATGTGCAGGCTTCTCATTGCAGTGGCTTCTCTTGTTGCAGAGCATGGGCTCTAGGCGTGCAGGTTTCAGTAGTTGTGGCACACGGGCTCAGTAGTTGTGGCACATGGGATTAGTTGCTCTGCAGCACGTGGGATCTTCCTGGACCAGGGCTCAAACCCTGCTCCCTGCATTGGTAGGCAGATTCTTAACCACTGCGCCACCAGGGAAGTCCCCATTATGAATTTGAGGATATGCTTTTCCATTCTGCAAAAAGGGTTGTTGGAATTTGGGTAAGTATTGCATTAAATCTGTAGACTGCTTTGGGCAGTATTGATATCTTAACAATGTTAATTAAGTCTCCTCTCCATGAACATGGAATGTCTTTCTATTTATTTTTGTTTCATGTATATTTGGATTTTATTTTCACTTTATATATTTCCATTTAGTTTTATTTCTTTCAGAAATATTTTACAGTTTTCAGCATACAAGTCCTTATACCTCCTTGGTTAAATTAATTCCTAAGTATTTAATACTTTTAGATGCTATTGTAAATGAAAACTGCTTTCTTAATGTCCTCTTAGGGTTGTTGATCACTGATACACAGAAACACAATCGGTAAGTATGTGTTGATCTCCTACCCTGAAACTTCGTCAACTCATTTATTAGCTCTAGCAGCTTTCTTGGGGATTATCTGGGATTTTTAAAGTATGTGAGCATGTCATCTGTTAATAGAGATAACTTTACCTCTTCCTTTCCAATTTGGATGTCTTTTATTTCTTTTTATTGCCTAACAGCTCTGGCTAGAACTTCCAGCACAAATGTTGAATAGCAGTGGCGAAAGCAAGCATCCTTGTCTTGCTCCTGATCTTAGGGGAAAAGCTTTCAGTCTTTTACCATTAAGTATGATGTTATTAGCTGTGGGCTTTTAATAAATGACCTTGATCATGTTAAGGACTTTCCCACTTTTCTTAGTTTGCTGTTTTTTTTTTTAAATGATATGCTGTTAAATTTTGTCAAATGCCTTTTCTGTGTCAATTGAGATGATCATGTGGTTTTTATGCCTTCATTCTATTAGTATGGCATATTACAACAACTGATTTTCATATGTTGAATCATCTGCATTTCTGAGGTAAATCCCACTTGGTCATGCTGTATAATCCTTTTAATGTGCTGTTGGATTTGGTTTGCTAGTTTTTTGTTGAGGATTTTTGTGCTTATATTCTTTATGGGTATTAGTCTGTAGTTTTCTCTTCTTGTATCTTTGTCCTTATCATTATCCTTTTGATTAAAACAAATTTTTTTCCATGTCTCTATTGAAATTCCTTCATCTCTTCACATATTTAGCCCACCTTTTGGCCCCAAATGCCTCTGGGAGGAAGATGTGCTTTATGGCTGTTTTATTCCATTGAACCAGCAAGGGTGCAGTATGATAACATAGACTGCCTAAAGTCAATTTTTTGGTAAGCACAGTGGAGTGCCAAGCTCTTCAAGACAGTAGTGGTGGAGTTTCTGATGCCCACCCAGTCCTAAGCACTGTCCCTACAAGCTGGGGTTGTGAGTCACAGTGTCAGTGATGTTTTCACTAGAGCAAAACTGGGTAGGGTGGCTGTACACTGTTCCAGGCCACATAGCTTCCAAACCTGAGATTTTATGAGCTACCTAATAACCTTAAAAGAAATTCTCTTCTGTTTCTGCACTATGGTTTTGTAAAGTATCCTGACACATGATAGCAAATATAGAGTGCCTAGTACAGTGTCTGGCATGTACCTAACAAATGTTAGCTATTAGTTTGCATCCAGATTCTAAGTATGGAATCTAGTCAGAGTTTCAAATATGTAGGAGTTTTATTTGATTATGTTGTCCTTCAGGTGACTGCTTTACTCCCTCCTGCTTGCTCATCCCTGGCTTTACGGTGGAGTTTGTAACCAAGCAACATCATAATTTATTGATTATCCTCCTCTACCCAGGAAAGGACATGAAGTCTTTTGCCTATTATCAGATAAAATAATTTACCCAGGATCATTTTCAGCCCTGTGCCTTTATAGAGAAGCAAATAAAGCCTGGACCATTGCAAGAGCCTTATAACTGCTCTCCCTGTTCTTACTCTTGCTCCCAGATAGCCTATTCTCTGTCCAAGAGTCAGAACAAACTTGTAATATTAACCAGATAACTTTACACCCCTGCTCAGAACTCTCTAATGGCTTCCTTCCATACTCAGAACTAAATTCAAATTCCCTACGATGATTTACAAGTCCTGTGTGATCTGGGCCCTGGCTAACTTGTTGCCTTACCTTCTCCTACTCTCTCCCTTCCACAGTCTGCTCTGGCCACCTTGGCCTTATTGCATGAACCACTCAAGCTCATTCCTAACCTCAGGACCTTCACACTTAATATTTTGTCCCTCTGGAATATTCTTCCCTCTGATTTTCATATTACCTCACTCCTTCAGCTCTACACTCAAAGGTCAACTTCTCAGAGAAAACCACCCTATCTAAAACATCACATTTCTATCCCTTTATCCTGTTTTATTATTTTTCATAGTATTTATCACTATCAAAAGTATTTTAGGGACTTCCCTGGTGGCACAGTGGTTAAGAATCCGCCTGCCAATGCATGGGACACGGGTTTGAGCCCTGGTCCGGGAAGATCCCACATGCCGTGGAGCAACTAAGCCCGTGCGCCACAACTACTCAGCCTGAGTTCTAGAGCCCACGAGCCACAAGTACTGAGCCTGCATGCCACAACTACTGAAGCCCGCATGCCTAGAGCCCGTGCTCCACAACAAGAGAAGCCACCGCAATGAGAAGCCCGCGTGCTGCAACGAACAGTAGCCCCTGTTCTCCACAACTAGAGAAAGCCTGTAGGCAGCAATGAAGACCCAATGGAGCCAAAAATAAATAAATAAACTAATTAATTAATTTTAAAAGTATTTTATACATTTGTTTATATCTGTTTTCCTTATTACCACATAAGTTCCCAAAATACAGAAACTTTGTCTTGTTCACCACTCCACCCCTCCCTCTTTTTATTGAGGATCCATTATGGAAATATCTATATCAAATGTCACTGCTTCAGCCAGTAGTATTATATAGGTGACACTAAAAAAAAGAACAAAGTGGCATGTATTAAATTTTAAGGAATTAATGAAGACCTTAAAAGGCAGAAATTTATTAATAATAATAATATAGGATATAGGGAAGCACATGATAAAAAGCAATTACGGTTCTGTGAAGGAGAGAAAAGACGAAATCATGGAAACCAGCTAAGAGGCTGAAGCACTAAAATCATGTGTACTCAAAGTTTAAACAAGGGTAGAAGTGAGAACATAAATAGAAAACAGAAATGAAGGAGGATTAATGCAATAAGTCTTTCTCACGAGATCCTAAAGAGATTTTTTGTAACTGGCTACGTATAGAATAATAAAGAGAAGGGAACAAAGAAATTAGAAGTTCTGAGCTTCAGTACTCAAGAGAATGATGGTATCACTAGCAAATAAAGAAATGAAGAAGTCACTGATTTAGAACAGGTTTGGAAGAAGATAAGGTAATGTTTTCAATGTTAGTCATGTGGTATTCAAGGTAACAGTGAGACATCTAGATGGAAACGTGAGGCCATATAATACATATTCTTTTAGCCCAGCCATAGCGTTATTGCACAATAACAAAATACAGTCTACTGTGCTTTAAAAGGATGACTGAAATCCTCTTTCTGTTTGTTTTGACATGATGAGTAGAATGATGACATCATGATGACATGATGAGTATGCACTGTAAAAGTTTCAGTACTCATAGCACTTTAAACACTACTGACTTTTAACTGCATCACTGTGATTTGTAGCTCCCTGAGCAGCAGCGTAAAATGATGAGAGTGCCAGTATACTCTCTATCTTAACTACTCTGCCATTGTTGCCCCAAAACAGGCTCAGTCAATTTATAAATGAATGAGTATGGCAACATGATGAGTGAGGTGCATATAGGTATTTAATGGAAAGGGGCCAGAAATTCAAACTCCTATCAATGCACGAGATAATCATTGTTCTTCAAAGAGAGGAACTAGCCTATGTTGCACAGAACTTCAGAATGTCCCATCATATATATTCGTGTATACAGAAACGTTTACGAACTTGGAACCCAACTCCTTAGTATATATAAATACCACCCAAATCGCAGTTTTAACACACATGAATTTTTCATGAATGCAACTGCCATGTAAACTGAGGTAAACTTTATTTATTTATTTATTTTGGCTGCGCTGCGCGGCACGTGGAATCTTAGCTCCCCGACCAGGGATCGAACCCGCACCTCCTGCATTGCAAGCACAGAGTCTTAACCACTGGACCACCAGGGAATTCCCGAGGTAAACTTTAGCAAGAGTTGATCATTTCAGAAAATCATGTCATTGCTAGTAATGCCACTCACTGGTGGAATTTAGGTTGCTGATCAACACACTTGCCTATGTGCAAGTGTGATATAGTGATGCTGTAGGTACAAGTATCTAATTATTTCATTGTTTTCTCTATAGTCATTACCAAGCCTTTTCATTTTGAAATATAACTTTTTGTTATAATTTGTTTATAACCGTTTTCTAAATTTATTTCCTCTTAATAATAAAAGCATTATATTGGTATTTCTAAAATTATATGTGTAGGCTGATTATATTGTCCTTGAATTTCCATTTCAGGTAAATAAAGTATTATAAAATATTTGTTTAAAATTTTAAAAGAGTGGGGTTGGGTCTGATAGGGTTGAGAACCACTAGCCTTAGAAGATTTGCAAGTCAAGAGGCACACTGGTATTTTATCTTGGACCAGTTTGCCTAAAAGTAAATCCTCCAGTCTCCTGTCTAGGGAACATAAACCTACTGCAAGCATTTTGGGAGTTAAGAGGAGTCAAAGCTCTCCCTATTCAGTACCAAGACTTTCATTATACCTCTCCTTTCATCACCATCCCATTTTCTGTACAGACCCTCAAGCCCTGCTTTCAGTTATTCTAGAACCTAGAACTTCTATTTCATTCCCTCTAAAGAATAAATCTCCAGAATTCTCCCAAGGTAAGCCAGTGGTTATCACTTCATTATACCACATAAGGGAGAAAAATCTGGGAAGTTTAACTGCTTCTTCTGTAGACCTTCAACAATATTTGTTTTAGGTCTCACCTCACATCCCACTTTCAGAGACACCAGTGCCTCAACCTCCTGAGCCTTTCCAAGGTTCTTTAGTATAACATGATTTGTGCTTCTTAATTATTGGTTCTTTCTCTCCAACCAACAAGCTTAAGTTGTAACTGTTTAATGTCTAATGAAGGTAAACACATGTGTTTAACCTAGTATATTTAACTGGAAATTGCAGTTTTCTGTAAATATTTAAATATTTGTGTATTTAAGAAATCTATCAAAATTTTAGTTGTGATTTCTTTTTACATATTTTGGTATAAACAAGTTAATAAATGTTAAAGCTTGAATTGAATGGAAAATATTCCATAAAAAATAAAATGCCAACATGATTACAGTAAAAAAAAAAATAAAGCCTAAATAAATCAATAACTAAAGAAGAAATAGTAACAGCGTGGGCGTATGTATGCATATGCACACAAATATGGTTCAGTCACTTTTCCCTTTTGGTTTGTATGGAGGCAGATGGGGTAAGTGATAATGTAGAATGAGAGTCATCCAAATTTGGACACAGAGGTGAAAAAGTAACAGTAGAGAGTGGGGATATACTTTAACTAAATTAGTTTATGTAATTCTAAAACTCTTGCGGAGTACATGACATTTTTTCCAGTTCACAGATGAAGAATCTGAAGCTAAGAAAGATTAAGGAACTACTCCGAACTCATGGCTAATCATCCTTTCTGCTATACTTATTGTTGCTCTTTCATGTTTAATCCTACATTGAACAAATTATTCTATGGAACCAACTGTTCTTGTAGTGGAGGAAGAAGTACCAACAACTTTACCACTTGCCTCAAAGTACTGTGAGGGGGACAGTGTCATTCTTGTTATCTCCAGAGCCTAGTATAGTACCTATCACATTATGGGCATTTAATCATTGCTGAATGAATGAATTTTGGAATGAGAGAGTACAATTTGGTGGAACAAAATAACATGAGGTTAGTCAACAGAATTATTTAAATAAGAATTATAACCACTAAAGTAGCTGTTTAAAATGAAGTAGTAAAATCTAAAATAGAAAATACAAACTAAAAATTTTATTGCTATCTATTAAGTTACCCAAATATCACGTAACATACCAGTAAGTACTATATTCCAAAGTATCCCAGTCATATTAGATGACTCATATTAATACCAGCTTGGCAAAGACATAAGCCACCTGTCCTTTATACTTTGATAGTAAAATAAGCCAGTGATGGGGGAAGGTAATCAGGCAGATAAGATTTCAAAGGGAATATATTTCATAACACGTATTTCAGCCAACATCTGCTCCAAGCATATATACTACAGCATAAGAAAAATAGGGCTTCTCCTTTGCAACTCAAGGACTTTAAAAGAACATCCCATCCCATTTGCTGCCAATGTTATAGGCAACAAATTATTGCTACTGTTAACACTATTCTCTAAAATCTTTCATCTAGTATCAGGATACTTCTCTTCAGGTCACCTTCTGCTTTGTAGAACAAAGTAAGCTAAGTTGTTTGTTATGTTTCTGTACGTTTCCATAGCAAAGGTCTGTGCCTGCTTAATTTAACTAAAGCTGGAGGGTTAAAGCCTGAAGGTATATGACAGATTAAAGCAGCTTCAATAAGAGGAGTTCTATTATCAGTCCTGCTACATTACTTGGAGGGAGCGGATCTGAATATATTAGACACATGACAACACAATGTAGAGATAATAAAAAAACAAAATTAAATTTCCATAAATTGCTTCAAACTGAAAATATACATATAACAACATCATACAAAAAATCATCACCTGGAAATGAATCTTGGCGTATAATGAAATACAAAGTCTAGTTATGGAAAAAAATACTACAATCTCCATTTTAACTTTCAGTAACTTTTGGGATAAGACTCAAAATATTTATTCCTTCATAAAACTTATCACTGTATAATAAAGTATGTATGTAATTTTATCCCATATGTAGATTCAAGTAACCACCATAACAGTCATGATCCAGAACTCTTCCATTACCACAAAGGAACTCTCTTGTGCTACCCATTTACATTCACAGTCTTCAACCAGTTCCTGTTCCCTGGCAACCGCTAATCTAGTGTCATCTCTGTAGCTCTGCCATTTTGAGAATGTTATATATATAAATGGAATCACAGTATGTAACCATTTGAGATTGCCTTTTTTTCCACTCAGCATAGTTCCATGGAGAACCTTCCAACTTGTGTGTATCAACAGTTTGTTCCTTTTTATTGCTGAATGGTAGCTAGTGCATTGTATGGATATACCAGTTTGTTTAACTCTTCTTCCATTTGGTTTGTTTCTAATTTTTGACTAAGAAAAATGACACTACTATGAACCTTAAAGGTTATTGTGTGAACAAGTTTTTATTTTTCTGTGATAAATGCCAAATGTGATTCCTGGGTCATGTGGTAAATGCAAGTTTAGTTTTTTAAGAACCTGACAAACTATCTTGCGGAGTGGTTGTACCATTTTACATTCGTAACAGCAGTTTAGGTGGGATAAAGTTTCTTGGCATCCTTGCAGCATTTAGTATTATCACTATTTTTTTTTTCCTGTACATGGGCCTCTCACTGTTGTGGCCGCTCCCATTGCGGAGCACAGGCTCCGACACACAGGCTCAGTGGCCACGGCTCACGGGCCCAGCCGCTCCGCGGCATGTGGGATCTTCCTGGACCAGGGCACGAACCCATGTCCCCTGCATCAGCAGGCGGACTCTCAACCACTGCGCTACCAGGGAAGCCCTATCACTATTTTTTTATTTAACTGTTCTATAAGGCATATAGTGATATCTCATTGCGGTTTTAATTTGCATTTTTCTAATGGCTAATAATGTGGAAAATCTTTTCACATGCTTATTTGCCATCTTATCTCCTCCTTGGCAAAATGTCTGTTCATGTCTTGTGCCCATTTATAACTGAATTGTTTTTAAAATTTTATTTTATTTATTTATTTATTTTTGGCTGCACTGGGTCTTTGTTGCTGTGCACGGGCTTTCTCTAGTTGCGGAGAGAGGGGGCTACTCTTCGTTGCCGTGCGTAGGCTTCTCATTGTGGTGGCTTCTCTTGTTGCTCTAGAGCACAGGCTCAGTAGTTGTGGGTCACGGGCCCAGTTGCTCTGCGGCATGTGGGATCTTCCCGGACCAGGGCTCAAACCCGTGTCCCCTGCACTGGCAGGCAGACTCCCAACCACTGCGCCACCAGGGAAGCCCCCTGAATTGCTTTTTTACTGCTGAGTTTTCAAAGTTCTTTACCTATTCTAGATACAAGATCTTTGTCGGATATGTGGTTTGCAAATGTTTTCTCCCTGTCTATAGCCTGTCTTTGCCATCCTTTTATATTTTTTTTGCTATGCTGTGCAGCATGTGGAATCTTAGTTCCTCAAGCAGGGATTGAACCAGTACCCCCTGCATTGGGAGTGCGGAGTCCCAACGACTGGACCACCAGGGAAGTCCTCCATCCTCTTAATAGGATCTTTCACAGAGCTAAAGTTTTTAATTTTGATGAAGTCCAATTTATCTATTTTTTCTTCTAGTATCATGCTTTTGGTATCATGCCCGAGAACTTTTCTCATAGCTTGAGGTCCTGAAGATTTTCTCCTATGCTTTCTTCTAAAAGTTTTATGGTTTTACAATTCACATTTAATTTCACAATCCATTTTGAATTAATTTTTGTATAAGATGTGAGGTTTAGGTTAAGGTGGTTTTATTTGCTTAAAGATGTCCAACTGCTACAGCACCATTCGTTAAAAAGACAATGTAGGGCTTCCCTGGTGGCGCAGTGGTTGAGAGCCCGCCTGCCGATGCAGGGGACACAGGTTCGTACCCCGGTCCAGGAAGATCCCACATGCTGTGGAGCGGCTAGGCCCTTGAGCCATGGCCGCTGAGCCTGCGCGTCCGGAGCCTGTGCTTCGCAACGGGACAGGCCACAACAGTGAGAGGCCCGCGAACCGCAAAAAAAAAAAAAAAAAAGACAATGTAAAAGTTCTTAAAGAATATTCATCTTGGTCTATAAGCAGTATATTTTTTATTTAAATACAGTTGCCATTACCTATGCTAAATTAAAAATGGATGTAATTTCAAATGATTTTCACATTTTGAAAAATGAGAATAAAATGTTTCTGATAATTCCTAAAATACTAATACTTTTTGGACAAATGAAATCAAATTCTACTGTTGCATATTTCTTGTAATTCATTAACATGCCGTATTTCCTTTGGTCTCAGAGCCTTCTAAATCAACACTGCTCAACAGAACTCTCTGCAATGATGAAAATATTCTATATCTGAATTGTAAAAAAAAACCCATGATCCATGTCATATCAATTGTTGTGTAAGGTGTGAAGTTTAGGTTAAAGTTTATTTTCTTGTCTATGGATGTCCAATTGCTACAGCATCATTTGTTCAAAAGGCAATGTAGGGCTTCCCTGGTGGCATAGTGGTTGAGAGTCTGCCTGCCGATGCAGGAGACACGGGTTCGTGCCCCGGTCCGGGAAGATCCCACATGCTGCGGAGTGGCTGGGCCCGTGAGCCGTGGCTTCTGAGCCTGCGCGTCCGGAGCCTGTGCTCCGCAACGGGAGAGGCCACAACAGTGAGAGGCCCACGTACCGCAAAAAAAAAAAAAGGCAATGTAACCATTACCCACATTGGCTACCAAGCCTTGAAGTGTTGTTAATGCAAGTGAAGAACTGAATTTTAAATTTTAGTTGCTTTAAATTTAAATGTGGTTAGTGGCTGCTGAATTGGACAGTGTAGCTCTAAACCCTTTCCTCTGCTTAATACTTTCACTTCCTTAGTATTTAGCTTTTCCCTGGCTAATGTTTATTAATTAGCTAGGAACTTCACTCAAATAAGCAGTGCCTGATTCAACCCCTTCATCTGGGTTTTAGGTCCCTATTTGCTGTCAGAGAGATCTGAATTTCCCCCATTAAGGCTTTACCATACTTTTGTTATTATCTTGTTTGCAAACTTCACTGAACTAGAAATTTCATGAGAGTAGGAAACATGTCTGATTCCACTCCCCCTCTTGAATCCCCAGCTACAGTAACAAACTACCCTGAGTGTATTACATATTTGCAGACCATATTAATGAATAAGATTATTTACTTTGAATAAAAGTAAAAGTTAGTTTATTAGTTGGCTAGAAAGTAGGTGGTATTTTTCAACAGCTTCGTAGTTTGAGTTTTTAAAATTTCAAGAAATATATACTTCAGAAACTTCTTGGCTCTCACCATATAATTATATTGAGAACATCTGAAATCCTCCTTTGGGGAGTATCAGAAAGATTTCTAGAACTTGTGCTTAAGTGCTCTTTCTCTTTTCATTTTGATACAACACTGGCCAATGGAATGCTAACACAGCTCTTTAAAATGACAGCAATCAACCCAGATGAATTCTAAGATGCCAATGTAGATATCTTATTCTGCTGCATTTTCTCCATCAGGGTTCACAGAACATTGATCAAGCTGCTAAAAGAAGCCTAAGTAATAATAGCAAATAATATTTACTGAACATTTACTATGTTCTTTACATGCAATGTTTCATTTCATCCCCACATCAGCTCTTAGGTAGGTGATATTATTCTCATTCTACAAAAAAGGAATTGGAGGTAGTTCCCTCCATAATTAACTTCTATCACATCGTATTCTAATTTCCAATATAGCTCTTAATACATTCTAGTATTATTTTGTTTATTTGCTTATTGTCTCTGCTCAGTATAATGCAAGAAAGACCCATAAGGGCAGGGACCTTTTCTGTCTTATTTATCTCTGGATCCCCAGCATCTACAATATTGCCTATAATGTAGTGAGCAATCAAAAAATATTTATTGAATGAGTGAAAGGATAGGTGAATGAATAAACTAAGCAATGAATGATTCAATAAAAGGTCTAAAAAAGTTAAACTGCTTGGCCAAAGATACAGTACAGCTCAGGATTCAAACCCAAGCAGTATGACTGCAGAGCCCATACCAGTCATTGAGCTACTACTATTGACTCCTGAATGTACTTAAAGACCAACACCGTATAGCAAATGTGGACGAGAAGACAAGCTGACCACCAAAGATTTACGTATAGAACTGTATAGTGTATACCTTTCCTAGTCCTCTTGCAAATGAGTAGGGCCACTCATTTGCAAGTGATTACTACTGGACAGTGAGTAGTAATAATTGGTAGTAATTTCCAGGTTCATGTATCTTATGTGCCTTTCCTATACTTTCTTCCCTTTTCCCAGGGACCATGGAGGCTGTGTGCTGAACATGATTGTATCAAAAAATAGACCTTGTATTCAAAAGTGACAATACAAAAGAAAATAAACTTTTCTGTCACAAACCAATAAGAACTAGAGATTATTAGTCATAGTAGTTAGCCTACCACAATTAATCTAAAAGAGCTTAAACTAAAATGATGGTAAACAAGGTCCAAGATTTTTATCAGGAGCTCCAAACGTTGTAGAAACAGCACTTGTCTTTAAATCAAACACCAGGATTTCTAAAAAGGCTTATTCAGAGAATTAAAAGAGATAATGTGAAAGTACTTTATAAAATGAAAAGCACATGAAATTATAAGATAACTATAAGAGGCAACATGGTACAATGAAAGTGGAACAGCAGAGTCAAAAGACCTGGGTTTAAGATCTCTACCAATTACATTAAGTGTAATATTAAATCATCTGTACAATGTACCTGCCTTGCCCTTTTCAAAAAACTTTAGCAAATATTAAATATAAACTCTGAGAAAACATTTTGTAAACTACAAAGAACTACAAAAAAAATCAAATTTTGCAATTAGCAACAGAACAAATATGCAAAATGTCACTAAATTAGGCAATTTAAGAGCATATTGGTGTCTAGCATTTTTTGGATAAATGTCAACATTAAACTAAATTCTTTTAAAATTATTTGTTCTATAACCTAAACATTATTCTAAAAGATATGGAGACTCTATACTATGTTAAACCATCTAAAACAAAATTCAGAAAGTTAAGACCTGCAAGTCTCTTTGAATCCTAGGCCTGAAAATGTGTATTTTCATTAGAGAACTCCAATAAAAGTTATTGACTTTAATTAAACAGACAATTTTCCTAATTTGGATAAGAAAAATAATCTGATTAAGTACTCACTATACACTATGTTAACTTTATTAAAGATTAATTTCCTGACAAGTAAACAAGTTAGTTTCATTTTAAATTAAACTGCATCATTCTATTTACAATAGCCAGGACATGGAAGCAACCTAAGTGACCATCGACAGATGAATGGATAAAGAAGATGTGGCACATATATACAATGGAATATTACTCAGCCATAAAAAGAAACGAAACTGAGTTATTTGTAGTGAGGTGGATGGACCTAGAGTCTGTCATACAGAGTGAAGTAAGTCAGAAAGAGAAAAACAAATACCGTATGCTAACATATATATATGGAATCTAAAAAAAAAAAAGGTTCTGAAGAACCTAGGGGCAGGACAGGTATAAAGCCACAGACATAGAGAATGGACTTGGACTTGAGGACACGGGGAGGGGGAAGGGTAAGCTGGGACGAAGTGAGAGAGTGGCATGGATATATATACACACTACCAAATGTAAAACAGATAGCTAGTGGGAAGCAGCTGCATAGCACAGGGAGATCAGCTCGGTGCTTTGTGACCACCTAGATGGGTGGGATAGGGAGTGTGGGAGGGAGATGCAAGAGGGAGGGGATATGGGGATATATGTATATGTATAGCTGATTCACTTTGTTATACAGCAGAAACACACCATTGTAAAGCAATTATACTCCAATAAAGATGTTAAAAAAAATAAAAATTAAAAATAATTTAAACTGCATCTATTTCTCTATTGTGCTTGTATATTCTTAAGGCACTACAGAAATTTTTTACCCCCACCACACAAAAACATTGTGGAGTATGTAAAACCCAAAAAACCCCCTAGGAAGTTGGAAGAAGTTTCTTAACAGTGCTCTATAATTCTACAGTCCCTAACCATGAAGTATAAAAAGAAATAAGATTATATATATTTTTCATCTATCAGCCCAATTTGATAATAAAAGGACATTCAGTTTCTACTTTGTACTCTCCATCTATAAATTCATCAGATTACAGAAAATACAAGGAAGAAGTAGACAATGCCTGTATGGTTCAGTTTTTAAAAATTTTTTTTTGGCTGCGTTTGGTCCTCTTTGCTGCACACGGGATTTCTCTGGTTGTGGTGAGCAGGGGCTACTCTTTGTTGTGGTGCGTGGGTTTCTCATTGCAGTGGCTTCTCTTGTTGTGGAGCATGGGCTCTAGGCACATGGGCTTCAGGAGTTGTGGCACATGGGCTTAGTTGCTCCGCAGCATGTGGGATCACCCCAGACCAGGGATTGAACCCGTGTCCCCTGCACTGGCAGGCGGATTCTTAACCACTGCGCCACAAGGCAAGTCCCCCAGGGGATTTATAGTAGTGACACCCACACCTCAGTTTTCTTTTTCCCCTTCTAAAAGCCACACATTAAAGACTAGGATATTTAAAAAACAACTGAATATCTGGGGAAAATTAGAAAATAATCACCCATGGCCAGGGAAAGGCTCAAAAAAGACCAGAGAAGACCTTAAGTTTATACCTCAGGCTGATCCCTGGCAAAAAAAAAAAAAAAAAAAAAAACCAACAAAAAAACCAGCTTACGACAATAAAAAAGACAAAAACAAAAAAGAGCAAGCCCTGTGGAAGGGGGAGAATCTGATTTCTAGTTGTGAACAAAACTTTACAACTTAAGGAAGTAGAAAAAGAACAAACTAAACCTAAAGCCAGCAGAAGAAAGTAATAAACATTAGAGCAGAGGTAAATGAAACAGGAAACAGAAAAATACAGAAAAATCAATGAAACCAAAAGTTCGTTCTTTAAAAAGATCAAAATTGACAAACTTTTAGCTCAACAGACTAAGAAAAAAGGAGAAAATACCTGAATTACTAAAATTAGAAACGACACTACCAATTCTACAGAAATAAAAAGGATTAGGGCTTCCCTGGTGGCGCAGTGGTTAAGAATCTGCCTGCTAATGCAGGGGACACAGGTTCGAGCCCTGGTCTGGGAGGATCCCATGTGCTGCAGAGCAATTAAGCCTGTGCACCACAACTACTAAGCCTGAGCTCTAGAGCCCGCAAGCCCAACTACTGAAGCCCGTGCACCTAGAGCCCGTGCTCTGAAACAAGAGAAGCCACTGCAATGAGAAGCCCACGCTCTCTGCAACTAGAGAAAGCCCATGCACAACGAAGACCCAACGCAGCCAAAAAAATAAAATTAATTAATTAATTATTTTAAAGAAAGGATTATAAGAGAGTACTATGAACAACTGTATACCAGCAAACTGGATAACCTACATGAAGTGGACAAATTCCTAGAAACACAAACCCTTAAAACTAAACCACAAAGAAACAGACAATCTGAATATTCCTTTAACTAGTAAGAAGATGGAACCGGTAATTAGAAATCTCCTCACAGGGGCTTCCGTCGTGGCACAGTGGTTAAGAATACGCCTGCCAATACGGGGACATGGGTTTGAGCCTGGTCTGGGAGGATCCCACATGCTTCGGAGCAACTAAGCCCATGTGCCACAACTACTGAGCCCTGGTGCCTAGAGCCCGTGCTCCGCAACAAGGGAAGCCACCACAATGAGAAGCCCACGCACCACACCAAAGAGTAACCCCCACTCGCTGCAACTAAAGAAAGCCTGCGCGCAGAAACGAAGACCCAATACAGCAAAAAAAAAAAAAAAAAAAAAAATTTCCTGACAAAGCAAAGCCCTGGACCCAGTGAATTCAACCAAACATTTAAAGAAGAACTAATACCGATCTTCTTCAAACCTTCAAATAAATTGAAGAGGAGGGAACACTTCCTAACTCATTCCATGGAGTCAGCATTACCCTGATATCAAAGCCAGACAAAGACAATACAAGAAAACTACAGACCAATATCCCTTATGAGCACTGATGAAAAATCCTCAACAAAATACTGGCAAACCAAATTCTGCAGCATATTTGAAGAATTATACACCATGACCAAGTGGGATTTATTCCCAGAATGCAAGAATGGTTCAACACATGAATATCAATCAATGTAATAAACCAACATTAACATAATGAAGGGGAAAAAAAAAATCACATGATTATCTCAACTGGTTCAGAAAAAGCATTTGGCAAAATTCAATACCCTTTCATGATAAAAACACTCAATAAGGTAGGAATAGAAGGAAAATATCTCAAAATAATAAAAGCCATATATGAAAAACCCATTTGGGACTTCCCTGGTGGTCCAATGGGTAAGACTCCATGCTCCCAATGCAGGAGGCTCAGGTTCAATCTCTGGTCGAGGAATTAGATCCCACATGCATGCCGCAACTATGAGTTCGCATGCAGCAACTAAGAAGTCCACATGCCACAACTAAAAACATGTGGCAATGAAGATCCCACGTGCCACAACTAAGACCTGGTGAAGGAGGGAGGGAGGGAGGATAGGAGGAAGGGAGGAAGGGAGGGAGGGAGGGAGGGAGGGAGGAAGGAAGCCCCACAGCAAACATCATACTCAAAAAAACTGAAAGTTTTTCCTCTACGATCAGGAACAAGTAATGATGCTTGCTTTCACCACTTCTTTTCAACACAGTACTGGAAGTTCTAGCCAGAGCAATTAGGCAAGAAAAAGAAATAAAAGGTATCTAAATTGGAAAGGAAGAAGCAAAATTATCTGTTCTTAGATGATATAATCTTATATATAGAAAACCCTGGGCTTCCCTTGTGGCACAGTGGTTAAAAATCTGCCTACCAATGTAAGGGACACAGGTTCGAGCCCTGGCCCGGGAAGATCCCACATGCCGTGGAGCAACTAAGCCCGTGCGCCACAACTACTGAGCCTGAGCTCTACAGCCCACAAGCCACAACTACTGAGCCCACGTGCCACAACTACTGAAGTCTGTGCACCAGAGCCTGTGCTCCACAACAAGAGAAAGCTACAACAATGAGAAGCCCACGCAGCACGATGAAGAGTACCCCCACTCACCACAACTAGAGAAAGCCCGTGCACAGCAACGAAGACCCAACACAGCTAAAAATTAATTAATTAATTTAAAAAACAAAGGAAACCCTAATGATTCTACCAAAACAAAAACAAAAACCGCTAGAGATAATAAATGAATTCAACAAAGTAGCAGGACACAAAGTCAACACATGAAAATCAGTTGCATTTCTACACACAAACAGTGAACAACCTGAAAAGGAAATTATGAAAACAATTCCATTTACAATAGCATCAAGAAGAATAAAATACCTAGGAATTAACTCAATCAAAGGGGTTACAGTTTTACACAATGAAAACTATACAACATTGCTGAAAAAAATTAAAGAAGACAGGAATAAATGGAAAAACATCCCATGTTCATGGACTGGAAGATTTATTATTGTTAACATGTCAATACTACCTAAAGCAATCTACAGATTCAATGCAGTCTGCATAAAAATCTCAAAGACATTTTTTGAGGAATAGAAAAATCCATCCTAAAAGTCATATGGAATCTCAAGGGACGCTGAATAGCCAAGACAATCTTCAAAAAAAAGAACAAAACTGAAGACCCATGCTTTCAGATTTCAAAGCTTACTACAAAGCTACCGCAATCAAAACACTGTGGAACTAGCACAGACAGACACAGAGACAATTGGGACAGAATAGAGAGCCTAGAAATAAACCCTTGCACATATGGTCAAATGTTTTTGTTTTGTTTTGTTTTGGTTTTGACTGTACCACACAGGGATCTTAGTTCCCTGGTCAGGGATTGAACCTGGGCCCTGGCAGTGCAAGTGCCAAGTCCTAACCACTGGACTGCCAGGGATGATTTTTAACAACGTTAAGACTATTCAATGAGGAGAGGAGAGTCTTTTCAACAAATGATGCTGAGAAAACTGGGTAACTACATGCAAAAGAATAAGGCTAGACCCTTACCTAACACCATATACAAAAATTAACTCAAATGGAGAAAAGACCTAAATGTATGATTTTAACTATAAAACTCTTAGATAATCTTTTTTTTTTTGGGCCACCGCCGTGAGGCTCGTGGGATCTTAGTTCCTTCATCAGGGACTGAACCCAGGCCCCCTGCAGTGAAAGGGCTGAGTACTAACCATTGGATAATCTTAATCAAAATCCCAGCAGGTTTTTTTTTAAATTTTGGGGGTGTGGTGGGTAGAGATTGACAAGCTGACTCTACAATTCATACAGAAATGCAAAGGACCTAGAATAACCAATACAATCCTAAAAAAAGACCCACACTATCAAATATCAAGATTTACTATAAAGAAATTGTAATTAATGCAATGTAGTAATGGTACTAAGACAGAACAAATAGTCCAATGGCACAGAATGAAGAGTTAGGGAAGAGAGCCACAGATATACGGCTGGGCACCTGATTTATGACAAAGGCACCAATGTCGTAGAGTAGAAAAATGATGGGCTTTTCAATAATGGTACTGGATCAACTTCTATCCATAAGAAAACAAAATGTATCTTAATCTTTACCTTTAATTCATATACAAAAATTAATTTGAGATAGATCACAGACCTATATGTAAAAGGTAAAGTAATAAAGCTTCCAGAATAAAACACAGGAAACTATCTTCATAACCTTGGAGCAAGCAAAGATTCTTCAAAAGGTATGAAAGCACTTTCCATGGAAAACAAGACTGATAATTTGGAGTTCATTAAAAACTTCCATTTATCAAAAGACACAATTAAGAAAGTGAAAAAGCAAGCAACAGACTAGGAAAAGAAATGTCATTTGCCATACATATATCTGACAAAGGACTTATATTCAAATATTAAAAACTCCTACAAATCAATAAGAAAAAGAGACAATTTAAAAATTGGTCAAGAGATGTGAACAGACACTTCACAAAAAGGACAGCCAAATGTCTGATAAAAATATGAAAAGATGTTCAACATCACTGGTTATCAAGAAACAACAATTTAAAAAAAAAAAAAGAAAGAAACAACAATTTAAAACCAGTGTGATACCTCCACATCCCTGTCAGAATGGTTAAAATTAAAAGACAAGAACCAAGTGCTGGTATTATTGGTGAGGATGTAGAGTACCTGGAACTTTCATATATGGCTGGTCAGAAGTAAAAACTGGTACAGCTCCTTTGAAAAACCAGCAATTGCACTCTGAGACATATAAACATATACCAAAAACATGTGAATGCTTCGTCCATCAAAAGATATGTGTGAAAAAAAGCATACAACAGCTTTACTCATGATATATGAAAACTGGACACAAACCAAGTGTCAATGAACAGAACGACAGATAAAGAAATTGTAGTAAATTCATACGATGGAATATTATACAGCAATTTTTTTCAAACTACAAAAAAACTCAAACTGGATGAATTTCACGCTCCTGTGTTGAATAAATGAAGCTAGACAGAAAACAGAACATTTTGTATGAGTCCATTTATTAGCAACTCATGAATAAAAAAACTAATCAATGATAATAAATGGTCAGAAGCACAGTTACCTTTGGTTGGAAGATATAAACTGGGAAGGGCACAAGGGAGTCTTCTGGGGTGCTTAAAACATTCTATATCTTAACCTGTTTGTAGTTTTACGTGTGCGTGAGTATGTGTGTGCGTGTGTCTGTGTGTGTATGAAAAATTCATTGAGCTATACATGTTAATATTTGTGTACTTTAATGATGCATTCCCATACAGCAGTAAAACATTTTTTAAAAGTCTGCACATACAGAAAAAAATCAAGGCATTTTTCCCAGGCTTGAGAACCAAGCACACCACTCTTATGTGTAATGGTCAGATTGGTCTGGAATGGCAATTGGTGTCATCCTCTTTCTCTTTCTGAATATTAAAAAATTCTCAGAACATCCAGTCCCTACCATCAGTAAACTTACACAAGCCTCTTAGATAGCCTCATCCACCAGAGGGCAGACAGCAGAAGCAAGAAGAACTACAATCACGCGGCCTGTGGAACAAAAACCACATTCACAGAAAGATAGACAAGATGAAAAGGCAGAGGGCTATGTACCAGATGAAGGAACAAGATAAAACCCCAGAAAAACAACTAAATGAAGTAGAGATAGGCAACCTTCCAGAAAAAGATTTCAGAAGAATGATAGTGAAGATGATCCAGGACCTCGGAAAAAGAATGGAGGCAAAGATTGAGAAGATGCAAGAAATGTTTAACAAAGACCTAGAAGAATTAAAGAACAAACAAACAGAGATGAACAATACAATAACTGAAATGAAAACTACACTAGAAGGAATCAATAGCAGAATAACTGAGGCAGAAGAATGGATAAGTGACCTGGAGGACAGAATGGTGGAATTCATTGCTGTGGAACAGAATAAAGAAAAGAATGAAAAAAAATGAAGACAGCCTAAGAGACCTATGGGACAACATTAAACGCAACATTTGCATTACAAGGGTCCCAGAAGGAGGACAGAAAGAGAAAGGACCAGAGAAAATATCTGAAGAGATTATAGTTAAAAACTTCCCTAACATGGGAAATGAAATAGCCACCCAAGTTCAGGAAGCACAGAGGGTCTCATACAGGATAAACCCAAGGAGAAACACGCCGAGACACACAGTAATCAAATTGGCAAAAATTAAAGACAAAGAAAAGTTATTGAAAGCAGCAAGGGAAAAATGACAAATAACAGATATGGGAACTCCCATAAGGTTAACAGCTGATTTCTCAGCAGAAACTCTACAAGCCAGAAGGGAATGGCATGATATAGCTAAAGTGATGAAAGGGAAGAACCTACAACCAAGATTACTCTACCCAGCAAGGATCTCATTCAGATTTGATGGAGAAATCAGAAGCTTTACAGACAAGCAAAAGATAACAGAATTCAGCACCACCAAAACAGCTCTACAACTAATGGTGAAGGAACTTCTCTAAGTGGGAAACACAAGAGAAGAAAAGGACCTACAAAAACAAACCCAAAACAATTAAGAAAATGGTCATAGGAAAATGCATATCGATAATTACCTTAAATGTGAATGGACTAAATGTTCCAACCAAAAGACACAGGCTTGCTGAATGGATACAAAAACAAGACCCATCTATATGCTGTCTACAAGAGACCCACTTCAGACCTAGGGACACATTCAGACCAAAAGTGAGGGGATGGAAAAAGATATTCCATGCAAATGGAAATCAAAAGAAAGCCGGAGTAGCAATACTCATATCAGATAAAACAGACTTTAAAATAAAGAATGTTACAAGAGACAAGGAAGGACACTACATAATGATGAAGGGATCAATCCAAGAAGATATAACAATTATAAATATATATGCACTCAACACAGGAGCACCTCAATACATAAGGCAACTGCTAAAAGCTATAAAAGAGGAAATCAACAGTAACACAATAATAGTGGCAGACTTTAACACCTCACTTACACCAATGGACAGATCATACAAAATGAAAATAAATAAAAAAACAGAAGCTTTAAATGACACAATAGACCAGATAGATTTCATTGATATTTATAGGACATTCCATCCAAAAACAGCAGATTACACTTTCTTCTCAAGTGTGCACAGAACATTCTCCAGGATAGATCACATCTTGGGTCACAAATCAGGCCTCAGTAAATTTAAGAAACTTGAAATCATATCAAGCATCTTTTCTGACCACAACACTATGAGATTAGAAATGAATTACAGGGAAAAAAACGTAAAAGAATACAAACACAAGGAGGCTAAACAATACGTTACTAAGTAACAAAGAAATCACTGAAGAAATCAAGAGGAAATCAAAAAATACCTAGAGACAAATGACAATGAAAACACGATGGTCCAAAACCTATGGGATGCAGCAAAAGCAGTTCTAAGAGGGAAGTTTATAGCTATACAAGCCTACCTCAAGAAACAAGAAAAATCTCAAATAAACAATCTAACCTTACACCTAAAGGAACTAGAGAAAGAAGAACAAACAAAACCCAAAGTTAGCAGAAGGAAAGAAATCATAAAGATCAGAGCAGAAATAAATGAAATAGAAACAAAGAAAACAATAGCAAATATCAATAAAACGAAAAGCTGGTTCTTTAGAAGATAAACAAAATTGATACACCATTAGCCAGAATCATCAAGAAAAAGAGGGAGAGGACTCAAATCAATAAAATTAGATAAGAAAAAGGAGAAGTTACAACAGACACTGCAGAAATACAAAGCATCTTAAGAGACTACTACAAGCAACTCTATGCCAATAAAATGGACAACCTGGAAGAAATAGACAAATTCTTAGAAAGGTATAATCTTGCAAGACTGAACCAGGAAGAAACAGAAAATATGAACAGACCAATCACAGGTAATGAAATTGAAACTGTGATGAAAACTCTTCCAACAAACAAAAGTCCAGGACCAGATGGACTCACAGGTGAATTCTATCAAACATTTAGAGAAGAGCTAACACTAATCCTTCTCAAACTCTTCCAAAGAATTGCAGAGGAAGGAACACTCCCAAATCATTCTATGAGACCACCATCACCCTGATATCAAAACCAGACAAAGATACTACAAAAAAAGAAAATTACAGACCAGTATCACTGATGAATATAGATGCAAAAATCCTCAACAAAATACTAGCAAACAGAATCCAACAACACATTAAAAGGATCATACACCATGATCAAGTGGGATTTATCCCAGGGATGAAGGATTCTTCAATAAACGTAAATCAATCAATGCGATACACCATATTAACAAACTGAAGAATAAAAACCATATGATCATCTCAATAGATGCAGAAAAAAGCTTTCGACAAAATTCAACACCCATTTATGATAAAAACTCTCCAGAAAGCAGGCAAAGAGGGAACCTACCTCAACATGATAAAGGCCATATACGACAAACCCACAGCAAACATCATTCTCAATGGTGAAAAACTGAAAGCACTTCCTTAAGATCAGGAACAAGACAAGGATGTCCACTCTCACCACTATTATTCAGCATAGTTTTGGAAGTTCTAGCCACGGCAATCAGAGAAGAAAAAGAAATAAAAGGAATACAAATTGGAAAAGAAGAAGTAAAACTGTCACTGTTTGCAGATGACATGATACATGTATCATGATACATGATACTATACATACAGAATCCTAAAGATGCTACCCGAAAACTACTAGAGCTAATCAATGAATCTGGTAAAGTTGCAGGATACAAAATTAATGCACAGAAATCTCTTGAATTCCTATACACTAATGATGAAAAATTTGAAAGAGAAATTAAGGAAACACTCCCATTTACCATTGCAACAAAAAGAATAAAATACCTAGGAATAAACCTACCTAGGTAGACAAAAGACCTGTATGTTGAAAACTATAAGAAACTGATGAAAGAAATTAAACATGATACCAACAGATGGAGAGATATACCATATTCTTGGATTGGAAGAATCAATATTGTGAAAATGACTATACTACCCAAAGCAATCTACAGATTCAATGCAATCCCTATCAAATTACCAATGGCATGTTTTACGGAACTAGAACAAAAAATCTTAAAATTTGTATGGAGACACAAAAGACCCCAAATAGCCAAAGCAGTATTGAGGGAAAAAGACAGAGTGGGAGGAATAAGACTCCCTGACTTCAGACTATACTACAAAGCTACAGTAATCAAGACAATAGGGTACTGGCACAAAAACAGAAACACAGATCAATGGAACAAGATAGAAAGCCCAGAGATAAACCCACGCACCTACGGTCAACTAATCTATGACAAAGGAGGCAAGGATATACAATAGAGAAAAGACAGTCTCTTCAGTAAGTGGTGCTGGGAAAACTGGACAGCTACATGTAAAAGAATGAAATTAGAACACTCCCTAACACCACACACAAAACTAAACTCAATATGGATTCTAGACCTAAATGTAAGACCGGACACTATAAAACTCTTAGAGGAAAACATAGGAACAACACTCTTTGATATAAATCACATCAAGGTCTTTTTTAATCCACCTCTTAGAGTAATGGAAATAAAAGCAAAACTAAGCAAATGGGACCTAATGAAACTTAAAAGCTTTTGCACAGCAAAGGAAACCATAAACAAGACGAAAAGACAACCCTCAGAATGGGAGAAAATATTTGAAAATGAATCAACGAACAAAGAATTAATTTCCAAACTATATAAACAGCTCATGAAGCTCAATATTAAAAAAACAAACAACCCAATCTAAAAATTGGCAGAAGACCTAAATAGACATTTCTCCAAAGAAGACATACAGATGGCCAAGAAGTACATGAAAAGCTGCTCAACATCACTAATTATTAGAGAAATGCAAATCAAAACTACAAGGAGGTATCACCTCACACCAGTTAGAATGGGCATCATCAGAAAATCTACAAACAACAAATGCTGGAGAGGGTGTGGAGAAAAGGGAACCCTCTTGCACTGTCGGTGGGAATGTAAATTGATACAGCCACTATGGAGAACAGTATGGAGGTTCCTTAAAAAACTAAAAATAGAATTACCATATGACCCAGGAATCCCACTACTGGGCATATAAACAGAGAAAACCATAATTCAAAAAGACGCATGCACCCCAATGTTCATTGCAGCACTATTTACAATAGCTAGGATATGGAAGCAACGTAAATGCCCATCAACAGACGAATGGATAAAGCAGATGTGGTACATATATACAATGGAATATTACTCAGCCATAAAAAGGAACAAAACTGGGTCATTTGTTGAGACGTGGATGGATCTAGAGACTCTCATACAGAATGAAGTAAGTCAGAATGAAAAAAACAAATATTGTATATTAACGCATATATGTGGAACCTAGAAAAATGGTACAGATGAACCAGTTTGCAGGGCAGAAATTGAGACACAGATGTAGAGAACAAACGTATGGACACCAAGGGGGGAAGTGGTGGTGGGGTGGTGGTGGTGGTGAATGAATTGGGCGATTGGGATTGACATGTATACACTGATGTTATAAAACTGATGACTAAGAAGGACCTGCTGTTTAAAAAAAGTAAAATAAAATTTAAATATTAAAAAAAAAATTCTCAGAATAGTGTAGAAATCTTACAAATATTCTTCTTAGTTCCTAGAGAGGGGCCACCTCTGCTGGTGGAAAAAATGTGGTCTCAGAAGTGGGCATGCACAAATAGAGTGTTCCGTACAAAGCATACAGCTCTGCAAGTGTGGTAGAGTATGTACAATCAGGAATGTTTCTTTTTCAATTTGGCATGACCTGCTCTCATCATATAATGCTTATTTTCCTCTTGATATTAGAAAAAGAAAAAGAACTTCTGGATAAAGACAATGAAATGAAGTAGTATCACAATATTCTTCCCCTAATACCTAACAAAATAAACAAAATGTATATGTGGGGGGGGGGGTAGGAAACAGCCAAAAATCTACCAGTAATAACCAAACAAAGAACAACTTTGAGCTATAAATTTCAAAAGGGCAAGGGGGTGGTGAGGACTGTGAAACAGAAGACTCTGATGCAGTGTGGCAGAGCTGCTAACCAATCCATACCTTCACTCACCAGGAACGGTAATAGGAAAAGTGAGCAAATAAAATTAAAGAGTAAATTAATGGAATAAAAGTAATAAAGTGGGAAAATAAAATAGTAGAGAATGCGAACTAATTTGTAGCAAAGTAGATCAAAGTTCTAAGTAGGCAACTCTGAGGCAAGTCAAGGAAAAACTCTGCCTCACGAAGAAAAGATCCTGCATTCTGCTCCAGGGCCTTTGGCAAAGGCAAAAAAGATCAGAAGTGCTTACATCTTCTAGAACTCTGTGTTGTACAAGAGGAACAAGCAAAACTCATGAAAATATGATACATACTAACATACTGGGACTGGGCCACATACATGATATTGTTCACTTTCTTGAGCCAAACCCAACAAGGCCTATCCTAAACTAATTCTCTACCTCTTTACCCCAATCGCCTCAGGCTATAGACCAAAACTCTCAAACAAAATGGGAGGAAAAGACAAGGCAATTAGGCAACCATAATATACATGGTTTGTTTTTGTTTTTATTTAAGGAAAAAAGTAGGAAATTATGCAAAAGACAGTTGAAAATACAATAAAAATTAAAACAAAACCTCCCCTCAACACACACACACAGGAAACAGAACACAGAAATTGACTGCTGGTGAATGCTCCACACTAAAAGATTCAAGAATATAAATTCAATAAATCATGAGACCAAATATAATGATAAAATATCAAATGAGTGGTAAGTGGAGCCAAGGAACCAATTTAAAATTCAAAACACAAAACACCGTCGCAGGGGGCTTCCCTGGTGGCGCAGTGGTTGAGAGTCTGCCTGCCGATGCAGGGGACACGGGTTCGTGCCTCGGTCTGGAAAGATCCCACATGCCACAGAGTGGCTGGGCCCATGAGCCATGGCCACTGATCCTGCGCATCTGGAGTCTGTGCTCGCAACGGGAGAGGCCACAACAGTGAAAGGCCCGAGTACCGCAAAAAAAAAAAAAAAAAAAAAAAAATCCGCCTGCCAATGCAGGGGACACGGGTTCGAGCCCTGGTCTGGGAATATCCCACATGCCGCGGAGCAACTAAGCCTGTGGGCCACAACTACTGAGCCTGTGCTGTAGAGCCCGCAAGCCACAACTACAGAAGCCCGCATGCACAGAGCCCGTGCTCCACAAGAGAAGCCACCGCAATAAGAAGCCTGCGCACCGCAACGAAGAGCATCCCCCACGTGCCGCAACTAGAGAAAGCCCACGGGCAGCAACGAAGACCCAATGCAGGAAGGAAGGAAGGAAGGGAGAGAGGGAGGGAGGGAGGGAGGAAGGAAGGAAGGAAGGAATAAATAAATAGGTTTACTAAAAAAAAAAATACATTAAAGTATCCCGAGAAAAGAACATAGATATGGAGGACTGACAAAGAAGTCAACATGTGAATAGTAACTGGAGCCTCTGAAGTAAAGACAAAACATACAGAACAGGAAATATATAGATACATAATGTAGAAAATTTTTCTTGCAGGAAGGAAGAATCTCAATTTGAAAGGGAACATCAGAGGTAGTGGGGAAGACTGAAAAAGAAACATCAACCTCCAGACATACTCTGGTTAAGTAATTTCAAGTATAATGAATGATATAATTTCTAAAGAAACAAGTTAGAAAAAAAATAAGTCACTCACAAGGAGAATATAAAACACTGATAATATTCAAAGTGTTAGTCTCCCTTTAAGCAGGGAGCCCTGGCAGTGGAAGGACCTGAGTCCTAACCACCAGACTGCCAGGGAATTCCCCCGCCCCAGCCCCGTTTTTTTGGCAGGGAATCAGTTTTTAATTAAAGGAATACTGTGGAAACAAATCACTTGTACTCCCAAAAGATTTTGTTCATTTAAGCACTTGTAAATAACTTCTTTCAAAAGACAAAGATACAAGAAATGGGGAATTCCCTGGCAGTCTCAGTGGTTAGGACTCTGCACTTTCACTGTCAGAGCCTGGGTTCAATCCCTGGTCCGGGAACTAAGACCTCACAAGCTGCTTGGTGCAGCCATTTATAAACAAAGATGGGGGTGGGGGCTTCCCTGGTGGTCCAGGGGTAAAGAATCCACCTTACAATGCAGGGGACTCTGGTTCGATCCCTGGTCAGGGAACTAAGATTCCACATGTCGTGGGGCAACTAAGCCCGCATGCCACAACTACTGAGCTCGCGCACCTCAACTAGAGCCTGTGTGCAGCAAACTACAGGGCCCACGAGCTCTGGAACCCGTGCACCACAACTACAGAGCCGAAGCGCCCTGCAGCCTGAGCGTCACAACTAGAGAAGAGAAAACTTGGGCTTCCCTGGTGGCGCAGTGGTTGAGAGTCCGCCTGCCGATGCAGGGGACACGGGTTCGTGCCCCGGTCCGGGAGGATCCCACATGCCGTGGAGCGGCTGGGCCCGTGGGCCATGGCTGCTGGGCCTGCGCGTCCGGAGCCTGTGCTCTGCAACGGGAGAGGCCACAACAGTGAGAGGCCCGCGTACCGCAAAAAAAAAAAAAATTACACTTAGAGAAGAGAAAACCCACATGCCACAGCTAGAGAAGCCATGAAGAGCCCACATGCCACAACAAATGATCCTGCATGCCTCAATGAAGATCCCGCGTGCTGCAACTAAGACACAACGTAGCCAAAAGTAAATAAATTAAATAAAATAAATAATAAACATTTTAAAATAAATTTTAAAATTTTCTGAAAAAGAAAAGAAAAAAAGATACAAGAAATGAAGCAAAGAAACCTTCTCCGAAATTAAGCTGTCATTAAGAACAAACTGTAACTGATAACAAAGGGTAAAATTCCTATGTTGAGTTTTCCTGACCTTTTTTCTTTCAGTTTTATTGAGCTATAATTGACATACAGCACTGTAAATTTAAGGTATACAGCGTAATTACTTGATTTACACATACTGCAAACTGATTACCATGATAAATTTAATTAACATCCATGACTTTATACAGTTATATGGGGGAGGGGTTTTTCTTGTGATGAGAACTACTCTCTTAGCAACTTTCAAATATACCATACAACAGTGTTAACTACATTCACCATGTTGTACATTACATCCCCACTACTTATTTGTCTTATAACTGGAAGTTTGTACCTTTTGACTACCCTCATCCAGTCCCCCCCACCAACCCTCTGCCTCTGGTAACCACAAATCTGATCTCTTTTTCTAGAAATGACATTTCTTGCTACAAGTCATTTAAAAACCCACCTAAAATGTAAAGGTTTGCTTGTTAAGAACTATAAAACATGTTTAGATAATGACAATAAATCACAAAGCATGGCTGGTATAGGAAATGATAGCCCATAAACTGTATTAGCTCAAATTTACTTCAGATATAATTAATTTCTCCACTACAATACCCAATGCCATAAGACAAGTACTGAGAGAAAAAAATGAGTATCAAGATTATTATACATAGCCATTCTGATGTTTGAGTATATAAAGGCAACAAATAAACATTCTCAATCTTGAAAGAATGCAAGGAATATAGAAACCAAAGGCCTCCTTAAACAAACAAAAACACTTGAAAAAGAAAAAATAAAAAAGAATTAGTAGTAATCACTGAATCCAACTATCTACACATATAGGACTAAGCTAAATAACAGGAGTGGTGGGACATGAGGCAGGGAGATGTCTATAGATCTGAAAGGAAGAATAATATAAGCATCAAAATTCAGGAGGTAGAGGGTAGTGTACGTGGGCCTCTCACTGTTGTGGCCTCTCCCGTTGCTGAGCACAGGCTCCGGACGCGCAGGCTCAGCGGCCATGGCTCACGGGCCTAGCCGCTCCGCGGCATGTGGGATCTTCCCTGACCGGGGCACGAACCCGTGCCCCCTGCATCGGCAGGCGGACTCTCAACCACTGAGCCACCAGGGAAGCCCCCATATAGTTTTATTTCTGTTTCATTTTTTAAATGTTTCATTCAAGTAAAATTAAAGTTAATATTCAATTCTTTTTTTTTTTTAATAATTTTATTTATTTATTTATTTTTGGCTGTGTTCGGTCTTCGTTTCTGTGCGAGGGCTTTCTCTAGTTGCGGCGAGAAGGGGCCACTCTTCATCGCGGTGCGCGGGCCTCTCACTATCGCGGCCTCTCTTGTTGCGGAGCACAGGCTCCAGACGCGCAGGCTCAGTAGTTGTGGCTCACGGGCCTAGTTGCTCCGCAGCATGTGGGATCTTCCCAGACCAGGGCTCGAACCCGTGTCCCCTGCATTGGCAGGTAGACTCTCAACCACTGCGCCACCAGGGAAGCCCAATATTCAATTCTTATGAGTCAAAACTTACATATTATATTTTATACACTCGAATATTATATAATTATAATAATTTCACTTTAATTTTCTAATAAATTCAAATAAAAATTAATTACAAAGATGTTCAACATAATCTTATCCTTAAAAAAAGTCCATGCATTTTTCTAGTCATCCATCTAGTCTTCCACTAAACATACACATAGAGAATTATCTGGAATGTTAATCAAATGTTAACAACTGCTTATTTCTGAGGGGGTTAGATTTTAGGTATTTTATTGCTTTATTCTTTCTACTTTTCTGTATTATTTGGACTTTAAACAAGCATGTATTGTACTTATAAACATAACACAATTTTTTCTTTTTTAGATCAGAAAAACAACTATTTGACCATTATAATCTTTCCCCAGAGTTTCACCAGCTGGAGAGTCAGTCCAGGAAGAATATCTTTTAGCCTAGCAAAAAAAAAAACCTCAATGCGGAAGTGCTGCTATATCAACAAGGACACAAAACCTCAATGTAAGCTTTCTAGGTTTGAAAATTTTCTCTCTTCGGGCTCAGCAGTACCTGACTGAATAGACCATATCATTAACAGATGTATGGTATCTGCAGAAACACCCCCAAAATCTCATACCTTCACAACAGGATGTCCCCCAGTAGACGCTTTCACTGCTCCTCGGCTACCTTCAGTTTCATAATGGGCTCGATGATGAGTTTTAGGTTGCACTTCTATTTTCAGTTCATATTGTCCAAAATGAGTTGGTAAAGGCCAGTCTAGTGGAGGTAATGAAGACGTGCTATAAACAAAACACACAAAGATGCATTTCACCACGCTAGTATTGTCAAGCAATGATTCAAATTACTTGCACCAACATTTCTTCCCATGATCATTGAAGCAAAGTATTCAAAAAATAAAAAAAAAAAACATCACTTAATAAGTTATAACACTGGATATGGTGGGTGTTTAAGAAATAATTCTTTAACCTGAAGAATAAAATCAATTTTATCTACTTTTTAGTTTCGTATATATATTTTTTAAAAGGATAAATTCTAACATTTCATAAACTGTAACTTTCTCAAATATGTGTATATAATTACAAAAACAATCAAAATTTAAACAGCTTAAAGGGGAGAGGTTCATTTAGATATATTAGCATTGAAAATATGGCATTAGAAAAGAAACAACTTCTACGTCCACAGGTCAAATATTAACGGACCCAAACCTAGAATGATTTGTATTAGAAAGTAATATCTTCTTAATGATTGGTGAAATGGGACTTTAAAGGTCTCTTCTACCTTTGAAATGCTATCATGCCTACAGTAAATTCCTAAATCATTTCATTACTTCCTTGAATGTCCTCAGCCTAGCTTTACCAGCTACTCTGAAGCTCAAAGGTATTAATTTTTATTAGTCTGAAGCAACAACTCAACTTCATCAACTCTCAGCGAGTTTCTGCACTTGTTCAAGCAAACCCCTAAAAAGATTAAGATAATTTTCAGATGCAGAGTGATGGGCTCAAAGGAATCTTCAATACCATAATTCCACATTACATTTTTCTAAAGATCTAGATCCAGAAATAAACATTCATACCAACAAAAAAAATTTTTAAGAAAAGTAAACAGACCCAACTCCATGTGGGGATTTAATACATGGTAAGTTGTCTTTTCTAATCAATTATAGACTAGATTGATTCTATAAATGGCATTGTGGTAACTGATAAGCCATTTAGAAAATAAAGTCATTACAATAGTCTTCACTCCAGTCCTTAGCCGGACTCACGATTCAAAAAAAAAAAAATTATATATATATATATAATTTATAAATACAAATACTACATATGTTACATACATATATTATAAAAATTATACATAAAAATTTTGTTAGAAACTCGTGAAAGTTAGATTTTTTTATTTGTAGCTACTTTAGAGTGGGGTAGGCTTTCAAATATAACATAAAATCCAAAAGCCGTGAAGGAAAAGACAAACCTGAATATATAAAATTTAAAAATTCCTCTACAACAACAAAAAAATCACAAACTTATAAAGTGAAAAGACAAAAAAAATTATGGGAAAAACCACTTGCTACAAATATAAAAAGCAAATTTCACTTGTATATTGAGTTCTTAAAAATATAAAAAGCCTATTCCCAAGTGGTTTTTTTTTTTTTTTTTTGCAGTACGCGGGCCTCTCACTGCTGTGGCCTCTCCCGCGGCGGAGCACAGGCTCCGGACACGCAGGCTCAGAGGCCATGGCTCATGGGCCCAGCCACTCCGTGGCATGTGGGATCCTCCCAGACCGGGGCACGAACCCGTGTCCCCTGCATCGGCAGGCGGACTCCCAACCACTGCGCCACCAGGGAAGCCCCCCAAGTGGTTTTATTAGTAATTTAACTTATACTATAATCAATCTTTTACAAGAAGCTTTTGTGGATAAGAAAATTCCTTCTAGGGATTCTTAAATGTAATTAATTTGCTATTATCTGCAATTCATTATACACTTTGAAAATTATAACTTTAGCCTATCTAAAGACACTTTTAAGACTAAAAGGAAAATAAATGTGGACTTTGTCTGTAAGAAACTGAAGAAAAAAAAGGAGGAGGAAGAAAAACGGTCAAATAATTCTATACAGATAATGTAGTTACATGCCACCAATAACACATAAACATGAAAAATGACCATCATCTATTTCCATCAACTCACCGAAATATAGGGGTGTGACCAGGCTTTGGTTTGCTCCAGGTAAAGGGTGAAGGAACTGAAAGAAATTGGTCACCAGATGAATCTTTCTTTAAAGGATACTGAGATCCAAGGCCATCATCTATCGAAGTTTCCCGGGATGGTGAAAGATTCCCTTGGTCATCTGAACAGAGCTCTAATTTTCCTGGTAGTACGGTAGCTTGATCTTCAGAAGTCTTCCTTGTTTTCAGAGGAATATCAGTCTCTACACAGTACTGAAATGGAAAAAGTGCAGGGCCAAGGCCTGATCCACCCTGAACAGAAGCATTGAGCCAGGTATCTTCTGTTACACTTCCCCTGGGGGAGTGACCAGGAGAAGGAACAGGTGAGTGATGAGGCGAAAGGGACCCAGCATAACAAACCTCAGCACTAGAGTGCCGCCGTTTCCCACAAGGGGAAGTAGGCCTTGATGAGGGTCCTGAGGCTGGCCTGGGGCTCAGCCAATTCTCATCAGTGACACTAGATCTAGGAGAGTGGCAAGGAGATTGCCTAGGTGACAAGGAGTGTCCAAGTCCATACTGTTGATTCCAGGACTCTTCTCCAGGGCAGCCTCCTGGGGAGCCACCAGGAGAAGTCAGAGGGGATCCGAGAGTAAATCGGGCAGCAGCTTCATTCAACTCCGAATCCACATCATCATAAATATGTGAAAGAGATTCACAAGAAGACGCATCTGAGAACCAGCTCCTAGAAGAGATGCTGCTGGCAGGACTAGGACTAAGGGAAGACTCCCGGTAGGATGGCTCAAGAGGAAGATAGAGATGATCTCTAGAAGGCCTTTCCAAATATTCCCTTTCTGGGTCATTTATGTGTAGGTCATCTTCATGAGTATCAATTTCTTGATGACAGTTAGGAGAGATGGATGTAATTTGAATACTTGGGCACTCAAAGGGTTTGGGACCACCTAATGGGCTGTATTTAGATTCAGGAATTTCACAAGTTCCTTCATAGTTTTTGTGACCTTGGAGCTGAAACGATGATGACAAAACAGAAGAGTGAGACGGTAATCCATGATGTGGTAAGCAAAGTGGTGAGTTTAAAGTAGATGGAGGTGGATCTACATTAAAGATGTAAATGGATGCACAATCATCTGGCTCAAGATCTATGGGGGTTGGGGGGAGCAAAAAAGAAAAAAATTAACAAAACAAGAAATTAGAAATCTTAGATGTATAAATTACTAGATGAGAACGTAAATAATAATAATCTTGAGAGGAAGAAGGTGGGACATAAAATGTACATTAGCTCCACTGAAGAGTGGTGTATGTGTGTGTGTGTTTTAATGTATCTGATTATTTCTACAGATATACATAATTATCACATATTTAATTTTTTCTTTTTCTGTATTTCCGTATTTTCTAAAATAAGAATCTGAAAACAATAAATGCTTTTATAAAAGAAATAATCATATCCATAATTCTAAAAAATACTCACAGAATTATGTAATGATATGATCATATAAATTCAGCCTCATCTGGGGTCTGCAGGTTAAAATGGAGTAAAGGATAAAGCAGAGTCTTTGAAAGGTTTTTAATTATAATTATACGCACTAGTTTATTAATGCAAAGTATTACAGACTGATATTCAGGAGACCTAGACACTAGCCTACCTCTGCCATTAGTTGTGAGCTTAGTCACATATTTTAACCTCTCCAAGGCCTCAGTTTCCTTGCAATAAAATTCAGGAAATGTTTATGATGAACAGAAAGAGTTCTTCCCTTCACAGTCACACCATCAAGAATTCATATCTTTGGTCATGGCAAACCAGGTTACAAAAGACACATGACCCCACTGGATCCTTCACCTCAACTAGAAAATAACTCAACAGGGCTTTTAACTATTGATTAATTGTTAAAGTAATCCTCATAAAGGCAGAACTTTTAAAATGTACCCCTTGCTAGAGTATTTAACACTAAACAAGTCCTGCCAAATTACCTACTGAGAGCACCTGCAGCAATAAGGGTATTTTTGCAACTTCACTTTTAGGAAGGAGCGATTATTTTCCATTTTCACAGAGGCAGAAGTAGTACTAACCCCTCATACAAGGTGCTGGTTGAACACCTTCACTTTTTCCAGAGATCATCATTGGGAAACCAAAGACAAAAAAAACTGTTCATAGATACAACAAAGAGAAGCACAAATTTGTAGCCTCTTCTCAAAAGTACTCAAGTAGATCACATTATTTAATTACATAAGTATTAGTGGAAAATAACAAACACATGTCTTTAGACTCTTGGTGTCATCATTAGCCAGCATCCTATAATTTAACTACCTCCATAAGTCCTAGATTTGGGAGCTTTTAAGATGTTCTGTGGTTAGTAAACATACTCAGTAAAGAGTTCTTACATGTATTAAAACAACAAAATAAAACCCCCTAGGTTTAAACCCTGGCTCTGCCTTTCCACCACTGTGTGAACATGGACAAGTTACTTAACCTGCCTGAACCTCAGTTTTCTGAGGCACTTTTTTCTATAAAACTGGAAGGCTGTGAGTAGAGTATTACCTGAAATGCACAGGACCATTTTAAGGCAAGCAACCTAACACAATGACTAATATTTAGCAAGAACCCAATACATACCTTATTTTTTTTTAATTCTGAAATATTTCCTAATAAATTGAAACACCTTTCTAAGTATACCACTCACTCCACTCTCTCAACCCACTTACTGAATCAAGAGAAGAAGGAAATCAGAACTCCAAAGAAGAAAACCCATCTGTGACTTAGATAAAAAGCTGAAGGGGGCTTCCCTGGTGGCGCAGTGGAATCTGCCTGCCAATGCAGGGGACATGGGTTCAAGCCCTGGTCCGGGAAATTCCCACATGCCGCGGAGCAACTAAGCCTGTGCGCCACAACTACTGAGCCTGCGCTCTAGAGAGCCCACGAGCCACAACTACTGAGCCCGCGTGCCGCAACTACTGAAGCCCGCCTGCCTGGAGCCTGTGCTCCACAAGAGAAACCATCACAATGAGAAGCCCGCATACTGCAACGAAGAGTAGCTCCCGCTCGCTGCAACTAGAGAAAGCCCACGTGCAGCAACGAAGACCCCAAGACAGCCAAAAATAAAAACAAATGAATAAATTTATTGAAAAAAAAGCTGAAGGGAAAAGCTATTAAAAATAAACAACAAGGACTTCACTCGTGGCACCGTGGTTAAGAATCTGCCTGCCAGTGCAGGGGACACAGGTTCGAGCCCTGGTCCGGGAAGATCCCACATGCCATGGAGCAACCAAGCCTGTGAGCCACAACTACCAAGCCTGCGTACTGCAACTACTGAAGCCCGCACGCCTAGAGCCCATGCTCCGCAACAAGAGAAGCCATCGCAATGAGAAGCCCATGCACCACAGTGAAGAGTAGAAAGCCCGTGGGCAGCAAAGAAGACCCAACACAGCCAAAAATACATAAATAAATAAATTTATTTTTAAAATAAACAACAAAATGAAGAGGTTTGGGGGAAAATGGGGAGTGACTGCTAATGGGTATTGGGTTTCTTTCTGGGGTGATGAAAATGTTGTAACAGTGACTGTGGTAATGGTTGCACTATTCTGTGAATAAACTTAAAACCACTAAATTATAAACTCTAAATGGGTGAATTGTATGGTATGTAAATTATATCTCAATAAAGCTGTAATAAATATATAATGAACATATATGTATATTTTTCACAATTAAAAGTATTTTTTAAAAGTTAAAAAATTTGTTTCTTATCTGACTATAAGAAAATCATCAAAGAAATTGTAAACAAGTGCTATCACCTCACATTTAACATTTTCATGTATGTCCTGGTCTACATGGGTATATATTTTATACAGTTGTGACCATAACAGTTTTGGGCTTTTTTAAAACCTTTTATTAAAGGATAAGGTACATACACAAAAGTACACATATCGTAAGTATATAGTTTGGGTAAGCTGTCACAAACATACACACCCTGTGATAGCTCCCTTTAAAAAAAAGAACACAGGAGGAGGGATAAATTAGGAGTTTGGGATTAGCAGATACAAACTACTATATAAAAAGTAGATAAACAACAAGGTCCTACTGTACGGCACAGGAAGTTATAGTCAATATCCTGTAATAAACTATAATGGAAAAGAATCTGAAAAAGAATATATATATATATATATATATATATACACACAAACATATGTATCTGAATCCCTTTGCTGTACACCAGAAACTAATACAACACTGTAAATCAACTGTACTTCAAAAAAAAAAAGAACATCTCAGAAGTCCCCCTTTGGCTCCCTTCCAAGTTATTACCTCTCCCAAAAAAGTAACCACTATATTGACTTCTAACAGTCTAGATTTGTTTTGCCTATTTAGCATACAACTTGGTCTTTCAATTTTTTCATATTATATTGGGCTTTATAAAGTTTCTAAACAATTTTCAAGGCCATATAAAATGTCAAGTCAATGACCAGTTATTTCCTACTTTTTACTCTTATAAATAATGTAGCATTGAACATCTCTATACCTATAGCTTTTTATCTTCTTTTGAAGTAGTCTTCAAGGATAAATTAAGGGCAGAGTTACTAGATGACAGGGCACACACATTTTTAGCACTCCTACTATAGAGACATTTGTTTCAGAAGACTTGTTTTAATTTGCAACATTGGAGGGACATAAGACAGTTTCTTCAACCAACATGTTATTTTAAAATTTAGTGTAATTTATGACTAAAATGGTTCTGTATGAAATATGTTTGTAGGCTGCAAAAACAGAAAACGGAACTCAAAGTAGCTGAGGGGGAGGGGCAGTATTTTTCATCCAACAATAACACCAGGTCCAAAGGTAGAACATCTCCAGTGTAGGTGTTATTTCTTCAGTTCAACAAAGTCATTAACCAGTTTCTTTCTGTATTCCCATTTTGCCATTTCGCAGGTGCTAACTTTGTCCTATTCACTTTTCAACCATATATGTGTATTTTGCCCTAAAACCACAAGCAATGTGATCATTCATTTAATAAATATTTTTTGAGTAGCTACTATATAGCAGGCATGTTGTAGACACTGAAAACATGAGTAAGCTTTACATATGAGTAAAGTCCCCATCCTCTTAGAACTTATATTCTAGTAAAATGTCAGGTGGTGATATTTGCTATAAGGAAAAATAAAATAGAGTAAGGAGAATGGAGTAGGGAAAAGGGGAAGTTAATTTAGATAGGTCAGAAAAGGGCTCTTTCTCCAATGTTTGAGGAGATACCAAAAGGATATGAGGAATGAGCTATACAGAGATCTAGGGGAAGAATATTGTGGGTATAGGAAATAGTGAGTGCAAAAGGCCTGAGAACATAGTATTTTTGGAGTTTATGAGAAAAAGCAAAAAGGCCAATGGGAATAGAGTGAGGAGATAAAATGATAAGGGCTTGGTGGGGGGTGGGGCCACTGGCTACTCAAGTAAGGCCTCACAAACCAGTAGAATGACTGGTTTTTATTACGAGATGAGAAACCACTGGAGGGTAGTAAGCAAAGCAGTGTCATGATCTGATATATATATATATAATCTGATATACATTTAAGAGATTTGTTATAAGCCAGGTGCCAAATAATGGAGCATAAGGACCCAGGAGGTGGTGGGTTGTAAAAGTAGAGGAAACATTAAGAAGTGAGTTTTTTTCTAATTATGGTAGAGCTGTCAGAACTCGCTGATGAATTAAATGGGAGAAAGAGGGGACTCAAAGATGACACCAAGGTTTTGGGCCTGAACTATTACAAGAACAGTACTTCTAATTACTGAAATGAAGGAGAAAATGAGAAAGAGTTGAGAGATATGAAATAAAAAAACTTTACTTTGTACATATTAAATGTGAGATTCCAATAAACTTTCCAAGTTGAGATATCAAGTACATAGTTACATTAAAAAGTCTCAGCCTGGGTACTTCCCTGGCAGTCCAGTGGTTAAGACTCCACACTCCAAATGCAGGAGGCACAGGTTCGATCTCTGGCTGGGAGCTAAGATCCTGCATGCCGCATGGCACGGCCTAAAAAAAAAAAAAGTCTCAGCCTGGCCATGTAAACTTGGGAGTCTTATGAATGTATAGATAATATTTGAAGCCATAAGACCACAAGAGATGACTAGGGAGTGAGCTTAGACAGAGATAGATATAGAAGAAAGCAGGCCACAGGGAGATCAGCTCGGTGCTTTGCGATGACCTAGAGGGATGGGATAGGGAGGATGGGAGGGAGGCTCAAGAGGGAGGGGATATATGTATGCATATAGCTGATTCACTTTGGTGTACAACAGGAACTAATACAGTATTGTGAAGCAATTATACTCCAATAAAGACCTATTAAAAAAAAGAAGAAAGTAGGCAACTGAGGCATAGAGGATTCCAAACTTTAGCAACAGCGAGACAAAAGAGAATGGATAAGAAAGGAGAAGAGACAGTCAGTGAAATGGAAGAACCAAAAGTGTGGCATACCAGAATCCAAGTGAAGAAAGTGTTCATTCATTCAACAACTATTTATAATGTGATTAGTATTTTCTAGGAATTGTTCTAGATGCTAGGTATAAATAAGACATGCATGGTCCTTGCCCTCATGGAGTGTACAGTCTCAGAGGAGATCGACAAAAACAAAAATTAAAAATTTTAAGTATTATTAAGTGGTGGGAAAGAGACTAAAGAAGGAACCTATTTTAAAGAGTACAGGGATGGCCTTTCTGAGAAGGCAGCACAGGAACCAGCAAGCAAAGAAAAGGGAGGTGGGGGTGGAGAGGCATGAGTATAAGAGCTCCAACACAGTGGGAAAGTATAAGCAAACACTGAGTCACATAAGACCTTGGCTTCTTTGAGGAAGTAAAAGGCCAACTATGGCAACAGTTAACAACTGAAGGGGGAAAACTGAAAGAAGCAAAAACCTAGAAGGATCATAGTAAGGAGTTTAAATTTTATTCTAAGGATAATATAAACCATCAAAGTTTTAAAAGGAAATGCATGATCTCTATTATATTTGAGGATAATTTCATTCAGAAATATATAGCAAATCTGGGATTGACCAGAACAGGAGGGTTTCATTTTTTGGATCAAGAGTTTAAAATGGGGACTTCCCTGGTGGCGCAGTGGTTAAGAATCCGCCTGCCAATGCAGGGGACACGGGTTCAAGCCCTGCTCTGAGAAGATCCCACATGCCACGGAGCAACTAAGCCCGTGTGCCACAACTACTGACCCTGTGCTCTAGAGCCTGTGAACCACAACTACTGAAGCCCACATGCTACAACTACTGAAGCCTGTGCACATAGAGCCTGTGCCCTGCAACAAGAGAAGCCACTGCAATGAGAAGCCCGCGCACTGCAACGAAGAGTAACTCCTGCTCGCCACAACTAGAGAAAGCCCGAGCACAGCAACAAAGACCCAACACAGCCAAAAATAAATAAATAAAAAATAAATTTATATATATAAAAAAAGTTTAAAATGGCAGATTAAAAAACTCACGCCTGCAGGTGCACAAAAATGGGACTATACTTAATTCCACTAAACTATACACTTATAAATGGTTAAGATGGTAGATTTTATGCTATGTATAGTTTACTAAAATTAAAAAAACAAAAATATAAAAAACTGCTGGCACCTTGGTTCAAAGCAAGACAGCAGCACCCAACTATACAAACTGTCACTGAATTATTCACCACCATACTTCTGTAGTTAAAAAAAGAATCCAATTTTACTTAGAAATGTACTTGATAGGAACTTCCCTGGTGGTGCAGTGGTTAAGACTCTGTCTGCCAACGCAGGGGGCACGGGTTTGAGCCCTGGTCCGGGAAGATCCCACATGTCGCAGAGCAACTAAGCCAGTGCACCACAACTACTGAGCCTGAGTTCTAGAGCCTGCGAACCACAACTACTGAGCCCACAACTACTGAAGCCCACGCACCTAGGGCCCGTGCTCCACAACAGGAGAAGCCACCGCAATGAGAAGCCCATGCACTGCAACGAAGGATAGCCCCCACTCGCTGCAACTAGAGAAAAGCCCGCACGCAGAAATGAAGACCCAACGCAGCCCAAAATTAATTAATTCATTTTTTTAAAAAAGAAATGTATCTGATGGGCTTCCCTGGTGGCACAGTGGTTGAGAGTCTGCCTGCCGATGCAGGGGACACGGATTCGTGCCTCGGTCCGGGAAGATCCCACATGCCGCGGAGCGGCTAGGCCCGTGAGCCATGGCCGCTGAGCCTGCGCGTCCAGAGCCTGTGCTCCGCAACGGGAAAGGCCACAACAGTGAGAGGCCCGCGTACCGCAAAAAAAAAAAAAAAGAAATGTACTTGATAAAGTAGCAAAAATTATCAATGTATTAAACTTCAACCCTTTGAGGGGGGGAAAAAAGGGTGGGGGAGAAGGGAAGAAAGTCACCCTTGGAAGATATAGTTTCATTAAAATGTAATTATTGTACCAATGCTATTTTGTGTTGAATAATGCTGAAATCCACACCCTTCCCCCAAGTAAACTGTAGATGAAGAAACATTCTACATCAGAATGATGTCTTAAAGCATTGCAGAGATTTGCATGCAAAATTTGGGGGAGTGCTGTTTTATCTTTTTCTTAAATGTCATCACAGTCCAAGCTCTGGAAATGATATGAGCAGCTACTACAATCTCACTATGATAAACAGTCCTACATCTAGATTTCCAACTCTAGAATTCTCAAATTCATGGTGCTTCAGTAATTTGACCATCTCGAGACGTATTTGCCCCCTTCAGCCACCAGGGGGCCCCAAGCAAGCATGCAGTAATCTGGGCAACACAGGTTGCCTACAAATGTATTTGCTTAAACTGTAAAGCAGGGGTTGGTAAAATTTAGCCCACAGGCCAAACCTGGCCTACCACCTGTTTCTGCACAGGCAACAACCTAAGAATGGTTTTAAAATGGTTGGAAAAAATCAAAATAGTACTGTTTAATGACACAAAATAATGTGAAATTCAAATTCTGGTGTCCACAAATTAAGTTTTATTGGAATATAGCCATGCTCATTCATTTATATACAACCTATGGTTACTTTCATGGAACAAAAGTAGAGCTGAGTAGCTGTGAGAGATAATGCTTCCCACTGTTACTTGGTGCACTAACAAACTGCAGTGACACAGTTCTATGTGCATTCTGAGTGCAAAGCATATTGATGTATTGCAACATTTTTTAAAACTTACTGGTACATACCTATCACTAAAAAACAGGAAAGAGAAAAGTGGACTTCAAATTGACTGCCATGCTTTTAAGGCATAGTAGAGTGTGAGTTATCTTCTTATCAAATTAGATGGCAAAGAATTATGTTTACTGTGCAATAACATTATGGCTGTGCTATAAGAATACCTTATACATCAGCATTACCAGTAAGCATTCATCACAATACTCCCAACTAACAGGAAAACAAGAGAAAAAATGAGAAAAAACAGAATACCTTATCACAGCAGGATTTCTTCAGAAGAAGAAAAAATTAAAATGAGGCTGCAACCAAAGAAAATTTCTGAACGGCTCATCTGTTAGGCAAGCAAAGAAAGCCACTTACTAATGGTAATTTACTTAAATTGTGTCTGACTGCAGCAACTGAAGAAACTTCAGAGAAAATAAACTAGTAAAGGGCTTCCCAGGTGGCGCAGTGGTAGAGTCCGCCTGCCAATGCAGGGGACACGGGTTCGTGCCCCAGTCCGGGAAGATCCCACATGCCGCGGAGCGGCTGGGCCCGTGAGCCATGGCCGCTGAGCCTGCGTGCCCGGAGCCTGTGCTCCGCAACGGGAGAGGCCACAACAGTAAGAGGCCCGCGTACCGCAAAGAAAAAAAAAAAAAAAAAAAAAAGAAATAGAAAGCATCCAATTCGGAAAGGAAGAGTTAAAACTATCTCTGTTTGCTGATGACATGATTCTATATATAGAAAATCTCACAGAATCCACAAAACGCAACTAGAGCTAATAAACAAATTCAGGAAAGTTGCAGGGTAGAAGATTAACACATGAAATTCAGTTGTGCTTCTATATGCTGCAATGAACTATCGAAAAAGGAAACTAAGAAAATTCTATTTACAATAGCCTCCAAAAGAATATAATACTTAGGAATAAATTTAACCAAAAATACTTGCACACTAAAAACTACAAAATTTTGCTGAAAGAAATTAAAGAAAATCTAAATAAATGGTAAGAGACTTCCCTTGTTCATGAATTGGAAGACTTCAATATTGTTAACACTGCAATACTCCACAAAGCAATATACAGAGTCAATACAATCTCTACCAAAATTTCAATAGCTTTTTCTGCATAAATGGAAAGACCAATCCTCAAATTTATACATAACTGAAAGGGGCCTAGAACAGCCAAAATAATATTGAAAATGAAAAATGAGGCAGGAGGACTCATACTTCACAATTCAAAACTTACTACGAAACGACAGTAATCAGAACAGTGTGGTACTGGCACAAGGAAAGACATAAACTAATCGAACAAACAGAACTGAGAGTCCAGAAATAAACCCAAAACATCTACGGACAATTGATTTTTTTAATGCCATTTTTAAAGGTTACAGTCCATTTACAGTTATTACAAAATATTGGCTATATTCCTCATATTGTATAATACATTCTTGTAGCCTATCTTACACCCAATACTTTTAACCTCCCACTCCTCCATCCCTATACTGCTCCCACCCCTGCCCACTGGTAACCACTAGCCTGTTCTCTATATCTGAGAGTTTGCTTCTTTGTTGTTATATTCACTAGTTTGTTGTATTGGGTTGCCCAAAAAATTCGTTCGGGTTGTTCCATAACATCTTACAGAAAACCCAAATGAACTTTTTGGCCAACCCAATATTTTTAGATTCCACATGTAAGTGACATCATATAGCATTTCTCTTTCTCTGTCTGACGTATTTCACTTAGCATAATGTATGGCCAACTGATTTTTTAAAACTGAAGTATAGTTGATTCAAAATGTTGTTAGTTTCAGGTGTACAGCAAAATGATTCAGTTATATATATCTATTCTTTTTCAGATTTTTTTCCATTATAGGTTATTACAAGATATTGAATATAGTTCTGTGTGCTATATAGTAGGTTCTTGTTGTTTATTTATTTTTTTACATAGTAGTGTCTATCTGTTAATCCCAAACTCCTAATTTATCCCTCTCCACCCTTTTCCCCTTTGGTAACTATACACTTGTTTTCTATGCCTGTGAGTCTATTTCTGTTTTGTAAATAAGTTGATTTTTATCATTTTTTTAGATTCCACATATAAGTGATATCATATGATACTTGTCTTTCTGCCTTACTACTTCACTTAATATGATAATCTCTAGGTCCATCAATGTTGCTGCAAATAGCATTATTTCATTCTTTTTTATAGCTGAGTACCATTCCATTGTATATGTGTGTGTGTGTATACATGTGTGTGTGTATATATATATATATATATATATATATATATATATATATACACACACATATACACACACACACACATGTATAAACACCACATCTTCTTTATCCATTCATCTGTCAATGGACATTTATGTTGCTTCCATGTCTTGGCTACTGTGAATAGAGTTACTATGAACACTGTAGTGCATGTATCTTTTTGAATTAGAGTTTTTGTCTTTTCTGTATATATGCCCAGGAGTGAGATTGCTAGATCATATGGTGACTCTATTTTTAATTTTTTAAGGAACCTCCATATTGTTCTCCATAGTGGCTGCACCAATTTACATTCCCACCAACAGTGTAGGAGGGTTCCCTTTTTTTCACACCTTCTCCAGCATTTATTATTTGTAGACTTTTTGATGATGGCCATTCTAACCAGTGTGAGGTGATACCTCACTGTAGTTTTGATTTGCATTTCTCTAATAATTAGTGTGTTGAGCATCTGGCCAACTGATTTGTGACAAGGGTGCTAAGACAACTCAATGCAGAAAGAACAGTCCCTTCAACAAATGGTGCTGGGACAACTGAATAACCACATACAAAAGAATGAAGTTTAACCCCACCTCACATCATACACAAAAATTAACTCAAAATGGATCAATGACCTAAGTATAAGAGCTAGACCCATAAAACTTTTAGAAGAAAATATAGGTGTATACTTTCATGACCTCAGATTTGACATGTATTCTTAAATTTGACACTAAAAGTATGAGCAACAAAAGAAAAACTAGATGGAATGGACTTCATAAAAATTAAAAACTTTTGTGCTTCAAAAGATACTACTGGAGGAGGAGCCAAGATGGCGGAGTAGAAGGACATGCTCTCCCTCCCTCTCATGAGAACACCAGAATCACAACTAGCTGCTGGACAATCATCGACAGGAAGACACTGGAACTCACCATAAAAGATATCCCACACCCAAACACAAAGGAGAAGCCACAGTGAGATGGTAGGAGGGGTGCAATCACAGTAAAAATCAAAACCCATCACTGCTGGGTGGGTGACTCACAGACTGGAGAACAATTATACCACTGGAGTGAAGGTTCTGAGCCCCACGTCAGGCTTCCCAACCTGGGGGTCTGGCAACAGGAGGAGGAATTCCTAGAGAATCAGACTTTGAAGCCTAGTGGGATTTGACTGCAGGACTTCGACAGGACTGGGGGAAACAAAGACTCCACTCTTGGAGGGCACACACAAAGTAGTGTGTGCATCAGGACTCAGGTGAAGGAGACGTGACCCCAGGGGAGACTGAACCAAACCTACCTGCTAGTGTTGGAGGGTCTCCTGCAGAGCGGGGGGTGGCTGTGGCTCACCGTGGGGAAAGGACACTGGAAGCAGAAGTTCTGGGAAGTACTCCTTAGCATGAGCCCTCCCAGAGTCTGTCATTAGTCCCACCAAAGAGCCCAGGTAGGCTCCAGTGTTGGGTTGCCTCAGGCCAAACAACCAACAGAGAGGAAAACCAGCCCCACCCGTCAGCAGTCAAGCAGATTAAAGTTTTACTGAGCTCTGCCCACCAGAGCAACACCCAGCTCTAACCACCACCAGTCCCTCCCATCAGTAAACTTGCACAAGCCTCTTAGATAGCCTCATCCACCAGAGGGCAGACAGCAGAAGCAAGAAGAACTACAATCCTGCGGCCTGTGGAACAAAAACCACATTCACAGAAAGATAGACAAGATGAAAAGGCAGAGGGCTATGTACCAGATGAAAGAACAAGATAAAACCCCAGAAAAACAACTAAATGAAGTGGAGATAGGCAACCTTCCAGAAAACGATTTCAGAAGAATGATAGTGAAGATGATCCAGAACCTCGGAACAAGAATGGAGGCAAAGATCGAGAAGATGCAAGAAATGTTTAACAAAGACCTAGAAGAATTAAAGAACAAACAAACAGAGATGAACAATACAATAACTGAAATGAAAACTACACTAGAAGGAATCAATAGCAGAAGAACTGAGGCAGAAGAATGGATAAGTGACCTGGAAGACAGAATGGTGGAATTCACTGCTGCGGAACAGAAAAAAGAAAAAAGAATGAAAAGAAATGACAGCCTAAGAGACCTCCGGGACAACATTAAATGCAACAACATTCGCATTATAGGGGTCCCAGAGGGAGAACAGAGAGAGAAAGGACCAGAGAAAATATTTGAAGAGATTATAGTGGAAAACTTCCCTAACATGGGAAATGAAATAGCCACCCAAGTCCAGGAAGCACAGAGAGTCTCATACAGGATAAACACAAGGAGAAACATGCCAAGACACACAGTAATCAAATTGGCAAAAATTAAAGACAAAGAAATATTATTGAAAGCAGCAAGGGAGAAATGACAAATAACATATAAGGGAACTCCCAAAAGGTTAACAGCTGATTTCTCAGCAGAAACTCTACAAGCCAGAAGGGAATGGCATGATATAGTTAAAGTGATGAAAGGGAAGAACCTACAACCAAGATTACTCTACCCAGCAAGGATCTCATTCAGATTCGATGGAGAAATCAAAAGCTTTACAGACAAGCAAAAGATAACAGAATTCAGCACCACCAAACAAGCTCTACAACTAATGCTAAAGGAACTTCTCTAGGTGAGAAACACAAGAGAAGAAAAGGACCTACAAAAAAAACTCCAAAATAATTAAGAAAATGATCATAGGACCATGCATATCAATAATCACCTTAAACGTGAATAGATTAAATGCTCCAACCAAAAGACACAGGCTTGCTGAATGGATACAAAAACAAGACCCATCTATATGCTGTCTACAAGAGACCCACTTCAGACCTAGGGACACATTCAGACTGAAAGTGAGGGGATGGAAAAGGATATTCCATGCAAATGGAAATCAAAAGAAAGCCAGAGTAGCAATACTCATATCAGATAAAATAGACTTTAAAATAAAGAATGTTACAAGAGACAAGGAAGGACACCACATAATGATCAAGGGATCAATCCAAGAAGATATAACAATTACAAATATATATGCCCCAACATAGGAGCACCTCAATACACAAGGCAACTGCTAAAAGCTATAAAAGAGGAAATAGGGGCTTCCCTAGTGGCACAGTGGTTGAGAGTCCGCCTGCCGATGCAGGGGACACGGGTTCATGCCCCGGTCCGGGAAGATCCCACATGCTGCGAAGCGGCTGGGCCCGTGAGCCATGGCCGCTGAGCCTGTGTGTCCGGAGCCTGTGGTCCGCAAAGGGAGAGGCCACAACAGTGAGAGGCCCGCATACAGCAAAAAAAAAAAAAAAAAAAAAAAAAAGAGGAAATCGACAGTAACACTTTAACACTTCACTTACACCAATGGACAGATCATCCAACATGAAAATAAATAAAGAAACAGAAGCTTTAAATGACACAATAGACCAGATAGATTTCATTGATATTTATACAACATTCCATCCAGAAACAGCAGATTACACTTCCTTCTCAAGTGCACACAGAACATGCTCCAGGATAGATCACATCTTGGGTCACAAATCAAGCCTCAGTAAATTTAAGAAAACTGAAATCATATCAAGCATCTTTCCTGACCACAACGCTATGAGATTAGAAATGAATTACAGGGAAAAAAACGTAAAAAACACAAACACATGGAGGCTAAACAATACATTACTAAATAACCAAGAGATCACAGAAGAAATCAAAGAGGAAATCAAAAAATACCTAGAGACAAATTACAACGAAAACACGACGATCCAAAACCTATGGGATGCAGCAAAAGCAGTTCTAAGAGGGAAGTTTATAGCTATACAAACCTACCTAAAGAAGCAAGAAAAATCTCAAATAAACAATCTAACCTTACACCTAAAATAGAGGAAGAACAAACAAAACCCAAAGTTAGCAGAAGGAAAGAAATCATAAAGATCAGAGCAGAAATAAATGAAATAGAAACAAAGAAAACAATAGCAAACATCAATAAAACTAAAAGCTGGTTCTTTGTGTAGATAAACAAAATCGATAAACCATTAGCCAGAATCATCAAGAAAAAGAGGGAGAGGACTCAAATCAATAAAATTAGAAATGAAAAAGGAGAAGTTACAATGGACACTGCAGAAATACAAAGCATCCTAAGAGACTACTACAAGCAACTCTATGCCAATAAAACGGACAACCTGGAAGAAACAGACAAATTCTTAGAAAGGTATAACCTTCAAAGACTGAACCAGAAAGAAATAGAAAATATGAACAGACCAATCACAAGTAATGAAATTGAAACTGTAATGAAAAATCTTCCAACAAACAAAAGTCCAGGACCAGATGGACTCACAGGTGAATTCTATCAAACATTTAGAGAAGAGCTAACACTCATCCTTCTCAAACTCTTCCAAAGAACTGCAGTGGAAGGAACACTCCCAAACTCATTCTAAGAGGCCACCATCACCCTGATACCAAAACCAGACAAAGATACTATAAAAAAAGAAAATTACAGACCAATATCACTGATGAATATAGATGCAAAAATCCTCAACAAAATACTAGCAAACAGAATCCAACAACACATTAAAAGGATTATACAACATGATCAAGTGGGATTCATCCTAGGGATGCAAGGATTCTTCAATATACGTAAATCAATCAATGCGATACACCATATTAACAAACTGAAGAATAAAAACCATATGATCATCTCAATAGAAGCAGAAAAATCTTTTGACAATATTCAACACCCATTTATGATAAAAACTCTCCAGAAAGCAGGCAAAGAGAGAACCTACCTCAACATAATAAAGGCCATATACGACAAACCCACAGCAAACATCATTCTCAATGGTGAAAAACTGAAAGCACTTCCTCTAAGATCAGGAACAAGACAAGGATGTCCACTCTCACCACTATTATTCAGCATAGTTTTGGAAGTCCTAGCCATGGCAATCAGAGAAGAAAAAGAAATAAAAGGAATACAGATTGGAAAAGAAGAAGTAAAACTGTCACTGTTTGCAGATGACATGATACTATACATACAGAATCCTAAAGATGCCACCAGAAAACTACTAGAGCTAATCAATGAATCTGGTAAAGTTGCAGGATACAAAATTAATGCACAGAAATCTCTTGAATTCCTATACACTAATGATGAAAAATTTGAAAGAGAAATTAAGGAAACACTCCCATTTACCACTGCAACAAAAAGAATAAAATACCTAGAAATAAAACTACCTAAGGAGACAAAAGACCTGTATGCAGAAAACTATAAGACACTTATGAAAGAAATTAAAGATGATACCAACAGATAGAGAGATATACGATGTTCTTGGATTGGAAGAATCAATATTGTGAAAATGACTATACTACCCAAAGCAATCTACAGATTCAATGCAATCCCTATCAAATTACCAATGGCATGTTTTACGGAACTAGAACAAAAAATCTTAAAATTTGTATGGAGACACAAAAGACCCCAAATAGCCAAAGCAGTATTGAGGGGAAAAACACGGACGGGGAGGAATCAGACTCCCTGACTTCAGACTATACTACAAAGTTACAGTAATCAAGACAATAGGTTGCTGGCACAAAAACAGAAACACAGATCAATGGAACAAGATAGAAAGCCCAGAGATAAACCCACGCACCTACGGTCAACTAATCTATGACAAAGGAGGCAAGGATATACAATAGAGAAAAGACAGTCTCTTCAATAAGTGGTGCTGGGAAAACTGGACAGCTACATGTAAAAGAATGAAATTAGAACACTCCCTAACACCACACACAAAACTAAACTCAATATGGATTCTAGACCTAAATGTAAGACCGGACACTATAAAACTCTTAGAGGAAAACATAGGAACAACACTCTTTGATATAAATCACATCAAGGTCTTTTTTAATCCACCTCTTAGAGTAATGGAAATAAAAGCAAAACTAAGCAAATGGGACCTAATGAAACTTAAAAGCTTTTGCACAGCAAAGGAAACCATAAACAAGACAAAAAGACAACCCTCAGAATGGGAGAAAATATTTGCAAACAAGTCAATGGACAACGGATTCATCTCCAAACTATATAAAGAGCTCATGCAGCTCAATGTTAAAAAAACAAACCCAGTCCAAAAATGGGCAAAAGACCTAAACAGACATTTCTCCAAAGAAGACATACAGATGGCCAAGAAGCACATGAAAAGCTGCTCAACATCACTAATTATTAGAGAAATGCAAATCAAAACTACAATGAGGTATCACCTCACACCAGTTAGAATGGGCATCATCAGGAAATCTACAAACAACAAATGCTGGAGAGGGTGTGGAGAAAAGGGAAATCTCTTGCACTGTTGGTGGGAATGTAAATTGATACAGCCACTATGGAGAACAATATGGAGGTTCCTTAAAAAACTAAAAATAGAATTACCATATGATCTAGCAATCCCACTACTGGGCATATACCCAGAGAAAACCATAATTCAAAATGACGCATGCACCCCAATGTTCACTGCAGCACTATTTACAATAGCCAGGTCATGGAAGCAATGTAAATGCCCATTGACAGACAAATGGATAAATAAATTGTGGTACATATATACGATGGTATATTACTCAGCCATAAAAAGGAATGAAATTGGGTCATTTGTTGAGACGTGGATGGATCTAGAGACTGTCATACAGAGTGAAGTAAGTCAGAATGAGAAAAACAAATATCGTATATTAACACATGTATGTGGAACCCAGAAAAATGGTTGAAAAGATGAACCAGTTTGCAGGGCCGACGTTGAGACACAGATGTAGAGAACAAACGTATGTACACCAAGGGGGGAAAGCCGCGGCGGGGTACGGATGTTGGTGTGATGAATTGGGCGATTGGGATTGACATGTATACACTGATGTGTATTAAATTGATGACTAATAAGAACCTGCTGTATAAAAAAATAAATAAAATTAAATTAAAAATTAAAAAAAAAAAAGATACTATCAATATGGACTTCCCTGGAGGCTCAGTGGGTAAGAATCCACCTGCCAACAGGTCCCATCCCTGGTCCAGGAAGATCACATATGCCACGGAGCAACTAAGCCCGTGTGCCAAAACTACTAAGCCTGCTCTACAGAGCCCGAGAGCCACAACTACTGAGCCTGCATGCCACAACTACTGAAGCCCGCGCACCTAGAGCCCATGCTCCACAAGAGAAGCCACTGCAATAAGAAGCCCACACACCACAATGAAGAGTAGCCCCTCCTTGCCACAACTAGAGAAAGCCCACACACAGCAACAAAGACCCAACACAGCCAAAAATAAAAATAAATTAATTAATTTTTTAAAAATGGGCAAAGGACTTGAATAGACATTTCTCCAAAGATATATAAATTGCCAACAAGCACATGAAAATACGTTCAACATCATTGGTCATTAAGAAAATGCAAATCAAAACCACAATGATACCACTTCAGACCCACTAGAATGGCTTCAATTTTAAAACAAAAATAAAAAGAAAAGGAAAGAAAAAACAAACAAAAAACCCATAGAAAATAACAAGTGTTGTGTTGGTGAGGATGTGGAAAAACAGGAATCCTTATAATGGTTGTGGCCAAGTAAAATGGTGCAGATGCTAAGGAAAACAATTTGACATTGCCTTAAAAAGTTAAACATAAAATTAACACAGGACCCAGCAATTCTACCTCTAGGTATATACCCAAGAGAATGCAAATATGTCTTCAAAGAAGCTTTGACACAAATATTTACAGCAACATTACTCATAATAGCCATAAGGTAGAAACAATAACAATGACCATCAGTGAATGAATAGGGCAGCAAATTATGGTGCATACATACAATGGAATACTGTTCAACCATAAAAAATGCAAAGTATTAACAGATGCTACAACCTAGATGAACCTGGAAAACATTATGCTAAGGAAAAGAAGCCAGACAAAAAAGGTCACATGCTGTATGATGTCTTTTATATGATATTTCTAGAATAGGCAAAAGCAGATTAGACGTTACTGGGATGGAGGGGGAGGAGGAAATGGGGAGTAATTACTTAATGCATATCAGGTATTTTAAAGAGGTGATGAAAAAGTTTTGAAACTAGAGAGAGCTGACAGTTGCACAATACTGTAAATACACTAAACACCACTTAAACTGTATTCTTTAAAATGGTTAATTGTGTTATGTAAATTTCACCTCAATAAAAAACAAAAACAAACTGAAAGAACTTCCACACAGAGAACTGAAAACACACATTTACCCATTCCCTACTGAAACTCCACTAAAGAATAGTAAAAGAATTTTTTTTTTTACGTGTAAACTCACAAGAACAAAAAGAACAGCAGATGAAACCATGGCAACAGAACTTCTAGAAGCTGGAATGCAGGACACATGGTAACTGATTTAGCACCTGAAAAAGCTAAAACTTAAGCCAACAGTGAAAAGAAAACTTATTTCCAAAGAACTCCAAACACTCAGGAAATGCACTACCAGGTACTTTTGGAAGTAGAGGTGAAGGCAAAGCTGAAAACAAGACTGGCACAAAGTTTGTTTATTTAGTGAGTCACTAACAACTTCCCCAATTTCCCACACCTCCTAACTGCACTGCTGGATGACTGTCCCTCTAGGCAGAAGACTAGAGATTTTCTGAATAGGTAAAACAGGTTAACTGAGAGCCAGGGTAACCATACTGAAAACAGACTGATGAACTAAAAGTCTCTCTAAAACTTGTATATTGAAACCCCCAGCACTTTTCCCTCCCTTGTCACAGTTTAATAATGGACTTATACTCTGCAGACAATAGACTGACATCACAGTTAACCTAGTATAACTCCTACGATGAGGCCTGCAGTTAGCAAGTGCCACTTGTGATCACAGAATTGCCATTAAGATTTTTGCGCCCTGTTTTAAAAAATAAACAGATAGCCAAAGATCATTAAAGATACGAGAAAAGCTTCAACATTAAAGACAGAGGCAAAAAGAGAAGAAAAGAAAGGTGGAGGAAAAAGACTATGCAATAAGATGGAAACCTCAACAATAAAAGCAAAACCTATCCTCAATAACCTCAGAGAAAAAAAGAAGATATTGCAACCCAGAACCAAGAACATGTGCTGACTTAAAAAGATAAGAGCCCGTAGAAATTAAAAATAACAGTGTGCCACAACTACAGAAGCCCACATGCCTAGAGCCCGTAATCAAGAGAAGCCACCACAATGAGAAGCCCATGCACTGCAATGAAGAGTAGCCCCCGCTCGCCATGACTAGAGAAAGCCCGCGTGCAGCAATGAAGACCCAATGCAGACAAAAATTTTAAAAATAAATAAATTTAAAAGAAAAGAAAGATCAAGTTGAAGAAACTCCTCCAAAGAGTTCAGCAAAGAGACAAAGGAAATGAGAGAGAATATAAGAATTTGTCCAGGAAGTCCCACAGTTGAAACTAAGTTCCAAAAGAAGAGAGAAGAAAATGAAGAGGAATAAAGGATCACTGAAAGTCCAGCACAATGGGTGAAAACAGATCCATACACATCACCATGAAATTTCAGAATACAAAAGACAAAGAGAAAAACCTAAAAGACTGGGAAGAGAGAAACAGGTTACACATGAAGAATCGAGAATTAGAATGTCATCAGACTTCTCAAAAACAACTCTGGAAGCTGAAGAAAATGGAGAGCAATACCTTCAAAAATTTGAGGAAAAAAAAAAAATCTAATCTAGATTTCTAAAACCAGCCATAATTAAGTGTGAGGAGAGAATAAAGACATTTAAAAATATGTACGGTCTCAAATATTTACCTCCCATTACTTTCCATAAGCTACTGGAGTAAATACTCCACCAAAGTGAGTGTGAAGTAACCAAGCAAAAGGAGGACATGTAACACGTATGCAAGACAGGGGAAGAAGGGGAAGAAGCAAGCTGAGGTAGAGGCAGGGTCAAGGAACTACTTTTTCCAGAATAAGCTTTACTGAACAATTTGATTCTTTAAACAAAGGCATGTATAACTTTGACAATACTTGTAATAACTAAAAAAAAAAAAAAAAAAATAGTACTTTGTAAGAAAAATGAGAGTTAACAGCTATTGGCTAAATTCAAAATGATTCAGTAACTCAGAAAGAAAACTTAAAACATCACCAAAAAATGAGTAATAAAAAAGCAAAATTCTGTGTAAAATGAAATTATATTAGCACAGCTAGAGTAGAAAAAATAATGCAATAAAGTAGCAAGAGAGGGACTTCCGTGGTGGTCCAGTGGTCAAGACTCCACACTCCCAATGCAGAGGGCCCGGGTTCAACCTCTGGTCAGGGAACTAGATCCCGCATGCTGCAACTAAGAGACGCATGCTGCAACTAAAAAGATCCCACATGCCGCATGCTGCATGCCGCAAATAAGACCCAGCACAGCCAAATAAGTAAATAAATATTTCTTTAAAGAAAAAGCAGCAGCAAGAGAAAGTGAACTAATTTATACCCCAAATTCATTAACCAGAGGAAATCCACTTCATTCAAGAACATATTAAGAAGCTAGTACACTGAATGCTAGAATGAATGTGGAATTTCAAACAGGTACTCAATTCCACTGTATCCCACCAAAGCAGAAAGAAAATACTTCCTGAGAAGAGTTTTTAAAAGCAAGGGCCTCCACTGTCTTTAGGTTCTATCATTACTGAAAAATAATAATAAGGAACAGTTGACCAAAGGAATTCTCACAAGGGGAAGAAAAAACAGAAGTATCATTTACTTAGCATTACTATGCTTGATTATAGGGAAAAAGTCAATAGCATAGAAATGGGGCTGCAATCATAGCTTAACATCCACACGTTGGAAAAAATAAATAAGGTCATTTATTTAAATTTAGTCATCTATATAATATGTACTAGTCTGATTTTGTCTAAAAAAAAAAAAAATTGCCAAGGGACTTCCCTGGTGGCACAGTGGTTAAGAATCCACCTGCCAATGCAGGGGACATGGGTTCGAGCCCTGGTCTGGGAAGATCCCACATGCTGCGGAGCAACTAAGCCCATGTGCCACAACTACTGAGGCTGCGCTCTAAAGCCCATGAGCCACAACTACTGAAGCCCGTGCGCCTAGAGCCCGAGCTCTGCAACAAGAAAAGCCACTGCAATGAGAAGCCTGTGAACCGCAACGAAAGTAGCCCCTGCTCACTGCAACTAGAGAAAGCCGACGTGCAGCAATGAAGACCCAAAGCAGCCAAAAATAATAAAAAAAAAAAAGCGAGAACAATTTTCTCCTAAGATAGCCATTATAGTGTCCTACAAGGAGAAAACAATTAAGAGAAAATTAAATCTACCTAGATTATAATAATAAGGCTTTGAGCCCATCCCGTGTGACATTCTCATGAATAAGGCAAGAAATCATGGTAGCAATTAGGTAGATAAAGTGTTTTGAAAACAGAGACATGGATATCAGCATTTAGAACTTATCCTTTTCAAGTTACTTATGAATAAACAATATAAAGATATCAAATATATATTCATGTTTCCCAATATTATACTATCTGTATTAATTATACATAATGGCAGGTACTACAGAAGACAAAATTCAAATGACCATGAGAAGCTGGGGAAAAATCCCTTAAAAGAAGAGAGAAAACAACAAAGTGTTCTTATGATGATTCCAACACAAATACAGAACACAGTAAGACCACATTAGACGAAAATTGGGTTGTGTATATTTAGGAGATAGCATGGACTAACTCAATAAGCCTGGGGGACGGGAAATCAAAGGAGAAAAATACAATGGCGAACACTGTCTTTTGAGTCAAATATACCACTTACTAGCTGCCTTACCTTCATTAAGTTAATTAATCTGAGTTTCAATTACCTCATCTGTAAATTGAGGATAATATCTACACTGAAAGCTGTTGTAAGGATTCCAGATAATCTATATCAACACCTATTATCATATCTGGAACAGATATCAAATAAATGTTAGACTTATTATATATAACATTTAACAGAACAGAAGCAAATCTGGGTCTCAATAATCTGCATATTACTATTGACTATAATTTTTAAGTCAATGATAAAGTTCCACTACTTAAAAAACTAACAGCAGGGAATTCTCTGATGGTCCAGTGGTTAGGACTACATGCTTTCACTGCCAAGGGCTCAGGTTCGATCCCTGGTCAGGGAACTAAGATCCCACAAGCCACGCAACACAGGCAAAAAACAAACAAAAAGACTGACAGTTTATTATCAAATAATAATAAAAGCGTAATATAAGGATTTTAAAAGTAGTCCTCTAATAAACCATACCAGTAATTCCTTTACTACAGTGATATGAATACTAATCCTTATGTCTTCAATGAGTGTACAAGAACCACGGTGTCTAGAAAGAAATGTCATGTAATATAATCCCTCCATTTCTCCCAAACCCAGTATTCTCTTTTACATCTTGTTTCTTCTCTTAATCCCTTATTACTATTCACTTTTCCCCTGGGCTTCAGGCTACAAATAAGGATGACGCCTTCCACCCGACTCCTCTCTGCTCTCGATCTCTTAACAGAAGACTCCCTCCCATCCCTATCTCTCAAATTTAAAGTTGGTTCCCTTAAGGACACTGCTTCTCTAGTAGTCATTGTAATGTATGGCTGCCCACCCACCAACTCTCAAATTCATATTCTGGGCCCAAAAAATAGACTCAACACTCTTTCAACTATTCCTACACACCTCTCCCAGCTTTTGGAACATTTCTTACCAGTTTTGGGAAGGCCCACACCACCCAGCTAAATCACCTTCCACCTGTTATTACCAGTATCTAATGGCCTTTAGGTCACTGGCATCTGACACAGGCTTCCTCAACACTCCATGTTTACTTGATCCTAGGTGTCTTCAACATCCTTGCCCTTCACCCCTCACCTTACTTTAATATCCAACTCCCAGGAACCTAACTTGGACTTTGACATTGCCAGAGCCCATTTAACGTCTGTAATCTTAAAACTCAAATTCCATCTCTGAACACTAGCCCTAACTATTCATCACTCTCTTCTCTTATTCCATTATACCCACTGCGTTACCTCATCTAGATGCACAGTCTCTGAACCCCTCCCTTTTCTTTCAAACTATCTTTCACCTCCTGGCTTTACCTTCCTTATCTAGTCTGTATCTCAAATTCCATCACTTCAGCTGCCTTCTTCCTGGTAGCTCATTTCCATCCACTCTTTGACCTTCCTTCCATACAGCAAATTTCAGCCCAGAATCAATGCAATCATCTGTCTCCTGTTATTACACCTGAACACTCAAATATTGCTGTGGGAGTAGGGAGAAGAAGATAACAACCATCCAGACTGGTAGAAACACAAATCTTCAAACTGCCTACTGAGCTGAGCCCTGAAGGCCACTCAGTAACGTTTTTGCTTTTTTCTGCTCAGCTCCCTCTCTTATTTTCCATATCCCAAACGTCTAATCTCTTCAGTCATCGTCTCCATAGTGACACCCCATTTAGCAAGGGATCCTGACCCTACTTGACAAAGAGCCAATATCTCCTATGCCTCAAAAATACATGTATCTATACAAATTCTACATTTATCCTTTTCATTTCTTCCTTTTTCGTAAAAAAAGTGACTCATCTCAGATATAAAGCTATTCTCTCCACCTATGATCTAATTTCCAGCCCCAAATTCAATCAGCTATCTTCTCTTTCATAACTTCAACCTTCCCCTTCTCTCCTTCTCTCACTGGCTACTTCCTTCAATCTCTCACTTCCTTTAAAAAGCTTCCCTGAGATTTGAGTTCTTCTTTAGGGTCTTGCCCTCCTCCTTCCTCTAAAACACTGGTTTCTCAATAGAGGACAATTTTGCCCCACAGGGAACATCTGACAATGTCTAGAAGCATTTTCGATTGTCACAGCCAGAGGGATACAACTGACATATGGCGAGTAGGGGCCAGGGATGCTAATGCTGCTAAACATCTTACCCCCTTTTTTTTGGCCACACTACGTGGCTTGCAGGATCTTAGTTCCCCAACCAGAGATCGAACCCATGTCCCCTGCAGTGGAAGGGCAAGTCCCAACCACTGGACAGCCAGGGGATTCCCTCAGCTCCCTTTAAAACAAAGAATTATCTAGTTCAAAATGTCTATAATAGGACTTCCCTGGTGGTGCAGTGGTTAGGACTCTGTGCTCCCAATGCAGGGGGCCAGGGTTCAATCCCTGGCCAGGGAACTAGATCCCACACGCATGCCACAGCTAGGAGTTCACATGCTGAAACTGAGGAGCCCACCTGCCACAACCAAATAAATAAATAAATAAACAAACAAATAGGGCTTCCCTGGTGGCGCAGTGGTTGAGAGTCCACCTGCCGATGCAGGGGACAGGGTTCGTGCCCCGGTCCGGGAGGATCCCACATGCCGCGGAGCGGCTGGGCGCGTGAGCCATGGCCGCTGAGCCTGCGCGTCCGGAGCCTGTGCTCCACAACGGGAGAGGCCACAACAGTGAGAGGCCCGCGTACCGCCAAAAAAATAAAAAATAAAAAAAATAAAATAAACAAACAAATAATGTCAATAATGCCAAAGTTGAGAGAACCTGCTCTAAAAACTAAATTTTTAGAAACAGTAGTGTACTGTCACTGTTTCCACTTCTTCACTTTCCAGTGTATCTGGCTTCAGATACACTGCACCTGCATCAATTGCCTTGAAAAAGCAGATATTAACCACTCCTCTTTCTTAAAATTCTCTGTTAGAAAGGCAATAATGAAGATGAAAGCAGAAAACAGAGAACAGAGAAAAATTAATGAAACCAAAACGATTCTATGAGAAGACCAAGTGAATTAAAAACTTATGTTCACACAAAAACCTGTATATGACTCTTCACAGAAGATTTATTCATAATTGCCAAATATCAAGAGGAACCAAAATATCTTTCAACAGGTAAATGGACAAACTGTGATACATCTATACAGTGGAATACTTTATAGTGATAAAAAGGAACTAGATATTTATTCATACAACGACACAGATGAATCTTAAATGCATTTTGCAAGTGAAAGAAACCAGACATAAAGGTAAGAGGGAGTGGGTGAATTTTTAAAATAATGAAACTGTTCTATATGGTATTAGGGTAAGGAATAAATAAGTCTATGCATTTGCCAAAGCCCAAAGAACTATACATCACAAAGAATGAAACTTTAACCTATGCAACTTTAAAAAAATCAACCAGGGGGACTTCCCTGGCAGTCCAGTGGTTAAGACTTCGCCTTCCAACGCAGGGGGTGAGGGTTCGATCCCTGGTCAGGGAGCTAAGATCTCACATGCCTTGCAGCCAAAAAAACCAAAGCATAAAATAGAACCAATATTGTAACAAAATTCAAAAAAGACTTTAAAAATGGTCCACATCAAAAAAAATCTTTAAAAATGAAATAAATAGGGCTTCCCTGGTGGCGCAGTGGTTGAGAGTCCGCCTACCGATGCAGGGGACATGGGTTCGTGCCCCGGTCCAGGAAGATCCCACATGCCGCGGGCCAGCTGGGCCCATGGGCCATGGCCGCTGAGCCTGCGCGTCCAGAGCCTGTGCTCCGCGGCGGGAGAGGCCACAGCGGTGAGGCCCACGTACCGCAAAAAAAATAATAATAATAAAAAATAAAATAAATAAAATAAAATAAATAAAAAATCAACGAGGGGTTTGGGGGATTCTAGGATGGAATGCACACCATGTGAAAAGAATGTACTGCTACAAGCATATGATATAATCTCAAACAGTATCCAGGATACCAGAATATATAAAGAACTCTTAAAACTCAACAACAAAAAGACAAACAACTCAATTTAAAAATGGAAGTATTTTTAGGACTTGCATACACATTTCAGCAAAGAAGATGTAAAAATAGCCAGTAAGCACATGAAAAGATGTTCAACATTGTTAGTCGTTAGAGAAATGCAAATCAAAACCACAGTGAGAGACCACAATAGAAAAATAACAAGTATTAGCAAGGATGTGGAGAAACTGGAACTCTTGTACACTGCTGATAGGAATATAAAATGGTACAGCTAGTCTGGAAAACAGTTTGGCAGACTCTAAAATTTATATGGAAAGGCAAAAGGTTTAGAATAGCCAAAACAATCTGGAAAAGAACAAAGTTGGAAAAATGACACTATCTGATTTCAAGAGTTACTATAAAGGTACAGAAATGACAGTGCAGTATCTGTAAAGAACAGACACACAACTCAACATAGAACACAGTCAAAAAATAAACTCACACCATCCAGATTTTTGAAAAAGGTACAAAGGTAATGCAGTGGAAAAGGATAGCTTTTTCAACAAATGGGGCTGGAAGAACTGGATATCCATATGTAAAAACAATGAACTTGGGTCCATACTTCACACCATACACACAAAAAATTAACTCAAAATAGAACACAGACCTAAATACAATACCCAAAACTATAAAACTCCAAAAGAAAACCTTGGAGAAAATCTCTGTGAACTAAGGTTAAGCAGATTTCTTTTTTTTTTTTGCAGTTTATTTTATTTTTTGAAAGTTTATATACTTCATTTATAGTTATTATAAAATGTTAGCTATACTCCCCATGTTGTACAATATATACTTGCAGCTGTTTTTCTATTTAGTAGTTTGTACCTCTTAATCCTCTACCTCTTTTTGCCCCTCTTCCTTTACCTCTCCCCACTGGTAACCACTAGTTTGTTCTCTATGAGTCTGCTTCTTTTTTGTTATACAGGTTAGGCAAAGATTTCTCAGCGGTAACCAAAAGCACAATCCATAAAAGAACAAATTGATAAATCAACTTCATCAAAACTAAAAACCTGTGCAAAAGACACTGTTATTGAAAAGACAAACCATAGATTAAGAGAAACTCTTTGCAAAGCATGTATCTGATAAAGGACTTGTGTCTAAAAAAAGTAAACATTGCTCAACACTCAACAATAAAAAATTTTTTAAAGATGCAAAGACTTCAACAGATGCTTAACTAAAAATGATATACAGATGATAAAAAAAGATGCTTAATAGTGTTAGTCATTAGGGGAATACCAATTAAAACCATAATGAGATATCGCTACACACACATCAGAATGGCTAAAATAAGAAATGCTGATAATACCAAATGCTGCCTAAGATGCGGAGAAACTGGGTAACCTGTGCACTACAGGTGGGAATGTGAAAGTGTGGCAATTCCTTATAAAACTTAACTCACATATTGCAGGTTGGGGGGCAACTGCACTTTTAGTCATCTATACAAGAGAAATGAAAACTTATATCCACACAAAAATCCACACACAAATGTTCACAGTAACTTTATTCATAACAGCCAATAACTGGAAATAACCAAATGTCCTTCAATGGGTACAAGGTTAAACAAATTGTAATACATCTGTATCATGGAATACTACTCAGTAATTAAAAGGAACAAATTTAATATACATAACAACTTGGAAGGATCACCAAGGAATTATACTGAGTGGAAAAGCCAATCTCAAAAGGTTAAATAGTACAATATATGACTCAATTTATATAACATTTTCTTAAAAATAAAATTATAGAGATAGAGAACAGATTAGTGGTTACCAGGAATTAGAGACTGGGGTAGGGAGGTGGGAGGGAAGTAGGGTGGCTATAAAGGGATTAATGAGATGGAACTTTGTGGTAATGAATAGTTCTGCATCTTGATTGAGGCAGTGGATACACGAACCTACACGTGATAAAACTGCACAGAACTTACATGGGAAAAGAATCTAAAAAGAGTGGATATGTGTATATGTATAACTGATTCACTTTGCTGTACAGCAGAAACTAACACAACATTGTGAATCAATGACACTTCAATAAAAATTAATTTAAAAAATTTTTTTAAATTGTCCAGAACTACACATACACACAGAGTGTGCATGTAAAAATGGTGACAAGTGAATGTTTGGTGGATTGTAGCAATGTCATTTTCCTGGTCTTGATATTATACTATAGTTATGCAAGAGTTTATCATTGGGAGAAATTGAGTAAAGGATACCCAGAAACTACCTCTCTGTATTTTTTGCAACATTCTGTAAATCTACAATTATTTCAATATGAAAAACTTTTTTCAATAGGCAAAAGACTTAGACACTTCACCAAAAAAGACATACAGATCGCAAAAAAGCCCATAAAAAGATGTTCAACAGCATTAGTCATTAGGGAAGTATAAAATAAAACCACAAGGAGATACTACTACACACCTATTAGAATGACTAAAATTAAAAAGACTGACCACACCAAAACATAGGTGAAAATGTGGAAATGTACATTTTCACTGCTAGTAAGGAATGTGTAATGATATATCCACTTTGGAAAACAGTTTATCAGTCTCTCAAAAAGTTAAACATACCTACCACATGATCCAACCATAGGTCCAAGGATAAAGGAAAAATGTACCCACACAAAGACTTATACATGATGTTCACAGCAGCTTTATTTGTAAGCCAAAACAATCCAAGTCCATCAAGAGGTGAATGGATAAACAAAGTATGGGATATGCATACAATGGAAACTACTCTCCAATAAGAATGAATGACCTGGGACCTCCCTGGTGATCCAGTTGGTAAGACTCCACGCTCCCAATGCAGGGGGCCCAGGGTTCGATCCCTGGTCAGGGAACTAGATCCCACATGTCTCAACTAAAGATTCTGCATGCCGCAACCAAAAAAAAAAAAAAAAAAGGATCCTGCATGCCACAACGAAGATCCCGTGTGCCCCAAGTAAGACCCAACGCAAACAAATAAATAAATATTTTTTTTTAAAAAAATGAATGACCTATTGATAGGCTCATTAACATGGATGAATCTCAAAATAACAATGTCAAACAAAAGAAATTAGACAAAAAAACTATATACTTCATGATTCCATTTATATCTTTTCTATCGTGATTTCAGTGGTTGTCTGGGAAAAGGGGAAAAGTGTGTGGGTGGGAATGATGACAAAGGACACATGGAAACTTTTGGGGTAATGGATATGTTCACTACCTTTAATGTGATGAAATTTCCATAGATATACATGTGTCAAAACTTGCCAAACTGTACACTTTAAACAAATAGTTTATTATTGAAGGGGATCAGAATATGCTACTCCAAAATATGCAACTTTGGCATAAGGATTATTTTAGCTGAAGTCAATTGAAAAACAGCAAACAGGAAGAACTCTCTGCCCTCTCCCCTTCTGCCCAAAAGCTGGGCATAAATTTCCCTTTATAAAGGTGTTCCCCTCTCCCATACCAGGAAGAGAACTACTCCTATCTGCATAACAAATCTTACAAAACAACCCTTATTTATCACACATTTCCTAGTCACCTACCCACAACTTACACCCCACCAGAAGTCCAAACCCCCTTTTTACTTTGTCTAGTCTCTTCTCCATACTTTATCACTCTTTGGTAAAACAGCATATAAGCCTCCCAGACTTTTCACAGTACCTGGTATATTTTATTAAAATGAATCATCTTTCCCCCTTCCCACCTCCAAATCTGTTTCTCCTATCACAGTTGACCAAAATTAGAAAAACAGAAATAATCCTAGTCTCCTTCCTCTCCTTAGTCAATTGATACCAGTCCTTTTGATTTCTTTCCCCTAAATCTATCTCAGCGTCACTCCCAACTTGCCATCTCCACTCCTCTGCCCATTATCATTTCTCAGAAACACTGCTCTTGCCTCCATTCCTGCCTTACTCAATCCATTATGCACAGTGTAGCAGAGAGATCTAAGCCACAAATCTGACATTCCTGCCCAGCTTGGAATCCTCTGACAGCTCCCTGTCTTCAATCTAAAATCCAAACTCCTCAATACAGTATAACAGGCTCTCCTTCTCCAGCCACATCTGGATATTATAGCCTGATCTTCAACCTTCCAAAATGAAAGGACCATGCCAACTTGTGTTTTTGGGAGTGGTCATTAATGCACCTGAAATGTATTTCCTACCCTATCTACCTAAGGCAAATCATCCGACTGGATTCAGGTCAATTTGTAACCTCTTCTGTGACCTTTCAAAGTTAAACTCTTGTCATTTACACTCTCAGAAAACCTTCTCTGTACCTGTATTACTGCTGTATTTAATATACACCCACTCCAATAAACTGAATCATATTCATACATAATAATACTGACACAGTAAGTTTTTCTTTTAATTAATTAATTAATTTGTTTATCTTTGGCTGCATTGGGTCTTTGTTGCTGCGTGCGGGCTTTCTCTAGTTTCGGTGAGCGGGGGCTACCCTTCATTGCGGTGCGCAGGCTTCTCACTGAAGTGGCTTCTCCTGTTGCAGAGCACGGCTCTAGGCGCACAGGCTTTAGTAGTTGCAGCACATGGGCTCAGTAGTTGTGGCTCGCAGGCTCTAGAGTGCAGGCTCAGTAGTTGTGGTGCACAGGCTTAGCTGCTCCGCGGCATGTGGGATCTTCCCGACCAGGGACAGAACCATGTCCCCTGCACTGGCAGGTGGATTCTTAACCACTGTGCCACCAGGCAAGTCCCACTGCTACCATTTAAAAATGTCTAGAGCAGGCAAGAATAAGAAGCATCCCTTAAGCGGCCATTCTGAGCCAAAAGCAGAAAATCTAGTCACAGGAACACGTGTAATTTGTAAACCCTGGCTCAGACATGTTTGAGTCCATGTGCTTCACCATGAGTCTTGGTTTTACCAAATGAAAAACTATTTCTGTACTTAAACTCTTCCTGGGAGGAGAGAGGCAAGAGGAATAGTAGAAAGAGCCCAAGTCAGAAAACCTGGGTTCAAATCCCAACCCTTCTACTTTCTAGATGGTCAAATCTACCGTCAATTCTGCTTCCTCAGGTAAAATGGAAACAGTACCTTCCTCTTCAGGTTATCACGAGACTTAGAAATAATGTATATAAGAATAACTTGCACTTAAATAGGTAGTCAACAATACTGGATTAAATATTTACCTAACAACACACAAAAAAACGAACAGTTACAAACATGATCAAAATTATACACTGTGGGGCTTCCCTGGTGGCACAGTGATTGAGAGTCCGCCTGCCGATGCAGGGGACACAGGTTCGTACCCCGGTCCGGAAAGATCCCACATGCCGCGGAGCGGCTGGGCCCATGAGCCATGGCCGCTGAGCCTGTGCGTCTGGAGCCTGTGCTCCGCAACGGGAGAGGCCACAACAGTGAGAGGCCCGTGTACCGCAAAAAAAAAAAAAAAAATTATAGGCTGTGCAAAAACAACTCTAGGATTTTCAAGCAGATATTAAGCAATTTACTAGAGAAGAACAAAGACTAGGAGCCAGAGATCCTGGGTCTCTGTTTTGTAAATAACTAGTTAAATGACCCTGGGCAAACCATCCTGAACCTCAATTTCCTCTCTTATAAAATGAAAGAATTAAATTAACCTGAAATTATTCTGCGCTTTTTTTTTTTTTTTGCGGTACGCAGGCCTCTCACTGTTGTGGCCTCTCCCATTGCGGAGCACAGGCTCCGGATGCACAGGCTCAGCGGCCATGGCTCACGGGCCCAGCCACTCCGCAGCATGTGGGATCTTCCCGGACCGGGGCACGAACCCGTGTCTCCCGCATCGGCAGGCGGACTCTCAACCACTGCGCCACCAGGGAAGCCCTATTCTGTGCTTTTTAAGCAGTGTCACTCAACTAGCAATAGATATGTATTTAGAACCCAGATCTAGTTCAGTACTACCTCAAAATAATGTTTCTAAATTGCCTCACAAAAGAAAAAGACTATGAAATAATATGTGGACGGCAGAGGCAGTTCAAACAAATGGGTAGAAGGAAAGATTTCATGTTAGGACTAAAAAGAGATAAATAAAACTAAAGATGATGAACTTGATACTAACGTACAGAGTAAGGGATATAAAAAAGGTAAAGCACAGGGGACTTCCCTGTTGGTGCAGTGGATAAGAATTTTCCTGCCAATGCAGGGGACATGGGTTCAATCCCTGGTCCGGGAAGACCCCACATGCCGTGAAGGAACTAAGCCTGCGAGCCACAACTACTGAGCCTGCGTGCTGCAACTACTGAATCCCACACGCCTAGAGCCTATGCTCCGCAACAAGAGAAGCCACCACAATGAGAAGCCTGTGCACTGCAACAAAGAGTAGCCGCCCCCGCTCGCTGCAACTAGAGAAAGCCTGCGTGCAGCAATGAAGACCCAACGCAGGCCAAAAAATAAAAAATAAAAAGGTAAAGCACAATGAGGAAAACGAGTGAAGAGGAGGCACGTTACAGACACAAGGGAGCAGGAATCAAAGATGATCTTAGCTGTGACTTTCAAAACTTATTTGGGGGGTTATAAAGTGTGAAGAAAAAACTACACAAATCCAAACAGGAGGTGACCAAGACTTGATTTTTGCCATAGAGCAGAGAAAGGGGAAGACATGACTCATTTTCAGGAAGTGGCATAATTTATCAACCAACTAATCCAATAAAAAGACAGCAATAGGGGCTTCCCTGGTGGTGCAGTGGTTAAGAATCTGCCTGCCAATGCAGGGGACAAGGGTTGGAGCCCTGGTCCGGGAAGATCCCACATGCCACGGAGCAACTAAGCCCGTGCACCACAACTACTGAGCCTGTGCTCTAGACCCTCCAAGCCACAACTACTGAAGCCCGCACGCCTAAAGCCCGTGCTCCGCAACAAGAGAAGCCACTGCAATGAGAAGCCCATGCACAGCAATGAAGAGCAGCCCCCGCTCGCTGCAACTAGAGAAAGCCCGCATGCAGCAACGAAGACCCAATGCAGGCATTAATTAATTAATTAATTAATTAAAAGACAGCAATAAGCTAATTCAATAAAAAATAATTTTTTAACTGAAGTATAGTTGATTTACAATGTTGTGCCAACCTTATAGCAAAGTGACTCAGTTTTACATACGTATACACATTCTTTTTATAACATTCTTTTCCATTATGGTTTATCCCAGGAGACTGGATATAGTTCCCTGTGCTATACAGTAGGACCTTGTTGTTTATCCAGTCTAAATGTAACAGTTCGCATCTATCAAGCCCAAATTCCCAGTCCATCCCTCTCCCTCCCTGCCTCGGCAACCACAATAAAAAATAATTTTAAAAAAATGTATTAAAGAACTACAGACATGGGAAATATGGCTTGAGTAACAAGAACTTGTCAATGACCTAATAGTTTTAATATAATCAGAACTATGAAACCATCTCCTAGAGCTCTGGTTTTCAAACTGAAGGTAGTGATCTATTAGTAAGACATGACCAACAATGTTTTAAAATAATGAAAAAGAAAATGTGAGGGTAATGCCAGAGTAAAGGTAAATGCTACTTTACTGAAACTTCTATCTCAGTTTTCTGTGTATAAACATGTATGTGTGTGCTGGCTCAAAACATAAAATGTATTTCTTACTCTGCATCATGGTCTAAAGATTTCAAAACTCTGCATTACAGAAATTTTCAAACATAAAGAGGAACTTCCCTGGTGGCGCAGGGGATAAGACTCCACGCTCCCAATGCAGAGGGACTGGGTTTGATCCCTGGTCAGGGAACTAGATCCCACATGCATGCCTCAACTAAGAGTTTGCATGCTACAACTAAGGAGCCCTCGAGCCGCAACTAAGAAGCCCACCTGCCACAACTAAGACCTGGTGCAAACAAATAAATAAATGAATAAATATTTTAAAAAGAAAACAAAATAGAGAGTATAGTATAATGAGTTCCCATACATTTATCATCTACCTTCAATAATTTCTGAATGCCATTCTTTATTGAACAACCTTTACTAAAAGGAAGTAAAAACTCTAAGGAAGTGTTGATGTCAGACGAAATATCAAGTTTCCTTAAAATGCTTATACAGCAATAAAAAAATTAAAAAGTAACATTTAGATAAAACTTTCTATATTTTCCCCAAAGACTTTCCTTATATAAAGGACAAGGTTAAAACTTGTATTCCTTTAGTATTCAATATGATTCACAAAATGTAAGATATAAATTTCAGATCTTCTTTGCTCTGAAATGTTTACAAATCAAAAGGATTTATATATGTGATATTTTTGTGACTTAATCTCTACTAATTATACAGTAAGATTAAAAATCTAATCTTAAAATTAAGATCGAGTTCTCTAGTTTCATTTCATCATAAATTTAAAAGTTTAAGAGATTGACAATACTTAATAAACATTAGGGGACTTCCCTGGTGGCGCAGTGGTTAAGAATCCTCCTGCCAACGTGGGGGACACGGGTTCGAGCGCTGGTCCGGGAGGATCCCACATGCCGCGGAGCAACTAAGCCCGTGTGCCACAACTACTGAAGCCTGCGCGCCTAGAGCCTGCGCTCCACAACAAGAGAAGCCACCGCAGTGAGAAGCCCGCGCACCACAACGAAGAGTAGCCCCCGCTCTCTGCAACTAGAGAAAAGCCCGCACGCAGCAATGAAGACCCAACAGAGCCAAAAATAAATAAATAAATAAATTTTAAATAAATAAATAAATAAATAAAACTCACAAACTGTCCATTAAAGTGTTCTGGCCAATGATGGAAAAAAATGTTTTTCAAAATATTTTTACATGTGATATAAGTCAACATTATTGAAAAAAGTTATAATTTCAAAGCTCATATAATCCTACCTATTTTCTAATTAAACAGCAAAGCTGATGAAAATTTAATACAAAATTAAGAAATATAAAAATTTTAAGACACTGAAAACATATTTTAAAATATTAAAAATCTCACCTGCTTCTGAAACATAAGACATATGGAAACTGTACATTTTGTAGGAAAATGAAGCCTTCAAGTTACTTCTCCAGTGTACCTGAGACTTTCAGGCTTTCATAAAGATGTACTTCCCTTACACACAGGAATACCAATATGTTAACTAGAAATGTCCCAACGATTAAATGTCAGCTATCAATTCACAGACAATTCATACAACATTCTGCTTAAATATTACAGGTCTAATTTTTCCTTTCTTCTCAAGTTTACCGAATTCAGGCAAACAGGTGAGAGTCATGCAATATAATTATATAAACATTACCAGAAATGCTGAAATATATGCAGACTCATGCTATGTTTGAGCTAAAATTATGGCTGTTAAAAAAGCTTGCTACTGCTTGTGACTCTCCTAAGCCTCACCGAACAAACTCACTCCTCTTAAATTCCACTGTTACTTGAACCTCATATGGCATGCCTGGGCAAATTTGATGACTTGGATTTTGTTTTAGAAGCCAGGCTTACTGCCAAGTCTGCTGTGTCTACTCCCCTGACCCACCAGGACAGCTTTAGACAACACCTCCCTTATTTATGTTACTGCTGTGAGCAGTCAAACTACTGCTTACTATCAAATGAGGCTCAACCTACTCAGGTTTCCTAACTCTCAGGAGTAATGCAATTGACTTCAATATATTCTGGCTTTCTCAACCCCACCTCTTACTTAAAATAAAACATCACCATATTGAATCACCAACTACTCAATTCTAAGAAGGAAAGTAAAGGGCGTTAAACTTCACAATCAATAACACAACTAATTATCTTCTCTTAAAATATTCCATTTTATATATTAGTATTTTATTTATTACTTTTTCTGAAGAACAACAAACTCCACAATTTCTAACCAAAAATGTCCTCATGATCACACTTCATTGAAAAAATAAATACAGAACAAGACACAAAAGCAGAGTTTGGGATATACTTCAATAAAAATACGGTAATTTTAGGTGAGGTTTACTGGTTGCCACAGAAAGGCAAGTCATAATAAGAAGTTGATTCTACAATTTACCTTAAGTTAATATCTCAAATGCCATTAAATACTTAAGATTCAGGCCTTACTAGACCCCCACAATTTCTTAGCAATGTACATAATGCCAACTTTTAATTTTCATATCATCTAATAAAACTACAGTATTACCTCTGCTAATAGTTTAGAATATATGCCAAAATATCCCTTCTGTATTGGCAAATGGGAAAATCTAAGAAAGCACAGGTATAGCAATGTTCTTATAATGATAAAGTTTTAACAAAACAGTATGACATTGAAATTTTTTCCTCAATTTTTCCCCATACTCACTAAAACACATTTATTCACTAATCTCCATCACAAAATTCTGCTAATACCCTTAGGAGCATCCTCTACCCCTATCAGGAAAAGTGTCAAGGAAACAGAATATTATATTATTTTTCCAAGTGAAATGGTGAAATGTTTATCACTGACTCAATCACTTATATATTCTCACTGCATTCGAGTCTTAAAAAAAAGCTGACCTATGGTATGAAAGTAAGGTTCAGCAGTAATCAAATCTTCCTTTAAGTATCTAATGTGCCGTGCAAACACACCATTAATTTCTACAGGAAACCATACAAGCAACTTCTCTTTTTTCATACTGATTTAAATATCCAATTATACTTAGTATGGTTAGCAAATTAACCATCCTTCACACCATACTTAGTAACAACTTAATTCAAGAAAGTAGAAAAACGTAATTAAAAGCAAGTGACCTTCAGTACTTATGTTTAGTAAGATATGAGAAAGAAGGTAACATTGAAAATAGAATTAAGAGGAAAAAATAAAAATATCTAAGACAAATATTCCAACTCATCTAAGAAAGGTTTAAAAGACAGGATCTCTCATCTGCCCCTACTCTCTAAATGTTTTAGTTTAGTATAGGAAAAAGGTCTAGGAAATAGGAGGAAATAAAAAAATAATCTATCGTCAGTTTTTGTGTGCTTTTAAAAAAATGTTAACCACCATCACTTAATGAGTACCACTGGGCCAAGGACTGTGCTAAGAGCTTTAAATATATTAGCTCATTTAAAACAAGATAAAACAAAACCACTGAGTATAAATTATCAATAAAAACCAAAAAATGAGAAAATGAAATTATCTAAAAGACAGTAAATTATAAAGAACAGAATCAGATGTCCAAGCACTAAACAAAGTAGAACACTACAGATTAAAGATTAGGACAATGATCTAGAAAAAGTTCCTCAACTTCATTTTTTTTTTTTTAACTTCATTTTTTAAATTTTTTTTTTTAAATTGTTTTTCCTCAACTTTATGTGAAAAAGGTGTATACTAAACTGGTATCTGATAAAACTACACTTATCATAAAGTAACTTTCTTACAAAAATACATATTGTATCTAAGATATTTCTCCCCTTTCAAAAAGCAGCAGGAGATAAGACATAGCACACCCTCCTCCCAGTGACTCTCATTCAGGACAAAAAAGTCAATGTTTAGTAATGAACAAACTCTGAGAATGAAACTGTGAATTTGAAACACAAAGATTATTACAACATCAAACTAAATTAGAGATATACAATCAATACACTAGAGCACCAGCAACTGCCCTTTATAATGGCAAAATATAATGGCAAATAATATTAATGAAATACATTAAACACTTACCAATTTTATATTCTCTATTTCCTATTGAGGTAGCTCTTCATTTTGAAACTAGGTATTAAGTAAAAGAAATGTAAACATAGTATTTTGATTCATTATTAACTGGAAAAAAATCAGTTAACACTGTCCTATTTTAAAAAAAAGCTAAAGACTAGGATCTTAAACTTTCTTTAATGGAAAAATCTCAAAACACCTTGGTAAGCAATAAACTTAAAAAGTCAGTTACTGGCGATGTATGTTTATGTATAGCTCATTCACTTTGTTATACAGCAGAAACTAACACACCACTGTAAAGCAATTATACTGCAATAAAGATGTTAAAAAAAAGTCACAACAGGGCTTCCTCCCTGGTGGCCGCGGAGTGGCTGGGCCCGTGAGCCATGGCCGCTGAGCCTGCGCGTCCGGAGCCTGTGCTCTGCAACGGGAGAGGCCACAACAGCGAGAGACCGGCGTACCACAAAAAAAAAAAAAAAAGTCACAACATATTGAACTTATCAAGTGTCAAATCATCTAATTTGTACTTTAACAAGCTTGCTTAGGATATTCACTAAATTCAGCCCCTTGGCTTGTTCTCAGTCTCCACCATCACCCCCCACCTCCAAATATTTTTCAAAAATCTTCTGTATGGAAATTTAGATGTGATACAAGTACTCTTAAGCCTTGAGAGAGAAGGAAAACCTGCAGCCCAAAATTACCAAGATCTGCTGTCTTACGGAATTGACCAATGAAAGTCAAAGAACTGAAACAAGTCTCATAAACTTCCCCTACCACCAAAAAACAACAAAAAAACCGTTAAGGACTGACTCAAAACTTAAGTGGTACTTTTTCATTAACTGAACAAATACTGGATGCCTACTATGTTAAACGCACTGTGCTAGGCATCTATGAACAAGATACAGACATTATCAATGCCCTCACGGAATGTTCTGCTTCAGTGAAGAAGAGAATTCAGAAACAAGTAAACTCACTGATATGACCCAATACTGATCTGAATCCTAGTAAGCAATTTTACTCTCATGGCCCGCTTTACTTCATCTTACCATCCTAAATGTAGGTCAGTTAATCCACTTAGTTCCTTCAAACTACACACTCATAATTATGCATAGTAAAATGAAATCAGGGACTTCCCTGGTGGTGCAGTGGCTGAGAATCCGCCTGCCAATGCAGGGGACACAGGTTTGATCCCTGGTCCCAGAAGATCCCACAAGCGGCGGAGCAACTAAGCCAGTGCGCCACAACTACTGAGCCTGCGCTCTAGAACCCACGAGCCACAACTACTGAGCCCAAGTGGCCACAACTACCGAAGCCCATGCGCCTACAGCCCGTGCTCCACAACAACAGAAGCTACCGCAATGAGAAGCCTGCCAAAAATAAATAAATAAAATTTTTAAAAAAGAAATGGATTTATTTAAAAAATGAAATTAATTTTGTGGACAAATAACTTTGAAACCTTAGTTTTGAATAGCACATCCTTTTCAATAGAATTTAAAAATTAGCTGCTAGGTGTTCATAGCAGCACTATTTACAATAGCCTAAAGGTAGAAACAGCTCATGTCCTGTCCATCCATGGATGAATAAACAAGTTGGAGTATATATACAATAGAACGTGATTCCGTCATTAAAAAAGAATGACGGGGCTTCCCTGGTGGCGCAGTGGTTGAGAGTCCGCCTGCCGATGCAGGGGACACGGGTTCGTGCCCCGGTCCGGGAAGATCCCACATGCCGCGGAGCGGCTGGGCCCGTGAGCCATGGCTGCTGAGTCTGCGCGTCCGCAGCCTGTGCTCCACAACGGGAGAGGCCACAACGATGAGATGCCCGCGTACCGGGAAAAAAAAAAAAAAAGAATGACGTACTGCGATGCTCTGCAGCATGGATGAACCACAAAAACACTATGCTAAGTGAAAGAAGCCAGACACAAAAGGTCACATATGTATGATTCCATTTATATGAAATATCCAGAATAGGTAAATCCATAGAGACAGATCCCAGATTAGAGATTCGGCTGCCAGGGACCTGAAGGGGAAAAGGGAGAATGAGGAGCAACTGCTTAGTGGGTTTGGGATTTCCTTTTGGGGTGATGAAAATGTGTTGAAATTAGATGTGGTGACTGCACAACACTGGGAATGCACTAAATGCCACTGAATCATTCAATTAAAAATGGTTTATGTCATGTGTATTTCAACCTAATTTTTTTTAATTTACCAAAAATAGCTACTAGAGGAGATATGAGGATATATGTATATGTATAGCTGATTCACTTTGTTATACAGCAGAAACTAACACACCACTGTAAAGCAATTACACTCCAATAAAAATGTTAAAAAAAAAATAGACTACTTTAAAGTGGACTTTTTGTCACAAATAAAACTGCTCAAGTTTAACTTTGGGAAAATCAGTTGTAAATCAAGTTTCAAACCTTAACTCCTCTAGACCCATTTAATATCAAAATGTTTTTTTAGGGGTTTTATGGCAAAAATCATTCCTTAAATAGCTGTATGCATAGCATTTAAATGTTATTTAATGTTTTGGATGTACATACAACTCCTACTTGATAATCCTTTATTACTCATATGTTTGGTTAACATCTTTATTGATCATATATTTGGTATTTAATGTGCTCTAATCAAGTTTGTGCCCAATAAAGGTTTGCTGACATCATCAACTGTTTATCTTCTTTATAATGAAAATACTCATTCAAACAAGATTTTATTTTGTTAAATCCCCATAATTTAAGTACAATTCAATGCAACCTTCTCCACCAACGCCACTCTCCCCCCGTTTCTACCTCTATTATAAGCTGCACCACCATTCAGTCAGCCTAGTAGCACAGTTATTTGGGTTATGTGCCCCCCATTCCATTTCCCAAGCTCCTTGAGGGGCCTCAGTTCTTTCTGCATCCATCATAACACTACCTAACACTACCTTGAGCTCAAATGATGTCAGTGGAATTGAAAAAAACGCAGCCAACAAATAACTACTGTAAATTATTTACTATGTTGAGAAAGACATCTAACATATAAAGACTAACAGGGCTGATAATACAATACAAATACTTCCCAGAGAATCCTTATGCCATACGTTCAGATATTTTTCAGTGCAACCCTACAGAACAGTCTATTGAACATCAATATGAACATAAAGTAATTCACCTAACACCGGAAAAAATAAAAGGGGATTAGTCTTATCCATCTCCCTTTTGAAGTTCACCTGCATAAGTAATAAGGAAACTGAACTTAATGAACCACAGTATTCCAAACCAGGTCACAGGAGAGTCCCCAACCATCCTGTTCCTATTTCCTGATTGGTCTGACCTCCAAACATTATGGTGCCCAGCTTTTCACGCTCTCTTTAAAACCCAACTCATGATCTCCTTTAAAACATCTTCCGAGGTGAGTTTTTTCTTAAAAACTGACTTCCAGAACTTTCTAGGAAAATTACAAACACGGCACCCCACTTTTAAATATCTTCCGAAACACTTAGCTCAAAAAGAAAGAAACCCAGTTTTCGGAAAAGTCCCGTTATAGTTACACTTCGAATTAAATGTGGGCCATTAACTTGCACAAGTGCAAGTTAACACTACAGCGTAACTCTCCTAGCAGAGTAGGTTTAAACAGACATGTGCACGAATTTTAGAGAGCTCCTGCACTTCCAGAATGCGCATCTTTCAAATGAAGACTGCTTTTAAAACCTAGAATAGATGAAAAACCAAACCTGCTTACACTTCACAGGGACATTTCCTCCGCACCACGCTGGCAAAGCAGCAACAACCAGACGCCACCTGGGCAGCGACCCCGACCCTCGGCCTCCAAACCTCGGGCGTCCACTGGCCGCAGGCGTCCCGGAGTCCAGTTCCCCACTAGTTTGCTTCCAGCCTAGCCCGCGGCCACTTCCACGTCGCTGCGACCCACACGCCTCCTCAGCGGTTTAAATACGCTCTTCACTCACCCCCCGCCCCACTCACACACACACACACGATGTTACCAGACATCACCACACACACACACACACACACACACACACGATGTTACCAGACACTCACACCACCCCCCCCCCCCCACACACACACACGATGTTACCAGACCCGGGACAACCAAGGGACCAGGCAGGGAGGGGGCGAGCTCTTGCGAGCGAGAAGAGCTGACGCTCCTCGTTCCCGCCCCGCCCGGCACCCACCTGCAGGCCGCGAGACCGGGGGCGGCGGTGGCGGCGCCCCGTCCTCGCCAAAGACGAGTTTAAAGTCGAGCTCGTCGTGGGCGCCACAGTTTGCAGTAGTCATCGGCGTGGCCCAGGGTGCTGCGGCTCCTCCTCAGGCGGCGGCGGCGGCGGCGGCTCCTCAGCGCCGCTTCATGCCGGGCCGCGCCGGCCAGGAGGTTGCAGCTCCGCAGCAAACTTTCCGGGCGGGGACCGCGACGTCGAGCGTTCCGTTCCGAACTCTAAAACTGGCCGCGCGCCGAACCGCACCAGGAGCCGCCACCACTGCCAGTCGTCGATGCCCAAGCTGCCACGGTCGCCTTAGACGATATTCTCCGCCCCCCTACAGCGGCCGCTACCTGCGCGCTCCCGCGCCGTGCCGCGAGGCCGGTCCCGCCCCCTACCGCGCGCCCATCTGACCCGGCCGCCCATAGGCCACTGGCGCCGCGGACGAGCCCGATGGCCCCGCCCCCTCACCGGCCTACCGCGTGACTCCCTCTCCAGGATAAGGAAGTCACGTGAATATGGAAAGCCAGCTAGCCTTACTACCTCTTGGGAGTCGTAGTTTGCATCAACTCCTTCTAAGCCAGGACCCGGTACCAGGGTGTGAGGTCGATAGCCCTCTAATTATATTGAGGGGCCCACCACCGGCCAGTCAGAGATCGCTTGCCTTATTAGACAGACCCCACGTTGGGGAAGGGGCGCCAAGAGCCTTGGGGTTAAGGGTGCGGTGACACGCAGCTGCAGTGTTATTCCTGCCTGGCTGGGTTTGGGGAAAGTAAAAGCGCCCCGGAGGGTTACGTGGACATCACTCACTCCCTCACTCCTTTACCCCAGCCTTAATGGCGGAGTCTCGAGAAGGCTGGGACTGGGTCGGGCTTCCAGCTAAGGTGGGGCGGAGCCGGAGGAAACCTGGGTTGCGCAATGAGGCCCAAGTCTGAGCTACCAGTCGCTGCAGACCCACCCTTGCGGGGCGGGGCCCGCGCTTTGCTGGCTGAGCCTTTGTCTGCTCGCCGTCAGCCGGCCTGGCAGCTGCTCCTTCGAGGACAGCCGGCGCATTCGAGGCCTCGGCAAAGCCCCCGGGGCAGGGTCTGTCCCTGCTATAAGTCAGGCCGACTGAACGGGAAAACCCCGTCGTGAACTCGCACCATTCAACGGGCTCTGTGACCTCTGCGTCCCGGCGCACATCGGTTAAAGCGGGAGGGATTGTGTTACCCAAACTGAGTGGCTGTTAGGGGGGAGGAAATGACACTGCGTCAGAACAGTTTCACGCTCTGCCCCTCCCCAGCGGGCCTGTCTTGCCTGGAGACTACCCAAGGTGCCTCCTCCTGGGCCCTGGGGTGGAGGCCTGGCCCAGGGACGCTGAGCCTGGCTTGTTTACTTAGGGCTCCTCCAAAGCACAGGGTGGACGGAGAGCTGGAAGAGGTGGCGGTGACCAACTCCTCTAGCTCTAGGCTGCGAAGGGCACAGCATCCCTAGAAGTGTGTTGCCAGAGGAACCAAGTTGCTATGTCTCAGAAACTCGGGTGCAGGTGCAAGAGCCCAGGCACATCCCACGCTGTCCACAAAAGCCGCTGGAAGAGGGCAAGGTGGAGCACCCTCCAGAGATGTCTCAATATGTGGACTGACAACCTGAGGTACCAGGGAGCCCTAGGTAAAGCCCAACTAGGCCTAGGGTCAGGAGGACAGGGAACATACAGAGCCGTTGACACGTTTATCTTGGATTGGTTCACCCCTGAGGTCAGAAAACTTTTCCTGCCCTGTGCTCTGTACCCATACCTGTGCTGGACCTGGGGAGGCAGATAAATTAATCTCCCTTCAGGCATCAGGGAGAGGAGGCAAGCAAATCTATAATCACTGTGCAAAGAGATTAGGGCTGTGCCAAGAGCTCAGAGAAGGCTTATAATCTCCCAGGCTGCAGGCGTCCACAAGGCTAAGTAAGAATTGGAGAGATGGGCAAGAAGTGAGAAAGATGGTTCCAGGCAAAGAACAGATTTCCAAAGACTTGGAGACCAGAGAGTACATGCAGTGAACAGAAGCCAAAGGTAAAGCCAGATGAAGGGGCAGGATACTGCAAGCCACTGCAAGGTATCTGGACTTTATCCTGAGTGCAGGAGGGAGCCACAAAAGGGTTTCCAGCAGGAGACTTCCATGTTCAGAATTCTGAATCTCTGGATTGGAGTGGGGGAGGGGAAGGTTAGAGGCAGAAGGAGATAACAGTAGTCAAGGAGAGGGAGCAAATGGTATTAAGTGGGTGAAATAGCCTTCCAATAAGCAGTCCTGCCTTCAAAGGATATCCAACCTTGAGGGCCTAAGCGTGGAATTTAGAGCCCAAACTCCACACTAACTTTACAACTTTCGGCCCCAGGCAGATGGTTGGTCTGCCAATTGGTACTACATGTAACATGACCCTTAGTATAGTAAAAGGCCCCAGAAGCTTAGCCAGCTCACCTCTCCTCCTCATAAAACGATGCAGTTTTGGGATGTGTGCCCCCTACCACCCTCCCACAATACCTTTCAGGTTATCATCTGGATGGAGAAAATGGACCTTCATCTAACTCCTCTGCCCTCGACACATGACTTTACCTGAACCAGGGGCTCAGCCAGCCAGGCCAGGGGGGAAGGCAAGAGGGAGATCATGGGCCCGTCAGCCCCACCACTGGGAGGGGACCAGAGAAGCTATAGGTGGCTTGAAAAATTCACCCATTCATCAAATGCTTAGCGATGCATCTGTGTTCCCAGCTACCATGCACCTGGAGAACACTTAAAAGGGCTCATGTCTTGGGGAAGGTTTCTGCTCTGGAGGAAACTGAGAACCCTAACCTGGAGTGATGAGGGCTGAGGCAGGGGGTGGGCACCAACTGCAGGAAGAGTGTTACCACCTTCGTAAGAAAGGCAGCAGTGGCTGGGAGCTCTGCAGGCTGTGACGAATCAATACATAGACATCAGTATACAAACTCTCTCCACCCCTTTTCCTTAGCCAGGTCCAGGACCTCCCCCATAAGCTCCTAGTCAGGTCAGCTCCAAAGCTCTATTAGGTGGCAGGAGGCCATCTGACTCACCTCCAGCCTTCTGAGAGCCCTGTGAAACCAGGAGGCCCAGGGACCCAGTGCAACAGATAGAACCCCAGACTTGGCCAGGCTGGTGGACAAGGACTGTGTGGGTCCCCTCTCCCTCCTGTGTGCATGCCAGCCAGGCTTGAGACTGAGGAAAACCATCCCTTTCATCAGCTGCCACAGGCCTGGCCCTGAATTCTCATCGCTGAAGGCTCTCCTGTGGCCTCTTGAGCCATGGAATGGTACAGCTTAGCTCAGTCCAGCCCCCCTTGTTCCACATTAGGGCAAATAGGAGCCTTGGAGGAAAGTCAGAGTTTAGAAAAGTTCCTCCTCTCCATGGCACACATCCCCCCAACACAAGCTCTTGTTTGATTTTTCCTCTGTGCCTGCTCCCTACCCCCATGCCCAGGCTGGCCAGAGGGGACACAAGGAGTGCCCTTGAGCAGTTCTCAATCTGGGCAGAGGCGATATGACCAGTCAACTACAATCGAAGAAAGTTAGTTGCTGAAGTCAGCACATGGTGCTGAGAAGACAGGGTCAGCACTTTGTCCTCAAGCGCTAGGCTGAGGAGTTTGGACTTGATCCAGGGGGCAACTGAGAGCCATGGAGGAGTTCTGAGCAGGAGTGACACCTGGAAGGACTGAGTATGTAGGACTGCAGGGGCAAGAGATGACCCACCCATCTTTGCACCAAGTCCAATCTGCTTGCTGTGGCCTTCGGAAGACCTGCCATCCTCTCCAGCCTTGTCCCTCCCTCTTGTGCTCATATCAAAACCATGTGTCCCCAAAATATGATGAGCTAGGAGGAAGTCCTCAATCAGGGTGGCTGGAATGGATGGATAAGTATGGTAGTTACCAGACCAGAGAGGGATTTGGGCATCTAAGTGGCCTGAGTTTAATGTGGGCATGATGAGAACAGTGGGTGGAGCTTTCAGACCTGACTGGGCCCTCCCAGTTGGTCCCAGCTCTTAGGCAGCTCTCTCTGAGACCAGGGCAGGCATCACTGAGGTGTGCTAAAGCAAGACCATTTGAGGGCCAACATATTCAACCAGGATTTTGCCAGACGTCCTCAGTCAAGGAACACACACTAGCCCCTCCCCACCTGCTCCCCTGTGACTAACCCTTTCCCCACTACTTTTCCTGGGCCTTCAAAGTCCCCACACTCTAAACTCTATCTTAGCGACTGACCTCTACCCCTGCCTTTCCTTCCCCATAGCCCAGAAATGAATGTGACCCCTCCAGAGAAGGGGCTTGCCCAGGGAAACCACACTGGTGGGAGAAGAGGTCTGAGGACAGAGCCCAACCCCAACAGGGAAGTGGATCTTAAGACTTGGTACCTGGCCCACACAGGGTCCTCCCACAAGTTCTGACTAGCTCAGGATGCCTGAGGGGTCCACTGGGGCCTCTCTGTCTGTCCTGTTCCAATTGGGGTATGAGGAAAGGCAAAGGGGACATTTTGACTGAAACAGTTTTTTGTAAGAAAAATCAAATAAATTGTGCCTAAAGTTTGATGGCTGAGACTGAACCAAGCCTCAGTCTCTCTCCTGGGTGGGGCTCCGTCTCTGGAAGCACTGGTCTGGGAAGTTAGTTAGGGCAGCCTCGGTATGGAGTGACCCCATTAGCTGCACAGTGCCGCTATCATAGGGCGAGACTATCCTCCAGCCAGCCTCGAGCAGTGCCGCTATCATAGGGCGAGACTATCCTCCAGCCAGCCTCGAGCAGGAAGAGGACAGCTGATCCCACTCAGAGAAGGGCCCTTGGGCCCAGCAAGAACTAGAAGTGACTTGCCCAAGGTCAAAGAGTGATGGGCTCTGGGAGGCCACTGGTATTGGTATCCTTATCTGCAAAAAGAAGAGCAAGTGTGGGTTCATGGAGGGGCTGCTCCGGGACTGAGACAGGGGCCTTACCTGCCCAACCCCTGATTCAGGTCATCAGGGCTGGGGGTACTGACTGGCACAGGGGCCTGACCCTGAGTAGATGGGAGAAACAAGGCCTTGGCCCAGAGGGGAATCCCCCGCTCCTCACAGAGCTTTGAAAAGGGGAGGAAAAGCAGCATGTTTACAGCTGAGGAAGCAGAGGCGGTGCTGGGCAGGGACCTTTGGTCAGAACGCCCCTCCCAGTAAGTGGGCGGCGGTGGTGGGGGGGGGGAGGCCCCATAAGATGTGGTAGCTGTTTGTTTGCTTCTCACTGCCAGAAGGAAATTAAAGAGAATCTGCCACTTCCTTCCGGCCCGAACGGGATGGTGGGGGCGGAAGGGGGGGTGGGCAGTGGCATGGGCGGGCAATCACAAGGGCCCCAAATTGCTGCCATCAGCAGCCTCCAGTGTCCTCTGCTCAGAGCAGGCACCTCACAGGTCTGAGCTCTAGCTGGGGTCAGACCCAGCACCCCCCCTCACCTGAGCTGGTCCCTTATTAGCACACCAGATACCCTAATCAATTCCCCAGACTCCATATCACCTCTCATCAGGAAAGCCAACTGACGGCCAGTACCTCAGGTTTACCATCAGGAGAATGGGCTTCTTGGACTTTCCTGGCTCAACTCAAGTCCAGTGAGCATTAAAGGTGATAACCAACCCACCACCTCCATCTAGACTCGTAAGGATGGGTAGGAGAAATGTTTTAGAAAGCCCCAGCTCTGCACAGAGGGTGGAAGCAGAATAATTATGCCAGGACATCTGTCCATGTGTAAAGGTGCCAGGCTGAAGCAACCAGCCATGGGTAAGGGTGAAGGGTGTCTTTATTGCACTGTACCAATGTCAGGTTGGGGAGGTGCCACCTGAAAAGCTCCTGTTTTCAAAGAAAATACTGAGGTCACTGGGAACTTGGCTCTGCTACTCAGACCCACCAAAGGAGATGGGCACTCTGGGGATCCCTTGGCCTGTGCTCCAGGCTGCTGGCCCAGGCCAGAACCTCGTAATTCCTGTCAGCAGTGGCAGCAAATTGTCCAGTGGCACCTGGCTGATGCTCTGCACCCATAGCCATCCTAGGGCCAGGCCCAGGGAGGGGCTGACTAGGGTAGGGACGGTAGTCACCAGCCTTCCAGGGGGCTCTCTTTACCACTTGCCAAGGCTAAAAAGGGCTTCTTGCACAGCTCCCCAGGCATGACTGGCTCCTGAGCTCTGGGGTCCCCAGTGTCTTGGTCAGGGGCCTCCCGCTTGCGCTTGTGCAAGGAGGGGCCCTCCTCACGCAGCCGACCCTCAGGGAGGCCCTGGCTCCGCAGACAGACGATGGCTGCAGCCTGCTCCGCCAGTTTCTTGGACTTGTCCCTAGGCAGACGAGGCATGGGGCAATAAGGCAGGGAGACAGGCAGACTCGTTACAGGACTAGAGTCTGGGAGGCCTGACTCTACACGCCCTTGGCAGAGATTCTGACAAAACTAGGGAAGGGGTCATCACTCAGGGATGCCACTGCCCAGGTACACCATCCCCCTAACCCTCCCAGGCCAATGCGAGGATCAGGCCCTGTTGACAAGCCTCATGCCCACTGATAAGGAAACTCACCACAAGGTGGACTGGTACTTTTGTTCAGCAACAGTGACAACAGAACAGAAGAGGCGATCCAGGGGCCGTTGAACCTGGTACAGAGAGTGCAAAGGAATCAGGGATGGCTGCATGAGAGCAAGAGGGCCAAGCCCTGGAGGGAAGTACTTCCCACCTAAATCAAATGAAGGCTACCTGTATCACATGCTCCTCCCCAGCAGAAGTGCCTAGTGCATCTTCCAGGGAAGAAACGTAGATACACAAACAGTCAGTGACATCCCAGTGTGTCAGGAGTTCTGTCATGGACCTAAGCAAAGGTCCGTCAGAGCCCTTAGCTGCATCTGACTATGGAGCTTCCTCCTACTGACATCTGGGTGGGCCAGGTCCCCCAAAATGAGAAGGAGTTCACCAGATGGCAAAGCGGTGAAAGGGGACAAGGACTGGGGCAAAGAAGGTACACCTGGCAGAGCAACCAGGTGATGTGGCAGACAGAGAGCTGAGTGGATGTGACCTGAAGCAGAAAGACACATGGGGGTCTCGTGCTCTGGGCTGAGGTAGTAGGGCTTGATCCCAAAGGTGCTGAGGAGCTGATGAGGACGTGAGCAAGGGGGACAGAAGCAAATTCGTTTTGGAAAAGTCACTCTGGCAGAAGGGAACCCAAGGCCCAGAAGATACAAGCTTGGAGGTCAGAAGGCCAGTCCAAAAGAGACTAGGCAACCTAAACAGGCCATGGGGACCAAAGAAAGTGAAGCAAGACCGTCTCAAAGTTTCCCCTGAGGGGCCCCAGACATGGGGCCCAATTCTGTGCCCCATTGGCTGAGGCCTGATCCAAAAACATGTCAGTCTAACTTTTAGGTTTGAACGTCCTTCCTAAGCCAATTGGCCCTCTCCAGAGAAGTCTCTCCTGCCTAAGCAATGCCACTGGAAGGGACTCGCTGAAGCAGCCTCTTACTTAGGCCTCTAGTTCAGTTTTATGAAAGTGGCCAGAACTACACAACAGGTCCACTGTCAAAGGGAAGGAGGTAGAAGGCAAAGAAGGCAAAGCCAGGCTCCAGCCAAGCAGTCTGGAGTGCACGTACGAGCTGTGGGTGGACTGGGGGTGGCGGCACTAGCTGTGGGAGTGCTGTGGGCTGGATGCAGGGCAGGCCACAGGCAGGAACTCACCGTTTCATACACAGGCTGTGCCAACTTCTCCCTCCGGCACCACTCCAGCAGGCACATCTTGGGGGTGATCTGGGGTGAGTATGCTCTCCTAGGGAAGGAGGGAAAGATGTCAGGGCCCACCTACCATGAGAACTCCATTCCTCAGCAGGGGCCCTACTCAGTTCCTGGTAGGAGCTGCAGGAATGAGACAGCAAACTCCTGCCTTAGGACTCCTGCACCTATTCCCCTGAGCTCCCATTTCTGTCCCACCAGTGGCTTGGGGCCTCAATTCTACCTAAAGGGAAGATGGGCTTCAGTTGTTTGGGGAATTGGAATGGGAAGTGAACTCCAGCACTCTGAGCTCCAGCCTGGAAAACAGCCTTCAACAGCCAAGAAGGAAGGTACAATTTGCCTCTCAAGACAACATCAGGAGGGAGTGGGTGGGAGTGGGGACACAGGTAGCCATACAGTGGTCTCAGGATCTAGCTCAGGGCCCACCCTGATTATGTCCACCAAGTGTCAGGGTGATCCGCTGCTGCCTTGGGCACAGTGGACTCCAGTTTCAGAGTCAGGCCATGTTCTAGCTTCCCACCAGGAGCTCTCCCTGGATATGACTGCCCAACAGCTGTGCCTACATCCCTCCTCCCAAGACTCTGCCAGACAAGACTGACTCCTGGTCTGGGCCTGGGGACCCCAGAAAGGTTCAGATTCCAGATTGCAGAGACAAGGATGAGGGCCCCATTCAAAGCTGAGTCACAGTCTGAGGCAATAACTGGCCTGAGGCTATTTCTGCCTAGAGAGGGCACCACGGGGCTAGCGAGGAGCAGTGAGGGTAGGCTGCTTAGGCAGGTGAGGGTTCAGGTCCTGCTGCTATTCTGGAGCTCCCTGCAGGCAGCTAATTCCTGAGGGCCAAGGAGAAAACACAGACTTTGAGGAACAGAGGGGACAAGTCTCCCCAGCCTGAGTTGTGGGAAGGGGTGGGTCAGGAAAAAGGTATAGTTTAGTCACCCTTGGGAAAGCATGTGCAACCCTGACAGCACTGCCTGGGCTTTCAGCGACTGTCTTCTCCAAAGTGCCTTCTTTGGGTTGCTGAAAACTGAGAACAAGCATCCAAACCAAGGAGATGTGTGGTCCCTAAGCTTGGCATTAACCATGGACGGCAGCCAGCTTGCTGGCCCAGTCAGACCTGAGGACACTGGCCCTGGCCCAAGCTGAGGCCGAGCTGGAGACCTACCGGTCAAACTTGACAGCCATCTTAATGATACCAGAGGTATCTTCAGCTGGCTCCTCCACCTCCTCTGGGCTCCTGGCCAAGAGTTTGGCCCGCCGGGCGTCCAGCTCTCGTGTGGTCTCCTCATAGAAGGCACCAAGGCCAAAGGCCTCACTATGAAGGGACAAGCAGAGTAGGGGAAGCCCCTTAGTGGAGCCAGCATTCAGGAAACTACTGTAGGAGCCCAGGGCCCCACCACTGAGAAATGCCCCCCACATATACCCAAACACCACCAGGGCCTAGCCATCAGAAGGTGCTTTCTACACACCCCTGTGATCAGCCTGAACTGACAGATGGAGAATGAATGCAGGTCCCTGAGCAGGAGCACTGGAGGGCAGGCTGGGCTGGGTGGAGTAGATTCCAAAGGCCACCTGCAGCCTCTCTTCTGAGGAGGAACACACAGGCAGGTGTCCCTAGCCAGCAGTGAGTGAGTTGAGCTATACTGACCAAGCACTGGGGGTATGCACAGCCTTGTCCTCATGCAGGCCCGTGGGAGGAAGACACGGAGGCCTGACCACTGACTGGTTCCCCACTTCCCGCCCTGACCACACACAGGCCAAGCCTAAACTGAGGTACCAGCCAGAGCTACAAAGTGATACTCTTGAGAGTTATCCTCTTGAGTTCACAAGATACTTGGGTCGAGCTGGTTAAGCTACATGGGCTAGGGACAGAATGAATACCACAAGCCCAGGGTGAGGAGGAAGGTTCTGGCAAGGCTCTTCCCTCTAGGAAGCATCTTAAGGGCTGGAGGACATTCATGAAGATGGCTGCCTGAGGGCAAGCCTAGTCAAGAAAGGCTTCTCTGGAGGAAGGAGAGTATAGACAGCTAATGTGCAGGGGAGACAGCATTCAGGCAGGAGACCCTGTACAAGCACAGGCAGACAGGGAGCTGTGGGAACAGGCACTAGACCAGGTTGTGAGGGGCCCCAAATGTCAACCACCTGAGCTGTAGCTCTACCAGATCTAGAGGATCAAGGGGTGGCCTCTCAGACTGCAAAGTGATGGGGTGTGGGTGCCGGCTCAGGCCAGGGGCTCCATTCTACAACCCCAACTCTCCTAACCATCGGATCTTGGTGGCCTGGCATGTGACAGATCTGTTATCAGGAAAGCCCCTTCCTCCCCAGGGATTCCCAAGCCCAGCCCTCACCTTCCTCCATCCTACTAGTGCACTAGTTCCCGAAATTCTGCTGCTGAGATCAGTCCAGGGATGGAAAGTTCTAAAGATTTGAAAGTACCCCCTTCTGTGAGGCAAAGCTGTACCACCTCCCCACTCCAGCACATCCACCTCCAGAAGCTGTGTCCTGGGTCCCCTGGTAGAGTCAGCTTAGGGCTCAGGGTCAAGTCTGGGTAATGTCTGCAAGGACAGATGAACAGCCCATTGCCCCTCTCACCAAATTTCCTGGGAAGACTGGGCGGCATGGAGCAACCTCCCCTGGGGCGACTCCAGCTGTTCTCGTAGCATCTGGCACAAGCAGTACTTGGTGTTGGTGTAGTGGTTGTCATACTGCACAGCCTGAGAGAAGAACTGCCATGAGCCCCCCTGCTGCCCAGGCAGGCTCTGAGGCCTGAGCTCTGCTCTGATGGCATGAAAAGGGGCTCCAAGGGGGCATCAGAAGGGCCTGCAGCTGAGGCAGTGTGACCCCATAAAAGAGCCCTCTCCATCTTGGCCATCTACTCCTCTAGTTAGTGGCACAATGCCTGAGGGTCACAACTGAGACCCACAGTCAGGAGCACACTCCACTGGACAGCCTGACTAAGGTCCACATGCGCCTGGAGCTCCTCCTGCATCGGCTGCCACAGAGGACCTGTTGCCGAGCATCTTCCAAGGCAGGGAGTGGGGAACAGCCAAGTTCTGGTGTGGCAGGACCAGCCCTGGGACAGGGGTGAGATTCTTCTACTCCTTATAACCATGGTGAATGCCTGCCTCTCCCACATCTTAAACAGCCTGTCTCCAATTTCTCCCAACATGGGAAAAGCCCAGCACCATTGACCAAGCATGTTTGCACGTGGTACTTGTCACTTCATTGAGCTAAACAAGTAGTTACCACTACTCAGACTGGGAAATGCAGGCTCAGGGAGGCCAGACAACTGCCCAGGGATACCCAGTGGAAGTCGGCCTGGCTGGGGCAGGCAGGAGAGCAGTGGGTAAAGGGTGCTTCAGCCCCCCAGAACCCTCTCCCCGTCTCGCCCCCTATCAAATCTTCTAATACCTCCAGCAAGGCCTATGTCTTCAGTGCCTTGGAGGTGCGACCACATGTTCAGGACAAAGAAGGGATACGTGGGTAAGCCACGGCCGGCAGCAAGGCCTTGATTCAGCTTGTTTGGGACAGAAGGCAACTGGCTGGACCAGAAGCAGCCCTGCCTATGCTTGAAAGCCGCTCCCTTTCTCTGGCCCAACACACCCCCTTGAGGAGTTGCCAAGGGACAGGCTGAGAAGGAAGGATAACATCACCTTTCAGCCAGTGAGCAAGCTTGGCACTACTGAACGTGCCCTTCCCTGCCACAGACCTGCCAACCGGCCGACCTAGACTGAGCTAAGCCCCCCTTGCCTCTGGTTGACCCAGGCCATTGGAGAGCCAACCTGCCCAACAGGACACCCAGAACCAAGAGGATGAAGGCTGCAGCATCAAGCAGAAGAGGCTCTAGAACAGAGGCTGCCCAACTCTGGGCACAGGCCTCAGGGCCTCCAACCACCCCCAGCTTGCACAGCCCTGGGGACACCCACATGTCATGGCAGCCACAACTGCCCATGGTAGCCTGAGGATCTGAGAAGCTCCTGACCCCCCAGGTGGGTAGGAGCTCCAGGACTGAAGAGGAGGGTGGAAGTCTGCTCAGGGTGAGGGCTGCACTCTCTGCTCAGGCCCAACTCACTGAGGAATTTGAGGACCACTCACTATCTTTGCCGAAAGACATGCACAGCTGGTCAGAGTCTCACAGGGTGCCAGGGCAGTGCCAAGGAAATAGTGCAGGTGTCAAAAAACTCCTTTACAGGGAAATGCCCGGGCACTACCATCAAACCCCGGGTGAGAAGAAAAAGCTATTACCTGAGGAGAGGGTCAAAGTTAGGCTATTTCCTAAGTCAGAGGCTAAAGCATTCTGGGAATTAGCAAGAGAAGACTTTTAGAAGTGACTATGACTGACGACCAGTTGACACGTCTTTACGGAGAGAATCTGTCCTCACAACAGCTACAATGGCTCCTCCTGGCTGTGGTTCCTCTGGTGCCAACCCACTGGCATGAGTGACACAGACACCACTGTCATTGTGCATGCGTGTGTATGTGTAGGGGGGCAGGGGGTGACAGAGACTAAGAGAAAGATATCATGTGTTTGGGGTCCCAACAGCATCCTGGATCCAGAAGCCCTTGCTATGATCCTCACACCTTGAAAGCTTTAGAAGAGGGCAATGGTAGGGCCATGCCTCCCCAGCACCCTGCTCTCCACATTGCAGCCAGGGAAACCCAATGCTATGCTACACTAAAAAGAAAAGGAGAGGGACTTCCTTGGTGGCACAGTGGTTAAGAATCTGCCTGCCCAATGCAGGGGACACGGGTTCAAGCCCTGGTCCGGGAAGATCCCACATGCCACGGAGCAACTAAGCCCGTGCGCCACAACTACTGAGCCTGCGCTCTAGAGACTGCAAGCCACAACTACTGAGTCCGTGAGCCACAACTACTAAAGCCCGCACACCTAGAGCCCACGCTCTGCAACAAGAGAAGCCACCGCAATGAGAAGACCGCGCACTGCAACGAAGAGTAGCCCCCGCTCGCCGCAACTAGAGAAAGCCCGCACACAGCAACGAAGACCCAACGCAGCCAAAAATAAATAAATAATAAATTTTTTAAGAAAGAAAAGAAAAGGAGAGCTGCTGGGGGCTGGGGGCTCACCCAAAGCACTTTCTGCAGGAATGTGGCAGACAGTGAGAAATGTTTGTTTTGAAAAAGTGCATAGACATACGTATCTGATGTACTTCTGCATGACCTCCTCCAAGGGTCGTGGACCCTCCTTGAGGAAGATGGATGGGTTCCACATGGCCGCTCGGGCCACCATCACTGAAGAAGCTGCCGTGGCTTGTCGAAAGTCCTCTATATCCAAATATCCTTGGATGTGGTCGTGAGATCCTCCACTGAAAAGCAACAGTGGGGTGAGCAGTATCCCCATCCTTGTACAAGCAATTTCAGAAAAAGGCAACTCCTAAATCTGCCATTTATTCAGTGTGTGGCTTTGGCCAAGTCCTTCAGCTACGAGAGCTTCGGGACACTGGAGATTATAACACACACCCCACTGTGGGGTCAGGAGCACCAAGTGAGATAACAAAATAAAGCAGTCCAAACCGTGCCTGGCACTTAAGAGGTACTCCGGAGCGTTTACCTTCCTTCCCCCTCATCCTGAACAGTGGCTAAAGCCGGCCCACATCCGAAGGGCGGGGTCTGTACGTGGATACAGGGATCACAGGAAAACCCCCAGGCTGGGGCACCTATATGCCCACTGACGGCTGGGTCAAAACCCTAGAGAGGGAACAGACGCAGTGGTGCTCATGAGAGGAAGGAAGGAGGCCCGGTTTGGTTGCAATTTCCCTTTCAGCCACCCTGCAGCCCCTTGGAAACTGCTCTTTGTCTGTTCCATTAGGAGCCGGGCAGCAGCCTCAGCCCAGAGACAGCACTGTGTGTGAGAATGGGGGTGGGGGAACCCCCTTCAGGTGGCAACAGCAGCAACAGGGTCCAGGGTCTTGAGTAGCCCTACCCTCTCTCCAAGACATCCCTAACACCCCTTGGCCTGGGGACCACCCCACCCTTAGCTCCCCCGTCCCTCCCTCCAGTCAGGCATGCCTTTTGTCAGGGCTTTAGGGCTTCAGAACTTCTCTGTTCCCAACCTGCCATCAGGCAGGTACAGGGTTGAGCTGGACTCCCGACTGGCCCACACAGGCCAGCTCCCCAGTGGCAACAGGACACTGCTGTCTTACTGCTAAGCCTTTGGGCTGGTCATCGGTACCTCACACCTGCCAGTCTAGGTTCTGGTCATGTCACTGTCCAGGATGCTCATCTGGGCTTTGGTCTGTGACCTGCCTCATGCTCCTGAGCCATGGCTCTCTGTGCTCTGGCTTGAGACGCCTCACCCTACACCCTACACACCTAACTCTGGGTGTGATGTCACCTTCCCCTGGGCCTGTTTCAGCAGCCACTCTCTGGCTCTCCATAAACACTCCCACCTCAACCCATGCATCGGAATGTCCTGGGCCCCTGTCTACTGCATACCTACATCGGCCACTCACCAGAGGCCAAGGGACACAATGGGCCCTTCTCAGCCTCACTGCCAAGTTCATTTTTGTCACACCCTTTTTTTCTTTTCTCTTACAGTCATTTTTTGATGCTATTGCATTCCATTTTCTATTTGTCAGTTCAAATCCCTTCTGAGTGAAGTGAGGCATAAAAAAATAAATGAGGAAGAAGGGAGGCTTACTTGGCTATGACAGGAATGGAGAGGGTTTCGGCGACTGCTTTGATGGCTTCACAGCTGACAGGGTGCTGAGGTCGCTCCTCCCGCTTCCTTGGAGATAAAGAGATGGGGCTGGGGACTGAGTGCCAAAGGTCACGTCACACTTAGCACCGGGTTATGTCAGCCAAATCCTACTGTCCTCCTTGCTGAACCTCAGGAAGGCCATGTGGCCAGCAGGGACAGGGCTCTGGGCTACAGGGGACGGCTCTCCCTGACCTCTGTTGTGCCGGGCAGCAGCAGCACAGGTCCATGCTGAGAAGGTAAGTCCAGCTCTCAAAGGTCTGCAGGTGAGGCATGGCTGCAGGAAGCCGATGTGGGTGGTCACACTGCCACTCCCCAGCTTCCCCTCATTTCTGCCAGAGATGAGGGACGGTGCCTTAAGAATGCTACCCCTACTGTCCCAGTCTTGCCCTCCCAGAGGGACTGGGAACAGCTGCCGCCACTCAGACTGGCCACTCCCACACAGCTGTGTGTGCTGAGGCCAAGTTGGGCAGCTGATCCTGGGGAGAGGCACCTGGCACAGGGTAGGCCCAGCAACCAGAGCAGGCCACAGACCATGGCTGTCACAAAGAGCCACAGGGGAGGCAAGACCACAACCCAGGGCCCCTGCATCCAAGGTCAACTGCAAGAAGCTCTTGTGTATGAGTGAGTGAGTCTTAGGGATGCTAAGGTAAGCCCTAACTTGAGCTGTGCACAGGGACAAGCCAGAGAGGTGGTCGACCAGAAAGCCCTTGCCCAGGTCCTATCTGCATGTGTCCCTCTGCTATACTCTTCAACAAAAGTGTCAGGGGCCACAGGGCCTTACAAAGCCCTATCAACCCAGCCTCCACCTCCACCTCCCTGCTCCCCCAGCAGCCCAATTCTAGCCCATCTTTAACAACTTTGATGGCCAGAAAGTCCCTCTTTAAACTCACCCAAATCTGTCTTCCTAGTGTTTCCAACTACTGGGAAAAAGGAATAGCTTTATTTATTCAGAAAACACTCTATGCCAGGCACTGTGCCAAGGCTGTATATTCACAATCTCATAAAGGCCTTGTGACAACCCTATCAAGCAGAAATTATCTTAATTTCCAAATGAGTACTGTGGTGCTCAGAGAGGTTAAATGACTTGTCCAAGGATACACAGCCAACAAGCAGCAGACCTGGGATTTGAACCCAGACCTGGGATTTGAAACCAGGCAGTCTGAGCCCAGAGCCTGCTACCTCCAGGAGGGGCCTGTGTGTACGCGTGTGTGGCCTTTCACCATCCCCTGGTGGCTTCAACACGCACAGCTCTGCTTTTCTGTTTTTATGTGTCGGAGTTCTGGGTTCCCTTCTCTGAAAATGCTGTAATAGATACAACCAGCAAAAAATGCACTGTTCCTACAAGACCCCTGAACTCAAAAGGAACACCACTCAAAAGAGAGGTCATCCTGGCCAAAGTTTGCTGACCTGGGATTCTGTACAAAAGTACATCCTGGACACAGGGAGCGAGTTCGACTGGGAAACCAAGGGTAGCCTTCAGCAATACCTCAGCTCTCAGTAGACAGCAGATTCAAGGACTGTTTAAAGTGGTCACTGTGACAGCTGGCAGTCCAACAAGGGCAGACAAAAGAGGCAGTGCCTTTAAAAGAACAGCAATCTGCCTGGGGTCATTCAAGGGAGGAGCTACTGCTGAATGTAGTGTAAAGAAAATGAGATTCAGAGTCAGAGTTCTAATTCCACCACTTCCTGGCTACGTGATATAATTTTGAGCAAATCACTCATTCTCTACCATTTACACGTCTTGAGGGTAGGGGTGTTTCTCCTTCCCATTGGTCTCTCTGTATCTCTAAGGCTCGGTGTAGTGCCTACCACCAGTAGATGCTCAATGAATGAAACAAAGAAAAATGCAACCCCCATAAAGAGTTTGACTGCCCTCTGAACTTAGGGGATATCAATGAGCTATGCAGAGCTAGGCTGTGTATGTAGAAGAGAAGCTGGTAGTCACCTGGGGTCTGGTGAAGAATCATTAAGATGGCTAGGGTCCTCCTTGCAAGTCAGTCACTAGTAAGGCAACCACTCACCTCCCATGAACCGCGATGGCTGCAATGCCGGTCCTCTCTATCCGCTTAACAAGGCTCAGGGTATCTTCCAGCTGAGGGACAGGACCACACAGGGTGTTTACTGAAGCCACAGAGGGAGCAGCTGCCAGCTCCTAAAGTGGGCTCAGCTCTACCCCCTCCTCCAAACATAACTCAGCCCCACAAGAATCATTCACACCCTCAAATCAGCATCCCCAGAGAAAATGGACCTTCAGATGTAAGATCTTTACCGATGGCAGGATGCGAATCTTGCAGGTCACAGGTCTCTGTGTCCCTTTAACAAGAGTGCTGAGGATCTGCAGTGGGAAGAATACAAGAGCATCTGCCTCTTCTGGAACAAACACCACAACTGCTTGTACTAATGAATTCTGCTCCAGACCTGTGCAGCCCAGTGGCATGGACATGTTTATATCCATGTACGTGTCCATGTGAATGCGTCTGTTGCACGCATATACATGGAAGCTCCATGAGGGAAGGAGTTCACCTTTTTCTCTGCTAGAGCCCCAGCACCAGCAGCCCCTTGCCTGGTATATAGCAGTATACATATATTTGGTAAATGAACGAATGAGTGAATGAATGCATGAATGGATCTGCATGCATGCTTGTACAGAACACAGTGATCCTTTGCCAGGGCAAACATCAGAATCACCTGGAGAGCCTAAGAAATACAGAATCTTAGATTCCACCTCATCTTTCCTGAATGAGTCTCTAGGCACAGGGCTTAGGAATATGTGATTTCAAAGGACTCTACCCAACACATTCCCTCCACAAAATGATTCTGAGGCCTAACCCTGGTTGAGAACACATGGCTCACAGCTCCATTCCTGATTGAAGGCACGTTTCCTGAGTGTTCCAGGATCTGCCAAGTGAGTGAGCAGGAAAGTTTGAGCAGGTCCTGGGCCCTGTCCTCAGCTACCCCCTCTCTTTAGGGGAGTCAGATATACAGGAATGAAACTGGCAAAGGAAAAGACAACATAGTCAACATATTTTAAAGTGTTTATTTTGCACAGTAATTGCAAAGGACTCCAAATAAAGATCACGAAAGTCATACAGGAAAGTGTCAGGGAAGTAGCAAGTCCAGACAAAGAGTCAGACATCAAGAAAGGTGTAGATGACACTGCATGTCTGTGACCTTGCTATCTTTATCTTCTTCCCTCATCAAAAATTTTGGGCGAGGCAAGCTAGGGGGAAGGTGATGCCAAGAGCCCTCTTCCAAGAAACTGGATCCCTGTCCAGCAGAGCAGAGGGGACATCCAGGCAGCAGCTGCCAGTCTGGTTCTAGACAGGTGGGGGCAGCAGAGAGCCGGGTGACAAGAACCAGTGAAGGAGGCCTTTCTCTCAGGGACAGGCTAAGGCAGGCCCCTCCAGGAGACATTAGACCAAGAGCCTGGACAGATAGGACAGATCATGGGCAAGACAGGGCCTGCTGGCCCAGGCACAATTGCCAGAGACTGACAGGAAGGAACAGTCCCCAGGTGCTGCCCCAGGAGGCTGACTGGGCCTGAGGTCCCGGGGTGACTCTGGCAGGGCTTAAAGGGGCACCTACCCTTTAAGGGAGGAAGAGGGACTGCCAGATCCATCAAGATACACAATAAAATTTCTCACTCTAGTCCTGTCCTTCAAGCTGACAATAAAATCTCTGGAGGGTTCCTTTGCAAGTGCTGGCTCAGAATCCTCTGATGTCTGGTGATTTAAGCAACATCAGCTGGTTTGACCCAGTTCTCTGTTTTGCAGAACTTCCTCTTGGTGTATTTTATCCAAGCAACTCTAAGCACCTTCTTCAGTTCATTTTCTGTTCATTTCACGTGCATGTTCAGGACCAGGAAGGAAATTAGTAACGAAAAGTCCTAGCCCTTTGCAAGAGTCACACTGAGAGGAAAGGGCAAATAGAGTCTGTCTTTTGGTCAGACTCTAGCAGAACCTCTCCTGGACCCAACTCTCCCAGATCCAAGCCACACCCCATGTCTCTGTGGCGTGAAAAGTCTGTGGGGGAAAAGGACCTGAGACGGGCCCGTATCTGGGCACATCTACCCACGGGCAGGCACATCTCCCCAGATCCACTGGTTGACTCAGGAAAAGCAGACTTTGGCTCCCCTGGTTGTTGGGGAGGGGGCAGGGAGGAGGACAGGAAAGCGCAGGCCTGGGAATCAGTGAGAATTGAGCTCAAGTCCTGGCCCTGCTGATTGTTAGCCACGGCCCAAGTGCAGTGCACACAAGGGGATGCCCTGAGCAGCCGGGGGCCCAGGGAATGTGGGGCAGGGGTCAGAGAGAGGCTATTACTGATATAGAGTCTTAAACTGAGGTTCTTAATCCAGGGAGGGTACACCAGAGTCACCTGGGAAGCTTTTTCAAAAGACTGATACCCTCTCCCTGCCTCTGTCTACCCCAAGAATATGCAGAATTCTCGATAGCATCCTTTTTAAAAAATTATTATTGTGGTAAAACATATATAACATACAATTGTCTGTCTTAACCATTTCTAAGTGTATAATTTAGTGGCATTAGTTCAAGATGTCATACAACCATCACCACTATCTATTTCCAAAAACTTTCATCGCCCCCAAACAAGCAGTCTTATTTTGAAAAAATCTCTAAGGTGGTCCTGAGATGTTCCCAAAGATGGAACCATGGACCTAACACACCAAGCCTGGAAGGACCTACAAAGCTCTCATCCAGCTCACCCAGTTTGCCAGCACAATTTGAGCCTGAATCTAATCCATCCCACTCTTCCGGAGTCTCATTTGGCTTTACTGTAGAAGCCTGCATCCTCTCTTTCACAAGGCAAACCCTGTCCACTAGCCTGACCTGGCTCAACCGACCACCCTGCCAACCAGAGAATTAACGAAATGAACTGAGCTTCTGAGGGGTAGTGTTAACTCTGCTGCCTCACGTGTGAAATGTGCCCAAAGAAGGGCAGTAGCGAGGACAGAGCCCACAGCATGGGTGGGAGAAGCCAGGACGCCAGAGGATAACAGAAATGCCTGTATGTATGTGCTGTGAAGCAAACCACCCGCTACTGAGGCCCCTTCCCTAAGCGTGGAATCCACAGTAGTCCACGTCCACTCCAGCCTGCATACAGGTGTCTGACTGGAGGTCATTACCTGTGCCTGTTCACACACGGGAAAAATGAGGAGGCACCTAGCCCATAAACACACGAATTTTCCTAGATCCCAGACACAGTAGGGCTGGAAGAATAACAGGGTTGAGCTGCTGACACAGCAGTGGCAGCTCTTAATGGTGGTGCCTTATCCCAAGTTGCTCTAGCCTATGGGAGGCACTAGGAGGCTTAAAGCCCAGAGGTGGAAGTGGGGATGGAGAATGAAGAGGAAATCAAAGGAGCTAAGGGGAGCAGCAAGGAGAAAGCTGGTGAACTGTGAGAGGAAAGTAAAAGGTGCATGTGGTATGGCAGAAGATGTCACTCCCACATGTACTGGCAGCTCACAACACTGGTGGCAAACATCAACCTGACCCTAAGGCCTCATAAACCTGGCCACCAGAATCACCAAGGGAAGGAGATCAGAGGAGACTAACTTCAGCTTACCTTGTATGGCCCTGGCCTGGCCTGCTCTCATACTGATGGTGGACTCCATCAGTGTGCAGGGCACCCACTGATGCTCTCATCAAGCCCCCAGGGAGAGGCCAATCCCTTACATCCTGACACACACAGCCACTGAGCCTGCCCACCACCCACAGGTAGCCTGGCATATGCTCTCATGATCTTCTCAGAAGGGAGAGAGGCAATACAGAAGCGGCTCTAAATGAGTCCCTCAGGACCCCTGGCTCTCTACTGACATGTCCCTAGCCCTGGGCTTTTAAGGAACTCCAAGGCTACTGCAGGCTGGCTCAGGGGTTTCTGAACCTGGCTATATGTCAAAGTCACTGGAAAGCCTTTGAAAAAATTTCCAGACCCCAGGTGGAGTGACTGATTCTCTAAATCTGGGGGAAGGGTAGGGGAGGTGTTCCAGGCAACTCTAGTTCATAGGCATATTTAAGGACCTCTGCTTTCACTCATGCAGGACTTACCTTCTCAATCTTGTCAGGATCTGATAGCAGGGCAGCTCCCATTCCTCCCTAAGGAAAAGCACACAGAGGGGCTCTTACAGCTGGAGGAGGGTGGCTCCTCCCTGTGGTATGGCAACCTGGCAGTACCCCAGCACTTGCCTCCAAGGAACCAAGGTTCACTGGCAATCGCCTGTGCCCACAACATCAGGGATCAGTTTGATGAATTCTAAGAGCCAGCACTCTGATCCCCTTAGCAAGACCCACAGATCTATCTAGAAGTGGGTTCTAAAAAATCATTTTTCAGGACTGCCCATTTCCTACCCAGGGTCTCAGTGCCTTAATAAACTAAACCCCACCATCTGCCAAGCCCTTAAAAAAACAAAGGGTCATTCTTCCTTTGAAATGAGATCAAACGCAACTTCTTCCTATCCTACCGTCACTTGCTTAAATACCACCTCCGCCAGCAAAGCCACTCAGAGGCACACAACCTCCAAACCTTGTCCAGGCCCTGATCCCCTGCCAGCAACAATGGCCGGCCCAGTCCTGAGCACCCAGACCAATGTCAAACTCTAACAAAAGCCCTAGCTAATGGAATCAACAACTCCTGGAGTCACTTAAATCTCAGCATTAACACCAGGGGCTGTCTCTTAACGGTGTGATTACTGGTGATTTTATTGTTCTTTTTTGTACTTTTCTATATTATCCAAGTCCTGGGCAATGGTATGAATTACTTTAATAAGTGGAGCAGGTGAGAATGTTAAAAATCTGAACCCATTAAGAGTGAGGTGAAGGGGAGAAAAACAAATCCAATAAATATATGCTGTCAAGTATATAGACTATGTACTAATGAATGCTCAAGGAATGTGCTCAGGTTTAAATTCAGTTATTACAGTTTAATTTCATGTTTAAGAACTACACATTAGAACCAGAGAGAACCAGCGCAGACTGAGCCTGCATTTCAGAGGAGAGCTAAAAGGACAGAGCTACTAGCCCTGGGCTACCTCCAGATACAAACCTTACAGGCCTTCAGGAAGCCCTGGCCACTCACCCTGACTCCGTCTGTTCTTCACCTAACACATGATTCAGCCCTTCCTTGTTGAATCACAGGATCTAAAATCCAGTCTCACTGCCCCTTTCGACAACAATGGCTTTTCCAATTGGTATTTCCTTCCTTCCTCCCTTTCTATTTAACTTCTTAACTTGCTTTTTAGAATAGGCAACATATTAAAAATCTTAAAGGTTCAAAAGGATAAAGAGTAGAACTCTCCCTCCTTAGAAGGAGGGAAAACTATTCAATTAATTTTTTTAATATGACTTCGGTTTTTGAACCATGAGAAGAGAGCAGATATTCAGCTGGCATGTACTGGTACGGCACACTGGGAGGTATCTCTTCTGACTGGCTGCCAGTCTTTCCTCCCTCTACCCCCACCACTCACCCTGCCTCCCACTCCCAGTCCAATCATTTGCCAGCCAAATCCTATCAAAGTCTGCTCCAATTTGGCTTCTCTTGTCTCCCTCCCTGGTCTCTCCTGTGGACCCAAAACACTCATCTCCGACATCTGTATCCTGACCTCTGGCCTCTTTCCACTTGAATACACTAGACACATGGCTTTCAGATTAGTATTTCTATTTATAGAATATATTTGGAAAGACACACAAGCAACTAGTAACATTGGTTTCCCCTGGGGGAAGAAACTAAGTTTCTGATCACAAGCCTTCTCTGTTTGAAAAAGATCAGAGGCATTTAAAATCAAAGTTCAGCTAATCTGGTCCCAACCAAGATTTTCAACCCAGTGTTCCTCTGCTTCCTCTTCACTACCCACTTCCCAACCCTCTGGTCAAATCAAGGTTCCCCGCCTCTACTTCACATTGGCCTCTGGGTCCCTGCTTGTGCCACTCCCTCTGCCTGCAGAGTCCCAAACCTCCTCATCAAGGACTACATTTCCCCACAGGATCCTGAGTTTAAGGGCTGCCCTTCTGCTGCTTTCTCTGAGCTCATAGCAGTCCTGTCTGGTCTCTTCTGATATGACAGTGGGGACACATGTATTGCATCCTCTATTTTTATTCATGAAAAAACAAAGCCCTGTTCACATTATTCTTTCTTTTAACATTTACATCATTTGTTTTATTACTTGGGCACAAGTGCTGTGTGTGTGTGTGTGTGTGTGTGTGTGTGTGTGTGTATTTATTTATGTATATATGTATATGTTTGTGTGCACATTTAAAATTTTTCCTGAACCATTTGAGGGTAATTACATATATCATAGCCCTTGACCCCTAAATATTTCAGTGTGTATTTTCTAAGAATATGGATATTCTTACATAACCACAGAAGTTATCAACTTCATATATTTTCACTGATACAGTATTTTTAGCTAAGCTACCATGGTCTATATTCCAATTTTGCCAGTTGATCTAATAATATCCTTTTGAGCATTTTGCCCATTAGTACAGGATCTAGTCCAGACTCAGGTACTGTACTTAGTCGTCACCTCTTGTCAGTCTCCTTTAATCTGCACCCTATATTTGTGAAGAGTATAACAAAATCAGTTTACCTTGGTGGAATACTCTTTAGGACAGCCCATGTTGACGTCGATACCAGCCACATCATTTTCCCTGGAAAAACATGAAGGAGGAAAGATAATAAATATTCAACTTGAGGGTAGGACATAAAGTCAAAGGTATGCGTCTGTGCTCATGAAATTCTTAATGTTCCCTGGCCCTCTAAAACACACCAACCCTCAGAGACAGAAGCTGAAAAATCCTGTCTCTAAAATGTGCAACCACCTCTCCTCCTGGGTAGAACTCCAGAGGAAGAACATAATGTGCTCACACATGTAGGAAGGGCTAGTTGTAGAGGATTTTGCTAGTTCTGAGTTGTATCAGATAACTCGAATATCGAATGACAGCCACACTGCACTCCATCCCAGAGTTCCAGTTCTAACTGGGTAGTGAAAGCCATAATGCACAAAAGTGACATAAGCACAAAAGCCCTTTCCCAGAGCACTGGTTCTGGAAGAAGTGGAGGACTGTCTTTGCGTGCTAGGCTGCACAGCTGGCTTCCTCCAAACAAGTCTCAGATATAGAAAGGACCCTTTCCTCATCATCTGCTACATACATAGTTACCAGTCTGTGACCAGCAGCAACGACTGCCCGAGCTCCTTCTCACCCTTGTTGTAATTAATAACAATAGCTAACAACTTACTAAACACTCACTACGTGCCACATACTGCAAAGACATTTACATGCATCATTTCATTTACCTTTCCGTATAATGCCAGAGGGAGGTGATACTATTGGTATCATTTTATACATGAGGAAACTAAGTTCTCAGTGAGGTTAAGTAACTTACCTAAGGTCACACAGTCAGCAGGTAGCAAAGCCAGAATTCCAACCTAGGTCTAAGTCTAAAGCCCCTCTCCTTAACCACATTACTCTCCTGCCTTCATTAATTTAGGAAACAGTAAGTCTTACCTACACTTCATGAGATTTAAAACCTCAGAGTTCACAGTCATGAGAGTCTCTGCAAAGGAAATCTCACAAATAAACACTAAAAAATAGGCTCCCACCCAGAGGTTCTCTGGAGTCCAGACACAGTGCGTTCACGTGAGTCCCAGGGCAGCCCTTGGATGCAACAAATAGAGAAGGGAACCTGAGCCTTTTAACCTGGAAACAGAAAGTAGTGGACTAGGAAGCAGGAGGGTGGTCACCGCCAAAGTCCCCAGGAACAGTAAGACCTCACAGCCCACAAGAGAAGCAAAGATAGTACCAAACAGGGAAGAACTTACACAAGCCTGGCCACAGCAAGAGCTCGCTCTGCGTCTGAAGTCCCCTGGGAACACAAGAGGCTATATCAACCACTGCCCTGATACAGGTCCATATGCACAGACAAACACACTCAGGCACGCCATGCACACACACAGACACACACACACATCAGCAAGTGAAGTCCAGCTGGCATTCTCTCAAACAGCTAGCCCACAGGACTAGCTCACTGTTGGAGGCCAAAAGTGGACCTGGAAGGCTGAGAAAATGTCATCAATGCTGGGAATACTTTCAAACATACAAAAAAGTTGGGAAAATTTTATAGTGAACATTCAGATAACCACCACTTAGATTCTACAATTAACATTTTGCTATATTTGCTTTATCATAAGGCTACTCATTGTTATCAATTTTTTACAAACCTAAACATCATTCAGGAAGTATTTCTGAAAAAATACCAAGAAATGCCCAAAGCGAGAGAACTAGAGAATCACTACAATCCTAACACAAATCTTAACTACTCTTCAAGAAACTTAATTTCTTTTTATGGGAAATATATACAGATTACACAAAACAAAGACCATGATCTGAACAACCAATGCTAGGGAATAAAAATATACAAGTCATGCCAAATAGACAGTCCCTACAATGAAGGAAATTAAATTAAATTAAATTAAACTTGAGACTGGAGGCACGTAACAGACTGCTAATAGCTTAAACCATCTCCAACAGTGTAATCGCTCATGAGCAGATCTCTGAAGACCGTTTAAAGCAGGGTCTTCAGGAAGACTGAAAGCCACTGTGCAATGGAGCCCAGGCGTGTAACACTGGCCCGGCACAAGGCATGAGACGGGAAATGTACTCTGTCCCGGGATATGGTACCATCTGGAAGACGACCCTGCTCTGCTCTCTTTCGCAGGTGCGGAAGACGACTCGGTCGTCGGGAGCAACGAAGTCGACTGTGCTGAGCGCCTCTGCAAGAAAAGACAAACATACAGGGCCACTCAGTGAAGAAGCAGGTTCAACCTCACCTAACCCCTGGAAGAAAACACAACAAAAGTATCACCTTGAAGGGAAAAACGGGATGCTAGAAGTACACTATACTTGAGAGAAATCAGGGTATATGTGGGAGACTTCTGAGGTGCTGATGATGGTCTATTCCCTGACCTAAGGATGGTGAGTTACATGGTCCCTCACTTTACAGTTATTTATTAAACCATGTGCTGTGTTTTATGCACTTTCTCTGCATGGTGTTTACATTTTGCAGGGTTTTTTTTGAGAAAAAGATTTTTTAATGAATTATTCATTGCTTTGGATTCCTTCTTTATGCAATGTTTACTTTATTATGGAACCCTCAAAATAATACAAGATACAATATATTGTGAATATCTTTCTCATATATAATTGAGTTTTTTCCCACATTTCCTTCAGTCTATAAACCCAGAAATGACCTTTTTTAGAAGAAATTTTTCTGCTCAGCTAGAAGTGACCTCATGAATCTTTGGAATCATCTGTACTTTACATTTCTTTAAGAAAATTTTATTGGAGTATAGTTGGTTTACAATGTTGTGTTAGTTTCTGCTGTACAGCAAAGTAAATCAGTTATACATATACATACATCCACTCTTTTTTTAGAGTCTTTTCCCATATAGGTCACTACAGAGTACTGAGTAGAGTTTCCTGTGCTATACAGTAGGTCCTTATTAGTTATCTATTTTATACATAGTAGTGTGTCTACGTCAATCCCGATCTCCCAATTGATCCCTCCCCCACCCCTTTCCCCCCTGGTAACCATAAGTCTGTTTTCTACATCTGTGACTCTATTTCTGTTTGGTAAATAAGTTCATTTGTATCATTTTTTTAGATTCCACATATAAGTGATATCATATGATATCATATAAGTGATAACATATGATATTTGTCTTTCTCTGTCTGACTTACTTCACTTAGTATGACAATCTCTTGGCCCACCCATGTTGCTGCAAATGACATTTCACAATGTTTTTAAAGTTGAAAAAAAAGATGTACAAAAATAAGAGGAACCTTATCTTCGCTTCAGATTTTGCCCAAATTTTCCCAGAAGATGTCACTCTGAAGTTCAGCAAAGTTGCTGTTCTTAATTACTTATCTATCATGTGCTAGGTACTGTGAGTGGAGACTTACGATATTACAGTCAATCCTCATTATTTGCAGTTGTGTATTTGCAAATTTGCCTGCTTGCTAAATTTATTTGTAACCCCCAAATCAACACTTGTGGTGTTTTCATGGTCATTCACAGACTGCAAAAAATTTCTGTCACCAATGCACACATTCCCAGCTGAGGTCAAACAAGGCAACATTCTGCCTTCTTGTTTCAGCTCTCATCCTGCAAACAAGTGTCTTTATGGTGGTATATTTAATGCCACTTTTTTTTTTTTTGCATTTTTGTGCTTTTTGTTGGTGATCTCAATGTTTAAAATGGCCCCAATCATACTGCTGAAGTGCTATCTAGTGTTCCTAAGCATAAGAAAGTTGTGGTGTGCCTTACGGAGAAAATACATGTGTTAGACAAGCTTTATTCAGGCATGAAATCATAGTGCTCTTGGTTATGAGTTCGATGTTAATGAATTAACAGTATATGTTAAATAATGTGTCTTTAAACAGAAAGACACATAAAACAAGGTTATATATTGATCTGAAATACATAATGAAAGAGCGTGACCAGAGGCTTACAGGAACCTAACTCTGTATTTCCCCTAGGAACAATGGTTCTGTATTCGCTAATTTGGTGTTCTTAGCAACTTTATAGAACATAACTATTGCAAACAACAAGAATCTCTCATGCTCTTCATAATGAAGTTCTACAATAGGTACTAACATTATTAGCTTTCAAAGATGACTATCACATGGAAGGGTCCAATGTGGCAGATGGGAGAATATGCCTATCTCAAAGGCTATTCTGAGAAATAAATGAGATCTTTAATGCACGTAAAGCACTTCCATAAAGGGAAGCTGTTATTATCATCCCAGCAACAAACAGATTAGAAGGTTAAAAAGGTGGGGTAACGGCACTGACATGTTGGGAGAGGTAATCGAAGTGATCACCAATAGCAGAGACTTCTCATGACCGGCAGTAAGCAGTCTGTGAGAAGAACGACAAAAACTGAGTGTTTATACTATGCTTTTCTGTTTAACATCAAAATACTGAAACCCCTGTTAAAGCACTGGCGAAATCAATTCTGGTACAGTCGTCTATAGGTATTGACATGGGAAAATGTCCTAATAGAAAAGTAAGTGGCAGGGACTTCCACGGCAGTCCACTGGTTGGGACTCTGCGCTTCCACTGCAGGGGGCATGGGTTCAGTCCCTGGTCGGGGAACTAGGATCCCATGTAGCACGCAGTGCGGCCAAAAAAAAGAAGAGAAAAGTAAGTGGCAAAACGTGTATCATGATCCCAAGTGTGTGTGTGTATAGGGGAGAGAGTATATATAAACATGTCATATTTTTATACACACACTTTACGAAATGTGTAAAAAGTACATGTTAATTCTCCTTGTGATTACTCTTCAAGTATGGGATTATGGGGGATTTTCATTTTTTAGGTTATACACATCTATAACACTGAATTTTTCATAACACAAAGAAAATATAAATCTAAAACAAAAGACAAAATTGACAAAAGTTCTAGTGAACTTATATTAAGATTTCACAAGCGTGTATACTTTTCAAAAACCTCAAACAATACTACAACTCTCATCAAAGCAGAATCAGCCTCATCAATAAAGTATAAGCAAAACCACAATTCAGCACAACCACTTCCATTTGCAAAGGTCTTACATGTCCTTTACCTTATTTGATCCTCACTCCAACCCTGTAATTTAACTAAAGCAGGGATTATAATTTTCCTTTTACAGCTAAAGGAACTGAGGCAGAGAGGTCAAGTGACTTGCCCAAGGTCACAGTTAGCGAGAGGCAGAGCCAGGATCAGTGCTGAAGCCATCCTGACCCCAAAGGTCCCTCCTGTACTATGAAACCTGGTGATTTATATGTCAGCAAGCCTGTGGGTAGAAGGCATTCTCAGCCTGTTTCACATCTGGCTATTTGTCACGGTCTCTGGAGAGCAGTGACTACTCTCAAGAGAGGATGTGGGGACTTCCCTGGTGGCGCGGTGGTTAAGAATACACCTGCCAATGCAGGGAACATGGGTTCGCGCCCTGGTCCGGGAAGATCCCACATGCTGCGGAGCATCTAAGCCCGTGTGCCACAACTACTGAGCCCACGTGCTGCAACTACTGAAGCCGGTGCGCCTAGAGCCTGTGCTCTGCAACAAGAGAAGCCACCGCAATGAGAAGTCTGCACGCTGCAACGAAGAGTAGCCCCCACTCGCTGCAACTAGAGGAAGCCCACGCTCAGCAATGAAGACCCAAGGCAGCCAAAAATTAATTAATTAATTACTTTTTTAAAAATTGGCTTATAATCAATGTATCTTTAAAAAAAAGAGAGCATGTGATCCACAAAATTACACAGGAGCACCCTGGAGGTAACTGACACCCAGGCAAGGGCAGTGGTAGCACAGTTTGGGCATGACCGGGCATACACACAGTCCTGGGACCACAGCTGCACTCACCATTGACAACTCTCTTGCACTGAAGCATCTTGAGGTCAATCAGCTCCTGCAGAGGAATCAGAGGGCACATGTCAGTCCTGGACACATAGGTCCTGGGCATAGTGGGGAAGACCTTCATCACACACCTGATGGGGGCTACTTTGCCTGTCACCCTACTACCAACATCAAATCATGGCTTTGGGGACACGTAGTGCTGTCCTCCCCAACCAAGCATGGCAAGCATGGGCCTAAGTGAGCTCCCCTCCATCAGCTGCTCTTCCCAGGGACCTTGCAGAGTCTCGGGCCTAGAAGGATTGAGCCACTCAGGGAATCAGAGATCAGACAATAGCCTAGGATGTGGACACCTAGACTTTTCTCACCTACTAGTCTCAACTCTAGTCCATCCTCTCAAAGAACCTCCCACCTCATCCATATGCAAATGGCAAGATGAAGGGCTCCCAGGAAACGTCTAAGGACAAAAGTGGGGCTAATGAACAGAAGCACAGGGAGGAAGATTTGAGATTGACACAGGAAAGAAAAGTCTAAAACCCCTATTCAACCTGGGTCACACTATGTGGAAATGAAAGGGGTGAGCTCCTCAGCTCTGGAGATATTCAAAGACTAAGGAAAGAAAGGAAAAAGGGAGTTCTTCAAAACCAGGATCATAAAAAACGAAAGGAAATTCAAGTCTCCTAAAGGGTTGACATTCTCTACCTCTTGGTGGGAGACAAGGCTGCTCTGCTTTGTTCAGTGATCATTTCAATAGATGTGGAAGACAGATCTGAAGAGCCAGGAACCTGTCACACTGCCCAGAAGCTCCTGCCCAGGGGTTCTGGGAGACCAGAAGAAGATAGAAAGAAACTCAGCCCTGGAACTCATCGCCATACTGACTCCCTATAAGCCTCAGCAAGTCACAACCCCAGCCAGGTGAGCACAATGGCCTTTGCTCCCTCATGGGAGCATTTAGGGCTAAAGTGGCAAAGGTGTCCTATGGCATCCATGGGGCTCCCCCCAGCATATCCACCATCCAGGTTAATACATGCTTTATGGGACTTCCCTGGTGGCGCAGTGGTTAAGACTCAAGCTCCCAATGCAGGGGGCCCGGCAAGCCACAACTAAGGAGCCCGCCTACCACAACTAAGACCTGGTGCAACCAAATAAATAAATATTTTTTTTAAAAGAATTTTTTAAAAAAAGCATGCTCTAGGTATTTCTGTGGCTATTCTCTCTATGCTGCATCCAGGTCATCAAGTATCTGACACTCACCAGGCCTGACCACACAAATCACCACCACCAAGCAGTATGGATGCACGGTTGGCATCCAAGCCCCAAAAATCAGTGTGGGGTCCCAAGGGACGGAGAGACCCCAACACAGAGCCCCTGTAGGCAGTGATCCTGGTTGCAGGTGGACAAGTGGGCAGCACTGAGTGGCCTGTGCTTATAAAAAGAAGGTTTACAGCCAGGCTGAGCTTCGGCTAAGAACAAGCAGGGGAAAGTGAGGCAAAACCTTGCTGGGCCCCCACCCCTGCCAGCAGTAACTTGTCCTCCTTGGGATTCCTCAAACCCCCTGCCCAGTCTACCTTCACAGCCTGACCACTTCCTCTTTGTATGCTAGTTACAGATGCACCTGTCATACCTTTACTATTAGACAACAAACGCCCTGAGGAAGGTTCTCACTTCACATAAAGGTGGGCTTTGAGGACGCTGACCAGGTCCTCCTCAGGGCCCCAAGAGGAGGAGTTGAGGCAAAATGGCCCTTGAATGGCCTTATTTTCTTTTCTGTCTCCCCACTACACTGAAAGAGACTTTGGGACCTGGTCACAGTCTCATCCATCTTTGCATCACTAGCACCTAGCACGTTGCTAGTGCTCACTGAACATCTGCTGGAGCCACTTCAATGCCTTACATGCAAGCAGATGCTCACCTGGTTGTTAAGTGGAGAAATTAAATTGTCATCAATAAAACCACACATGTGCCTGCTCACCCACACACCAACACTATTGTTTACCAATTTTATTCATTTTAGTTAGCTCTTTGGTTATAGAATAGAACCTCACAGGTTTTTTTTTTCACTGCATTTCCTTAATTGGTGAAAACAAACATTGTTTTTCCACGTGGTAGAGTGTATCATCCAGGCATCTTCCTACCAAACTGCCTTTTACATCTATACAAGTTGTGCAGAAAAAAACCTATCTTTTGTCAAATTGGATGTTATTTTTCTGTCTCAATTATCACAAATATTTTTCCTTTATCAATATCACTTCCTCAATTTTTATCATACATTTTATTTCTATAGAAGAGACAACTCCAATTTTGCCACAAACAATGACTTCTAGTTCCCAAATCTATCTCCATCACAGTTAAGAATATAATTATAGGGCTCCCCTGGTGGCACAGTGGTTACGAATCCACCTGCCAATGCAGGAGACATGGGTTTGAGCCCTGGTCCGGGAAGATTCCACATGCCACGGAGCAACTAAGCCTGTGTGCCACAACTACTAAGCCTGTGCTCTAGAGCCCACAAACCACAACTACTGAGCTATGTGCCACAACTACTGCAGCCCACGTGCCTAGAGCCCATGCTCCGCAACAAGAGAAGCCACAGCAATAACCCCACGCACCACAATGAAGAGTGGCCCCCACTCGCCACAACTAGAGAAAAGCCCATGTGCAGCAATGAAGACCCAATGCAGCCAAAAATAAATAAATAAATAAATTTAAGAAAAAGCATATAATTTTGATTGGTTTTTCTCTTCCTTTTAAAACTAATTTGCTTTTTAACTTATCTGAAAATTAAGGCCCTTTCTAAGTCACTTTTTATTCATATGGCTACCCAATGTTTGAACAGCATTTAATTTTAAACTGCCTTATTATATACGGGCTTATTCTTCCTTATCTGTCACATGTTATGTTCCTATTACATCCTGCTGCCTTCATCTCCTCCATTCCACTTGGCTTGCTTTCTCTATCTGAGCTGATCTTGCTTATCACCAGTGTCTCTCCATTCTACCTTTCCATCCCCATCTCTGACCTATCTTCATAGTCTTTTAACCTCCAGTTTGGTTAAAGAATCTTTGGTATACCTCTGTTTTCAGAAACACAAATAAACTCAGATTGACAAACTGTGTGACTGCCCACTCAAAAAAAAAAAAATCACTGCCAAAATGAATAATGGGAGTTGCAAAAGGAGAGAAGGGATAGAATAAATATTTGAAGAAATAATGGCAGAAAATTTCCCAAATTTGATGAAAAACATTAATCTATACATCCAAGAAGCTCAACAAACTCCAAGTAGAATAAACTTAAAAGAGATCCACACCTAGACACATCACAATCAAAGAAAATCAAAGACAAAGAGATAATCTTGAAAGCAGCAAGAGAGAAGTGACATACCATGTACGAGGGATTCTCAATAAGACTAACAACTGATTTTTCATGAGAAACAATGACAGCCAGAAACCAAGGAGGTGATTCACTAAAAACTATAAAATATTGTTTAAAGAAATTAAAGGAGATTTAAATAAATGAAAAGATATCCGGACTTCCCTGGTGGTCCAGTGGTTAAGACTATTCCACGCTCCCAATGCAGGGGGCCCGGCTTCGATCCCTAGTCAGGGAACTAGATCCCGCATGCCACAATTAAAGATCCCGGATGCCGCAACGAAGATCCCCTGTGCCGCACTAAGACCTGGCACAGTCAACTACATAAATAAATAAATATTATTTTTAAAAAAAGATATATCATGTTCAACGACTGGAAGATTTAATATTGTTAAGATAGCAATATTCCCCAAACTGATCTGTAGATTCAACACAAACCCCATCAGAATCCTAGCTGCCATTTTTGCAGAAATTGACAAGATGATCCTAAAATTCATATGGAACCTAGAATAGACAAAACAATCTTGAAATAGAAGAATAAAGTTGGAGGATTCACACTTCCTAATCTCAAAACCCACTAGCAAACTATAATAATCAAGATGTATGGTACTGGCATAAGGATAGACACATAGACCAATGGAATAGATTTGAGAGTCCAGATACAAACCAAAACATCTATGACCAACTGATTTTTGACAAGAGTATCAAGACAATTTATTGGGGAAAGAACTGTCTTTTTAACAGGTGCTGGGACAACTGGATATCCACATGCAAGAAAATGAATTTTGATCCCTACCTCATAATGTACACAAAAATTAACTAAAAAAAAATTAACTCAAAATGCATCCAAGACCTAAGTGTAAGAGCCAAAACTATAAAATTCATAGAAGAAAACCTAAGTATAAATCTTTGTGGCCTTAGATTAAGCAATAACTTCTTAGAGATGATACCAAAAGCACAAACAACCAAGGAAAAGATTAGGTAAATTGGACTTCATTAAAATTAAAAATTTTTGCATTGATGCAAAAAAATTTTGCATCAAAGGATACTATCAATAAATTGAATCAGGGACTTCCCTGGTGGTGCAGTGGTTGAGAATCCACCTGCCAACAAAGGGGACATGGGTTCTATCCCTGGTCCGGGGAGATCCCACATGCCACAGAACTGCTGAGCCCGCGCACCTCAACTGCTGAGGCCGGTGAACCTAGAGCCCATGCTCCACACCAAGAAAAGCTGCCACAGTGGGAGGCCCGAACACTGCAACGAAGAACCAAAGCAGCCACACACACACACACAAAAACAAAGTGAATCAACTATACTTAAATAAAATTTTAAAAAATAAAACTAAAGTCTTTTAAAAAAAATAAAGTGGAAAAGACGATCCACAGAATGGGAGAAAATATTTGCAAATCATATATCTGATAAAGGTCTAGTATCCAGAATATATAAAGAACTCTTACAACTCTTAGAATAAAAAGACAAATAACTCAATTTAAAAACAGGCATAGCATAAAAAGAAACGAAATTGAGTTATCTATAGTGAGGTGGATGGACCTAGAGTCTGTCATACGGAGTGAAGTCAGAGAGAGAAAAACAAATACCATGGCTAAAACATATATATGGAATCTAAAAAAAAAATGGTCTGATGACCCTAGGGGCAGGACAGGAATAAAGACGCAGGCGTAGAGAATGGACTTGAGGACACAGGGAGGGGGAAGGGTAAGCTGGGAAGAAGTGAGAGAGTGGCATTGACATATATATACACTACCAAATGTAAAATAGCTAGCTAGTGGGAAGCAGCTGCATAGCACAGGGAGATCAGCTCAGTGCTTTGTGACCACCTAGAGGGGTGGGATAGGGAGGGTGGGAGGGAGACACAAGAGGGAGGAGACATGGGGATATATGTATACATATAGCTGATTCACTTTGTTATACAGCAGAAACTAACACACCATTGTAAAGCAATTACACTCCAATAAAGATGTTAAAGAAAAAAAGATATACTGATGGCCAAGAAGCATATAAAAACATGCTCAACAACACTAATCTTCAGAGAAATGCAAATCAAAACCACAATGAGCTATCACTTCACACGCATTAGCATGGGTACTATCAAAAAAAAAGAGAAAATAGCAAGTGTTGGCAAAGATTTTAGAAATTGTGGACTGCTCGTGGGATTGTAAAATGGCGCAAAAGACAGGGAAAACAGTATGGAAGTTCCTCAAAACATGAAAGTATCCTACTTCTGGGTATATATATATATATATATATATATATATATATATACCCCAAAGAATAGAAAGCTGGATCTCAAAGGAGTATCTGCACACCTACATGCACAACACTATTCAAAATAGCCAAGAGACAGATGCAACCCAAATGTCCATCGACAGATGAATGGATAAGCAAAAGGTAGTATACATATTACATAATATGATATTATTCAGCCTAAAAATGGAAAGAAATCCTGTTACATAGTACAACATGGATGAACCTTGAGGATATGCTAAGTGAAATAAGCCAGTCACAAAAAGACAAATATTGCATATTTCCACTTACATAAGGTAGCTAAAGTATTCAAATTCATAGAAACAGAAAGTAGAACGGTGGTTACCAGGGGCTGTGGGGAGAGGAGTTGTTGTTTAATGGGCATAGAGTTTCAGTTTTGCAAGATGAAAAAGTTCTAGAGATCTGTTTCACAACTACTGAACTGTACACTTAAAAACGGTTAATATGGTAAAATTTGTTATGTGTTTTTTGCCACACAAAAAAATTTAAGTACCCATTTTGGTAATCATAGTCTCTTAAGAATATTGCCTTCTCCCTTCATCCTGCCTATTAAAAGGTAGGTGTCCTCTCACGTCTGGGCCACTGGAGTCCTGTTGTTTTTGGTTTTTTGTTTTTATTTAATTTTTATTTGAGTGTAGTTGATTTACAATGTTGTGTTAGTTTCTGCTGTACAGCAAAGTGAATCAGTTATATATATACATATATCCACTATTTTTTAGATTCTTTTCACATATAGGTCATTACAGAGTATTGAGTAGAGTTCCCTGTGCTATACAGTAGGTCCTTATTAGTTATCTATTTTATAAATAGTAGTGTGTATATGTCAATCCCAATCTCCCAATTTACCCCCCTCTCTTTCCCCCAGGTAACCATAAATTTGTTTTGTACATCTGTGACTCTATTTCTGTTTTGTAAATAAGTCCATTTGTACCATTTTTTTAGATTCCACATATAAGTGATATCATATGATATTTGTCTTTCTCTGTCTGATTTACTTCACTCAGTATGACAATCCATGGTCTGTCCATCCATTGTTCTTATAAAAAGGAATAGGGGGCTTCCCTGGTGGCGCAGTGGTTAAGAATCCACCTGCCAGTGCAGGGGACACGGGTTCGAGCCCTGGTCCAGGAAGATCCCACATGCCACGAAGCAACTAAGCCCGTGAGCCACAACTACTAAGCCTGCGCTCCAGAACCCACGAGCCACAGAAGCCACAGAAGCTCCAGAAGCCCGCGCGCCTAGAGTCCGTGCTCCGCAACAAGAGAAGCCACCGCAATGAGAAGCCCATGCACCACAACGAGGAGTAGCCCCCACTCTCCACAACTAGAGAAAGCCCGCACGCAGCAATGAAGACCCAACGCAGCCAAAAATAAAACAAATAAGATAAATAAATTTTTTTAAAAAAGGAATAGTTAAGTGACATCTGATGAACCCCTAGAAAACTCCGTCAATAGGGCAGACCTTGGTGGGGAATCAGACTACTGCTCCCTTAACCTTTGCTGAGCTGGTTCATCCTTTCTTCACCTCCAACTGCTGATGGTTCTGCAGGCCTTTTAAGGAGGTGCCTGTATGCCTGGTATGCCCTAGGTCCTACACGAGGTCCTGAGAGGTGGATGGTGTGGTTTGACGATCTAACCCACAGATGGGTCACCTCAGGGGAACACAGTAAGTTCATCTACACAGCTGGCCTGCAGAGCAACTCTGGATCCACCAGGGGGCACCAGGCGCCATGCTGTGCCTTTCCCAGTACTCAGGGCCCAGTTCCCAGAGACCTACTCACCACAGGCAGGGGCCAGTTGGCCTGCCCACCCGCCTCTGCTCCACAGCAGCTAGGTCTGGGTAAAGGGCCTAGGTCTCTTCTGGCAGAGGTCCCTTAATTTATTTATAAGCTATATTGACTCTCCCAGAGCAAGTACTCATCAAACATACAAAGGGTTTTAAAAAAAAAAAAAAAAATACAAAGGGTTTTAATCAGTATTTACTCTACTCCAAAATCAAGAAGAGTCCTGGAAGAATGGATTAGTCACAATCATGAGGAAAACCAAGCTTTGACCAATTAGAAGAGTCACATTCTGAAGTCACCGCATAAATCCTGGGACCATGACTTCCCAAGTGCTTGAAAACAACCCTAAGAATTCTCAACAAAGCAGCTGATGAAGCATCCGGAATCTGCGGGTCAACTCTGTTTCTCACTACCCAGCTTCCGTCACCTCATCACAGACTGATTCCCTCAGGGCTATAAACATATAGTGACTGTCTAGAGCAGACACCGTGCTGTCATACACTCACTCACTTCCATCCTGGTGTTTCACTCCACATTATCTCCAGGTGAATACAACTCCACCCTCTGGGGTCCCAGAAAAATGCTGCTCGCATAGCAAAAGTGAAGGCCAAGGAGGCTGAATATGTCAATGTAGGCACTACTGCCTTTTCCTCAATTTTAGCAACCCTCAGAATTTTGCCCCAGAATAAGTTTGAGCCCAGGTGAGCTAGTGCTTTAAAGGCCTGAAGCCTTTACCACCATTTGGTCTAAGAGAAGAAACCAGCAGGATGGCCACCGCAGAGACATAAATGAATCTGAAAATAAAGGGTTAGCACTCAATGGACCCACTCTTACTTTCCGTGACAGCACAAGATTAGGGAGAGTAGGGACATGAAGGGTCATCAGAGTAAGCAAATAATTGATGGAGACAGTATGCGAAGCACGGGTAGAGAGAAGAGGGACACTATACATCCCGGGCCTTGAAGCAACCATGCGGGGGCTACAGCTGGACAGTGATGGAGTTGGGGCAGCAGGGAATAAGCAGAGGGCTTCATCCTTGAGTCTGAGTCATCCCACAGGACCCTATTGGTAAACATGGACTAAGTGGATGAAGAGCTATCATGCACCCTCTGTCCTGGGGTAGAGGAGAATCACAAGTAATGAAAGGTAACAGCTGTTCTCTGGGATTTCATCTTTTTGATTCCCAAGACCTCAGAATCTGAGTCCCTGATTCTTCATAGTTCCTCCTCCCAATCCCCTTCCAAATCCAAGAGGTTTTTTCTGGAGGCCAAGGAGAGTGCTGGCCAGGAAAGGCTATACCTAACCCATGGCTGACCACCCTGGGGCCAGAGTGTAGGCTCAAGGGTTGAGTGACCAGATGAATATGCTCAGCACACTACCACATTCCCCTGGGACTGGCCCCTGGGAACAGGCTCCTCCCTGCCGTAGGCACGTTCTGGCAGCCTGCAAGATTTATGGATGTACACTAACAGCCCATTTCACATGTTTGGGACCTCCTCACCTCTACTTTGACAAACCACTTAAAAGTCAGGTCTTGGGTCTCTGTGACCCTAAACTCTGGAAAATCCCTTTCTGACTCCCACCTTTGGACAACACATACTCCCTCCTTCCCATTTCACCTTGTCAGCACCCTAGATGCCTCTGCCCCTGCCCTGCTGTAGATACTGGCATGCCAATCCCTGCCATGGGCATCCCCCTGCCAGGCTTCTCAAGCTCTCCTTCCTATAAAGCTGCAAACCAGTATCACTGTGCACACCTGCCTGCCAGGCACATCTCCCAGTGCCCATTCCCCATGGGAATAGGACCAAAACACCTTCACTTCCTTTCCTCAGGTCCCTAGTCCACACTTGCCACCCTCATTTCCAATAGAAGACTGACTTCCTACATCTTGTAAAACAAGTCTCTCAGGCAAAACCCCTCAGTTTCCCTCCTTTTCATCATCTTCGCCCTCTCCTCCTTGCCCTATCTCAGTGGAAGGCAGGTCCTATCACCTCGTCAAGAATCCTGTCCCCTCCAAGACCTGGCCCTACAAATCCCCCTAATGCCCCAAATCTTCAGGCCTCCCCTCATTGTTAAGCCCTTCTTCCTACGCTACAAACAAGCAAGTTACCAACAAACAACTCCATTCACCCATCTTCCTTCACCTCCAGCTATACACTTCCTCCCTTCACCTCTTGAATTTCTGGGGGGTAGTCAGCAGCCTTATTTCTACTTCCTCATTTTGCTGCTTACTCCCCAATCCATTAACCCCTCAAGTGTTCACATCTATGTGCCACAGCTGTGCCCTAATCAGGTAATTTTCTTTTTTAAAATTTATTTATTTATTATTTTATTTATTTATTTTGGCTGCACTGGGTCTTAGCTGCGGCACACAGGATCTTCGTTGCAGCATGCGGGCTTCTTAGTTGCAGCATGCAGACTCTTAGTTGTGGCATGCCTGCGGGATCTAGTTCCCTGACCAGGGATCAAACCCAGGCCCCCTGCATTGGGAGTGCGGAGTCTTACCCACTGGACCACCAGGGAAGTCCTTACACCAGTGTCTTTCTTTCCAATTAAACTTTTTTTTCTTTAACATTTATTTATTTATTTTGGCTGCACCAGGTCTCATTTGCGGCATGCGGGATCTTCGTTTCGGTGTGTTTAGTTGCAGCATGCGGTATGTTTAGTTGTGGCATGCGGGCTCTTAGTTGTGGCATGCAGGCTTCTTAGTTCAGCATGTGAACTCTTAGTTGCGGCATGCATGTGGGATCTAGTTCACCGACCAGGGATCGAACCCGGGCCCCCTGCATTGGGAGCGCAGTCTTAACCACTGGACTACCAGGGAAGACCCTACGCCAGTGGCTTTCTTTCCAATTAAACTTTTTATTTTGAGATAATTGGAGGTTCACATGCAATTGTAAGAATGTGAGATTCTATGTCCCCATTGCCCAATTTCTCCTCATGGTAACATCTTGCAAAAACGTAGTACAATATCGCAACCAGGATGTTGACACAGAATAGTTCTACCACCACAAGGATTCCCTGTGTTTCCCTTTTATAGCCACAGTCCTCACCCCACCACCGGTGGCTCTTAAAGATGGAAATATCAGAAGCACTGGGGTAGTTTCTCTAACCTCTCACACCAACTAGAGGGACATATCAGGATTGGGGATTGCGGGCGAAGTTGCCCAGATAATTCTGATGCATGCCCAACTGAGAACCACTGCTCCCAGTCCCTACCCAATATCAGCTACTCCTGTCACTCTAGTTTTCCTAGAAGATGCTTTCTAAACCTGGGTCTCAAGTCTTAATATTCTCCACAGCAGCCGGCCAGTAGCTGGTCCACTACCTACTGCCACCAGAAAATCCTATGGTTCCCAAAAGCAACCCCATCCAGCTTCCCTGGCCTGAATCTGGTCCTTTTCCTCCTCTTCCTGATCTTGAGCACTCATTCATGTACTGAATGTGTATTAACTCCTATGGGGGCCACAGCAGTGACCTGACACGATGCTCAACTAGCCACCTGGGCCAGGTGTCCCACAATGCCTCCGTGCTGCCCAGGCTCCTGGTCCTCAGCAGGGCTCACAGGACTCCTGCGTGTTTGTGTTCTGCTGCCTTCAGTGAGCACCTGTGAAGGGGGAGCCCATTCTGCCTCCTCTGACTCCTGACCGCTCCCACCCACAGATGGGGAGGCTGCACCTGTGGAAGAGCTCTCTGGGAAGATCAGGAGCCCCTTACCTCACAGTACACAATGTCCGCTCCATAGTCCAGGGCCAGCAGCCGCATTGGGAGAGTCCCTACCCGAACCATAGGGGCTAAGATGAGTTTGTTGTGGTAGCACAGAGAGAGGCTGTTCACAATCATTCCTGAAGAAAGAGAGTCAGAAATTCAAATGGAGAAAATCTCTTCTGTTATCCAGAGAAGGCTTTCCTTCTTCTTTCCAACACATAATATTTGGTTTTCCTTTTCTTGTATCATAAAAATAATGCATGCTCATTTATGCATCCAACAAATATTTATTAAGTGTCTACTCTGTACCAGTCACTGTCCTAGTCTTTGGGGATACATTAGAGAAGAAAACAGACAAAGATTCCTACTCTGCTAGAGCTTTCATTCCAGTGGGGAAAAAGGCAAAAACAATAAGCATAATAAATAAATTACATAGTATGATGGAAAATTGATAGTGCTATAGAGTAAAAAAAAGCAGGGAGAAAGGAGATTGAAAATTGCAGATGGGTTAAAATTTTTTTCCAGTTTCATTGAGATAAAATTAACATATGATATTGTATTAGTTTAAGCTGTAAAACATAAAGATTTCACATATGTATATATCACCAAATGATTACCACAATAAGTTTAGACAATACCTATCACCTCACATAATTTTTTTCTCATCATGAGAACCTTTAAGATCTACTCTCTTTGCAACTTTCAGGATACAATACAGTATTACTGGGACTTCCGCGGTGGCACAGTGGTTAAGAATCTGCCTGCCAGTGCAGGGAACACGGGTTCGATCCCTAGTCTGGGAAGATCCCACATGCCGCGGAGCAACTAAGCCCGTGCGCCACAACTACTGAGCCTGCGCTCTAGAGCCCGCGAGCCACAACTACTGAGCATACGTGCCGCAACTACTGAAACCTGCACACCTAGAGCTGGTGCTCTGCAACAAGAGAAGCCACCACAATGAGAAGCCTGTGCACCGCCACGAAGAGGAGCCCCCGCTCACCGCAACTAGAGAAAGCCCACGTGCAGCAACGAAGACCCAACACAGCCAAAAATAAACAAATAAATAAATAAATAAAATTTAAAAAGAAACAATACAGTATTGTTAACCATAGTTGCCATGCTGTACATTACATCCCAGAATGTATTTGTCTTGTAACTGGAAGTTTGTATCCTCTGACCACCTTCACCCATTTCCCCCCCACCTCATCCCCAAAGGTTAAAATTTTAAATAGAGAAGCCCAGATAAGCTTCAATGAGAAGATGACATCTGAGCAGAGATTTGAGTTAGCCAAGTTGGTATCTAGTGGAAGAGTGCACAGGAGAAGAAAGGGCCAGTGCAAAGACCCTGGGGCAGGAGCTTGTCTGGTGTGTTAGAAGAACAGGAAGGAGGCCACTGTGGTTGCAGCACAGAAAGGAGAAGAGAGTAATGGAAGTCAGATACACAATGGATGGAGAGCAGTAAGCAGATAGGACACAGTGGTCAGACCCCGAATGGCCTTGTAGGACGCTCTGCGGGCTTTGTTAGCTCTTCACGATAGGAGCCAGTGAAGGGTTTTAAGGAGAGGAGTGGCATGACTGATCACATTCCCCATTGTCACGGTGACTGCTGTATGAAAAACAGACTGTGGGGGCCACGGTAGACACAGGCAGATCAGTTAGAAGGCTCTTCACTCACCGATGTCAGAGATGATGGTGGCTCAGGACAGAGAGATAGCAGGGGAGGTGGTGCGAAGTGGTCACATTCTAAAAATATTTTAAAGGTAGAGCAACAGGAGTAAATCGAAGAAAATCAAAATCCCATGTCCCAGAGATAACTGTTAATTTATTTATTCTAAGCAAACATGGTCCCCTCTAAAAACCACAAAGCTTGCTAACTAACTTTTTACTCCTCAGCCTACTCCGGCCTGGCCTCCCCCTCTGCCACTCTCCCAAAACTGCTCTGATTAAAGTCACCAATTACCTCGAAGTTGCTCAATCTACGAGACACTGACCTGTCCTCAATCTTGTTTTGCTAGCAGCACATGGCATGGTTGAGCCTCCCCTCTTCCTTGATCTCTCTCCTCCCTGGGTTCGTCGACCACACACTCTCCCAGTTTATCTCTCTACCCCCGCTTTTCAGTCTCTTTTGCTGGTTTCACCTCCTCCCCTCACAGGTTGAGGTTGCTCCTTAGTCGTGGGCCCTCTTCCCTTCTAATTTCACACATCCTCCCTCACAAATTTATTCACTCCCATGGTTTAAAATAGTGGCCATGATCATCTCCAAAGGCATCCCAACCTCACACCAACTGCTCAAAACACATCCCCACTGGGATGTCTTAAGGGCATCTTCTACTCAACATGTAGAAAACAAAGCCTTGATCTTCCCTCCTAAGCCTTGTCCTCTGTCTCCAATTATTTATTCAACAGACACTTACTGAGCCCCTAAGATATGTCAAGCACTGGTAGGCACTAGAGATAAAATGATGAAAGGGATACTTACAAATATGTTATAGAAAGGGAACTTACAAATATGTGTGAAATTAAAACTGTGTATGGTGCTATGAAGGAGCAGTTACACAAGGCTGTGGGAGTCTATGTCAGCAGGAAAGAGACTCATGGGGGTTGAGGAGGGCCTCCCTTAAGAAATAATCTCTGGGGACTTCCCTGGTGGCACAGTGGTTCAGAACCTGCCTGCCAGCACTATTTACAATAGCCAGGACATGGAAGCGACCTAAGTGTCTATCGACAGACGAATGGATAAAGAAGATGTGGCACATATATACAATGGAATATTACTCAGCCATAAAAAGAAACGAAACTGAGTTATTTGTAGCGAGGTGGATAGACCTAGAGCCTGTCATACAGAGGGAAGTAAGTCAGAAAGAGAAAAACAAATACCATATGCTAACACATATATATGGAATCTAAAAAAAAAAAAAGGTTCTAATGAACCTAGGGGCAGGACAGGAATAAAGACGCAGACACAGAGAATGGACTTGAGGACACGGGAAGGGGGAAGGGTAAGCTGGGACGAAGTAAGAGAGTAGCATTGACATATATATACTACCAAATGTAAAATAGCTAGCAAGTGGGAAGCAGCTGCATAGCACAGGGAGATCAGCTCAGTGCCTTGTGACCACCTAGAGGGGTAGGATCAGGAGGGTGGGAGGGAGACGCAAGAGGGAGGGGATATGGGGATATACGCATGCATATAGCTGATTCACTTTGTTATACAGCAGAAACTAACACACCATTGTAAAGCAATTATACTCCAATAAAGATGTTTTAAAAAAACAAACAATCCGCCTGCCAATGCAGGAGAAACGGGTTTGCTCCCTGGTCTGGGAAGATCCCACATGCCGCAGAGCAACTAAGCCCGCGAGCCACCACTACTGAGCCCACGCGCCACAACTACTGAAGCCTGCACGCATAGAGCCCGTGCTCCGCAACAAGAGAAGCCACTGCAGTGAGAAGCCCGTGCACCGCAACGAAGAGTAGCCCCTGCTTGCCGCAACTACAGAAAGCCCACACGCGGCAACGAAGACTCAACGCAACCAAAAATTAATTAATTAATCAATTAATTAAAACTTATATTAAAAAAAGAAAGAAAAGAAAGAAAAAATCTCTGCTGGGAATTCCCCGGTGGTCCAGTGGTTAGGACCCTGTGCCTCCAGTTCAGGGGGCCTGGGTTCAATCCCTGGTTGGGGAACTAAGATCCTGCAAGCTGGCGTCACAGCCCAAATAAAAATGAAATAAAATAAAATATAATAAAAGAAAACAAGAAAGAATCTCTGATTCAAGGTCTAAAGGGTGAGAAGGTGTTTATCAGGTCAATATGTGGGGAGAAAATTTTTCCCATTTCAGTAAGTAGCACCTCCATTTACCCAATTACACATCCTTAACCCACATTCCCCACATCCAATTCATCACTATCTCCTATTCACCTCCAAGCCACCACTAACCTTCCAAATATGACTCTAACCTGCCTGCTTTACTCCATCTGCAAGGCCACCACTGTGCACAAAGCCAGTCTCCTAATGAGTCTCCCCAAATCTACTCCTGCCCCCTCCTATCCATTCTCTTACAATAGTCAGTATGGTGTCTGAAAAAGGCATCTCTGCTAACACCACTTCTCTGTTTATACCCTGCAATGCCTTCCCACCAAGTTTAGGATAAATCCCAAACAGATGATGGACTGGAGGTTGAAAGACAAGAAGGAGGTAGGGTGTTAGGTTAGAAAGAGGGATAAAGGGTCCAGGCAAACAGCGAAAAGGGCTGAAAAGAAAATGATCAGCACTTGTACAACAGTCCTGATGCAGGCAGGAAAATGCAGGAATAGTGAAGGAATACCAATAGCCACTTTTTATTTCTGCAATGCCTTTGCAATTCCCAAAGTGCTTCATTTATAACTGTGATTCTCAAACCTAGCTGTACATTAGAATCATCTGGAGAGATTTTAAAAACTACCAATGGCCAGGCCTCACCCCAAGCCAATTAAATCAGAATATACAGTTCACTAGGGCAGGAATTTTGTCTGTTTTGTTCACTGTCCATATGAAAAGTACCTGGCACATATATGGTGCTCAGAAAATATTTACTAAATGAATAAATGAATGAAGGAATGTACCACTATCACCTGAGATCCAAGGAAGAATTCTTCTCAAACCTTAGGGAGTAAGCAGGCAACGTCAGTTACCATGGCAGCCCTGGGAAAAACATTACCGAGTGACACTAACACTGCCAGGAGCCTACATTTGTTTCCACAATAAGTAAACCTTTCTCATTTCTAAAGTCCTATACTGTGAAATATGCATCTCAGTAACAACTAGAGGTTACTCAATGTCTGCTGTGAGCAGGAGGAAAAGAGAAGGGCCTTACACAGTAACTAAAGCAATGACAAGAAGAAACTAGGGGCCATGGGCAGAGACAGGCTCAGACAGGCTCCAATCCCTATGACATTCTGAGGTGATCACATTGTAAGGGCTCGAGCATGAGAAAGCAGCCACTAACCAGCTACCCTGTCTCAAATATTTGGAGAAAGTCAATGCAAATACATACCTATGTATTATTCTTTTCTGATAATTCTTTCAGTGTATCCCTTCTGGCTTTGTGCAAAGCGATTCTTTGTTTTGTACCTGAAAAATGAGTGGCACATGTAAACAGATGAAACATGTCAGAGCAGACATCCAAGGAGCTCTTCAGCTAATGAATGAGGAGCTCCGAGTTCTGGGAAAGAATCGTAAAAGTAGTGTAGAATCACAATATCTTAGAGCATCCTTTATATCAACTCCCCTCTATCATATCACCAATCAGTGGTCATCAGCCTATACATGAACTTTGCAGTGACAGAAAACCCAGCACTCTCTAGATAGATCTAGGCATTTCTAGTTGCTACAGCAGTCTATATCAAATTCAGAATCTGACTCCCTGTCAAGCATCAGTCCCAGTCTGCCTTCTGGAATGGTACACCCCATGGCACACGTCATCTCTTTTCCATCTGGTACATTTCCCAAACACATGAGGACAATTTTGTTCTTCCTAAAGTTCTCTTCTCCCACGTCACCCTCCTAAATCACTCCTTCCTGTGTTTATAACTTTCAGGAGCCCCCAAGGTTTTCTCATCCCAAGGACATGACAACCACGGCATCAGTGTGCCTGCTACAGATTCTGGGAAAGGGGCAGGGCCACACAAGAGTCTGCTAAATGTGACTGACCACCTGAAGTGAGAGTACATGTGACAACCTCAGCCTCTCTTCAGTCTTCAGCCTCTATCCAAGGTTTCTCCATAGCACACTATTGACATTTGGGGCCAGATAATTCTTTGGGGTGGTGGGGAGGGCTGTCCTATGCCTTGTACGATATGTAGTAGCATCCTGGCCTCTACCCACTAGAGGCCTGCAGCACCCCACCCCACCCCCCGGATGTGACAAAGAAAAATGTCTCCAGCCATTGTCAAATGGCCTGGGGGGAGGGGGAGGGCAAAATCACCCTCACGCAAGAGCCACTGCTCTATCCAATGACTCCGTTCACCCATGAGTACTCAAAACTCTCTCCTCGGCTGGCTTAACAGGTAACTCTCCAGAAAGTCTATCGTGTATCAAAATGCTATTTGAAATTTAATAGTATTTATCTCTGTAACGGTATCTAATGAAAGTAAAACTCCTTATCCAGATGTTAAGAACTTCCCAGGTGGTTAATCCACATTTACCTTATCTCCTACCCCAGGCACTGGAAATTACAGAAATGATCTGACACCCATTTTCGGGATCCGTTCAAGAAGTACCAGTAGTGTAAGGCTTTTGGGCAACCTGAACAACTGAATTCAAGTAAAATATTCTGCCTGACCGTGGTTTTGTGAGACAAGCCACAAATCTGTAGCAGGACCCTCCTCGCTGCTATTTACGGAACTGAGGTATCTGACTGGAAAGCCGGTGGAGGTGAACTAGCCAAGAAAGCAGTGGGTTCAGGATGAGAAGCTGGAAAGGGTGACAAGGGAGGGGAAAATGACCCTCAGCTGAAAAGAGAGGGGAAAAGTACCAAGCGATGAGTTCTCTGGACTGAAGAGAAGATACGCTGAAGGCCATCAGCTTGCCCTCGGGGCCCTCAGCTCTCTGGGGAGCTCTAAGGGAAGGGTGAGCCTGGATCTACGACTCCGGACTCCTGGTCTCGGCCCCCAGGCCTGACCATTCACTCAGACTCTCAATAAATACTTGTAAAGTTACAGGGGGAGACCCGAACTGTCCAAGCTATGGCAGGGGCTGTGAGGGCGACAAATGAGCGTTGCAGGGATCGGACATCGTATCGCCACAAGCCCTCCGCCCTCCTGGTTCGTAATGCCAGGGCCCCACCGCCGCGTATCGCCGGACCCCGGTCCTGCCTCCATCGCGCACCCTTCCCCAAGGTTGGCCGGGGCCTGGAGTCACCATCCCCTGTTCGGACCTACAGACCTCGCCGCTGCTGAGCTCTACAGATCCCGCTCCTTCCACACAGTTCGCCAATTCCACGGGCCCTACTGAGCCGCGCCAGCCACCGTCCGCGAGGCCTTGGCGCGCCCGTGACGTCACTGTCGTGCGCCTCTCCCGCACGGAGGGGAATATGGCTCTAGCGCGGCGGACGCGGCTATTGTCGCTCGTGGCTCGGTTGCTTCTGGCGCCTCGCCGGACCCTGACGGTCCGCGGTCCCAACGAGCCCCTGCCCGTGGTGCGCATTCCGCGGGCTCTACAGCGGCGGCAGGAAGAGCGGCAGAGCGGGCAGCGAAGCCCCCCGCGGCCGGTGCTGGTGCGACCTGGGTCGCTGCTGATCTCAGCGCGGCGACCGGAGTTGAACCAGCCGGCTCGCCTCACGCTGGGCCCTTGGGAGCTCGCGCCACTCGCTTCGCGCGGCTGGAAAAATCGGCGCGCCCACGGGGACCATTTCTCCATCGAGCGCGCGCAACATGAGGCTCCAGCGCTGCGGAACCTCTCGCCCAAGGGCAGCTTCACCGATCTGGGTCTGGAGCGCCGCGTTCTGAGCGCACTACAAGAGGCTGCTCCCGAAGTTGTTCGGCCCACAACCGTGCAGTCGAGTACCATTCCCCCACTCCTCCGCGGTCGCCACATCCTCTGCGCCGCAGAAACCGGCAGTGGCAAAACTCTCGGATACTTACTACCTCTCCTTCAACGGCTCTTGGGCCAGCCAAGCCTGGACCCTTGTCGTATCCCTGCGCCTCGAGGCCTGGTTCTTGTGCCTTCTCGAGAATTAGCAGAACAGGTGCGGGCCGTGGCCCAGCCTTTGGGCAGCTCCTTGGGCCTCCAGGTGCGGGAGTTAGGGGGAGGCCATGGCATGAGAAGGATCAGGCTGCAACTGTCCAAACATCCTCCAGCAGATATACTAGTGGCCACTCCGGGGGCTCTGTGGAAGGCCCTGAAAACTCAACTGATCAGCCTGGAGCAGCTCTCCTTCTTGGTGTTGGATGAGGCAGACACGCTGTTGGATGAAAGCTTCCTGGAACTGGTGGATTACATCTTGGAGGGGAGCCATATAGCAGAAGGCCCAGCTGACTTAAAAGACCCCTTCAATCCCAAAGCTCAGTTAGTGCTGGTGGGGGCCACATTTCCCGAAGGTGTAGGCCAGCTGCTGAGTAAAGTTGCCAGCTTAGACTCTCTAACCACTGTTACCAGTGACAAGCTCCACTGCATCATGCCTCATGTCAGACAGACATTCATGAGACTGAAGGGAACAGAGAAGGTGACTGGGTTGGTGCCGATCCTCAAGCAGCGTGACAGAGCATATAGGACTGGCCCCGCAGGAAGTGTTCTGGTGTTCTGTAATTGCTCCAGCACTGTGAACTGGCTGGGGTATATTCTGGATGACCACAAAATCCAACACTTAAGACTGCAGGGACAGATGCCAGCCTCAATGAGAGCAGGCATCTTCCAGTCCTTCCAGAAGGGCTCCCGAGACATACTTCTCTGCACAGACATCGCCTCTCGGGGCCTGGACAGCACCCAGGTGGAGCTAGTCATCAATTATGATTTCCCTCTCACCCTGCAAGACTACATCCACAGAGCAGGGAGGGTGGGCCGGGTGGGGAGCGAAGTGCCAGGCACTGTTGTCAGCTTTGTGACCCATCCCTGGGACGTGAGCCTGGTTCAGAAGATTGAGCTGGCAGCTCGCCGGAGGAGAAGCCTTCCAGGACTAGGTCCTCAGTGAGACAGCCTTTGCACCAGCAAACCTTATTGCAGCAGGCTTATATATGATGCCATAACAGGGACCTTTCCCTCTGTGCTGGATGGCTGAGCACACTTGTCAGTAGGGTGCTCTGGGCTGCCTAGTCACCTTCTGAAGGCCCGGGCTGCTGTCTGCCTTCAAAAGGTAAGCTGCTGGCCAACACTGGAGGGTGAACTACTAAGCATGGCTCTCTGTAGTCTTTCACATGAAGAATAAAGTCGATCTTGGCTCTGTATTGTGTCATGATTTCTTACAGTAAGCAGTGTTTCTATGGGTGTCCCTTAATAACAGTTTCCACTGGAGCACAATTCACTAGACTCTGAGAAGATTCACACTCCAAACTACCACACTTAGGACGAAGGCTCTTTCAATTGATGTTTTAGTTTAAATTTTATTTCCTGCCCCCAAACATCCATTAAGCCCCCAGGAGAAGGAAAAGGGGATGTGACTAGCAATAGAGAAACTTTCTTCACAACAATGGCCATGGCAAGCTTAGGCATTTTTGGTGAAATCTCTCTGGGAAGTACTGGCAGAGGAATAAAAGGCAAACTGACACAGAAGTATTGCTTGGTGTGCATTTCCAGGCTCTGCCTTCTTTCTCATCTCTTGGTGGCAGGCGGAGGAAGAGGAGAAAAGGTTAAACTTTTTTACAAACCGGCAGAATAAGCTTATAACATCCTCTCACTATCTCTGCATAGGTTCTAGTCTCTGCAGCACTACATAAGCTTTGCCCAAAGTAATGAACAGTTAAAAATCAAATGTAATACTTCACCAAACAACTTAAAAATGCTTGCGCACTGTAAAGGATTAAGTTGCAGAGAACACAAATGGACCCAGAGCAACTTTTGCCAAAAGAGAATATTGTGCTAAATGTACAGCCATAGCTATTTTCCATATGAAGAAACAGTCAGAAGGATAAAAGAACTTGGTCAAAATCACACAAGTAAGTAGGACAGAATCTGGTCGGTCTGTCCTAAGGGTTGTGTTCTTTAACCACCAGGCTAGCTTTTATCAAATCTGACTCATGCATAGAATAACTATACACCTCTGTTTGCCTTGAATATTCCCTGTTTATATGTATGCCTGCTGCAGTTTTTAATATTGCCCACTTTGACTCCCAAGAGCAACCGAGAATACACAATAATTTGGTCACTCTATCCATGGACCACTGTGGTGGGACTGCCCAGGAAGCTTATTAAAAGTGCAGCTTCCAGATCTAGGTAAGTTTTCTGAGGGTTGGCTCAAGAATCTAGGTACAAGTCTTTTTAAGTGCTTTTGTGGAACCCCCCAGGTGAGTCTCTCTCTCTCTCGTAAGTTAATAAACCATTTATTCTGCCTCCCCCAGATGCCCAGCCAGGTCCTGTTAAGATAGGAGTCCCCCCACCACATCAGAGGGATGCTCCCAGCCAAGTAATCTCTGGAGCCTTGGAGAATCTGAATGGTCTCATGCTGGCCCACCTGCCATGACAAAGCTCCTCCAGAGCATTCCCCTTCACATTTTACATTCTACCACTCCCAAAGGCAGTCGGCTCCAATGAGGCCTGACTTCGTCTGTCCTAACGTGCACCCGCTGATTCAAGCAGTTTAGGAATAGAAGGTGCTGTGGTTCTCCACCAGGGTGGCCCGACCTCTAAAATGGTAGTCCAAGCAGTCTCTACCTCCTGGGCACATCACCTCTGCAACAGCCCCATTAAACGAATGTCCCATCTTTGCTTTTTCAAGGTCGGCAACAGAGAGTCCCCTCCTAAAGAAGGTTCTCTCTCATTGCCACACTATCAAAGGCTGCCCCAAATGTGGTTCCTTCCTGTGGGCCTGATCAGGCTAAGGGCAGAGTTGTCTCTTTCCTTCTCTGAGTCGGACCAAATCGTCTTAGTCACACCTCTTCACACTGTTGACCATGTTTTTCACGGGGGCTGCTGCTGAGCTTTTATCTCATCTTTTCATGGTGGAGAGAGAAAGGATTCTAATGATTTTTACTTCTAGGGGAGAGGGGAGTGTAATGATTATGTTGTCATTTTCTATTATGTCCTTTTGTCATGAATTTGTTTTCAATTTCATGTTAAAATGGGCCCATCATTCCCACTTTGTGAGGTCATTCAGCACCCTCCTTTTGCACCTTTAACATCTCTCTCAGTATCACTTGGAAATGTTTGAAATGGCATGAGCTGGTCCTCACATTCCTATCAGCCGTAAATCCGGAGCCCCGACATGAACCTAACCACTGAGCAGAACACCTCTCCACTACCTGTGTAACACTGGGTAGGCCCCTTAACCTCTTGGTTTTTTTAAGTCCTCAGTTGTAAAAATGTGAGGGTGCTATGAATTTATATTTGGGGCAGGACAAGGTCGAGAAGAGTGTGTCTTTGCTTTTTTTTTTTTTTGCGGTACGCGGGCCTCTCACTGTGGTCGCCTCTCCCATTGCGGAGCACAGGCTCTGGACGCGCAGGCTCAGCAGCCATGGCTCACAGGCCCAGCTGCTCCACGGCATGTGGGATCTTGCCAGACCGGGCCACAAACCCGTGACCCCCGCATCGGCAGGCGGACTCTCAACCACTGCGCCACCAGGGAAGCCCTGTGTCTTTGCTTTTATTCTTCCAAACTGGGATGTCTTCACTCTCTTCCCCATGGGTCCAAATCTCACTTGTCCTTCAGGCCCACTGCCAAGGAGCCTTCCCTGATTCCCCAGGCCACACAAATCTCTGCCTCTTAGGGTCAGTGCCATACAACCTAGCTGTCTCTTACATTAATCTTGCCTCTCAAGCCAATCTCAGAATGTGGGTCTCTCTTGCCCTCCTGGGGATCCTGGGGCTGTGCCAGCCCACTGGCACGCCCCACATGGGGTGTCTACTAGACTAGGGCATGGGTGGGGAGGCCCAGGTGTGAGAGGCCAGGCAGAGTACCTCTGCCTCTACCCTGTTCTCCTCCACAAAACTGCCCCTCCTCCTGAAGCCTGCCCCCCAAGTCACAGGTTCCTTATTATGACCTCACTGGGTAGTGATGACCTCACAGAACTTCTCACAGTTTCCATGGCAGGGTAACTATGCAAAAGTGCTGCCCTCAGAGAAACTTCCCTACCAGTTCTCCACCAGATACCAATCTCTTTGGTTGTCTGAGAGAGAATGTCTGACTGCATCGTCTATACTTACTCTGACCTGTGCTCTGTTCCCTGGGTGGGCAGTGCAGCAGGTACACCCAGACCGGGCATCTCTACAAGCAATATGGTGTACACACAACCCCACCTGGCTGGCACATGTTGCCGTGGGTCTTGCCCACCACATACACCTGAGCACTTTCACAGATGTAAGTAATACCAGTGACCTGGGACACCTTCAGGGACCCACAGTGCTCACTGCTGAGGACAAGTGAAAGGTCATCCCTGGACAAGTGTGCAGGACGGTTCTGATCTTTATAAATGTAGCCTTCCCCTTTGGGCTACAGGATGCTTCCATTCAGACCCTTTCCCGATTGGCCTCTTAGCAAAAGACAAGTGCATTTTTGTTGGCAAATGGTAAATGGAGCAGTTTGAGGAAGAGGGCCACTCTTGAACCGCCCCTTCAAACCCAGGCACCTCTGTGCTGTCATGTAGACATCTATATCAGTCCCCTCAGACACATCCCATACTCAGCTGCTGAGTACTAGGGGAGAAGGTGGTGCCATATTGATGGGAAGACCGGAAGAACCAAGGGGGGTGATGAAGTACTAATGAGACTGGAGGGCCGAGGAGATGGTGTCCCAGGAGGCTGGGTTGATGTGAGCCTAGACTTGGTACCCAGAACCCGGTTCTGAGTGTCCTGATCACTCTGCCTCAGCATTTGGCCTTGTACTAATCTACATAAAAGTATCAGAGGGCTAGAGTTCAGTGTGGTTGAAACAGGAAGTATAAATGGGGCCCAAGAGGGGTTGCCAAGGTGGGTGGGGTTCTTAAGCAATTTATATTAGATTATTTTTTTCCAAAACTTGAAAGACATTTCCATTAAAGCCTCAGAAGTGACAGACTGCAAGAAATGTTTTCTCTGTTGTGGAAGGGAGAGATGGAGAGGATCATGATTGCAATTACTTTCAGGTTCTACTGTTTCCCCTGGAAACGGTGGAGAGACGTCCTCATCTGCTGCAGCTGTAGGCTCTAGGAATTGCTTTTGCAGCCAGTGTCCCTTCTCTAGGGACTCATAGAGGTGATGGGCCAAGCCTGTATTTTGGATGTCAAGTAGATTAAAGGTCTTCAGCCAGAAGACCGTGTACAGCAGAAGTGACTGATCAGTTCTGATTTTCTTTGCAGCAGCAGTGGCTCCCATTTCTCCTCCTACACCTGGTCACTACCATGTCCTCTGCCGAGGGTGTGGAGAAACGCAGTTGCACTGGCACGGGGAGACATACTCCCTAGTTGGTGGCGACCGGGTCTACGGGGATGTTCCTTTGGCCTCGCCAGCAAAGGTGGAAGCAGAGAAGCCAGTCCCTAGACGTGCTCCCAAGAGAAAGCACGCTCCGGAAGAGTCAGACAAAGATCTTGGTTGCTCCAGACCCAAAATCCGTCGATTGTAGCATGGTGCCCGGAGGCGGACTCCACAGAATCTTTCTGGCTGAGCCATTCTGAAGAGAGGGCAATGGTTTAACTGCCTAAGGCAGCGAATGCCTCTTCCTGCAGTGACCCCCCCACCCACCCACCCCCCCCACTGCCCACTGCCACAGATTAGAACCTGAGTCATTCTGCCTGAGCCTTCCTCAGCCAGGAGCCTCCTTCCACACTAAATGGCCATAAGCAGGGAGCCTCAGAAACTGAGTTTTGAATGAGAATCTGCCCTGAACATCCCAGGGCTGAAGCTGGCCTGGAAGAAAACCTGACGCTCCTCTGCTCAATCCTCAGGGGCCCCTTTGTGAGCTGAAGAAAGAAAAGTCTACACTCTGCGAGCCGAGGAGGATGCAGGAGCACAGACAGGGTGCAGAGAAGCCTTAGCAGTCTACCACATGGGCTCCCGCCCTGAGCCATTGTCAGCGGCCACCACCACAAACCAGGGGGGAGCTGGGCTTTTTGAAACTGAAAGCAGCAATCTGTGGCTTCCTAAAGAACCTCCTGCCTGGGGTCTCAGGAGGCAGGACAGAGAGACCCAGGAAGACCTGCTCCCTGAAGCAAGAACAGGATGGAGAGTCAAGCAGCATGCACCCTGCCCCGAGGTTCACATGCTCCTTTATTGCCAGCCCTTTCTGTCCCCAGTGGGGTCACTTACTGCTCAATAAAATGTTTTTTGTGTAACAGATTTATAGGGTCGCCAGTGCTCAGACTTAGGTCACTACCCCTGTGCTAGGCACTCCTGCCACCCAGAAAAGGTTCCAAAGGTGGAACAGCTCCAGGGTGTGCCAGGGATCAGAGCAAAAACTTGAGAGGCTGGGGATGAAGGAGTTTGGGCACAGTCCCTAAAGCATTTCAGTGGTTGAGCTTCTGTGAGAAGGCACATCCCGTGTGTGTGTGTGTGTGTGTGTGTGTGTGTTGGGGGGAGGGGGTCCCTAGAGGAGGCAGCTGGGGGAGGGCCTGAGGCTGGAAATGGGGAATGGCGTGCGGCCTCTGAGCAAGCACAGGCACTTAGCCCTTGAGGTTTCTGGGGAAGCTACAGCCACAAGGGCCACGAGATAAGGCAAGTGTAGCAGCAGAACCCAGGTGCCAGGTCTTTCCTCAGAATCTATACTTCTCCACGAGGCCGGGCCTTCCACACTGAGGTAGGAGGGATCCTGGCCAGAAGGTCAGCCAACAGCTCTGGGAGGAAGGTTGCTGTGGTGGGGGCTCTGCTGCCATGGAAATGACTTCATTTCCTTCCACTCAAATAGCCTACTGACTGGGTTCCTGCTCTGTTGAGTAAAAGGGTCGCTGACTCTCCCCAGAAGGTTGTTCAGTTCACATCCCAAAAGTCCCTCTATTCAGGCCCTGAGGAGGTGTAGCAACTCCTGAGGGCGCTCTTTCCTGAGGCTGGCTGACAGAAGTGGGGGAGGTTCCTGATAGTTCCCAGGTGCTGGTTGAAGTCCCCAGAGAATGGTCATGCAGTTTGGGGAGTCGAGTAGGTGGAGAGAGAAGGTCGGGGGCAGAGGGCCCCTTCCTGAATCCAGAGCTCACAAGGTTACCCCCGCCCCATTTCCAGAAACTATCTCTTCCCCCACACCAGCTGCCATGGCCCAGTACCGGGAAACCGGGAGCCTAGAGCACCTGTGGCCACAGAGACACTCACACGCAGCCCTCGGGGTGGGCGGGGCCGGCTGCAGGCAGATGGGGATGACGTGTGCTCCCGGGAGGCCTCGGGCTGAAGGTGGCCCTCTGAGAGAAGCACCCCAGCTTGGACAGGAAGGTTAGAGGCGGGGGAGAGCAACCTAGGGCACCCCCTCGGAGCAGTGGGAGTGTCAGACACACAGCCCGGGCGCTACCCATCTGTGCCTCTGCAGGGGCTCCTAAAGCGCACTGCCCCTACCTCTGGCCAAGGGACTGGACAGCTCCTTAGGTCTCTGGGGTCTTCATCAGTTGTACTCTTGTTCCTCTCTCATCCTCCACACCCAGGGAAAGGAGTCCCCACAGGTTCTCAAGGAGACTGGGAGGCAGGGTGAATCTTGGGTGGGAAATGGCCCAAACAGGGGGCTCTGGGGTCCACTCCAAATCTGAAGTCCAGTCTAGAGCCAGCTGGGATCACTTCAGATCAAACCTCAGGGCCCTCTAGTTGGTACTCTCGGTGCCAGGCCATGAAGGAACTGGCCTGTTTGGCCTACAGGCTGCAAAAAGGGGAATCAACAGAGGCCAGTCATCACCCCCACCCCTGCCCTGGAAGCCCCACACTGCTGACTTTCCATTCTTCAGATCACTTTGACCACATCAGGGCAGTCATTGGATGCAAGTTCATCGGGATTGGCAGAGATTATGATGGGGCTGGCCAGTGAGTGCTTCCCCGTGGCTTGTCTCGGGCTGGCTGGGCAGCAGTGGGGCTTTCACAGCCACTGTGCCTACCACACTGTGGTCCTCATGGCCTTGACCATAGCCTCAGGTGTGCTGGCCCAACTGGTATCTCCCCTCCCCCAGGGTCTGCTTCCTGGGCTCTCCTGTCTGTTTGGCCCTACTCTAGGTCATCATATTTGTCTCAAACACCACAGAGAGCTCATCTGCCCAGCATCTGCGCCCATCCAGTGCCAGCAGACCCACGGCCTCTGAGCAGACTCTTAGCAAGGTCTGCGCTGGGCTGACCATCTTCTCTGCCTGCAGTTGGGCCTGTGCATGCAGGGGGGGTCAACCCAGTTCTTAAAAAGCTTTTCTTCTCTTTATAAAAGGAGGCAAAAATTGCATTCAGTGAAAGGCATAGATCTTAACAGTACAATTCGATGACTTTTGGTGAATAGTCGAGGTGCTTTTGGGGGCCTTCCTCTGAAGGATGAAGAGCAGGAGTGAATCATTTACTCTCTCCAAGTCTCCATTTTCCACATCTGACCAGGGCTGCGGTTCAGTGGACCCTGGACACATAGGGCTTCGGTTCTGACTCAGGACTAGGGAACAGGTCTGAGGCCCAATAGCTGGCTGGCTGGTGGCCACTTAGGTTCCCACAGGGGCTGGAGGACGTGTCCATATACCCGGTACTGATAGAGGAGTTGCTGGGGCATGGCTGGAGTGAGGAAGAGCTCTGGGGTGTGCTTTGAGGAAACGTGTGGCAGGTCTTCAGACAGGTGGAACAGGTATGCTGGGCTGGGCAAGAGTAGCTCTGAGCAGGTGGTCTGAGCAGGTGTATGCGGGGATGCTGTGAGAGGTGCTGCCCGCTGACTGCCACCTCCAGGTACAGGAGGAGAACGAGGGACAGAGTCCCTTGGAGGATGAGTTCCCAGATGAGCAGCTGGGCAGCTCTTGCCGCTCCGTCCTCCCATGTCTGCATCAGAGAGAGGATCTGGCTCCAGACCAGAAACTAACCAGAGCTGCCGTTCATGGGAATCCCATTTTGTCACCTAAGTGGTCATTCTCAAAATCTTGCCCCCACATGGGCCCAGGCCCCACAGTTATTATTGCTGCCTTCCCAGTCCTCATTATTTGGCTTTGGTGATCCAGTTAATCCTGCCAGATGTCACTTTCGCAGCCACAGATACCCCACAAAGTTTCCTTGCATGCGAGCACAAACATTTCGTGAAAATAAATGCTTTAGAAATGGAATCAGTGTGAGTGTCCCTCTCCATGGTGGGGTCTGTGGTGCAGGCTCCCAATACTGGGGTTTGGTGGGGGACCCTGCAGTTTAGACACCGGATACTCAAGGAAGACCTGTTGGCAGTGGCCTGAGGAAACACAGGTGGCTTGGCTCAGCACTGGAAGAAGACACTGGGTGGCTCGGTTCCCTCTGTGTAGCTCACCTCAATCCAGATCCTGACCCACTGAGTACCACCTGGGGATCTTTCAGGGAATGCTGGTTCAGATGCCCAAGAAGAGAACATGCCTAGATCACAAATGATCTTTGTACCTATTTGGACAGAGCCCAGAATCTCAGGCTACTTAATGGGCCATGGACCTCCAATGGCTAGACTGCTCTGGATGTGGGCACACCTCCTCCCCTGTTCCTCAGGGACTTCCTCTCTAATCGGTTCAGGCTACTTAGACAACCACCCCATCTTCCCCCAGTTCATTAATGATAATAGCAACTGCACTAATTATAGCCAAAATTGAGTTAATACACTGAGTTAATAATGAGAGGTAGGGCTTCCCTGGGGGCACAGTGGTTAAGAATCTACCTGCCAATGCAGGGGACACAGGTTCGAGCCCTGGTCCGGGAAGATCCAACATGCCGCGGAGCAACTAAGCCCGTGCGCCACAACTACTGAGCCTGAACTCTAGAGCCAGCATGCCACAACTACAGAGCCCCACGTACCTAGAGCCCGTGCTCTGCAACGGGAGAGGCCGCCGCACTGAGAAGCCCGCGCACTGCTGCGGGAGTGGCCCCCGCTCACCACAGCTAGAGAAAGCCCACGCGCAGCAATGAAGACCCAACGCAGTCAAAAATAAATAAATAAGATAAAATAAATAAGTTCATTTAAAACATAATGAGAGGTAATAATAATAAATAACATGATAAAAAAGATAATGACTAATAAAAGATAATAGTTAATGCTAACAATCTACACATATCCCATTGGCAGAGCAATTTCATCCCAGCTATATATCCAAGAGGAATGCATACATATGTTCCCCAGTTCCCTAAAAAGGTATATGAAATAATATTTATAGCAGCACTATTCATAATACCACCAAATGCATTTCAAAATCAAACTTAACAGAAAAAAAAAATCAAACTTCAAGGAGCCAAAGACCAAAGGTTGTTTTTTGGTTTTGGGGTTTTTTTTTTGCCATGCAGTGCGGTTTGTGGGATTTTAGTTTCCCAACCAGGAACTGAACCCTTGCCTTTGGTAAGGAGAATGTGGAGTCCTAACCACTGGACCACCAGGGAATTCCCCCAAAGATTATCTTAAAAGCTGTCATAGGGCTTCCCTGGTGGCGCAGTGGTTGAGAGTCCGCCTGCCGATGCAGGGGACACGGGTTCGTGCCCCGGTCCGGGAGGATCCTACGTGCCGCGGAGAGGTTGGGCCCGTGGGCCATGGCCACTGAGCCTGCGCGTCCGGAGCCTGGGCTCCGCGACGGGAGAGGCCACAACAGTGAGAGGCCCGCGTACGGCAAAAAAAAAAAAAATTAGTGAAGAATGTCACTTGGTCAAGAGAAATTGTCAAACATTCAATCTATCAATAGAAAATGAACTAAGCGAAGAAGCAGGTTTTGAAAATATTATTCATGAGTTTGCTTCCATTAAAGCCAGGGAAATAAAATTATAATTCTGGTTTGAGTGTAAAATATGGAAACATAAAGTAGTGTTGTGAGTTTTAATACACCTACTTTTAAGTTCTTCCATTTTTTTCAACTATTTTAATATTCTGGAAAAACTAACCATTAAAAAATACATATATAATGTGTATAGAAGTACACATTTTTCCTCTTGCCTCAGGGTGCAAGTTGGCTGGTCTCTGAACTGTTACTCAGAAAGTTCTAATAGTGCTTTCTATTTGTTTCACCTGTTCTCTCCTTGCTTGACTTCTTTTGGATGGATTGAGCAGCACTCCGAGATCACCTTAATCCCATTTCAGAGCCTTCCAAGCTGAGCTGATCCAGCTCAGAGTCCAATTAGGGGGAAATGGGAAGAGGTGGAGGTTATTAGAAGATAGAAGCTTATAGAAGGGCCCTGTGTTGCTGGCGCTCAGACCTCTAGGGTATCTAAGGCTCTGCTCAGTCGGTACAGGTGTTCTGAATGGGCATGACAGGGCTGCTCAACGATGGCCAGAAGTTGGAGTTCACAGCCAACTGCCACTGCTTGGAGCTGCACTGACATAAACACAAAAAATGAGGGAGACATTCCTGTTTTCCTCTCCTGTCTTTCCATCTCCCTTTCTCTGGTAACTCCTACTGGCAGAATGTAATAGGAAGCCAGCTGGGTGGCTAGGAAATGTGGTTTCACGCGTTCAAGCCCCAGCCTCACAGAGCAGAGAATAACACAAGGCTGGATCTGCAGTTGAGAGACAATTGTTTGATAACCAGGATTGCTGAGGCCTGATTCACTCTTTCCCCTAGGGTGTGCTGTCTTGTGTTCTAACTCCTCAGGTTTCTTCCTTACTTTTGGGGGACCCTGGATACGAATCTCTATTTCCTTAGCCCCACAAAGTCCCTAGTGGAAGAAACAGCCCAAAGACCTGGCCCACCTCTGAGTTTCCACCCTCCCTGGATCCTTCACAAGTAATTTTTCAGTATCTTGTTAACTCCCTGATGCCTTCAAGAAGATCCTTTTCATATTTTTCCCAACTTTTCTAATGATTGTCAGGAGGACTGTAACTTTGATTTATTTACTTAGTCAACCAGACATTTGAAACTGCGTATGCATTACTGTGATAACGTTTTAAAATTAACTGTAAACATTATGCCCTCTCCTTTTACCTAAGACTAATATAGGAAACAAATGTATACGAAAAGCTTCTGCACTTTTGAGAAACTATCAGCAAAGTCATCATGCATTAGGTTGTTTAATGTCACTTAAATGAAGACCTCCGTGGCAGGTCAGCTCAGATGTATGAGTCACCAGAATATAAACACCTCCGCCCCGCTTTGTCCTTCCTGAGCTGAGGAAGGCAAGCTGGAGGCAACCAGGTCAGACTTTGTCCTTACCCCTGAGGCATGAGAAAGAGGCAGGGGGCAGTGATGGACAGGGGGCAGTGGTCACCAGAGGCCAAGGTCCCTCTGGCGCCGAGAGGGGAGGCCGGCTTGTCAGGGAGTCCAAGAGAGAGGAGACACACACAAATGCAAAAGGCGGGGGACAACTCAGACTAGATTTCAGCCTGTGTTGTTGGCCCCTCTCAGCGTGATGCAGGCCCAGGAGGCTCAGATGCCACCCAACTGCAGTTTTGAAATCAGTTCCCCCTAAACCATAGCTTTTTCTGCAGAAAACAACGAATTATACTGTCCAGGACACTGGCCAGCCGGGAAACCACCTTGTCCTGAAGGAGGAGTTCTGTCTATCCTTAGGAGACTAAGCCTCTCATGCTCTTAGCACCAAGGGCCCTAACTGGACCCTGTCCCCCTACTCTGTGCCTTGGAGACTCTTCCAGCTCTTCCCCCACAGCACAGTCATCCTGCTCAAACCAGACCTTTGCCTAGGCTACTGGCCAATCCAGATGCCCTCTCCACTCCCCTGCAGTATCCAAGCCCCATCCTTTCAAGGCTCAGCTACTGTTCTGGTGCCTTCATGAACCTCTTACCACCATGGCCAGCCTTCACCAGCACTGCCTCCGACTTCCCTCAGCCAGGATGACCATATACAAAAAAAGATGAGACAGGTGCCTCCCTGGTGGCGCAGTGGTTGAGAGTCTGCCTGCCAGTGCAGGGGACACAGGTTCGTGCCCCGGTCCGGGAAGATCCCACATGCCACGGAGCGGCTGGGCCTGTGAGCCATGGCCGCTGAGCCTGCGCGTCCGGAGCCTGTGCTCTGCAAAGGGAGAGGCCGCAGCGGTGAGAGGCCCGCATACCGCAAAAAAAAAAAAAAAAAAAAAAAAGAGAGACATAAATTGACCAGGGAGTAGGTAACCCCCTTCCCAAGATGGCGACCATTAACTAATGTTTAGTATGTATATTCCTCTAGGGTCTTTTGTGTGTGTGTGTGTGTGTGTGTGTGTGTGTGTGTGTGTGTAACAACACATGCACAGAAGTAAATTTTAACACGAGATACTAAAACAAAATGGTCTCCCATAAGTATTATTCTTACATTTCATTTTTATTAAAAATATATAGGGAATCACTTTTCTGTCCGTCAAAACATACAGATCGAATTCACTCTTCTGAATTCTAATTCCTCCTAGAATTTCATGGAATATTTAACCCGTTGGAGGGCGGGAATATCCCTGCAACTAAAACCCCACATGGACCTGTGACCTGCCTGGCTAGAGGTGAAATTAGGAAGATTCCTGGACCCCTCCCTGTTCCCCCACGGGCCTCCTCCCCGAGTCAGTAGGTACACACAGCTCGGGATGGGTAGCTGGAGGGCCGGGAGCAGGGGCGGAGGGAGCCCGCGATGCATCATCGCTAGCGGGCGCTCGCAACAGAAGCCAGCCTGGCCCACTAGTGCGCCGTTCTAGTCGGGGCGGGAAGATCCTATCGCCCCCTGGCGGCCACGCTGTGAGGCGGCATTGTGGGTCCCCGCGCGTCTGTCGAGCGTCCTGACTCCAGCCGCGCGTCAGACGAGGCCGCGCCGCTGGGTCACCTACATCGACGGTCGGGACCCCATCGTCGCCCTCTGACTCTCGCTCGCCCCTCTCAGGCTCTCGAGACCCGCCTCTGCCCGCCTGCTCGGCCCTGTGCAGCATGCTGCCCGTAGGCCTCGAGGCTCCCCGCGCACTCACCCGGCGGCCTCTTCTGCGTCTGCTGCTCCTGCTGTGGCTGCTGCTGTGGCCGGTAACCCGCGCTCGGACCACGCAGGGAACCCCCAGCGCCTCGACCAGGCCGGACACCTCCAGCGTCCCAACAGCGCCGGGCTCCCCGAGAGCCCCGAGTCTGCATGAGCGCGCGCGGGCCCTGATGCGGGACTTCCGGCTCGTGGATGGGTGCGTCGGTGCTGCGTGCCGGCTGGTGGGGGCTGAACCCGCCCCTGGGCAGGAGAGGAAGGGCTAGTAGGAGGCTCCCTCACACCACCCCTCTCTCCTCCATCACCCCTGGCGCCTTCGTCCCCATTACCCCGTTGCCGGTGGAACGCCCTACCTAAGAACTCCTCCTCAGGACTACCGTCTGTGTGAGGGAGGAGGTGGGCTGGGACGGAACAGGCCCAGGACCTGGAGGCCACGCCCCCTACTCTTACTTTGTCTTGACCCCCCGCCCCAGCCAGAACCACCTGCCCCTGTTCCTGAAACAGCATTTCCGGAATGAGCTACAGGAGGGCAACCTGCGCAATTTCAGCCTTGGCCAAACCAGCCTGGACAAGCTCAGGGATGGCCTCGTGGGTGCCCAGGTACCAGAGGGACACACTTAACGGCCGCTGGGGAATGTGGGAGCTACAGGAACCTGGGTAGACAGGCCTCTGACTATCAGAGGACACGCAGTCTGCCATCATGGGGCTGCTGGAGAGTGCAGGGGTGTTGGAGGTCAAAGCAGGCCAGAGGCATGGGTGCCCAGGTTCTGTGGAGACTCAAAGAAAGTGATCAGAAAATCCTTGGCGAGCGTGGGGGCTCTGAAACCACAAAGGATATGGTGGATTGCCTTTGGGGCATTCACATAGCACATGGATAAACGGCAGGTAAGGACAGGTGCTGCCGGTTTGGCTGCTGGCAGCAAGCTGAATAGTCCTCAAGGTACCACGGGGTCATGCAGTGCCGCACTCAGGGCCACTGACCCAGATGAGTACCTTGGAGGCCGAGGAGGAGTAGCAGGCCAAGGGCACTTGGAGTCCACCCTGATCTCATTCTGGACCCCTGGGCCAACCCCCAGTTCTGGTCAGCCTACGCACCATGCCACACCCAGGACCAGGATGCTGTGCGCCTCACGCTGGAGCAGATTGACCTCATTCGTCGTGTGTGTGCCTCCTACTCTGAACTGGAGCTTGTGACCTCAGCCAGAGGTGGGCTGGGGAATGGGAGGATAGTCAGGGCCTCAGTCTGGTGGTTCTGGCCCTGGGCTCTGACTGCTTGATTCTCTGCCCTCTTCTAGGACTGAACAGCACTCAAAAGCTGGCTTGCCTTATTGGTGTGGAGGGTGGTCACTCACTAGACAGCAGCCTCTCTGTGCTGCGCAGTTTCTATCTGCTGGGAGTACGCTACCTGACACTCACCTTCACCTGCAACACGCCCTGGTGAGCAGTGCCTGGCCAGGGTGGAACGGTAGATGCATGGTGGGGAAACTGCCAGAGAGGTGAGGACAGAGGGGTCCACAGAGGGAGGCTGTGGGGTCTCAGCAGGTCCCTCACACTCCCCGAAAGCAGCTGGTCCAGATCCTCACCCTGTTCTGAGGTGGGATGGATGGACAGAGAGCCTGGAAGTCCAGGCTCTGTTGGCCAAGGTAGGGCCTGCTAGATTGCCTCCCTCTGGCTGTCCTTCAGGGCAGAGAGTTCCACCAAGTTTCAACACTTCTACACCAACATCAGTGGGTTGACAGGCTTTGGTGAGGTAAGGACTCCTTTTCCACATCCTACCCCGCACATTCCCTACAGATAATGTGCATACACGTGCGTCCCTCCCAACCCACCCCCCTGCAAAAAAAAAAAACCCACCTGTCCCTGCAGAAGGTGATAGGGGAAATGAACCGCCTGGGCATGATGGTGGACTTGTCCTACGGGTCAGACACCTTGGCGCGGCAAGCCCTGAAGGTGTCAAGGGCCCCTGTGATCTTCTCCCACTCAGCTGCCAAGGCTGTGTGCAACAATATGCTGAATGTTCCTGATGACATCCTGCAACTTCTGGTGAGCAGCCACCCCAGCCCTCAAACCTGGGACTAGGCATGCTTCATCCAAAGACCCTTTTTTTTAAAAATAGTTATTTATTTATTCATTTATTTGGTTGCTCTGGGTCTTTGTTGAGGCAGGCGGGCTCCTTAGTTGCAGCATGAGAACTCTTAGTTGCAGCATGCATGTGGGATCTAGTTCCCTGACCAGGGATCGAACCTGGGCCGCCTGCATTGGGAGTGAAGAGTCTTAACCACTGCGCCACTAGGGAAGTCCCTATCCAAAGACCCTTGACCCTGAACAAAGCTACCAGCCCAGGCCTCACTCACCCTTGGACCCAAGGCTGGTTAACCCTCCCCGATCTCTGAAACTCAAGGCCAAATCTGTTCCACCCAGGGGCCAAGAGAAGTGAAGCCTTACCCAACCCCTCAGGCAAGGAGTGAGCACTTACCCTATCAGGGCCCCCAGGGCATAGGTGGCAGGCCATCAGGCCGGAAGTGCCAAGCTGAGTGTCCACTTGTTTATCCATGTAGAAGAAAAATGGTGGCATTGTGATGGTGTCGCTGTCCACGGGGGTGCTGCCGTGTAACCTGTTTGCTAACGTGTCCACCGTGGCAGGTGAGCCCCGCTTCGACTCCTTGTGCAGTTGTAGCTTGACCTGTGGCCGCTAGGGCCCTCAGGACAGCTCTAGGCATCTGGCGTACCTGCTGGGCCCTGGGCAGGCCTCCCAACAGCTCAGGGGAGCAGACACAGCTCTTCACTGCCCTGAACCCAGATCTAGGGATACAACCAGTGCTGATGGGTTTTGGGGAGGCAATTGCCTCTGCCTCTGAGTCTCACATTTGCTCCCACATCTCTGGAAAGGACAGGCAGAGCCCCGCAACCAGGCTCTCAAGGAACCCAGAGGCATGGTGGCTCCTGGGCAGGAAAAGATCCAAAGGGGCTGGTGGCCCTGAGGTTCACTCTGGGTCCAGTGTCTAGCCTATAACCACTTCAGAACTCACCATGGGCTAGGAGCTCTGTGGAGTCAGCTGTTATGTCCTGGAGTGCTGTGGGCAGGGGAGTTGGCCACGCTGAGTTCCCCCAGACCAGGGCTGGTCCCAGGATCTAACTCTAGCCTCATGCTGCCCACCACAACCCTCACCCCCTAGATCACTTTGACCACATCAGAGCCGTCACTGGATCTGAGTTCATCGGAATTAGCGGAAACTATGATGGGTCTGGCCGGTGAGTGTTTCCCCTGGGGTTTGTCTTGGGTGGGGGTTCAGTGGGGAGTCCTTTAGTCCCAGTTCCTTATCCCATGGTCCTCCCATCCTTCAGGCCTCCACCACAGACTCTGGTCTTCCAACCCACCTGACATCTCCCCACTCCCAGGACCTCTTTCCTGGACTCTCCCTGTCCCTCCTGTGGCCCAGTGGACCCATTCCCACTCCAAGCCATCACAGTTGTTAAGTACCCACCCCCTCACAGGAGATCTCATCTGCCCAGCACATGCTCCACTCCCAGCCCAGTAGATGTGCTGTGGACTGAGCATCTGCTCGGCAGGTAAATGCTGCAGAAGCCCAGTCTTCAAGGAGCTTCCAAAGTTCCATTCGGTAGCCTGAAAAACACGGACCTTCATTTCCCGCATGTAGCTGGGGCTGGTGTGACAGTGGGCCCTAGGCCAGAATCGGGTCCACAGCTAGCCAGCTGGTGGCCACATAGGTTCCCACAGGGGCTGGAGGACGTGTCCACATACCCGGTACTGATAGAGGAGTTGCTGAGGCGTGGCTGGAGGGAGGAAGAGCTGCAGGGTGTCCTTCGTGGAAACCTGCTGCGGGTCTTCAGACAAGTGGAACAGGTATGCTGGGCTGGGCAAAAAGATGGTTCAGTGTTTCAGCAGGTGGCGGGCATGGGGGGGGTGGGTGCTGGGGAAGCCACTGACTGCTGACTTTCATCCCCAGGTGAGAGAGGAAAACAGTGGCCAGAGCCCTGCGGAGGATGAATTTCCAAACAGGCAGGTGGGCAGGTCGTGCCACTCCCACCTGACTCAGCCTCAGAATGAACACCTGGCCACACACCGGGTGGGAAACAAGTGGCCAACCAATCAGGCCCTTCAGAGGCCCTCAAAAGCCTCCCCACACCTCGTTCTAGGGCTCATGGCTGCTGCCACCTTCTCAATCCTCATCCTACGGCTCTAGTGACCTGGCCAGTCCTCCAGAGGTCACTGTGTCAAAGTCTCACAAAGTTCCCCTCCTAGTGGTCCAGGCACAAACATAGGTATGCTGAGAATAAATATTTTGGGTACAGAGCCAGGTGTGAATGTCCTTCCTTCTTCACAGGCAGGGGGGTTGGGTCTGGTGGGCTCTTGGTTGGTGAGCCGTCTTATGTTCTAGCCCCAGCTGCTCAATATGGGTGGTTCCCATTGGCCTCCAGCTTTGTCTTTCTCAGGAAAGGCAGAGGCATCTTACCTTATTATTCTAGAAGCCTGAGCCCACAGAAGAGCACTACGGAATCAAGTGCAGAGTTGATCCCATCATGGAGTGTGACAGTGGTAGTTCCCAATCTCTCTCTGAAAGGTTTAAAAAATGTGTTTGTTTTTGTGTGTTTGTTTTTAAAGGGTGATACCTTTTGTAGCATAAACTAACTTGTTTGGAAATATCAAGAGAGGAAGCATGAAAAGCTTTTAGATTTTTCAGATAAGGTCCTCTTTTTTTTCTTAAACTGGTTTTTTAATGGAGGTGGAGAAATCAGGTCTTGGAAAGAAAAAAAAAAAGGAACATAGTGCCATCTGCTCAGCTTACTACAGGCCTTCCGTCTCGGACCACTTTCCTCTCCCAATCCACAAGGGTGGGCCAGAGCCAGATCGAAGTTCCTTCCATGGGAACTCGAAATTAGCAGAGAGACTACAGTGCCACGTATGACATAAATTGTGTCCATATATATGTGGGTCTGTCTTTGAATTCTGTTCCATTTATTTGGGCTATTTGTTTATTGTATTATCAATACTATAAAGTTTTAATCACGGCAACTTTATTTTTTCTAATTAATTTATTTTTGGCTGCGTTGGGTCTTCGTTGTTGCACGCGGGCTTTCTCTAGTTGCAGCGAGCGGGGGCTACTCTTTGTAGCAGTGCGCAGGCTTCTCATTGCGGTGGCTTCTCTTGTTGCGGAGCATGGGCTCTAGGCGCGTGGGCTTCAGTAGTTGTGGCACGCGGACTCAGTAGTTGTGGCTCGCGGGCTGTAGAGCGCAGGCTCAGTAGTTGTAGCGCACGGGCTTAGCTGCTCCGCGGCATGTGGGATCTTCCCGGACAGGAGCTCAGTGTCCCCTGCATTGGTAGGCAGATTCTTAACCACTGAGCCACCAGGGAAGTCCCATGTCGGCAACTTTAAAACAAGTCTTGACATCAAATAGAGTGAGTCTTCCCACTTTAAGAACATCATATCAGTAAATATTTGATCAGATAAGTAGATCCACAGTGAATGATATAAAATAAGAGATTTATTATAGGGATTAGACTTTATGCACATATAGGAGACAATGGAAAAGGCTGCTTGACCTGGTGTTGGGTATTAAATCTGTACAGGTAAGCTGGGCCAGAGTTAAAAAGGAGAGCTGGATGTGAGGTGAAGGAGAAGCTGAATGAACCCATAAGGACAAACTGGAAAAACTGGATATCCATTTGTGAAAAAAAAAAAGAATATTTACCCCTAGTTCACCCCTAGTTCACACCGTATAGAATAAAACATACAAAATAAAATTATTTGAATATGTTATTGATCCAAATGCGAAAGATAAAAGTACAAAACTCTTAGAAAGGGACTTCCCTGGTGGTCCAGTGGCTAAGACTCAGTGCTCCCAATGCAGGGGGCCCAGCTTTGATTCCTGGCCAGGGAACTAGATCGCACATGCTGCAACTAAGAGTTCACTTGCCACAGCTTAAAAAGATTACACATGCCACAACGAAGATCCTGCACCAGCAATGAAGATCGCGAGTGCCACAACTAAGACCCAGCATGCTCTTCAATAAGTGATGCTGGGAAAACTGGACAGCTACATGTAAAAGAATGAAATTATGAACACTAACACCATACACAAAAATAAACTCAAAATGGATTAAAGACCTAAATGTGAGACCAGACACTATAAAACTCTTAGAGGAAAACACAGGAAAAACACTCTTTGACATAAATCACAGCAAGATCTTTTTTGAACCACTTCCTTGAGCAATGGAAACAAAAACAAAAATAAATAAATGGGACCTAATGAAACTTAAAAGCTTTTGCACTGCAAAGGAAACTATAAACAAGATGAAAAGACAACCCTCAGAATGGGAGAAAATATTTGCAAACGAATCAATGGACAAAGGATTAATCTCTAAAATATATAAACAGCTCATGCAGCTCAATATTAAAGAAACAAACACCCCAATCAAAAAATGGGCAGAAGACCTAAATAGACATTTCTCCAAGACATACAGATGGCCAAGAAGCACATGAAAAGCTGCTCAACATCACTAATTATTAGAGAAATGCAAATCAAAACTACAATGAGGTATCACCTCACACCAGTCAGAATGGGCATCATCAGAAAATCTACAAACAACAAATGCTGGAGAGGGTGTGGAGAAAAGGGAACACTCTCACGCTGTTGGTGGGAATGTATATTGATACAGCCACTATGGAGAACAGTATGGAGGTTCCTTAAAAAACTAAAAATAGAACTACCATATGACCCAGCAATCCCACTACTGGGCATATACCCAGAGAAAACCATAATTCAAAAAGACACATTCACCCCAGTGTTCATTGCAGCACTATTTACCGTAGCCAGGACATAGAAGCAACCTAAGTGTCCATCAACAGATGAATGGCTAAAGATGTGGTGCATATATACAATGGAATATTACCCAGCCATAAAAAGGAACGAAATTGAGTTATTTGTAATGAGGTGGATGGACCTAGAGTCTGTCATACAGAGTGAAGTAAGTCAGCAAGAGAAAAATACCGTATGCTAACACATATATATGGAATCTAAAAAAATGGTTCTGATGAACCTAGGGGCAGGACAGGAATAAAGATGCAGACATAGAGAATGGACTTGAGAACACGGGGAGGGGGAAGGGTAAGCTGGGACGAAGTAAGAGAGTGGCATTGACATATATACAATACCAAATGTAAAATAGCTAGCTAGTGGGAAACAGCTGCATAGCACAGGGATATTAGCTCGGTGCTTTGTGACCACCTAGAGGGGTGGGATAGGGAGGGTGGGAGGGAGACACAAGAGGGAGGAGATATGGGGATATATGTATACATATAGCTGATTCACTTTGTTATACAGCAGAAACTAACACACCATTGTAAAGCAATTATACTCCAATAAAGATGTTAAAGGAAAAAAAAAAAGACACATGCACCCCAATGTTCATTACAGCACTATTTACAATAGCCAGGTCATGGAAGCAACCTAAATGCCCATCGACAGATGAATGGATAAAGAAGATGTGGTACATAGATACAATGGAATATAACTCAGCCATAAAAAGGAATGAAATTGGGTCATTTGTAGAGTCATGGATGGATCTAGAGACTGTCATACAGAGTGAAGTAAGTCAGAAAGAGAAAAACAAATATCACATATTAATGCATATATGTGGAAGCTAGAAAAATGGTACAGATGATCCGGTTTGCAGGGCAGAAATAGAGACACAGATGTAGAGAACAAACGTATGGACACCAAGGGGGAAAAGTGGCAGGGGGGATGGTGGTGGTGGGATGAATTGGGAGATTGGGATTGACATATATACACTATATAACCTATGTATAAAAATAAATAAAATAAAATTCAAAAAAGATGTTAAAAAAAAAGACCCAGCGTGGCCAAATAAATAAATACTAAAAAAAGAAAATGAAAAGGTAGTCAACCTTACTAGTCTCTAAGGACATGCAAAATAAAACTCACAAAAAAGGATAACTAAAATTCAACAGATGAACAATACCAAGCGTTTGTAAGGGTGTGGAGCAGCAGGTATTCTCTCATACCCTGCTGGTGGCAGTGTAAACTGATAAAAACTGCATTGAAAAAGAGTTTGACATTATTTACTAAAGTTAAAGACACATATACCCAAGGATTTAATTTTTTTTTCCCCTAAAGACCCAGCAGAGGGACTTCCCTGGTGATTCAGTGGGTAAGACTCTGCGCTCCCATTGCAGGGGGCCCAGGTTCAATCCCTGGTTGGGGAACTAGATCCTACATGCATGCCACAACTGAGTTCTCATGCCACAGCTAAGAGCCTGCATGCTGCAACAATAATCTGGCATAGCCTGCATAAATAAATAGGTTAATTAATTAATTAATTAAATTAAAAAGACAGACCCAACAGAAATGCCTGCACACATGTGCACTGAAAGACATGAACAAATATATTTATAGAAGAGCTATTTTTAATAATTTCAAATTGAAAATAACCTAACAATAGAGAAATCAATGGTGCTATATTAACTCCATGGAAGAGTACACAGCAATGAAAAAGAACAAATTACAGTCACACGCCACAACTTGTGAGAATCTTACAAAATAATCTTGAGTGAAAGAAGCAAGATGTAAAATAATACCTATCATATTATTCCATTTCTATAAAGTACAAAAACAAGCAAAACTGATCTATGATGTTAAAAGTCTGTTTAAGGGTATCCTCAGGGGAGGTAATGACTGGAAGAGGGCATGAAGAAGGGCCTCAGGATTGTTGGTAAAGTGCTCTTTCTTGATCTGGGTGCTGGTTACCTGGTGTGTTCATTTTGTGAACTGTATACTGTATATTATTATGGTGTGTGAATATTTGGCCGCTGTTACACAATCGTCATTGGAAGCAGAAGTTCTGTTGAGGTATTCCTCACAACCAATAATCATTTTTTGTAAATGTTCCAAGTATACTTGACCAAAATAAGGAATTTTCCAATTGTTGTATGTAGAACTATATACATGTCCATTAGGTCACCGTCATTAATTGTGTTATTAAAATCTTTTATATCTTGCTGGGGTTTTTTTTTTTTTTTTCTTTTTTGACCTATTTGTAAGCATGACAGTTGTGGTGAAATCTTCCACTGTGATGGTGTATGTATCAGTTTCTCCCTATAGTTCTAGCAATTTATTTTTATTGAAGTGAAATTCACATACCATAAAATTAACCATTTTAAAGTGAATAATTCAGTGGCATTTAGTATATTCACAATGTTGAACAACCACCACTTCTATCTAGTTCCAAAATATTTCAGTCACCCTAAAAGGAGACCCTCTACCCATTAAGCAGTTGCTCCCCATCCTTCTCTTTCCCCCTAACCACCAATCTGCTTTCTGTCTCTATGGATTTCCCTATCCTGGATATTTCTTACAAATGGAATCATATAATAGGTGACCTTTGTACCTGGCTTCCTACAGCTAGCATAATGTTGTCAAGGTTCATTCACGTTGTACTTTTTCTCCATTTTTATTTTACTCTTTTTCTGGAATTCCTATTGTGCAGATATTAGAACTTGTTTTTCTATCCTCCCATATCTCTTTTCTGTTTTCTCTTTCTTTTTTTATTTCTTCTTTTGGGAGAATTTCTTAACTTGGTCTTTCCAATTTATTGATTCATTCTCGATTATAACTTTATGCTATTAGATTACCTATTGTGTTGTTTCAATTATTGTGGTAATTTTAATATATGGTCCCATGTGTTTCTCCCATCCAAAGATGGGTTCCATGTCTGCCCACCCCTTGAATCTGGGCTTTGTAACTGCTTGACCAGTGAAATATGGCAAAAGTGATGCTGTGCCCATTTCCAGGCGTAGGCCCAGAGAACTGTCCTGCTTCTTGGGATGCTTACTCATGGACTGTAGCCACTATACTATGAGGAAGCCAAGCAGCCCAGGGAGAGGTCCACATGCAGAGGACCCAGCCCCTGGTCCACAGCCCCACTGAGCTCTTAGCCAATAACAATTTGCTGGTAATGTAAGTGAATCATCTTTTTTTTTTTTTTTTTTTTTTTTTTGGTCACGCCCCACGGCTTGTGAGATCTTAGTTCCTGGACCAGGGACTGAACCCAGGTCCCTGGCAGTGGAAGCAGGAGTCCTAACCACTCAACGGCAAGGGAATTCCCATGAATCATCTTGAAAGTGAATCCTCCGGTCCTAACTGATGCCATGTGGAATAGAGATGAGCTTACTCAGCTTACTGATTTGTGAGCAAATAAATATTTTTGTTGATTGTTGCTTGAAGCCAGTGTTTTGGGGTAATTTGTTATGAAGCCATAGATCACTGGAATAATTATATTTTTCTCTACCTTATATTTCTGCTTGTTCTTTTTTATATTTTCATGTTTCATATTGCTAATATTCTCCCTTATCTTTTGTAATATGTTTATTAGGCTAATTTTGAATTTTTCATCCATGTATTCTAATCATTTTCCTGATAGATGTTTTCTTTTGAAATGTCTGTTCTTCTAAATGTCTGTTAGTTTTTGCCTGTTATTATTGCCCACGAGTACCCTGATGGTACAGGCTATTTGACCAGTCAATAGTATGGGGGAAGTTGTATCCTAGCTACAGAGTCCCCCAGAGTCTAAGGTTTCAGTTGTGCTGTAGTGGCCTGTCTTCCACACAGCACCTGACCCCACCCCTGAGGAGAGAGGCCAGGTAAGAACTATGGGGAACCTTTGCAGAGCATCAGGGAAGACCAAGGAGGGGGCACCTGTTCATTCTTTAGTCAAAAAATGTGTTGGGACCAGGACTGAAGATACCAAGGTAATGAGACCAAAATGGTCCTGCCAATGTGAAATCCACAGTCTAGTGGGCATGAAAAATATTAAAGATCTCCACCAACATGTTTCTCCCTGCAGTGGGTCCTATGAAGGGAAAGTGCCCCAGGGGAACACAATCCAGGGGAGGGTGAAGCGGGGTAGGGGGGAGGTGGGGTGTGTTTCAGAGAAGTCTTCTGGGGAAGTGGAACTCCAAGCTGAGGCCTCCTCCACACAGAGGAGTTTGGTAAATGAGGGTGGGGGCAGAGGGTTGAAAGGCATTCTGCCAGGTGCAAGTGCTGCACAGAAACTCCTTGAGTTTGGGGAAGTGAAAGAAGCCAAAGCATCTGAGCATCTGGTCTTCCGTGATGCTCAGCCAGAAAGGCTGAGGCTGGGGAGGAGGATAGGGAGAGATGCAGCTGGAGAGGTTGGAGGGGCCAGAGGGAGCAGGGCCTTGTGGACCAAGAGAAGAGCTTGGGCTTTTTCTTCAGAAGAGGTGGCTCTACCAGGAGCAGGGAGTCCATTGGAAGGCTGCTACTGTGGGCAGGTGAAGGTGGCATGAAGGACAGGACAAAGCAACAGACCCTGGCCAGGATGACTGTGGGGTAGGGGAAAGAATAGGGGTCAGCTCCGAGGTCTTCCTGCAGGGCCCAGCGACTCTGATCCCTTATTCTGCTCCAGAGTTTGGAGGTCAGAGGGCGCAGAGTCTGAGGTAGGTTGGAAAGATACCACTAATTCTGATATTCTAAAGCCCTCTGAGTTATAAAAGGGAGGAAAAAAATGGAGACAGAGGTGTGAGGTGGCCTCTGGGCTTTTCTGATAGAGAAACAAATAGCTAAAAGAATGGCCTAGAAAGATAAAGATGTTAAAGTAAAGCCAACTGGATACGTTATCTGAAGCAGTGGAGTAGAAAGTGAAAGAAAATTTAAGAGCAAAGAAGTAAATGGCTTGGGTAAAGGAATCCCTAAGAGGTGAGACAGTAAAAGATAAAACTGAGATGAAAGATCTTGGCTAAAGAATCCAATGCAGCGTCCAAAGAGGCAAACGGGGCTGGGCAAGGGGGATGGGTGTCCTTCCTACCGAGGAGGAAGCAGCCTCTACTGAAGGGTCAGGAATCCCCAGCAGCCTCCAACAGGGAGACATGGAGGGTGGGGGAAGGGAGGGGACTTTCCTGGGTTTCCGTTTCCAAGGTTGCGGAGGAGAGAGGTGGAAGAGAGAGATGATGAAAATGGGGAGGGGGTACTCAGGAATGGTGGGAGGCCCTGGGCAGGACCGGAATGACCTTTGCCCTCCTCCCTATCCTTCCCCGTCCCTGAATCACAGAAATGTCACTGAGCGCTCACTAGGCACAAAGCGCAGGGCCAATGCACCCCGTACCCCATCTCACGGCCCTCAAGCAGCCCCAAGAGGTGGAAGCACATTTCCCCATTTTACAAGTACCGCAACTAAGGCTCAGAGAGGGCGGCTCACCACCCGAGGTCACACAGGAATCGGGCCTACGCAGCGCGTGGAGTACTACTCCCGCCCCGGGGGCTTCACTCCGCTTGCCCCCCCCCCCCTCAGGGAGGAGCCGGCCCGAGCCCCTCCTGCTCCCCGCCCCCGAGGGGCGGCCCGGGGGGCGGGCGGAGGAAGTGAGCGCAGCGGGGAGGAATGTGAGCGGGCGGGGCACGCCGGCCCGGGGCGGCGGGGACAGTCAGGCGGGCCGCAGGGGCGGCGGGCGCGGCGGGGCCGAGCGCGCAGGATGCCTCACTTCACCGTGGTGCCGGTGGACGGGCCGCGACGCGGCGACTATGACAACCTCGAGGGTATCAGTTGGGTGGACTACGGGGAGCGAGCCGATCGGGAGGACTCGGAGGGTGAGGACGCGCCCGGAGGGGTCCTTGACGGGGGCGGGGGCAGGGAAGCTGGCCACGCGGGGCCCGCTCTCACACCGACGCCGGCCGGTGCGCGCACACGTCGATGCGGGCCCAACTTTTCTTAGACTGAGTCGCCGCCAGCAGTCCCTTACTCCGCGCGCGCAGAAACAATTTTCCTCGGCCCCCGGCGCCCGCGCTTGCGGTCGGGCCTCCCTCCCCGCCCCAGCTCCTCCCTTGCGGGCCGCGGGCGGGGGCTGCAGACGTGGCCAGGCCTGCCGGGCCAGCCGGGCCGCCCGGGGCGCGGAGAGCGCTGAGCCTCCATCTCTGGCCCTTCCCGGCTGGGAGCAACGACCGCAGCCCGGACCCCAGACCCTTCACTTCCTACCTCCTGTGAACCGCCCCTAAGCGCTTCCCGTCTTGCCTACACTTTTGTGCGGCAGCACCTCTTTCCCTAAGACTACCCTCTCTCTCCTCCCTTCTCCTCCCCTTACCCCTTCCCTCCCAGCACTCCCGGGCCCTGGAAAGAAGGCTGTGCCTGCCTGAGGGGGTCAGTGGGTAACTGCCTGTGAGTGCACTTGCGTGGATCCCAGCTTACATCTGTAGCTACAGTGGGCATCTGTGCAGCACTCACACGGGACCAGGCTTGTCTAGGTACTTGAAGTGAATTAACTCGTTTAATCCTCCTAATTTCCCCCATGGGATAGGTCATGTTACTCACGCTTAGGGAGGAGCGAATTGAGGCATGGAGCCTTTATGTAACTTGCTCTAGGGGATTCAAATCGAGGGTTGGAGCCTCCAGAGCCCTAACGCTTAACCTAGATGTTAAACTGGGCCTGAAGGTAAACCCCTCCTCCCCTCCTAGGTGCCTGCCCTTGACCCTTTCACCATCTCCTCCCCCAGGAGCCCCCCAGGGGGCTGTCCTTGCAGGGTCCACTCTTGGAGTGTGAACACTGCCGAGAACAAGTGTCTGTATGTGTAGCAGCATATGCATGTGTAATTGTGCTTCTTCAAGTGTATAGCTGTGGGATACCGCAGAGTGAAGGTGGGGTCAGGATAGCACTTCTTGTGGGCCACCATTTCCTGCAGGGTTATCGATGATGAGGATGGTGATGTGACTGATGACAAATGCTTCGTCTGTGACTGACCGTGATGGAGATATGCAGGGAACGTGTGTGTTGGCATGTATCAGGTGATGTGATGTTGATCTGACTCTGATCTGTCTGTGATGGTGACATGACTGAGGTGACCCATGCCTGATGTGGGTGATGGCTATATGTGTGTCACCTGGCTGCTGTGTGAGGAGATGGCACAGGACAGTGGCAGAGGCTACTGGACATCATGGTCATTTAACAGGCTTCACGGCTGTGTGGGTGCACACATCTCAACCCCTGCCCCATGCCGGCACCTGCCCCTAGCCTTGTTCCAGTGGCCAGAGCAGGAGCCAGCATCCACGCCTGCTCCTCTGTTAGCCCTTGGAGGCTCGCTCTCCCCAGAGGCTGGGCTGGGCTGGGCTGCATCCCTAAGATCAGCCTGGACCAGTGGGTAGGCAGAGCGGAGTCCTGCCTCTGGCCCCGCCTTGGCCTCTCACAGGCTGACTATAGGGAACTGGAGCTACATTGGCTGAGTCCTGCCAGGTCCCTCCAGGCTAGGCCAGCTCCTCCCGCTATCCCCCTTCTTCCTCCTCTTCCTCCCTTTCAGCCAGATCTTGACTGCGTCTGCGGTATGGGGGACACTCTGCACCCTGGTGAGTGGTTATGATCCTTCTTGGTGGGGGCTGCAAAGGGTCAGGGGCACAAAAATAGTGACCCCTCAGGTCCATCTTATGGGGACCCCCCAGCTTGGTGTCTGAATCTCTCAAGGCCCATACCTCTGCTCCAAAGGCCTAGATGGGCCTGTTCACCCAGCTCACTGTGGCCTGTGGGCAGGAGGTGAAGAGGCTCTAGAGGGGTACCCCTGGCAGATACCTGTGAGCAGAGGGATCAGGAGTGTCACCTGGATCCCTGCTTGCAGCTGGTACATTCACAGCTGCTGGCAGGAGCACACATATATGTGTACCTCACAGGCAGCGCCCAGGCCCAGCCTTCATGCTGTGGTTCGCCAGGGGTCTCAGGTGGTATCTGAGCAGCTTTGGCCTGGCAGGCATGCCCAGACCTGCCCTGGAATTTTTGGAATAGCTGAGGGCAGTACAGATATCCAGGCACTGCTTAGACACCAGCCCCCCACCCACCCAGTTCCCACAGTCCCATGGGAGTTGTCTTTAAATGAGGTTTTGGGGAACTCCATGGAATCCCTGCTGAGTGTCTGGCACCAGATTGTCCCTTTTCTGATGCATCTGAGCAGTTGGAAGAGTAGGTGTTACTAGCTCTACTTCATAGAAAAGGAAACCAAGGCAACACAGAGAGGGTAGGCAGGTTGCCCTGGGTCACACAGTGGGAGGTTCAGGAATCCAAGCTAGTCTGCTGGCCACTGAGCACCAAGAGCCTTGGGTATGCACACCCTGGCCAAATTGCAAACCCCAGACACTCTTCTCTAGTTAAAGGCTTGTACTGCACTCTGGGGTGCCTCCTGGGATGGGTGGGGGTCCAAAATAGGAGTAGAACCTACAACTCAGCTCCCACCTGGCTCTGGTGGATCCTGGGACCCAAGTTTGGCCCTCTCACTGAGTGATCTTGCCTCTGAATCTCTCTGAGCTTTACGTTCCTTGTTACTAAAAGGGGGTAAATGATATCTACTGGAGTGTTGCTGTGAGGACTAGAGGTAACCCTTGCAAGGGCTCTGAGCTGCCCTGGACTCATGGCTGAGGGACAAGGATCAGCTGGGTCTTAGAGGACCATCCACAGGCATTTTGGGGGAACTGCTGTGTGCTCAGCTCTGTGTTTTCTGGATACTAGTGCAGTCTTCAGAGAGATGAGGTAACAGTGGTGGGGCAGGCTGCAGTGCAGGAGTTTAGAATAATTTATACTTTACTTTCAACCTACTTCCACAAAAGGATCAGAAGAGATATGCAACAGAAATGCCTCCCCAAGGGACTGTTACTGTCAGGTCAAAACCGTGCAGAGGAAAAAGGCAAGGACTCTGAGACGAGGTAGATGGTGACTGCATCTAAAAAATAAATTTAGCTTAGAGGTTCCTGGCAGCCAAGGTAGAAAGGGAAATAAGATGAGCTCTTATAGTTGCCTTTTTTTGACAAAATGAAGCCTCTGACTTATAAAGGGGAGATTTTTTTGGTCACAAAAATCCAAGAGTACTTTTCAGAGGCTTCTCACTGAAGGGCTGTCAGTGTAATGGGCATTGTTACTGGGTTTTCAGATTTTTGTTGTGGCTTCTTATCCTGATCCTGAACAAGCATCAAGGGCACAGCAAACGTCACAGGGTGTCTGAGGAGCTACGTGACCCCACGAGGCTTTTTTAAAAAAATTATCTATTTATTTATTTTTGGGTGCGTTGGGTCTTCGTTGCTGCGCGCAGGCTTTCTCTAGTTGTGGTGAATGGGGGCTACTCTTTGTTGCGGTGCGCGGGCTTCTCATTGCGGTGGCTTCTCTTGTTGCGGAGCGTGGGCTCTAGGCACGTGGGTTTAAGTAGTTGTGGCACGCAGGCTCAGTAGTTGTGGCACACTGGCTTAGTTGCTCCATGGCACGTGGGATCTTCCCAGACCAGGGCTCTAACCCATGTCCCCTGCATTGACAGGCAGATTCTTAACCACTGCACCATCAGGGAAGTCCCCCCACGAGGCTTTAACATGGTTCTGTAGGTTGGCCTGAACTCCCACTACCTTTGTCCACTGTGCCGTTGGCATTACCCTACATACAGCCATGTAGCTTCTGGGACTGAGCTTCTTGGCTTACTTAGCTAATCCAGGTTCCTAGATGAGGCGATGTACCACTTTTACATACTGTGGGAAGGAACAGCTGATTTTGCCCCAGAAATTGTCATCAGCATGCTTTCCCTGTCAGTCTCTTTGGACAGTAAAGAATCCACAGTGCAGCACCTGCTGAGTGATTGTTGGCCCAGAGGAGGCAAGTTAAGTCTCATACTGATGGCAAGAGGATGTATCAGGTGGAAGAGGATGTATCATCGTTCAGTATTCTTAGCTGCACACAAGAGAAATGGATTGCGGGCTATTTAACCAGAAAAGGTTGGCAGGTAGCTCTCACAAAATCAGGCATGGCTGGAATACCCCACTAGGCTGGATCAGTGAAGACACTTCTGTTGCCGCCTCCATCACTGGACACCAGGTCAACACTGCTGCCACAGTCATTGCCATCCAACACCAATGTGGCTTCTTTGAACCAAGATGTCATCTTTCCATTTGCTGTGAAGCCTCCAGCCACTGCCACTGCAGCTGTCAGACTGTCTGAAGGGGGTTTTACTGTTAGCAACTAGAAAAGGAGTACTTGGTGTCTTCTGCCTGCTTGATGAAAAAATGGGAATGTCACCCACTGAGACTCACAGTGGACACAGTTTGGAAAACAGGGAAGAGTGTGAATGCCGGTGGCCAGAAAATGCAGCCAAGCTTTTTTTTTTTTTTTTTTTTTTTTTCGGTACGCGGGCCTCTCACTGTTGTGGCCTCTCCCGTTATGGAGCACAGGCTCCGGACACGCAAGCCCAGCAGCCATGGCTCACGGGCCCAGCCGCTCCGCGGCATGTGGGATCTTCCCGGACCGGGGCACGAACCCGCGTCCCCCGAATCGGCAGGTGGACTCTCAACCACTGCGCCACCAGGGAAGCCTGCAGCCAAGCTTTGAGAGTTGAGGCAGGCGTATAAAAAAAAGGTGCATCTGGCTCCTTTCTGTGAGGTTTTCTTGGTGCTGAGGCACTGCCTCACCAGCCTAGGGGGTAGGTGGATGCTGGGTTTGGCCACTTGCCTAGTCTGGAGAAAGCAGCTGCGATCTGGGGACAGGGAGGTAGGTCAACAAGAGGGTCCTGCCAACAGTCCTGCTTAGTCCCACACCGACCTGGTCAGGCTTCCGTAGGGCTTTCCTAGATGACCCTAGACAGCTTCAGGCACCCACTTCCGCTCTCTGGCCAGTCTCCTGCTTGCCCCTCCTCCCGGCATTCCTCGGGTGGCCCTCAAGGACACCCCTGCGCAGTGCATGGTGGGGTGGCTAGTAGGCGGCCGGCTGGCCATGGCGGCAGAAGGAGCCCTGTGTAGCTTCATCTGTCTGGAGGGCAGCACCTCGGGGGAGCCCTGAAGACACCGAGCCCTGGGCACCCGGCACACTGGATATTCCCGAAGGGCTGGAAAATGGGAGTGTGTGTCTCAGGGGTGGTCTGAAGGTGGGCCATGACTGGGCCACGCCCTCCTGCAGTTGACTCTGCCCCTTGGTGTTAAACACGTGCTGTCTGGGCCCTTCACACCTGTGCCCTCTGCTAGATGAGTGTACACGCTGTTTTTTTTTTTCTTTTTTCTTTTTTTTTTTTTCTTGCACGGTACGCAGGCCTCTCACTGTTGTGGCCTGTCCCGTTGCGGAGCACAGGCTCCAGACGCGCAGGCTCAGCGGCCATGGCTCACGGGCCCAGCCACTCTGCAGCACATGGGATCTTTCCAGACCGGGGCACGAACCCGTGTCCCCTGCATCGGCAGGCGGACTCTCAACTACTGTGCCACCAGGGAAGTCCTCTTTTTTTTAATTTATTTTATTTTTGGCTGAGTTGGGTATTCATTGCCGCGCGTGGGTTTTTCTCTAGTTGAGGCGGGCAGGGGCTGCTCTTCGCTGCGGTGCACGGGCTTCTCATTGCAGTGGCTTCTCTTGTTGCGAAGCACGGGCTCTAGGCACACGGGCTTCAGTAGTTGTGCCATGCAGGCTCAGTAGTTGTGGTGCACGGGCTCTAGAGCGCAGGCTCAGTAGTTGTGGCACACGGGCTTAGTTGCTCTGCGGCATGTGGGATCTTCCCGGACTAGGGCTTGAACCCGTGTCCCCTGCGTTGGCAGGTGGATTCTTAACCACTGTGCCACCAGGGAAGCCCTACGTGCTGGGTTTTGATCATAGGTCACTGCCAATTCTGGCCCTTTCAAGGAGGCTGGCAGGGTATGATGGGGAAACAGGCCCAGCATGGTAACACTGGCCCACAGAGTGCTCCACAGAGATGACGGCACGCCTGCTGGGGAGGAGTGCATGCTGGGGTTTCAGTAGGCAGCCCCTGACTGGGATTCCGTTCCTCTCTCTCCACAGGACATGGCAACCACAAGGAGAGCAGCCCTTTTCTTTGTCCCATGGAAGCTTCCAGAGGAAGTGACTACCATGACAGGAACCTGGCACTGTTTGAGGTAGCTGAGGAGCCACTCTGGGCCGCAGCTGTGGCAGGGAGGTGGGTGGGCAGGGACCTGTCAGGACCCAAACTTTAGCTCAGCAGACAGGCTGGATGTTTTGCCTCCTTATGTCTCGGCTTCTCCTCCAGTCTCCCCTTGTCTGTCTCGCTCCCTTGGCAGTCAGGCTGTGGTTCCCTCGGCCCTTTGAACTGAAACTGCTTTCCCAGAGGCCACTGTACCCCATTACCACCTCCAGGGGTGTTCACCTTTGACTTCCATGCAGCCCCTCAGCAAGGTCACCACCTCGCAGTATTTCTTGCCTCAGAATTTCCTTTGTCCCCTTCACTTCTAGGACTTCTCATAGTCCATGATTCTTCCCTCTCCTGTGAACTCTTCCCTGGCCTTCCTGGTTGACTCCTCCAACTCTGTCCCCATCAAGTTTACTGAGCCCTGGTCCTTCTCACCGGATCTGCCCCCTCTAGCCATATCTGCAACCTCAGTGGATGTCTCTTTGGAAACATTCCCAATTTTGTGCCTTTGAACTTGAATTTTATCATTTTCAGACTCAAGCTTAGAAGTTGTATCTGGATTGAAGTCATGGTTTAGGCCCCTAAATTCTGACCCACACATTCAGCTGCCCCATGGAAGTCTCATAAGCTCTTCAATCTCCATATACCTGCAAAGACCTGCATCTTTACTTCTTACACCAGACCAGTTTCTCCTCGTGTGTAGGGTCAGAAGGGAGCTGATAGACAGGGAAAGACTAAATGTGGGCCAGAGGCAGGCGGAGGCACAGTGCTGGGGAAGCTGTGCTAGATGCTGCATGGGAGCTGGAGCCCTGGGAGGCCTCTTGACCTGGCCCCACCTGCAGATGGGCTAGGGCTCCAGGATCCCATCTTGGGGATTGAGGTGGGTTACTCATAGGGTGTGAGACCTGGTGGAGAAGACCATCCAGGACAATCAGGGTTTGGGCAGATAAGAGAGACTTCACTTGTCCCACACCTCTTTTGACCTCCTTGGTTCCCTGGGGTGACTAGGGTGGCTTTTTTGTTGAGGGCAGATATGAGTCCCAGAGGCCTACTCACACCTGGGAGGTGGCCAGGCCGAACAGGCAGGCTGAAGCGTGCCATTCCCCTGTCTGCCAGCCGTGCCCTGTCCTGCCCTTTCCCCCCAAGGCAGGTAGTTTTGCAAATGGGCTGGTAGTGATTGTAGCCAAGGTGGGGCAGAGAGAAGTGAGTCCTGGGGTGTGGCACCCACACCTGCCCAGTGGGCTGGCTTGGGTTTCCCCAGGCCTGCCTCAGGGCTTGGCAAGGGGCCAGAGGCCAGGCTGCTGTCTACACACAGGTAGCCTGGTGCCAGTTGCCAGATTGCCCTGTGGCCCCGTTTACAGGAAGAGCTGGACATCCGCCCAAAGGTATCATCTCTTCTGGGCAAGCTCGTCAGCTACACCAACCTCACACAGGGCGCCAAGGAGCATGAGGAGGCTGAGATTGGAGAGGGTGCCCGCCGGAGAGCAGCCAAGGTGAGCTGGTCAGGGGCAGCAGAGAGGCCGCTCCTAGGAAGAGAGATTCAACACCATGGAGTTGGCAGTTTCCCCACATAGTTATGAGCATCCTGGGGGAGGTAGGTGCCAGGTTTGGTGAGCATGGAGGATGGGCACTGAGTGCTTTGGGCTCAAGGAGGCTTCAAGGGGTGGGCCAGGGAGGTGGCCCTCAGGGCATAGGACCAGGGAGGCCCTCAAAAGTAACAGTGGAACGTGACGTTACTTAGGCCTCTCTGTGTGTGAGGCATCATGCTAAGCAGTGGGCTTGGGTTCTTGTATGTCATCTTCACAACAAAGCTGTGAGGCAGGTGCTGGTTTCATCCCCATTTTACAGGTGAGGAAGCTTGAGTGTTGGGGTATTAGTAACTTGCCTAAGATGACTAAGCTGAACAAGATCAATGCATAACGCTGGGAGACTTGTGGGCTTACTGTGAGGTATGTGACTATAGAATGCCAGATCACTGGCATCCCATCAGGATGGATAAGGATATTACCTTTGGATCCAGGAACCTGGTTGTCCCTCGGGGCTATGTGACCTAGAGCAGTTGACTAAACCCTTTTGCTGTGTTAGCTCCACTGGCAGACCCCTCCGACAGTCCCTGGGTTCCTTGAGCACCAGGGTTGGGGGTGATAGGAGCATGCCTCTTGGGGCTTCCCTATCCCTCTGCTGGTCCCATCCCTAGTCGCTATCCAGGCCTCTGGCCCTCCAGCCGTCCTCTCTTCGGGATGACTTTGCACATCTTTGTTCAGCTCCCCTGTGTGACAGGGCTCAATTTAACTGAATGCTGGGTTTTTTTCCCCCCTACGTTTTCAGTTTGGAGGCAAAGAACGTTCCCTCCATGTCTACTGACTCCCTGAGGTTTGGGAAGAAGCTGTGATTTGGAAGCAGCTTGAGTCTGGCACTAGATGTAGTATTCTTGCTGGAGGTCAGCACAGGCAGGAGGAGCTCTTGGTTGAAATAAGCCAAATCCCCAACCTCAGACCTGCCCATGAGATTTGGACCTTACTGAGGTGGGCCAAGGCGAGAGGCTGATGTGCACCCCTCAGTTCTGGGAGGCAAACTAGCCCACGCTTGAGAGAGGGCTGACTATCTGTGTTTAGCCCTGCAGTGGGTGGTGGGATCCTTGGGTAAAAGCCTCCTCCCTGTCCCTTCAGACCAAGCCCAGGAAGCTGGTGGCTGGGAGTAAAAAGGTCCCTAAGAAAGGCTAGTGTACATCTCAACAAGGTGTCAGAAGAAATTGTGAGTTGGTGAAGGGCCATGGTCCCTTGGCCTTATGAGGAGCCTGCGAGGATGCTGGGGTCCAGCCTCAGCTTACCTGCCAGCTCACCTGGCCCTAGGTTAAAGATGAGAGAGGATGGCTGAGTGTCCCAGCGCCAGTGGCTTTTTCATGGAGAAAGCAGGAGCCTGGTCAAGTCCACAGAGAGTCAGTAGGAAGCTAGGGAGCTGGGGCCGCTGAGCTGTGGCCCTCGCCCAGGCAGGTCTGAGCAGGGGCCTCAGAAAAGGAAAGCTTAAAGCCGGAAGGGCGGTCCTCCAACCAGACCACACCAAGACCCAAGGCAGCCTCTCTGTGGCAGCCGCTCCGCCTGTGGCCTGGTGACCTTCTGAGGCTGCCAGAGGTTATTTGGAGATGCAGAAAGCATTTCCGGTCCTGCCTTTTCCCACACTGCCCTTTTCCCAGAGTGACTCAGCCTCAAATGGGGGACTGGGAGCTGCTACTATCCAGCGGGTGGTCCAGGGCCTCTGAGAAGGGCTCAGACAGAGCCCAGATGAGGTGTATCCGTCACCTACACTGTGCAGGACAGTTTGAGGGACCATTTGTTTTTACTTGGGCCCTTCTAGGCCCTTCTGTGGTCCTTAAGGCTGCACACAGATACTGCCCCAGGCCTGGACCCTTGAGAAGAGTTCCTGTGACCAGAGTTCTTTCTCCCACCCCAGCTCCAGGGCAGCAGGCTTTGCTGGGGCTCTGGTGGAAGCTCTCAGGGCCCCACAACTCTGGGCTGCTCTCATGTGAGGCTCAGTTCTTCAGGAAGGCACCAGCACATGGGGCTCCCCTGATGGTCTAGTGGTTAAGACTCTGCACTCCCAATGCAGGGGGCCTGGGTTCAATCCCTGGCCAGGGGACTAGATCCTGCATCCCACAACTAAGAGCCCACATGGCTGCGACTAAGACCCAGCGCAGCCAAATAAATAAATATTTTTTTAAAAAAAAGAAGAAGAAGAAGGCACCAGCCCTAATCCTGTTCTTCAGCGTCTGCCCTGGCCTCCTGTTTGGCCCCTACTCTACCCTTAGGTAGCTGAGAAATCCTGCCTGGATATGCCCGTTAGACCTTCCCTACCTGTCCTCCAGCCTGAGTCCCTACTCTCTATGCAGGATTTTCCCAACAGGTTATCCCAGAGGCCTTCTAAGGCATCGCTCGCTGGGCTCAGGAGCACCTTTTGAGTACCAGCAGGGCCTGCTGATAATAGAACAGTGAACAAGCCACGTCTACCCAGTATGGTCATTCGAGTGAACAGTTACCGTGACCACTATGATAGAAGGGTATATCAGATGCTGAGGGGATGCAACAGGAAGTACCAACTCCAGCTAAGGCAACCTGGGGGAACTTCCTGGGAGAGGAAACAGTTACGTCTCCTGAAGGTTTAACTGAAGAGGAATTTGCCAGGCAGTGAGGCAGGGGTAACCCTCCCAGGCAGAGCCCAGCACATGCCCTGGTTCAGAGGCTCTGAGGGACTGATGTTGTCAGGAGCTGAGGCTGACAAAGGTGATGGGGCAGGCCTGGTGGCCCAAGCCAAGGAGGCTGGCCCACACTATGCATTACAGTATAGACAATGCAGAGGGGTTTTAGTAGGGATGATGAGATTGGACTTGGTTTTCAGAGACCTGTTCTGGCAGCAGAGCGGGCTGGAGTGTGGAGAGGTTGAGAGGCACAAGAAGGCACCATCCAGGTGCCCCAGATGTAGTGCCCCAGGTTCAGGGGACTAAGGCTGAGGCAAGGAAGGCTTATCTCAGGGCAGCTTGAGAGGCAGACTGGGCAGGACTCAGTGTCCACTGGACTGAACTGGGGGATTGGAGAGAGGGAGGGTCAGGAACAACTTAGACTCTGGCTTGGGTGACATGGGTCATGCTGGGTGGGAAGGTGGAGATCTGACACAGACCTCACTTTGCAGAAGTATAAAAGAGGAGAGGAAGGGAAGGGGGCAGTACCATGAGGGGGAGGTGAGGCTCAAAAGCTCACACGTGGGGTTTTGAAAAGAATCAGGTTTTATACCTTCCCAGTCCCAAACTGTTTCTTCATGTATCAAAGTCAACACAGACATCCTCTCACCTTACCCCCTGCACTCCCCAGGACTCCACTTGGAATATCCCTCTCCAACCTGTTCTCTGGTAGAACACCCTGGGGGCGGGGGACTGTCACGTGACCAGGAGCTGGCCTCCGGTGGAGCATCTGGGCCCCTCTGACGCTCTGTCTTCCCCTCCCTCTCTTGCTCCATAGGCACCCAGCATGGGCACCCTCATGGGGGTGTACCTGCCCTGCCTGCAGAATATCTTTGGGGTTATCCTCTTCCTGCGGCTGACCTGGATGGTGGGCACGGCCGGTGTGCTGCAGGCCCTCCTCATTGTGCTCATTTGCTGCTGTTGTGTGAGTATCCCAGCTGGGGCAGGGCCACGGCCACCCCCCAGAGCCCACCCAGCTGAGCTGCTCACCTAGGCCCTCCTTTCTACAGACCTTGCTGACGGCCATCTCCATGAGCGCCATTGCCACCAACGGCGTGGTTCCAGGTGGGTGAGCACCACTCAGGCCTGAGGAGGGGATGGGCCCAGAATCCACCTTGACATGCCTAGGAACACTCATTGCCCCGCCTCCAGGCAGTTTTCTGGTGGGATCTTAGTCCTTGACGCGATGACAGTGCTACCACTTAGGAGCATCCTTGCTTGACAGAGCTTGAGATTGCTGTTGTTTTGTGTTTTGTTTGTTTGGTCTTTTTTTTTTTTTTTTTGGATAAAAGTACTTTTTTTAAAAGCGGGGGCTGGGGCTGATAAAGAAGGTGATGGGGCGTACCTGGTGGCCCAAGCCAAGGAGTCTGGACCACACTGGATTACAGTATAGACAATGCAGAGGGTTTTCAGCCGGGATGATGAGATTGGACTTGGTTTTCAGAGACTCCGTTTTTTTACTTACTCAACCATGTATTTATATCACTGTGGACTCCTGGATATTTATTTTATTCTTTGGCTCATAATCTTAGTACCATCATTATTTATTGTTTTGCTTGACCTGTTCCACTCTGGCTATTTGGCTATTTGGGTTGGCTTCTGTGTTTGAATCCTTTTCTATTTTTTTCAAATAACAACTTTATTAGCATTAGTATAAAAGTAATAGGGGAAAAAAGGCAATATATGTTTACCATAGAGGGTTTGAAAGTGCAAAAAATGTAGAAAAGAAAATGAAAAGTACCCATAATCCCACCATCCTAAGGTCAAAACTGTTAGCCTTTTCATACATGGTCTTAGGGTCTTGTAAAGTATTGAGATGTATTGTTTTCCCCAAACTCTGTGTGTATGTGTGTGTGTGTGTGTGTGTGTGTGTCTGTGTGTGTGTGTGTCTGTGTGTTTCTAAAGTGCTGGAAACAGTTCATTTGTGTTTTTAAAACAGGATTGACATTACCTAATTTTTGTTATTCTCCTACTCTTGGGTTCTACTTTTTCATTATTGTAAACATTATTGTCATAAACAACCTTGCACACTGATCTTTGTTCACGCCCCTGGCAGTTTCCTTAGAAGAGGGTCCTAGAGGTGGGATTACAGCATGAAAGGGGTTATTAGCCTTTTTAAAGCTTCTTGATCACTGTTGCCAGATTTTTCACCAGAGAAGTTTCATCAGGAGCAGCTTCAACCAGCAGCATGGGATTGTTCTTGTCCCCTGCACCCTCACTGGCCCTGGGGTCCAGTGTTGACTCAGTCTTGCCAGGGGTGTTAGACTCTGATGGAAGCACAGATTCAGGGCAGCAGGGTCAGCCATGGACATTCACCCAGTGGCCGGCCCTAGGGGCAAAAAGCTAGTCCCTGCCCTGGTCTGGAGGGTCAGACTAACAGAGATAGCTCTTGGGAGGGGTGAGGCATGCTGAGATAGGACACACCCAACCAGGGGAGGCTGCGGGGACTAACCTAACTGCAGGGAGGTGGGGGACAGTAGGCCACTTAGGCTTTGCTGCGGACCTAGAGCTGCCCCAGCAGAGTATTCATGTCACTGGCCCGCCTGGGTGTTGGAGTCAAATGGAAATCAGGTCCGACCGCAGCCTGGCCACTTATTAACCATGCTGCCTTGGGCAAGTCTTCTAACCCTTCTGCTCATTCATAAATGGGAAAAGCAGTCCCTGTCCCTCTGGATGGTTGTGAAGGGTTGTCATGGGAGAGGCCCCCTTGAAGAAGAACCAGCCCTGACCTATGTATGCTTTTTCTGTTGTAGCTGGGGGCTCCTATTTCATGATCTCCCGCTCGCTGGGACCAGAATTTGGAGGGGCTGTTGGCCTGTGCTTCTACCTGGGAACAACATTTGCAGCGGCTATGTACATCCTGGGGGCCATTGAGATCCTGCTGGTGAGTCAGGCTAAGCCCTGGCCAACTCTGGTCTTGTCCAAACAGTCCATTTCCCATAGGCCCAGGCGGCTCATGCTCCCTTCACCTCTGGTCAGGGTCTAGGGCTTATAATGAGGGAGGCCTCTTCAAGGGAGAAAGATCTTTTTTCAAGCCAGTCTCCCCTTCAGCCCTTTCCCAGTTTGGGCCAGGCAAGCTAGGGGCCTGGCTGTCTTCACCTTGACCCTGGATGTTCCATCTACTCGGGCAACATCTCAACCATGGCAGGTGGTCTGTGAACTACTGCATTTAACTCAGAGACAGATCTTGGTGGTGACTCAGAGCCTGCCTCCCAGGCTCATGTGGGCTCTGGCCAGCTCTGTCTCCCCCAGGGCTCTGTGCTAATAAAGCCCTTCAGATCCATCTTATCCTCATCCCTAAATCAGGGTGAACAGCCACAGGACCCTGTTTGGAGGTCAGTGCCACCTCTGTGGGCCTCATGTGTGCTCTGACTCAGTTTCCCGCTTCCCACTGAACTGCCCTCGTGGTGGGAGAAGAGGGGGAGGAGCAGTGGGGAGGACAGGGTAAAGAGTGCCCGCCCCTGGGCATCCAGACAGTAGATGTCTAGAGGAACTGCCTGTCTATTCCCACCTCCAGGTCCCCTGTCTGTTGTGTGGAGCCTGTTCCTGGATATTCTGGGGGTTTTGTTGTTTGTTTTTCTTTTTCTTTTTATAAATTTATTTATTCATTTATTTAATTTTTGGCTGCATTGGGTCTTTGCTGCTGCACGCGGGTTTTCTCTAGTTGCTGAGAACAGGGGCTACTCTTCGTTGCGGTGCGCGGGCTTCTCATTGCGGTGGCTTCTCTTGTTGCAGAGCATGGGCTCTAGGTGCGCGGGCTTCAGTAGTTGTGGCTCACGGGCTCTAGAGCGCAGGCTCAGTAGTTGTGGCACACGGGCTTAGTTGCTTTGCAGCATGTTGGATCTTCCCGGACCAGGGCTCGAACCCGTGTCCCCTGCATTGGCAGGCGGATTCTTAACCATTGTGCCACCAGGGAAGCCCTGTTTGTTTTTCTATTACCCACATTCCTACTTTTTTTTTTTTTTTTTTTTTTTTTTGTGGTACGCGAGCCTCTCACTGTTGTGGCCTCTCCCGTTGCGGAGCACAGGCTCTGGACACGCAGGCTCAGCGGCCATGGCTCACAGGCCCAGCCGCTCTGCGGCATGTGGGATCCTCCCGGACCAGGGCACGAACCCACATCCCCCGCATCGGCAGGCGGACTCTCAACCACTGCGCCACCAGGGAAGCCCCAACCCACATTCCTACATTTGTTATGTTGATTTCTTCTGTAAGGAAATTGTCCTTTTTCCATTTGTTTATTTATTCAACCATGTATTTATATCAGTATGGACTCCTGGAGATATATATATATATTTTTTTTTTTTTAAATAAATTTATTTATTTTTGGCTGCCTTGGGTCTTCGTTGCTGTGCGCGGGCTTTCTCTGGCTGGGGCGAGCAGGGGCTACTCTGTTGTGGTGTGGGCTTCTCATTGCAGTGGCTTCTCTTGTAGCGGAGCACGGTCTCTAGGCAAGCGGGCTTCAGTAGTCGTGGCGCATGGGCTCAGTAGTTGTGGCCTGCGGGCTCTAGAGCACAGGCTCAGTAGCTGTGGCACGCAGGCTTAGTTGCTCCACAGCATGTGGGATCTTCTCAGACCAGGGCTCGAACCCGTGTACCCTGAATTGGCAGGCAGCCTCCCAACCACTGCGCCACCAGGGAAGTCCCATGGACTCCTGGATATTTATTTTATTCTTCGGCTCATAATCCTGTGTTGTCATTATTTTTTTGCTCCTCAAACTGTTCCACTTCTGCTATTTAGCTATTCAGGTCAACTCCTGTGTCTGGATCCTTTTTTTCTTTTTTGTAAATAATGGCTTTTTTTTTTTTAATTTATTTTAATTTATTTGTTTTTGGCTGCGTTGGGTCTTTGTTGCTGTGCGCGGGCTTTCTCTAGTTGCGGTGAGCAGGGGCTACTCTTCATTGCAGTGCGCGGGCTTCTCATTGTGGTGGCTTCTCTTGTTGCGGAGCACAGGCTCTAGGTGTGCGGGCTTCAGTAGTTGTGGCTCACGGGCTCTAGAGCGCAGGCTCAGTAGTTGTGGCACACGGGCTTAGTTGCTTTGCAGCATGTTGGATCTTCCCGGACCAGGGCTCGAACCCGTGTCCCCTGCATTGGCAGGCGGATTCTTAACCACTGTGCCACCAGGGAAGCCAATAATGGCTTTATTAAGAGATAATTCACATACCATACTATTCACTACCCATTTAAAGTATACAATTGGATGGTTTTTAGTATATTCATGAAGTTGTACAACTATCACCACAGTCAATTTTAGAACATTTTCATCACCCCAAGAAGAAATCCCATGGTCATTAGTGATCACTCTCCATTCCCCCCAGCCCTAGGCACCCATTAATCTGCTTTCTGTCTTCAATAAGATTTAATCAGGGACTTCCCTGGTGGTCTAGTGGTTAAGACTCAATGCTCCCAATGCAGGGGGCCCGGGTTCGATCCCTGGTCAGGAACTAGATCCCGCATGCTGCAACTAAAGATCCTGCATGCCGCAACGAAGATCCCGCACGCAGCAACAAAGATCCCACGTGCTGCACCTAAGACCCTAAGACCCGGCGCAGCGAGATAGATAGATAGATAGATAAAGATTTAATCAGGTTTACCTATTCTGGACTTGTTGTATACATGGACTCATACAATATATGCTCTTTTGTGACTGGCTTTTTCTGAATACTCTTTTTTGGTTTTGTTTTTTTTTGGCCGTGCAGCTTATGGGGTCTTAGTTCCCCAACCAGGGATTGAACCTGGGCCACGGCAGTGAAAGCACTGAGTCCTAACCACTGGACCGCCAGGGAACTCCCCTCTGGATACTCTTAAAAAAAGAAAACCAAAATATTGGGCTTGACTCTCCACATAGGAAGATTGAACCTCCTCTATCTGTTTTCTTGTTTCAGACCTACATTGCCCCACCAGCCGCCATGTTTTACCCAACAGGCACTCATGACATGTCGAGTGCCACCTTGAACAATATGCGGGTGTATGGGACCATTTTTCTGACCTTCATGACCCTGGTGGTGTTTGTTGGTGTCAAGTATGTGAACAAATTTGCCTCGCTCTTCCTGGCCTGTGTGATCATCTCCATCCTCTCCATCTATGCTGGAGGCGTCAAGTCTATTTTTGACCCTCCCGTGTTTCCGTAAGTAACCTGGGAATACATCCAGGCATTGCACTGACATCCTTCCCACGTGGACGGCCTTGAGTTGTAGAGGCTACAGGGTGGAAGCAGGTTGGGGTCTCTGGCTGAGCAGGTGCTGATGCTTCTGTCCCCCCCCTCCGCCCCACAGAGTATGTATGCTGGGCAATAGGACCCTGTCCCGGGACCAGTTTGATGTCTGTGCCAAGACAGCCATGGTGGACAATGAGACGGTGGCCACTCGGCTCTGGAGCCTCTTCTGCCACAGCCCCAACCTCACCGCAGACTCCTGCGACCCCTACTTTCTGCTCAACAATGTGACTGAGATCCCTGGCATCCCTGGTGCAGCTGCTGGCGTGCTCCAGGGTGCGTCCTCTCTCCTGTCCTGCTCCTGCCCCCCACACTGAGCAGGAGGTAGGGAATGAGCACGGAAGGATGGATTAGCACAGAGCCGTCCTTGTGTGTCCAGCTCAGGAATGGGAGGCAGTTCTGGCTGCCTTCCCAGCCCAGCCGTGTCCTCTCAGCCTGGCTCCTGGCAGCTGGGTTTCGGGTGAACGGAGCCTGTTTGGCCAGTGTCCCAGGCCTTCAACAACCCCCAGAAAGTTCTGGCAGCCCATTTCTCCCCAGCCACCAGCCCCTGACCCTGCCTGTGGTTGTTCTCACAGGAGCCATAAAGGGCCTCTGTCTAGGAGGCAGGCAGTGGCAGGTGATGGTGGTTCAGCCACCTTCGCCTTTCAGACTTGTAGCCAGACAGCTCCTTCTCTGTGGCCAGAGCAGCCCGGTGGCTGACACCGTAGCCATTTGGCTGAAGTCACCCCCCTGAACCCCGAGAACCTCTTACATTTGCAGCCTCTGGCTGGGCTGCCCCAAACTTCCCTGGGAAGTAGGTGGGGCTGCAGTGGTGATGCTGCTGCCCCCACAGAAAACCTGTGGAGCACCTACCTGGAGAAGGGTGAGGTCGTGGAGAAGCACGGGCTGCCCTCCACAGACGCCCTTGGCCTGAAGGAGAGCCTGCCCCTGTACGTGGTGGCCGACATCGCCACATCCTTCACCGTGCTAGTTGGCATCTTCTTCCCCTCCGTAACAGGTGAGCCCTCTTGCCCGCCCACCCTGCCCTGCCCCCACTCCTGGGGAGCCCCTCAGGGAGTTTCCTTGTTTTTGGAGGCATTATGGCTGGCTCAAACCGCTCCGGGGACCTCCGAGATGCGCAGAAGTCCATCCCAGTGGGGACCATTCTGGCCATTGTTACAACCTCCCTTGTGTGTATCCTTTCCCAGGCCTGGGGTGGGTGGGGAAGGGGGACAGGAGGTACTTGCCTGTGTATAAGTCACCAGCTGGCACGCGCAGACACACTCCCTATGTGTGCATGTGTACCTCACCCCTCACACACGCACACTCAAGGGGTGTGTACACAACACGAAACCCACAGCTGCAGGTGTCCCAGCTGAGTCTGCCAGCTAAGGCTTGGGCGAGGGGCCCTTGGGCGCTGTGCGGGGATGCACGGGGACGGCAGTGGCAGCGGAGGCCGCGGAGGCCGAGCTTTCCTTGACGCAGCCACAGACTTCAGCAGCGTGGTTCTCTTTGGCGCCTGCATCGAGGGTGTGGTCCTCCGGGACAAGTGAGTGATCTGGGCCCCTCCCCGTGGCACTGGGCTCAGCTTTTGCTGCCCTGACACTGGCCCCCCTTGCACACGTGGTTCCACACATGTCCTCAGGCTGCTGGTTGCCAGTGGTGGGTCAGGCCCCAGCAGAACTTTTGCTTCTGAGAGGATGGTGACATCAGATCAGGACTGGGCTGAGGGGAAAGGATAGGGGCTGGTGGCCTGGCCTCTGCTGAGGGGCCAGAGCTCTGTCCACCATAGCCATCCTTCCTGACTTCTGCCAACCCTCAATCTGGGCGACCCCACCCAGGGTTTGGGGGGCTCCTTGCATGGAACATGGCCTGAGTCCGGCCCCTGCAGGTACGGCGATGGCGTCAGCAGGAACCTGGTGGTGGGCACGTTAGCCTGGCCTTCGCCCTGGGTCATCGTCATCGGCTCCTTCTTCTCAACCTGCGGCGCCGGCCTACAGAGCCTCACTGGGGCACCACGCCTGTTGCAGGCCATCGCCAAGGACAACATCATCCCCTTCCTCCGGGTGAGCCTTCTGCACTTCCCCACCGCCTGGGTGCTCCTGGCCCCTCACACCGGCTGGGGCAGAGAGGTAGGAGATAAGTATGGGTGCGTTTTATCCTGCTGGGGGCTGGGGCCAATGCAGCTATCCATGGAGAGCTGCTGAGAGCTGCCCTGGCCCTGGCCCTGCCCTGCTGTTGGCAGAGCTGCTTGGGCCCAGAATCCCCAAGGCCTGTCTGTGGCTCATCCACAGCAGAGATGCCTGAGGAAGTGGAGGGCAGAGGAACTCGTACCTATCAGGATAGGCATGGGTGTGACCTGAGCCCCAGAAGGACTTCATGATAGAGGCCAGACTGTGACTTGTGGCCTTAGGTGTGGAATGGGGGCAGTGGAACTAACTTCTTCACTTCGGACCCCACTGACCCTGGTGCTTGCAGGTTTTTGGCCATGGCAAGGCAAATGGCGAACCAACATGGGCACTCCTCCTGACAGCACTCATCGCTGAGCTGGGCATCCTCATCGCCTCCCTTGACATGGTGGCCCCCATTCTATCCATGTGAGCTGGGGCTCAGGGCAGGGCTGGGGGATGGTCTTGGGAAAGGCTCCTTGCACTCTCAGCACCCCTCAGCCGGGGGCCCTGCCCAGCAGCTCTGTGACCCTGTCTGGTGTTGAGGGCGCAGTAGGGAGATGTGTCAGGCTGTATGGGGGGATGTTTGCCTGGCAGAGCTCAACCACTTCTGCCTCTGGAGCAAGCCTGGCACTTACTCAGAAATTTTAAAGAGACCAGTAGGTCTCATGTGCCTCTGTGGGAGACCCCCAGAGCAGGGTCAGGGCAAGCATTGGTCTCTAGCACCTTGATGAGGCCACCACTACCTCATCCGTTTTCAAAGTTGTTTGCTTTTAAAGTTCTGGAATGCTGGGCATCTGAATCTGCCAGTGCCCTGCAGGAGGTGATGAGCTCGCGGCAGTTTCCAGGGGTCCTGGCGGCAGGGCTCGTGTCCTTGCTGTGTTCACCTCTGCCAGGGTTGGGGCCCACTCCACCTCTCCTCACACATCTGGCTCCACTGCCAGTGCTCCTTTTGCTTGTTCAGTTATGACTGAGCCAGCCTTCACTGCCCCACTCAGCCTGTGAGACTGAGAGGGACCCCCTTCCCCCCGAAGTAGCTGCCCCCCAGCCCCAGCCAGGCCTGCTGGAGTCAGTGCTCTCTTGTTCCCCCCAGCACACCTCCGCCCATTACTGCCCAGCTCCACCCACACATCAGCGCACACCTGAAACTGTTCTTGCCACAGTCTTCTTGGGTGGTGGCCCCTTACTGCCCAAGTCAGAGGATGTATCTCAGCCTTATCACTTGGCTCCTCCTGGCAGCCCTAATGGGACACCTCATGGGAGTCCCTGCCCCCTGGCACGCCCTCTTTCGTAAGCCCTGCTGCCTTCTTGTCTGTCCTTCCTCTCGTACCAGCTGAGGATAAAGGTTGGCGTCCCCTCCACTCAGCCCTCTGCCCCTCGGCTGTCATTCCTGGAGGGCTCATGCGGTAGGCCTCCCCCATCCCAGTCTCCCACACGCACCGCAGTGTCCCTCAAGTGTCTTTAACTCAGTGATTCAAAATGGCCCTTGTCTTCCCCTGACCCACTCTCCCCACATTCATGACAGCCCCTCATCCAACTGGTCACCCAGGCCAGAAGTCTGACTGTTGTCTAGCCATCTCCAGACGCTGAGCCCTCCTTGATACCATCCTCTTCCACAGCTATTTCCCCTGCCTGCAGCCTCCTCCCCTCCTCTGCCTGTGAGCACTTGCCCATCCTCTAAGACCTGGTTCTGCGGACACTGCTGCAGTGTCCCATCTGCATCAGGCTGTGGGACTGGGTGTGGTGAGGCTGAGAAGACCTGCCTGAGCCTGTGCACGGCAGGGCCATGACATGTCCTGGTTCCTCATCCAGGCCCAGCCTGGAAGGGCAGGGACATCAGGTACCTGGCTGCCAAGGAGGCTGCTCTGTACCGGCCACTCCCTGTGCTGCAGGTTCTTCCTGATGTGTTACCTGTTTGTGAACCTGGCCTGTGCTGTGCAGACGCTCCTAAGGACCCCCAACTGGCGGCCTCGGTTCAAGTACTATCACTGGTAAGTGCCAGCTGGGCCTGAGCCAGGTCCTCTGACACAAGAGCTATTGGGGAAGCCGGGAGCCCCATTCTGGTTGGGGTTTGAATTTTCTGGGCAGCAGTTGCTATTGGTGAGAGATTGGGGGTCTGGGCCTGGGGCCCTATTGGTCTCTCCCTGATTCTGGCCCTTTCCCACTCTCTGGCCCAGGGCGCTGTCCTTCCTGGGCATGAGCCTCTGCCTGGCTCTTATGTTTGTCTCGTCCTGGTACTATGCCCTGGTTGCCATGCTCATTGCCGGCATGATCTACAAGTACATTGAGTACCAAGGGTGAGTGAGGGCTGCCACCTGCTTGGGGCCTTTGGGCCACTCTTCATTGGGTTGTGGGGAGCTGAGCCGTCCTTTGTTAGCCACCGTGGTGCTGGGGCTGGGGGACTGTGATTCGGGCCTGGCCCCTTCATCTCACCTACACACGGACACAACCCCTGGGTGGGACCAGGAGCTTACCAGCTTGTGGGGGCCTCTGCAGGGCTGAGAAGGAGTGGGGCGACGGGATCCGAGGCCTGTCCCTGAGTGCTGCCCGCTATGCACTGCTGCGGCTAGAGGAGGGACCTCCTCACACCAAGAACTGGCGGTGAGTCACGCCCGGCCTGGTGGGGCCCAGCCCAGGCACTGTGAGGGTGGGAGAGTCAAGAGGTGCTGGCTCCCCCTCCCTAGTCCGTGCTCCCTGTCCTGAGTTGCCAGGGGCACCATCCTGCTTATTTGGCCCTTGGATCACTGCTACGTGTAGGGGCCTGTGAGCCAGGAAGGGAAGGAGCTGGGCTCCCTGGAAACCTCTGGCCCTGGTCTCAGGCTCCCTCTCCATTCGGCCGCCACAGACCTCAGCTGCTGGTGCTGCTGAAGCTCGATGAGGACCTTCATGTGAAGTACCCACGGCTCCTCACTTTCGCCTCCCAGCTTAAGGCCGGCAAGGGCCTGACCATTGTTGGTTCTGTCATCCAGGGCAGCTTCTTGGAGAGCTATGGCGAGGCCCAGGCCGCTGAGCAGGTGCCTGCTGCAAGGGGACGGTGTTGGGAGGACGCTGAACTGGACTAGAGATGTCTGGGCTGCAGCTGGTGCACAGCCAGCCAGGTGGACAGCACTGCTGCCAGCTGAGAGCTGGAGCAAGGGGGTTATAACTGTCCCATCTTGAAAACATGGCGTCTGGGTGGGCAGCTTGCCCCCGTCTCCTCCCCCACCCCCACCCTCTGCGCCCTAGGGGCCTTGGTGGGGAGCCCAGCAGAGGGGACGCTGATGGCCTTGCTTTTTGACCCTGCTATGTTCCCCACAGACAATCAAGAACATGATGGAGATTGAGAAGGTGAAGGGCTTCTGCCAGGTGGTGGTGGCCAGCAAGGTGCGTGAGGGGCTGGCCCACCTCATCCAGTCTTGCGGCCTGGGTGGCATGAGGCATAACTCCGTGGTGCTGGGCTGGCCCTACGGCTGGCGACAGAGTGAGGACCCACGTGCCTGGAAGACCTTTATTGGTGCGTGAGGGTCAGGGCCTGGGCTCGACCACATAGGACAGGGGCAGGGGTCAAGTGGGGACAGAGGCCAGAGGGTCACAGGCTGATGATCAGTAGTGCCCCTCCTCCCCAGACACCGTGCGCTGCACCACGGCCGCCCACCTGGCCCTGCTCGTGCCCAAGAACATCGCCTTCTACCCCAGCAACCACGAGCGCTACCTGGAGGGCCACATCGACGTGTGGTGGATTGTCCACGACGGCGGCATGCTCATGCTTTTGCCCTTCCTGTTACGCCAGCACAAGGTGGGCCAGGCGGTTGGGCCCCGGTGTGAGGGGCCGGGCCCTTGAAGGGGTGGGGTGTGATTGAACCACCACCTTCTGTTGCCACAGGTCTGGAGGAAGTGCCGGATGCGCATCTTCACGGTGGCCCAGATGGATGACAACAGCATCCAGATGAAGAAGGATCTGGCTGTCTTCCTGTACCACCTGCGCCTCGAGGCAGAGGTGGAAGTGGTGGAGATGGTAAGCCACCTGCCCGACGTAGCCCTGTGGATACCCTGCCCCACGTAGCGCGGTCCTCATGGCTCACCCTCTCCCCAGCATAACAGCGACATCTCTGCATATACCTACGAGCGGACACTGATGATGGAGCAGCGCTCCCAGATGCTGCGGCAAATGAGGCTGACCAAGACTGAGCGGGAGCGAGAGGTCAGTGGCCTTCTCAGTCCAGGGCAGGGTCAGGCCTTGGGAGACGCCATCAGGTGGGAGCATCAGAATGATTCACCCCAGCCCCACCCATTTCCCTAAGGCTGGGTGATCACGCTGGGCCAGCCAGGCCCACCCTTTCCCATGGCACCGAGGAGACTTCCTCTGATTGTCCTCAGGCCCAGCTGGTCAAGGACCGGCACTCAGCCCTGCGGCTGGAGAGCCTGTACTCAGACGAGGAGGAAGAGTCTGCAGCTGGGACTGACAAGATCCAGATGACATGGACACGGGACAAATATATGGCAGCAGAGCCCTGGGATCCCAGCCATGCCCCTGACAACTTCCGGGAGCTGGTACATATTAAGCCGTGAGTGCAGCAGAAATGGACCCAGCCACATTAGGGTCTGGGGTGGGAGGTGGGATGGGGGCAGACAAGCCCTGTGGGTGGGCCAGGGGCGGGGCCCACGTTCAGCTGCATTACCTTCAGGGACCAATCCAATGTGCGGCGCATGCACACGGCTGTGAAGCTCAATGAAGTCATTGTCACACGCTCCCATGACGCCCGCCTGGTCCTACTGAACATGCCCGGCCCACCCAAGAACAGCGAGGGCGATGAGAACTGTATCCCTTTGTAAAGAGGTGGGCAGTGGGGAGGTGGACAGTGTGTGAGGTCAGGCCAGGAGCTCCTCTCCCTGGGTACCCTAGGGGGTGCCAGGGCACCCAGCTCTGACTGACGGGCCAAACTTCCCTGGGTGCCCCTTGGTGCTTCCCTGGGTGCTGCCTCCTTGACTCGATGCCCTACAGACATGGAGTTCCTGGAGGTGCTGACTGAGGGCCTCGAACGGGTGCTGTTGGTCCGTGGTGGTGGCCGTGAAGTCATCACCATCTACTCCTGAGCCCAATACAGACTTGTGGCCTAGAGTGGAGGCGTCCAGGGTAACAAACAGCCCCCTCCCAGCACCCGCCCGCCAGCCCTGCTTTGCCCAGCCCTGCCCTGGACCCAGCTTTGCTAGGTCTCCTTGGAGACTGGGCCCAGACCTGACAATGGAGGTGGATCCGAGGTCCTGCAAGACCCTGAGAGGTTTGGGGACTTCCTGTCCAGCACCCCAGGACGCCTGTCCTGACTCAGAAGACTGGTGGGGGCTGATGTGGGGTTTGAAGGCAGCTGGCCCAGGAGCGCTATTTATTGCATATTTATTGTTTGAATGTCACCATCAGAGAGGAGGGCAAGGGCGACCAGGGAGGGGTCTGGCCAAGCCAGCCTGCAGGAAGATCTGACTCAGGCTACTGTGGGCAGGGACTCCCACCAAGCCGAGCTGAATGGAACCAGCCAGCTGAAGCCTGACTTTTTTCAATAAAACATTGTGTACTTCTGGGCCTCCTGCTGCCCCGGCTCTGTTTCCCCTGGCACCAAGGGAAGGAGGCGGAACTGAACCCAGGCCCAGAGCTGGCTCCCTGAGGCTGTGCCCCTTTCCGGAAATCTCTGGCCACCCCCATTGGCCAGGCTGTCCCTCCCACTGACCCTGGGGCCCCTCCCACCCCAACTCCAGATAAGGCCAGCCCGGGACCGCTTCACTGGGCACTAGGCACAAGGGCTGGAATGGGGCCGCCCGGCTCCCCACGGCAGTGGGTCCTGCTGCTGCTGGGGCTGCTGCTTCCCCCCGCCACCCCCTTCTGGCTCTTCAATGTGCTCTTCCCCCCGCACACCACGCCCAAGGCTGAGCTCAGTAACCACACACGGCCTGTCATCCTCGGTAAGCCCCCACCAGGCCCCTGATACACCAGGGCAGACCTTGGGGAACCTGGGCCCCAGCCCCTGGTAGCAGAGCCTGCTGAGGCCCTTCTGCCCTTGCATTAGCCCTGATCACTGCCTCAGCATCTGGAGGGGCCAAAGGCTTGTCCTGCAGAGAAATCAACCCCTTCTCGCACCACACTGTTCTCGTGTCTCGGAGTTGTCTCCCCGAGGTGGGTGGAGTAGAGGGTGGGTGTGCCTGAGGGCTTGGCTGGGGCATTACAAGCTGTGGTCAGCTGTAGCCACTGGACCCCGGTCCAAGCCCCACCACTCCTTCCTCAGCCCCCACCGCGGCAAGGACAAGGTGCCCAGCCCAGGTGAGCAGGAGAGGCTCATCAGGTCCTGCCCCTACTCCTAGGCCCGGCCCCACTCCCTTGTACTATTTGTTCTCCCCTTGGACTTTGGCAGTGATGGAGAACCATGCTACATGTTTGCTTGGTGGGGGCAGGGGGCAGTGGCCTTGGCCCCTGTACCTTCCCTGACCGAGGGGAGCCTGGGCTTTGCGGGGACGGGGCAGGGGATGTGATCAGAAAGAGAGGGTCTTGTCCTTCATCCCTGGGGGTGGAGGGTGTGGGAGATGAAGGGGCGGGGCTGGTCACTGTAGTGTCGGGGAGGTGAGACCGGGGTGGGGTCCACTGCAGGGAAATGGGAGGGATCCAGAGTGAAGGCTGGTGCCCGCAGTGCCTGGCTGCCTGGGGAATCAGCTGGAAGCCAAGCTGGATAAACCAAGTGTGGTGAACTGGATGTGCTACCGCAAGACAGACGACTTTTTCACCATCTGGCTGGATCTCAATATGTTCCTACCCGTTGGGGTAGACTGCTGGATCGATAACACCAGGTTCGTGCCATCCCCTCTGGCCTAGCCCCCCACCCTACTCCTTGGTTGCCGCTCCGCTGACTGTCCCACTGCCCCCAGGGTTGTCTACAACCGCAGCTCTGGGCGAGTATCCAACGCCCCCGGTGTACAGATCCGTGTTCCCGGCTTTGGCAAGACCTACTCTGTTGAGTATCTGGACAACAGCAAGTTGGCAGGTGTGTGTGTTGCAGGAAAGTGTGGGGCTGTAGGCTTGGTGGGCTTGCAGGAGCCACGGCCAGAACCCCCAGTGCCACTGCCTCGCCCACAGGTTACATGCACACACTGGTTCAGAACCTGGTCAACAATGGGTATGTGCGAGATGAGACGGTGCGGGCCGCCCCCTACGACTGGCGGCTGGAGCCCAGTGAGTGTCTCTGTGCATAGGGGGCTTGGGGCAGGGCAGGTGGCCCCTAGTCCCAGCTGTGCTGACCCATCCACCCCCCTGCAGGCCAGCAGGAGGAGTACTACCTGAAGCTTGCTGGGCTAGTGGAGGAAATGCACGCTACCTACAGAAGGCCTGTCTTCCTCATTGGGCACAGCCTCGGCTGCCTGCACTTGCTCTATTTCTTACTGCGCCAGCCCCAGGCCTGGAAGGACCGCTTCATTGATGGTTTCATCTCTCTTGGGGCTCCCTGGGGTGGCTCCATCAAGCCCATGATAATCTTGGCCTCAGGTGAGAGGGCCTCTGATCACTTGTGTCCCATGGGGAGGGGTGGGGGGTGGAATGAAGCTGACCGCGGGCCTGCCCTCACTCCTGTTTCTTCTCACAATGCCAGGCTGGGGGTGTTGTCTACAACCTCTGGGGCACAGCCCCTTTCATTGGCCCTCTGAGAGCAGTGAGCCTGGCCTGGACCATTAGAGTGTCTCCCGACAGTGTCTCAGCAATAACAAAGGGGAAGTAAACAAAGAGGAAGTTAACCCCAGCAATCTGACTCATTGCTGAGGTCTGTTCCTTGTAGCCTCAGGTCCTACCCACTCAGCTTTCCGCTGCCTTCTGCTCCCAGGAGCCCCTTTGCCCAGGGATCTGCCCTAAGCCAGGGCCAGACCCCGGGAGCCCCTCTTGCCCTTCCCCAAGGAGTGGCATAGCTACCACCTGCGGAGCACCCACTGTATTCTGAGCACAGCCAGGCGTGGCCTTACCCCTAGGAGCTTAAGTGAAGGAAACACTCCCCAGACTATATCGATGAGTGTCAAACAGAGATTGGTCTCATTTCATTCTTCCCAGAACACGGCTCTGAGCCCTTTGCAGCACAGGCCACAGGGGCCGACAGACACTTGCCTGAGAGAACTGCCAGCACCATCCCCCACTGTTCACACACACAGGAAACCCCTCCCTGCCCTCCTGTTGAAGCTCTAGAGCTCTGCCTCACAGAGGTGCCACTAGGGCTTCTCACTTAACAAGTACACACGGAGCCCCTCCTGAATGCCAGGCTGGTTCTAGTCCATGACTTGGAGTTGATGTTTGGAGTGGGCAAGACAAAGTTGAGCATCCAGCTGAGCTTGGGCTGGGGGGCAAGTTGTGGGCCGGGGGCAGCCAGGACTGGCTCCCTGCCCTACCTTGCTCTGTGTCCACAGGTGACAACCAGGGCATCCCAATCATGTCCAGCATCAAGCTGAAAGAGGAGCAGCGCATGACAACAGCGTCCCCCTGGATGTTTCCCTCCAGCCAGGCATGGCCCGAGGACCACGTGTTCATTTCCACCCCCACCTTCAACTACACAAGCCGTGACTTGCAGCGCTTCTTTACAGACCTGCACTTTGAGGAAGGCTGGTACATGTGGTTACAGTCACGTGACCTGCTGGCAGGGCTCCCAGCACCTGGAGTGGAAGTATACTGTCTGTATGGCGTGGGCCTGCGCACACCCAGCACCTACATCTTTGACCATGGCTTCCCCTACACGGACCCTGTGGGTATGCTCTATGAGGACGGGGATGACACTGTGGCCACGCGCAGCACTGAGCTCTGTGCCCAGTGGCAGGGCCTCCAACGGCAGCCTGTGCACCTGCTGCCTCTGCCTGGGGTACAGCACCTCAATATGGTCTTCAGCAACCAGACACTGGAGCACATCAATGCCATCCTGCTGGGTACCTACCGAAATAGCACCGCCGTACCCCCAACTGCCAGCCCAAGGCCCATGCCCCCTGAATAAAGACCTTCCTTTGCTGCTATAACCCCTGACGTGTGTTATGGGTTCAGGGAAAGGCACTAGGGTCCTCACACCAGGATTCATCATCTGCAGACCTGGTGCTTTGTGGAGCACAGGGCAAGAACAGCTTTGCTAGAGCCTGGGATTGAATTGGGCACCTTGAGATATACAGCTTCCCACTCTTCTGGTTGAGCTATTTAAGCAGCCTCTCTGTGCCTGCCTCTGCTCTGGGCATGGGGACTGGAGGGAGCTGCACACACAGCTGTAGAATGGGGGTACGTGGAGCCTAGGGTACAGGATGGAGAAGATCTGAGCTGCCCCTCCTAGCTCCCAAAAGGGCAGGTGAGACCCCACCTCTAGACAGAGACTTTTGAGTGGTAGGTGGGTGACAGAAGCACAAGAGTTTAGCATCTAGGAGAGTGACAGCCACTAAATAGGTCATTTCAATATTGAAGATTTAATTAATAGAGCTAAGTGATCTGAGAGAAAAGTTTAGGGAGGAACAAGGTGGTGATTCTTATGGGTCAGGGAAGGCTTCCCAGAGGAGGTGGTGCCTGTGCTGAGATCAGATGGAATGAGAAGGGTAACTAAAGACTGGTTTCAACCTAAGAGCAGCATGCAGCTGATACAGGGTTTAACCAGGGAAAGAGTGTGACCAGATCTCCAGTCTAGAAAAGAGCCCCCTCTCTGCAGGGCAGAGTGTAGCCTGGGGGTGGGGGGTGAGGGGCAGGAAGTGTGGGGAAACCAGAGGCCAGTGCAGTGTCCAGGGGAGAGGATGCTAGCTGAAACAAGCAGTAAGTAGGAGAAAGAAGTGGATAAAGGGTCATTTGGGATGTGAAATAAGGCTTAGCCATGGGTAGAGCCCAGCATGCCTACGAGCCACCAGATGGACACCTACGGTGTCCCTCTTGAGAGAGGGAAGACAGCATTCGAGACATGGAAGACGGAAGGATCAGCATCACCTTGGCCGAGGACTGAGCCTCCGTGTTTGAGGTTTTAGGAAGAAGGCAAAGGTAGCAAAAGAGAGGCAGGAGTTGGGAGAATGACAAACGGCAGCCATGATTGATGCTGTTGGAAGGCCACTAACAATAACAGAGACCTGGTCAATGTGACAGCCTCAGGACATTGGGACCTGAGGTTAGAGTTGGGGTCAGGGTAGGCAGAGCTCGGGGCTCAGGCTGGACAGTGGCCAGAGAGGAGGGATCTGTCCCTCTGTTCAGACAGAGGGCCCAGGAGCAGCATGGAGAGCCAGGCAAGGGGCATCTCCCCCTTCCCAAGCTGCCTAGGACCAGAGCTGAAGGTGAAAGTGAAAGAGAAGATTCAGAAAAAAGGGGCTGGCATGCTCTGAGGGAAGGTGAAAGCGAAAGGAGGAAGCTCAGTAGTGCAGCCCGAGAGAGGTCAAGGCTTCGGCCTTCCTCCGTGTTGATCCCACTCCTCTGACCCCCTGCCCACCCGGAGATGCAGAAGACAGCGCTAGAACCCCAAAAGGGCTTCTCCTTCGAAAACTGCGAGAGGTGAGTGGGGGGATGGTTGGTTCCCCAGCTGCCTACGCCCTCAGTGGGGGCTTCTGGGAGTGGGAGCCCCAGGGTCTTTAAAATTCCTGGGGGCGAGGGTGGGGGAAGGCACGTGTGTGGAACGATTTGGGTTCCCAGGCTTACCCGAAAGGTGAGGGTAACCGGGACGGAGTTAGGGGATGTGATGACGGTCCCAGAAGAACTGAAACCTGGGTTTCTCCCCTCCGTTTCCAGAAACGCAGCCTTGGAACGCTCCCTCCCGGGGCTCCGTGTCCCTCATGCACGCAAGACCGGAACCACCATTGCAGGCCTTGTGTTCCGAGTGAGTAGGGCGTTGGGATTGTAACACTCAGAGGAGCGGCCGGGAATGGGAGGTGGGCACTGAACCAATGGGTCCTCCCCACCCCCCAGGACGGGGTCATCCTGGGCGCGGATACGCGGGCCACTAACGATTCGATCGTGGCGTACCAGAGCTGCGAAAAGATCCACTTCATCGCCCCTAAAATCTAGTGAGCATTCCCCCGCCCAGTTCCCCCCTCAAGAACCGCCCCCTCGTTCCCATCCCGGGTCCCAGAACATCCATAGTCCCGCCCACACGAACCCTCCCTTCGCCTTCAGCTGCTGTGGGGCTGGAGTAGCCGCGGACGCAGAGATGACCACGCGGATGGCGGCGTCTAACATGGAGCTACACGCGCTGTCCACAGGCCGCGAGCCCCGCGTGGCCACGGTCACCCGCGCTTTGCGCCAGACGCTCTTCCGGTGCTGGGGCGGGGCTAAAATGATCCTGGGGAGGGGCAGTTGCGGGGAGGGCAGGGCTGAGAGGAGGCTTGACAGGAGGAAGGGCGGGGCCTCGAGGTCCGAGAGACCGGAAGAGGATGGCCTAAGAGGAGCTAAGAGAGTGGCAGGAAGGAACGCTGTTGGTCACGGGGCGCCGGACCACGGGAAGGGGCGGGGCTCGGGTGCAGGGGCGGTATCGAGGAGGGGCGGGACCTCGAGTCCTGTGCGTTCGACTGACCGCACCCACTCCGCGAAAAGGTACCGGGGCTACGTGGGCGCCTCGCTGATTGTGGGCGGCGTAGACTTCACCGGACCGCAGCTCTACTGCGTGCACCCCCACGGCTCCTACAGCCGTCTGCCCTTCACGGCCCAGGGTGAGCGCTTCCGCCCCCTTCCCGCGAACCCCGCCTGTGGGACCTCAACGTTTATCCCGCGACTGGGAGGCCGCGGCTGACCTCCGATACCCTTCCTGCCTGCAGGCTCCGGCCAGGATGCGGCCCTGGCAGTGCTGGAGGACCGGTTCCAGCCGAACATGACGGTGAGCGACATCTCCCCCCGCCCCCACTATGCGTGCATTGGTGGGAAGTGCACACCCGGGAGCTGGGGAAACGCAGAGGTACCCTGGCCTACTCTAGAGCTAGGCTTCTCGAAGGTGACGACTGAGTGGAGACTGAGGGGCCAGTGGAGTGAGGGTGAAGTGCTATTCCAGCAGTGCCAAAGCTTGGACTGTCCCAGAAGTCAAAACTCAGAGAGGGCCATTTGGTGTTGAGGGAGAAGGGAACAGCAGGTGGGGTCGAGTCTGGATTTTGTTTAGGGTGGATGGAAGCAGAAGGCATATATCACTTTATAGGTGCTTATGGCCCAGAAAGAAAAAGGCAGTGAGCCAGGGATTGTGGGTGGGTGAATAGCCCACTGGAAGCAGAGCCACAAGTGTGACTCAGAGAAGTTTGTGAAAATAGGGGCAGTGGGAACATTGGGGTCTCTGGAAAGAGGGATACTGAAACCAGGGTAGAGGAGCCTGGGGTGGAGATGGGGGTGTAGGGAGAGAGAGGAGTTTGGGTGTGAGCAAATGGTAAATAGTCCAGCCTTCAAGATTAACAGTCTCCAGGCTGTAGCCTGAGGGTGATACTAAAGGGTCCATCAGGACTCACACACACACACACACACACACACACACACATCTTTACAGCTGGAGGCAGCGCAGGAGCTGCTGGTGGAAGCCATCACTGCAGGGATCCTGGGTGACTTGGGCTCTGGGGGCAGTGTGGATGCATGTGTGATCACTGGGACCAGCGCCAAGCTGCTGCGAACACTGAGCTCTCCCACAGAGCCTATAGAGAGGTAGGAGCATAGGAGATGGGGGAATCACAGGGGAGGATGGGTGGTAGCAAGGGAAATAGGGGGCTGCAAAGAAAAGAAGGGCCACTTGATGAGGTCATCCTTTCTCCTTCCCAGGTCCAGCCAGTACCGCTTTGCCCCTGGGACCACAGCTGTCCTGTCAGAGACAGTGATGCCGCTGACCCTGGAGCTGCTGGAGGAAACTGTGCAGGCCATGGATGTGGAGTGAAGTAGGCTGAGGCTTAGAGCTTGGAACAAGGAGGAATAAACCCAGAAAACACAAATACCTAGACAGATGGCTGTGTCCTTCTTGGGTGGAGGGGGACAAGCAGCCAGCGGGGCTCTGTGCCTAAGGTATCCCTGCAGGGCCAGTTCCTCCCATGGCTTCAGTGCCTAGCCTAAGCGGTGCACTTCACCCATCACCTTAGGCATCTACCCCTCCAGAACCCCAGCCCTGGCAAGTATCACAGGCTCAAAGTAGAAAGCCCCCCTCCTGACTCTCCACACTACAGAGGCTCCCCCTACCACTCCCATGCCTTGTTCTTGCCCTCTAGTCCACTGAGGGCTGTTGTACAACCCAAAAGGCCCTATGTATTGCCCCCACATAGAGCCTTTACCTGGCTCATCAGTGGCCAAGGACACAGCCCACAGCTCTCAGTCAGACCCCCCCCCATCCCCACTGATGGCTAAAATGCTGGTGGAGGAGCTGCTCCCTTATTCCAAGGGCAAGTTCTCACAAGCGCACTCCTCACCCCTACAACGGCTTTATCTGTGAAACCCCTCTGATGACCAGGCATACCTGAGGTGCTAACATGATGCTGAGCTTCTGTTTGCACGTGTTGGGCTGTGACTAAGGGGATTGACTCCAAGTTTTCTGGGTGCCAGGGATCACAGGGCTCATGTGGGGAGAGATAATATGACACATTTATCCAGCAGACTTTTGCTGAGCACCCACTGAGTGTCAGCCCAGGTGCAGGGTGCTAGTGGGAGCATCCTGCCTTGGGAGAGAATGGCTGAGCTCCCCTGGAGCTTTGGAACTGTTAGAGAGAGTCTGCCCAACCCCTGGGGAGGGTCTACTCCAGGCTGGACATCCCTGGGTCCCTGATTATGCTTTTTCCCTCAGTATTTTATTATGAAAATTTTAAAACATAAAATCTGGAAAAAAGTTGAACACCTATATACCCACTGCAGACTTTACAATTAGTATTTTGTTATATTTGCTTTACCATGTATCTATCTATCCTTCCCTCTAGTCAGCAATTAACTCATTTTTTTGACTGATGTGTTCTGGAATCAGCCAAAGCCCTCACACCCCTAGAAGGAGGCAAGCCAACTTACCTGTTGCAACTTTGCACACAGGGGTGTCTTCTCTCCCTCGGTTCAGGCTCACCTTGGGGCTCTACAGTGAATGGACTGTAGATACCAGGGGCTTGTCCATGGGAGCCCCAAGGCCTGGAGGCTGTCAGAGATTTGATGGCTGTCATTCTTCCACCCCTGATCTCCATCTAGGATCGGCCAGTCACCAAGGGCTCATACCTTGCCCTCCTGTGCACAAAGCCCCTTCTAGGTGTATCATCTCATCACGAACAGTGTGGGCTTTGGAGCCAGACAGATGAAGGTTTGGGTCCAAACACACCATGTGGAGGGAGAGTCAGCATCTCCCTGAGCAAACCGTGACACCCATTCCAAGTTGAAGAGGAATCACTGAGGTGATATGTTAGGATTTGCAAGCCGCCAGCACCCCCGTCCTGGCCCTGGCCCTTCCACAGCAGAGCCGGTGCAGGTGGACATTCCCTCTACCAGTCAGGAACACCCCTGGGTGCTGAGCAGGCTTCTGTGAGTTTGGTGCTCCTGATAGCCCTGGGAGACTTCCCTGATCCCAGCCACCAGGTGGTTACTGTTAAGTCTAACCACAAGTCCTTGGTACCTGGTGCTCAACATTTGGGATGTGAGGTGGTTCAGGGATCCAGTCAGGGGCCAGGCTTTGGGAGGTGGAGGAGGTGAGAGCCTCACACCTGGGCTCTGTCTGATAAGTCAAGGCCTGAGTGGAGGACCTTGACCCAAAGAGACCCTCCTCCTGCCTAGAGCAAGGAGGAATAATGGCAGGGAGCTGAACCTCCACAGCTGCCTGGCCTCAGTCCTGGGACTTTGGCTCAAGGATGAAGAGAACCATAAAGCCAGGCCCAGTTCTCAACCTCACGCCTGCCACAGTGTTGCTGCTCAGCCTCATCCTTACCCTGGTCCTCCTTGGCTCCTCCTTGGGTAAGTGGGCCTGGCCCAGCCCTGACTGAACAGCCTTAGGGCAACCCAGCTCCCAGCAGCAGCCCAGGCTTCCTGCTCAGGGGCTCAGGGCAGGGGCCAGGCTGGCTAGAAGGGAAGCAGGTGGACAGAGTGGGCAAAGGAGAAAGGATGTGGCAAGGCTGGGCAAGAGGGGGTCAGGGGCCAGTCTCACAAATGGGACAGGAGCTTGGGCTGGGCCCAAGAGCCGGGGAGGGTTTAGGAAGCTGAGAAGCAAAGGTTGGACGTGTAGTTTAGGAAGAGCCTTCTGGCTGCATGTGGGGTATGGACCATTGAGGTCTGGAGGGAGTGAAGAGGCTAGGAAGGAGACAAGAATATTCCTGGGGACAGGGAGAAAAATGGCCTGGGATCGGGGGTGGGGTGGAGTTGGGGAATGGTGGGGCGTAGGTTGGAGAGAGATGAGGAAGAATGAACAGAACTTGGGGGCTGGTTGGATGGGGGCAACTGAGATAGCTATAGAGGCCCAGAGGTGCTCAGGGTGAGAAGGGGTAGTGATGAGCCCTCTTGATTTGGACCCCTCTGGGGGGGCACAGCCTGGGAGCACCCAGGAAGAGGAGAGGAGAGGTGTGCTGGGATGTGGGAAGCAGGTCCTCACCAGCCCAATGGTCAGGTTGTGGCGTTCCTGCCATCAGACCGGTGCTGAGCTTCAGCCAGAGGATTGTCAATGGGGAGAATGCAGTGCTGGGCTCGTGGCCCTGGCAGGTGTCCTTGCAGGTACATGCACCCTGGGGGTGGGGCAGGGTTTCAGGTGTTTCATGCCTGGGTGTAGCCTGGGCCCACCCCACTTCTGACCCCTGACCCCAGGACAGCAACAGCTTCCACTTCTGCAGTGGTTCCCTCATCAGTCAGTCCTGGGTGGTCACTGCTGCCCACTGCAATGTTGTGTGAGTGCTTCCCTTCTACCTGCACCCCCCAGCCCCCACCTCCCCACCCCCTTGCCCTGGAGGCCCCTCTCTTGTCACTCTGCCCTCCTTGTGGCTGCCCAACCCCACTCTCACTGCAGCCCTGGCTGCCACTTTGTCATCCTGGGCGAGTATGACCTATCATCCAGCGCTGAGCCTTTGCAGGTTCTGTCCATCTTGCGGGTCAGTGCCTGGGCTGCAGATGGGGAAGGAAGAGTGGGCAGTGTAGGTGTGTGGGCTCTGGGGGTGAGGAATTCGGAGCATGCTCTGGCCTAGTCCCCTCAGCACCCATCATAGTGGGGGCCTGTGCCCATCCCCATCCTGCATGGCCCCTTCCTGGCTCCGCAGGCCATCACGCACCCTTTCTGGAACCCCACCACCATGAACAACGATCTGATGCTACTAAAGCTCGCCTCCCCAGCCTAGTACACAACACACATCTCACCAGTTTGCCTGGCTTCCTCAAATGAGGTGCTGCCTGAAGGCCTCACGTGTCACCACTGGCTGCGGCCGCCTCAGCGGTGCAGGTAGGAATTTGGGCCAAAACTCTGGGTGGGAGGGCAGGGTGGGGACAAGTCATCTGGGACCTAACCACCCACTCCCGGCCCACAGGCAGTGTGACTCCTGCACGCCTGCAGCAGGTGATTCTACCCCTGGTCACCGTGAGTCAGTGGCCAGCAATACTGGGGCTCACGCATCACCAACTCGATGATCTGTGCAGGGACCTCGGGGCCTCCTCGTGCCAGGTAAGCACTGGCACCCTGTCCTGTCCTCTGCACTGTCCTGTGGCACTCCCACCCTCCACACTGACTTCTCCCCTCTCCTTCCATCAGGGTGAATGTGGAGGCCCGCTTGTCTGCCAGAAGGGGGACATTGGGTGCTCACTGGTATTATCTCCTGGGGCGCCAATAACTGCAACGTGCACGCGCCTGCCATGTACACTCAGGTTAGCAAGTTCAGTACCTGGATCAATCACAGCCTACAACCAAGCCTACCACAGGCCCTCTCCCCATCTCAGTCCAATAAAGACCCCAGGCTCTGTCCTCTTGTGTATGCCTGTCTGTCTTCCTGGTTCAGGGAAAAGCAGAGGCTAGGGCTTCCCTGGTGGCACAGTGGTTGAGAGTCCGCCTGCCGATGCAGGGGACACAGGTTCGTGCCCCGGTCCGGGAAGATCCCACATTCCTCGGAGCTGCTGGGCCCGTAAGCCATGGCCGCTGCACGTCCGGAGCCTGTGCTCCGCAACGGGAGAGGCCACAACAGTGAGAGGCCTGTGTACCGCCAAAAAAAAAAAGAGAGGCTCTTGGGGGCCCCACTCCCCAAGCGGAGTTTGTCTTCTGGTATGGCAGGTGTTGAGGAGTTAGGATCCTCCTAGACTAGCCGTGACCAGGCTGGGCTCTTCCCATCTCCCCACCGCCTCCTGGGCAACCTCTTGTCCACAGCAAGAGACTGGGCTGTCGGAATGAATGGGCAGCTTTCCCTGGGGAAGGCAGCCTGTTTATTGAGTACAAAGGATACATTTACAAACTTGAGTACACAAAATAAATAACTGCACATTCTCCATCCACAGTCCATGGCATAAAGGCCCAAGTCTCCAAACTCCCTCCGTCCTACCTTCAGGACCAGGCCCATCCTGGCCAAAAGAAATAAACCCCCAGAGGCACTGGGGGAAGTAGGGGGAATTCTGAGGCCATGGGGCTTGGGCTTTCCACTGCCTTGTGCTAGGAGAACTGGAGACAGGAGGAGGGGGTGTACAAGGAACGAATGACTTGGCCCAGAGTGGTCTCTTTTGGCTTGGTTTCCCACTGGAGGTGGCACATGCAAAAAGAGGAGGGCCTAGCCCAAGGGAACCCACTGGGAGGAACTAAGAGCCAAACCCTCCCTGCTGGCAGGGGACCTGCAGTCCAGCTAAGGCTAAAGCTGGGCCCTGGCTCCTTCCCACCCACTGAAAGCAGCTGTGGAGGGACAGGGCTTGGGTTCCAGCCCCGTCTGTGGTGGTGGGGAGGCACCATGACTGACGCGGGATGGTCTGGCTCAGACCTCTGGGAAAGCAGCCACCCAATTCCACCCACCTCTCGCAGGGGCTCCCTCCAGACGGAGATTCAGCGGAGCCCAGAATGGAAGGGTAATGCTGTGAAAAGAAGCAGGGACAGGCTGGACTGAGCAAGGCCACCGTGAGAAGGTCAGTGCCCCAGGCACTCAGGGTTCAGAGGCAGGTCACACAGTATGGCTAAGTTCCAGGGGGAGCTGCGCAGAAGCTCAGCAGAAGGGGATAGGGTTGAGCACCCCGGGGACCCTCCCTCAATGCAGCAGCTCCTTCCTTCCGACTTCCTCTTGGAGGATAAAGGGAGAGCATGGTGCTCATTCCTCGGCCGCCCATACTCATGCCAGACACTAGATGGCTCCTTCATGCAGCTGCAGAGGAGGGAACAGCAGCACCTCAAGGGAGAGGCAACACCAAGGGTGGAACCCAGGCTGACACTGGAATCCTGATGGGGCTCTCCCTCGGAAGCCCCTGCCCTTTGCTTTGGCCCAGGTGCCCCCATCCCCCAGGTAGCAGCAGTGGGGCTCCTTTTAACCCCACACAGTTGGGAAGGAGGCACCTGGGGAATAGAATGGGCATCCAAGGGGGAGAGGGAGGTGATAGTAGGCTCTGTAAAGAAGGCACTGAATGCAGTAGGCTGGTGGGCAGGAACTCTCATAGTCAGAGAGAGGCTGAAGCCTGGAGCAAGCCTGGTACCAACATGGCCACACAGTCCAGAGGGCCAAGGACCATTCCACGGTCCTACCACCAAAGATCCTGGCAAGTCCTGGGGCCGGGAGGGGTCCCCAGGGGCACCATGAAGGAAGACAGATCTTGGCTGGGAGGTGGGAGGCTGTTTAGACTTAGCCTGGGGCTGAGAGTCCAGCCAAGGCACAAGCTGTGGGCCTACCTGGGCCTCTCACTGGAGCATAATCATGAGGATCAGGATGCCATGGAATGTGGGGCCGGGGGAGGGCAGACAGGAAGGCTTGGTAGAGGAAAGGGGGGATTCCAGAAGTAACTGTCCCAAAGAGTCCTGGGACCACAGGACACCCTCTACCTGGCACTGCATGCTCCTTTGGTCTAGGGAAGAGCCAAGAGGTGAGGAGACTGAAGGCCAGGTCCTGCCCTTCCCCCAATATGTACCAGAGCAGTTGTCCAGCAAAAGGAGCATTAGTGCCAGACCAGGCTCCCCGTTCAGGGGGCTCGTATGCCCCAGGGCTCCCTCCACTCTGTCGCACCAGACTCAGGCCCAGGGTGAAGATGGGGACTGCTGAAGGCACAGAGAAGGGGCTGGGGCCATTCACCTACCACTGACCATACAGACCTATCTCTAGAGAGGGCGGCGGGCCCAGATGGCACAGCAATGTGTGGCCAGGCTGGGGCCATGCCATGTCAGCACCCCAGCCTGGCAGCTCAGCCATTGTACTGCTGCTGGTAGCGCAGGTTGAGCTCCCGCAGCTCTCGCTCCCGCACTCGGCGAGACTTGTTGGATCGTGTAGAGCGGCTGGAACGCGTGGACTGGGCAGATTTGGTGCTCTGGCAGCGCGAGGAGGCGCGTTTGAGGAGGTTCTGGGAGATGGAGCGGTGCAGATTCTTCATAGACGAAGAGGCTGCCATGCTCACCACCCACGGATGCCTCAGGGCCTGCAGTGCCGTCATACGGGCGCCGGGGTCCACCGTCAGCAGGCGGTCAATGAAGTCCTTGGCCAGGTTGGACACACTGGGCCAGGGCTAGAAGCCAAGGACAAGCATTAGAGCGAGCACACTCAACATTGCCCTGAACATCCCGATGATGTCACCTACACAGCACTCAGACCTGTCCAGTAGCCCTGCACTCTCCCCCTAGAGAGAGGAACTGCCCGGCTCCTCTCACGTAGAGCATTCCGGGCCTCCCCTTCCCACCCAGTGCTGACCCAGGCCACTGAGCAGAGGCTGCTCTCTGAGTGACAAGGAGTGTGATAGGAGGAGAAGGATCCACCCCCTCCCTGAGGAGCAAACTTCAAAGGTGCCCTGGACTCAAAGCCTGGTTCAAGGAGGTGGCCCCCGTCAAGACCACCCAACCTACACCAGGACCACCATAACTCAGGGCGATTTAATGAGAACGACCCAAACCTTCCACCATATCTTGAGACGGACTTAAGCTCCCATCACTGGATGCCCATACTGAGCCACTTCCTAGTCCTTCGAAACAGGGTCTGCCCTCCCTTCCAACTGAAAAAGTGGCCAAAATAATCACTGCATTCTCTGCATCAGCCTCAGCCTCGGTCTCTCAGCCATGAGGAGAAAAGGAAACAATTCAAGGCAACTAGATTTCTCCATCTGCTGGGATGGCAGGGGGATCCTGGGAGCCCAGCAGGGATTAGGACCCTTCTCAGGGGTGCTTCTCATGTCTGCATGACCTCTCTAAGCCACACCGGGGCTCCTGGCAGTACCCTGTGCCAGCCTCGTTTTAGTACATTCTTTCCTCAGCACAAAGCCTGCTCTGCTACATGCACCCACGGCTGCCTCATCTCAGCCACACACCAAACAGCCGTCTGTCTCAGGGCCTCAGCCTGCACAAATTGTCTTCACCTGGCTGAATCCTCAGGTTCTCAGGTTAAAGGACACTTGCTCACACTGCCTCTCTTAGCCACCAGTGCTAAGCAACTATTCGAATAATTTCAAGTTTATTGTTCCCATTTGACCATGCTTAGCTATTCACCAGTGCCTGGTGCCGGGCATACAGGAGGCACTCAGAAGACAGAGGCTCAGAGAGTAAACAACCCATGCATGGCACCTGATGGGTGCCCTCTCCTGCAGCTGCTTCCAGAATGTGGGGCTCAGATGCCCGGGCCCTTGACTTACTCTGCTGAAGGAGGGCAGATGCAGCACTTCTCCGAGTCCCTGCATCTCTTGGGAGCACTCTGGCACGGGCTCTGACACTCTCCAAAGGGTGGGTGGCTAGGACTTCTGCTGAGCCTGCTCCAGGTGGTTCGGCTGGGATGCCAGGTGTCCTATCACCCTCCTTCCTGTCTGGTGAGAGGTCTAACTGTTCTACCCCGTGGTGCCCTTCACCTTGAGGAGCCCCTGAACACACTCTCCAAGGGGCTCCGGAAAGTCTGAGAGCCCACATTTGGGGTAGCTGCATGCCCACTCAGCAGACACACTAACACAGTTATCGCTGCCCCCAGTCAGGCTTCCTTGACCCCCAACTCTTCCCTCATGCCTTTCCCCACTGATGTCGATGTACCGGGAGGCAGTGGGTGGGGTGGGGTAGGAAACAAGGAAAAGACTCATCTGGAGTCCTGAAGAAGGGGTGGAGCTACTTGTAGTTGTTATCCTTACTTGCCCTTTGGAAGGCAAATCTCAACTTTTACTGAGCTGAACTGGAAGAAAGTCACAGAAAGCCCAGATTTCTAAACAGCCACCTAACAGGGTCCTCCTCACCAATGGGCCAGCTCCCAGTGATTCCTGGCAAGCTACTGGCCTCCAGGAGGAGGGCAGTTAGGGCCCATAAATCCCGTGCTGTCTGAGAGCAGTGAGGGAGAGCAAGGAGCAACAGCCCTCCCACGCAGGCAGCCTGGTCCACATTTCCCTGCAGGCCTGTGTAACTCAGGGCTCTGATACTGAGGCTGACATGCAGGGTGACTGGACTAGACAGTAGCCACAGTAGCTGTGGGCTCTCAGTTCAAAAAAGCCCCATGGCTTGCTGCTGCCACCTGAACACAAAGAGCCATTGTGAGGGGCCAGCCAATCTAGACCACAGACACACTGTGGCCCCTGTCACTCATTTGAGAAATGGAGAGACGCAGGCATAATGGGGCCACTGATGGACAAAGCAAACCTAGAGCTGGAACAGGTCATGGGAATACCTGTGCTTGTGCTGCACTGCGGCTTTTATGGTCTCCAAGAAAAGGAGAAATCACTGGGGAACACACTGCAGCTCAGCCTAGCCTGTTGGTGGGACAGCTCCAAGACACAGCTGCCAGCCCAGGCCAGCCAAACAGGGCTGGGACATGGATTCTGCCCCTGGCCCTTGGTCCAGTCAAGCCAGAAGAGAGGCAACTCCTCTGCAAATGACAGAATAAAAAGTGGCGAACCTGGACTCACAAGTCAGGAACCTGAACACGGATGGATCGGAGGCATCCCCACTTCATAACCATACCCAGCCAAACAAACCAAGGCCCCCTGCAGCTCCAAACCAGTCCAGTGCAGTCTCAGATGGGCCTCCCACTAGACACGCACTGTGGGCTTAAGCATCTCCACCTCCAGAGTGACACAGGCTCACACCAGCTGTCAACCCCTGCTGCTTGTTGCCATGATCGCCAAAGTGAGCCAGATTGATCTGCCCCTCCTCCTCCCCCAGGCGCTCGCCTCTCCAATTACCTGGTACAGGCAGCAGTGTGAGGAATGCTGATGGGCTCATTAGTCTGAGGGCCTGCCCACCCTCTCTGGCAGGCCCCAGCTCTCCCCAGCTTTGATGAACTGTGCGCAGGTGGATCCCCTAAGACAATGTGACTCGAGCTGTCCTGACATGAGAACCGGGCTGTGCAATGGCACCCAGCCTAACCCTCACACACTGAGGGACCTGGAGCGGGAAGTCAAACAGGACAAACACAGGAAGGTGGTCCTCGAGCCAGCCCACTGACAGTGGGGCAGGGGCTTATGTTGACCTCCAGAATAGTGGCCCCTTGGAGGTCTCCAACAGGGCTCACAAAGGAGAAGCAAGGCCTTCCACACTCACCCATGGCCACACTTCTGGCCAAGTCCAATTCAGCACCTCCTGAAAAAGCGATCGGGACCTCCCTGGTGGCACAGTGGTTTACACTCCGTGCTCCCAATGCAAAGGGCCCAGGTTCGACCCCTGGTCAGGAAACTAGATCCCACATGCATGCCGCAACTAAGAGCTCACATGCCACAACTAAGGAGCCCACGTGCCGCAACTAAGGAGCCAGCAAGCCACAACTAAGGAGCCGGCAAGATGCAACTAAAGAGCCCTCAAGCAGCAACTAAGGCACCCTCAAGCTGCAACTAAGCAGCCCACCTGCTGCAACTAAGGAGCCCACGAGCCGCAAATAAGGAGCCCACCTGACGCAACTAAGACCCAGCACAACCAAATAAAAAAAGAAAAAGAAAGCGATCAACACATGCAGACCAACCCACCTGCTTCCCCAACATGCTCAGGCCTCTGGAGCCACATGAGTATGTCTGGCAGCCTCTGACTGACCGGCCAGGTAACATTCTGTTCCTCATATGCAGCCAAGTGAGGAAAAGAAAAACGGGAAATTCCCTGGCAGTCCAGTGGTTAGGATTCCACTCTTCCACTGCAGGGGGCACGGGTTTGACCCCTGGTCGGGGAACTAAGATCCCACATGCCGCACGGTGGAGCCAAAAGAAAGAAAAAGAAAAATGGGCATGAGGAAAAAGGAAAATGATAAACTGTCATGCTCTTCAGTTTCCACAGCTCTAACTGCCAGCTGTGGGTAAAGGAGAGAACTTTTGCCTCAGTATACTTGGGGCCAGATCAGGGACACATGTAAGCCTCAGGTGGGTGGCAGAAGGGACAGGCCCCAGGTACCACCTGGCCAGTCTCCTAGAGGCTTCCACCCATTTCTGGGCTGGCAAAGAGCATGGGGCATGAAAGGGAATATCAAAATGTCAGCCGGCCTTGCCTCCAGACACTCAGGCCTCCGTGAGACCTGAGTGTGCAGAGGACAGCTGCAATACTCAGGGTGACAGCCCGCACCCTCCTGTCCACAAGTCAGTCTTTCATGAGCTGTGTGGGTGAGGGGTCCTGCCCCAAGAGGAGGACAAGAAGAGGCTGTAGGAGGAAGGGTATCACCTCCACCCTGTTTCTGACCATCGAGCTGGCCGCCCTTCTGCCTACCCTGTAACCCCCAGAGTCCTTGCAGTTCAGATACCTATTCCTGATGCTGTAACAGCAAAGAAACCAATAGGGTAGAAGAAGGATCTCCCCCATGAGTACTTCCTAACCAACTTCACCCTCCTCATCGCTCTGCTTCTGTGAGACCAGTCACTCCTGGTGACACTCAGCAGCTGAATCCAACTCTCCCTTCAGAGGAAGGCACCAGACCAGAAAGGGTTTGCCACTCCAGCTCAGAGGACACACTTCCTCCCGTCCCAGTCTCATTCACTTGCTCTAGCTCTAATGTCACAAGGGCCTGGCAAGAATGTTACCCAAGCTACTTCCATGGTCCTGCCTTGAGCCCCAGGGCTAAGGGAACAAGGGCTGGAACCAGCTCTCGAGGCCTAGGCTGCAGAGGGAGGAGGAAGCTGCTTCCTTCCAGCAGCAAACCCAGCTCACGGGGCATACCCTAGACTCCCTCTGGTAAGCAGGTCTGACGGCTCTCAAGTAAGGGGAGAAAAAGGCCTAGCGTCTCTCTGGGCTGGAAGCCCAGTGACCTGTGTTCTAGGTCTACCGTCTCGGCTGACCGTAGAGAAATCACAGCCTCCTCACTTTTAATATGAAGGAGCTGAATGCAATGAATTCTAAGTCTCTTCCAGTTTATAAAGTCCTGGGTTGTAAGAAGATGGCTCCCCATCTTTTTTCCCCACTTGGCTGCGTGTGAGGAAGAGAAGTAGAGCATCTAACGTTTAAGCTGACTTGATGTCTTGACCTTTATGGGTTCTCTTCCAGCCCATGATGACACTGGGGAAGGTTCCCTGGCAGAGAAGGAAGCCCAGGCAAAGAGATGCTAGGGGAAGAAGGGGGAGAAAGAAGCCTGGGCTTTGCTCCCATGACTCAGTTCTTCCCTCAACTTTGTCTCAACATGTGTCTTCAGATACAGCATTCCCATGTTCAAAGTCCTCCTTCCGGTACTGACATGGGCCTGAATGAGAGCAGAGAGAAGGGCACAGAGGATATTCTGGGAAATGGAGCTTCAGGTTTACTCAGGAGAGCAGAACTATTAGTGTGATAAGAACAGCACACTCTGATGTTAACCATGAGGAAAAGTGCTTTGAAAAAATCAGCACAATTAGACACTGTGGGGCTGTAGAGCCAGCATCTCCTCCTCTGGTCAAGACACTCACCATCCTGGTGTCTGGACTTCCAGAACAGACAGTATCCAACATGCTGAGACCACGCTGTGGGTTGGGGGACCTGAGCAGCAGAAAAGAGAAAGATGTTGAGGGAGAGAGGCTGACAGGAGAAAAAGGAGGAAGATAATAGAGGTTTAAACAGAGGCAGAGGAGCTTCCCTGGTGGCGCAGAGGTTAAGAATTTGCCTGCCAATGCAAGGGACACGGGTTCGAGCCCTGGTCCGGGAAGATCCCACATGCTGCGGAGCAACTAAGCCTGTGCACCACAACTACTGAGCCTGCGGTCTAGAGCCCACGAGCCACAACTACTGAGCCCACGTGCCACAACTACTGAAGACTGCACGCCTCAAGGCCATGCTCCGCAACAAGAGAAACCGCCGAAATGAGAAGCCCACGCACCTCAAAGAAGAGTAGCCCCTAAAAAAAAAAAAAAAAAAAAAAAGAGTAGCCCCTGCTCGACACAACTAAAGAAAGGCCGCGCACAGCAACGAAGACCCAACGCAGCCAAATATAAATAAATAAATAAATTTATATATATAAAAAAAAGAGGCAGAGACTCTCAAAGATAAAAATAAAATGAGAAAAGGCGTGACAACTTAAAGGATGGTAAAGCTGTGTTCTAAAACTTGAGATGGGGACTACCCTGGCAGTCCAGTGGTTAAGACTCTGTGCTTCCAATGCAGGGGGTGTGGGTTCAATCCCTGGTCTAAGATCCCACATGCTGTGCGGTGCGGCCAAGAAAATATTTTAAATTATTAGAGAAATGCAAATCAAAACTACAAGGAGGTATCACCTCACACCAGTCAGAATGGGCATCATCAGAAAATCTACAAACAACAAATGCTGGAGAGGGTGTGGAGAAAAGGGAACCCTCTTGCACTGTTAGTGGGAATGTAAATTGATACAGCCACTATGGAGAACAGTATGGAGGTTCCTTAAAAAAATAAAAATAGAACTACCATATGACCCAGCAATCCCACTACTGGGCATATAACCTGAAAAAGCCATAATTCAAAAAGACACATGCACCCCAATGTTCACTGTAGCACTATTTACAATAGCCAGGACATGGAAGCAACCTAAGTGTCCACTGACAGATGAATGGATAAAGAAGATGTTGCACATATATACAATGGAATATTACTCAGCCATAAAAAGATATGAAATTGAGTTATTTGTCGTGAGGTGGATGGACCTAGAGTCTGTCATACAGAGTGAAGTTAAGTCAAAAAGAGAAAAACAAATACCGTATGCTAACACATATATATGGAATCTAAAAAAAAAATGTTCTGATGAACCCAGGGGCAGTACAGAAATAAAGACACAGACGCAGAGAATGGACTTGAGGACACGGAGCGGGGAAGGGTAAGGTGGGACGAACTGAGAGAGTAGCATTGACATTATACACTATCAAATGTAAAACAGGTAGCTAGTGGGAAGCAGCTGCCTGGCACAGGGAGATCAGCTCTGTGCTTTGCAGCCACCTAGAGGGATGGGATAAGGAGGGTGGGAGGGAGACGCAAGAGGGAGGGGATATGGGGATATATGTATATGTACAGCTGATTCACTTTGTTATAAAGCAGAAACTAACACACCATTGTAAAGCAATTATACACCAATAAAGATGCTAAAAAAAAAAAAAAAAAAGATTACCCGGCAAGGATCTCATTCAGATTCGATGGAGAAATCAAAAGCTCTACAGACAAGCAAAAGCTAAGAGAATTCAGCTCCACAAAACCAGCTCTACAACAAATGCTAAAGGAACTTCTCTAAGTGGGAAACACAAGAGGAGAAAAGGACCTACAAAAACAAACCCATAACAATTAAGAAAATGATAATAGGAACATACATATCAATAACTACCTTAAACATGAATGGATTAAATGCTCCAACTAAAAGACACAGGCTTGCTGAATGGATACAAAAACAAGACCCATCTATATGCTGTCTGCAAGAGACCCACTTCAGACCTAGGGACACATACAGACTGAAAGTGAGGGGATGGAAAAAGATATTCCATGCAAATGGAAATCAAAAGAAAGCTGGAGTAGCAATACTCATATCAGATAAAACAGACTTTAAAATAAAGAATGTTACAAGAGACAAGGAAGGACACTATATAATGATCAAGGGACCAATCCAAGAAGAGGATATAACAATTATAAACATATGTGTACCCAACACAGGAGCACCTCAATACATAAGGCAACTGCTAACAGCTCTAAAAGAGGAAATCGAGAGTAACACAATAATAGTGGGGGACTTTAACACCTCATTTACACCAATGGACAGATCATCCAGACAGAAAATTAATAAGGAAACACAAACTTTAAATGACACAACAGACCAGATAGATTTAATTGATATTTATAGGACATTCCATCCAAAACAGCAGATTACACTTTCTTCTCAAGTGCACACAGAACAAGCTCCAGGAGAGATCACATCTTGGGTCACAAATCAAGCCTTGGTAAATTTAAGAAAATGGAAATCATATCAAGCATCTTTTCCGACCAAAACACTAGGAGATTAGAAATCAATTACAGGGAAAAAAACGTAAAAAACACAAACACATGGAGGCTAAACAATACATTACTAAATAACCAAGAGATCACTGAAGAAAGCAAAGAGGAAATCAAAAAATACCTAGAGACAAATGACAATGAGAACACGACGATCCAAAACCTATGGGATGCAGCAAAAGCAGTTCTAAGAGGGAAGTTTATAGCAATACAAGCCTACCTCAAGAAACAAGAAAAATCTCAAATAAACAATCTAACCTTACACCTAAAGGAACTAGAGAAAAAAGAACAAACAAAATCCAAAGTTAGTAGAAGGAAAGAAATCATAAAGATCAGAGCAGAAATAAATGAAATAGAAACAAAGAAAACAAGAGCAAAGATCAATAAAACTAAAAGCTGGTTCTTTGAAAAGATAAACAAAATTGATAAACCTTTAGCCAGATTCATCAAGAAGAAGAGGGAGAGGACTCAAATCAATAAAATTAGAAATGAAAAAGGAGAAGTTACAACAGACACTGCAGAAATACAAAGCATCCTAAGAGACTACTAGAAGCAACTCTATGCCAATAAAATGGATAACCGGGAAGAAATGGACAAATTCTTAGAAAGGTATAACCTTCCAAGACTGAACCAGAAAGAAATAGAAAATATGAACAGACCGATCACAAGTAGTGAAATTGAAACTGTGATGAAAAATCTTCCAACAAACAAAAGGCTAGGATCAGATTGCTTCACAGGTGAATTCTATCAAACATTTAGAGAAGAGCTAACATCCATCCTTCTCAAACTCTTCCAAAAAATTGCAGAGGAAGGAACACTCCCAAACTTATTCTATGAGGCCACCATCACCCTGATACCAAAACCAGACAAAGGTACTACATAAGAAAATTACAGACCAGTATCACTGATGAATATAGATGCAAAAATCCTCAACAGAATACTAGCAAACAGAATCCAACAACACATTAAAAGGATCAAACACCATGATCAAGTGGGATTTATCCCAGGGATGCAAGGATTCTTCAATATATGCAAATCAATCAATGTGATACACCATATTAACAAATTGAAGGATAAAAACCATATGATCATCTCAATAGATGCAGAAAAAGCTTTTGACAAAATTCAACAAATTATGATAAAAACTCTCCAGAAAGTGGGCATAGAGGGTACCTACCTCAACATAATAAAGGTCATATACGACAAACCCACAGCAAACATCATTCTCAATGGTGAAAGACTGAAAGCACTTCCTCGAAGATCCAGAACAAGACAAGGATGTCCACTCTCGCCACTATTATTCAACATAGTTTTGGAAATCCTAGCCTCAGCAACCAGAGAAGAAAAAGAAATAAAAGAAATACAAATTGGAAAAGAAGTAAAATTGTCACTGTTTGCAGATGACATGATACTATACATAGAGAATCCTAAAGATGCCACCAGAAAACTACTAGAGCTAATCAATGAATTTGGTAAAGTTGCACAGAAATCTCTTGCATTCCTATACACTAACAATGAAAGATCAGAAAGAGAAATTAAGGAAACACTCCCATTCACCATTGCAACAAAAAGAATAAAATACCTAGTAATAAACCTACCTAAGGAGGTAAAAGACCTGTACTCAGCAAACTATAAGACACTGATGAAAGAAATCAAAGATGACACAAACAGATAGAGAGATATACTATGTTCTTGGATTGGAAGAATCAATATTGTGAAGATGACTATACTGCCCTGCTGCTGCGGAGCCAGGCGGAGGCAGAGGCACAGGCACGGGTGCACTCAAGATTCGGCTCCACCCATAACTCACCGCCATGGCCGAGGAAGGCATTGCTGCTGGAGGTGTAATGGACGTTAATACTGCTCTGCAAGAGGTGCTGAAGACCGCCCTCATCCACGATGGCCTAGCACGTGGAATTCGCAAAGCTGCCAAAGCCTTAGACAAGCGCCAAGCCCATCTCTGTTCTTGCGTCCAACTGTGATGAGCCTATGTATGTCAAGTTGGTGGAGGCCCTTTGTGCTGAGCACCAAATCAACCTGATTAAGGTTGATGACAACAAGAAACTAGGGGAATGGGTAGGCCTCTGTAAAACTGACAGAGAGGGAAAACCCCGTAAAGTGGTTGGCTGCAGCTGTGTGGTGGTTAAGGACTATGGCAAAGAGTCTCAGGCCAAGGATATCATCGAGGAGTACTTCAAATGCAAGAAATGATCAAATAAAAAAACTGGGCTCTTGTTCCTCAAAAAAAAAAAAAGACTACACTACCCAAAGCAATCTACAGATTCAATGCAATCCCTATCAAATTACCAGTGGCATTTTTTTACAGAAGTAGAACAAAATATCTTAAAATTTGTATGGAGACACAAAAGGCCCCAAATAGCCAAAGGAGTCTTGAGGGAAAAAAACGGAGCTGGAGGAATCAGACTCCCTGACTTCAGACTATACTACAAAGCTACAGTAAAGAAGACAATATGGTACTGGCACAAAAACAGAAATATAGATCAATGGAACAGGATTGAAAGCCCAGAGATAAACCCACGCACCTATGGTCAACTAATCTATGACAAAGGAGGCAAGGATATACAATGGAGAAAAGACAGTCTTTTACAATAAGTGGTGCTGGGAGAACTGGACAGCTACATGTAAAAGAATGAAATTAGAACACTCCCTAACACCATACACAAAATAAACTCAAAATGGATTAGAGACCTAAATGTAAGACCAGACACTATAAAACTCCTAGAGGAAAACTTAGGAAGAACACTCTTTGACATAAATCACAGCAAGATCTTTTTTGATCCACCTCCCACAGTAATGGAAATAAAAACAAAAATAAACAAATGGAACCTAATGAAACTTAAAAGCTTTTGCAAAGCAAAGGAAACTACAATCAAGATGAAAAGACAGGGCTTCCTTGGTGGCGCAGTGGTTAAGAATCCGCCTGCCAATGCAGGGGACACGGGTTTGAGCTCTGGTCCGGGAAGATCCACATGCCACGGAGCAACTAAGCCCGTGTGCCACAACTACTGAGCCTGCGCTCTAGAGCCTGCGTGCCACAACAACTGAAGCCCGCATGCCTAGAGTCCATGCTCCGCAACAAGAGAAGCCACCGCAATGAGAAGCCCCCGCTCACCGCAGTTAGAGAAAGCCCACGTGCAGCAATGAAGATCCAACACAGCCAAAAATAAATTAAATAAATAATTTTTTTTTAAAGTTGAGAAAAGACAAAAAGACAACACTCAGAATGGCAGAAAATATTTGCAAATGAGAAACAGACAAAGGATTAAACTCCAAAATATATAAATAGCTCATGCAGCTCAATATTTAAAACACAAACAACCCAATCAAAAAATGGGCAGAAGACCTAAATAGACATTTCTCCAAAGAAGACATACAGATGGCCAAGAAGCACATGAAAAGCTGCTCAACATCACTAATTATTAGAGAAATGCAAATCAAAACTACAATGAGGTATCACCTCACACCAGTCAGAGTGGGCATCATCAGAAAATCTACAAACAACAAATGCTGGAGAGGGTGTGGAGAAATCGGAACCCTCTTGCACTGTTGGTAGGAATGTAAATTGATACGGCCACTATGGAGAACAGTATGGAGGTTCCTTAAAAAACTAAAAATAGAATTACCATATGACCCAGCAATCCCACTACTGGGCATACACCCTGTCTTCAAAAAGACACATGCACCCCAATGTTCACTGCAGCACTATTTACAATAGCCAGGTCATGGAAGCAACCTAAATGCCCATCGACAGACAAATGGATAAAGAAGATGTGGTACACAGATACAATGGAATATTCAGCCATAAAAGGAATGAAATTGGGTCATTTGTAGAGACGCAGATGGATCTACAGACGGTCACACAGAGTGAAGCAAGTCAGAAAGAGAAAAACAAATATTGTATATTAACGCATATATGTGGAAGCTAGAAAAATGGTACAGATGAACCGGTTTGCAGGGCAGAAACAGAGACAGAGATGTAGAGAACAAATGTACGTACACCAACGGGGGAAAGTGGCGGGGGGTTGGTGGTGGTGGGATGAATTGGGAGATTGGGATTGACATATATACACTAAGATGTATAAAACAGATAACTAATAAGAACCTATGGTATAAAAAATAAACAAAATTAAATTTAAAAAAAACCCAAGAACAAAAAAACAATGTCCTGGAACAGCCCTAGAAGGTTCTGGATTTCAGAGCTAGCTACATAATGGTCTCTTGTATCTCCACTCAAGGGTTCTGCTGAAGTGAGGTGATTTCCAGGGCCTAACCTGGCTTTTTTTTTTTTTTTAACTTCTTCCCATTCTAATTTCTGAGGCAGTTTGGATCCCTGGTGGCTGTCAGCATGTCACCCCTACTGTGGCCTCTGTCCCCAGAGGCTTGTGTCCCTGGAACCCTGGGTACAAAGGACTCGGCTCAGGGCAGGCACTAGGTCTACATGGGTTGGCAGGATGAGTGAAGAGACAAAGGTGACTCAGTCTCCTGCTCCAGGCTGGCCGGGCCATGCTGCAGCAAAGCTCAGGTCTGGGCACCACACTCGCACGGGGAGACAGAGAAACCTACGAGGAAGGAGAGTCTGGAGAGGCACGGCCAGGGGGTGTGGTTGGATCAGGTCACCTTTAACCACCTCAGTGGGGACAGGCAGGGGATGAGCGTGGGAGGTCATAAGCAGATTTAAAGAGGTCAGAATGTGGGAGAAACAAGAGCCCCAGCAGGTCCCAGAGGAACTCAAGGGCCTAGAAGCAACAGGGCCTGTGAAAGGGCAGAGCTATTGAGGCAGACAATGGGAAGAGCAGGAGAAGGAGGGGATGGATAGGGCACCAGAAGCTGCTCTGAACACAACCCACAATATACCCCTTTGTTGGAGGAGACCTCAGCAGGGCGGTGGGAAACAGCAGTAATGAAAGGACCTTGGGATAATGAGATGCTGTGGGTGGTCAGAGCAAGGTGTTTTGGCAAAAATGCTAAATGCAACAATGTGGGGAGATGGGCAAGTTTCTGCCACCACAGGAGGTGAGTGTGTAACCAGGGCAACAACAGCAGAGGGATGCCAAGAGGATGGGGCTCCAGGGAGCCAAGCAGTGGCCCAGAGGTGGCACATGAGCCCCTATCCACACTGGCCATGGGAACACGAGGCAATTAAAGGCATCCAGCAGAATCCAAGCACGAGCCCAGAAATACACCACCTGCCTCCTTGCATTCCGCTCTGCTGCCCACACACGTCCAGTCTCCAGCTCTCCCACGTCCCCCGTGCAGTCCACCCCATGGCTCTGGGGCAAGGTCTTATCCCTGCTCACCTGGCTGCTCCGTCAGAGCATATGAAGCAGGTTGCATGAGCAGCCCCCACAGGCGCAGGCGCCCTTCACGTGGAGAGCACCAGAACACACCACATGCCCTGCACTTCATTTTACTCTCAACATCCCAGGGTAGAATGGCAAGTGTCAGAGTCACTTTTGGAAGTGGCAAACAGCTGGGATGGGAATGTAAATGTCAGCTCTGGCTCTGGACACTCGTCCTACTGCAGGGCTATCAGAACTACCACATGGTGTAACTCACAACCCCTGAGCAAGTGCCCCTTGGCCCAAGTTGATGGATGGTCAGCCTGCAGCCCAGAGACCTACCCCTGGAAAGCCACCTCCCACCAACACAATCCCCCGGGAAGTGGCAGATCGGTCCTGCAGGTGAGCTTCGTCTCCCACCAGGATTCTGTCCTCCGCCTGGCAGCACTCACTCTCCTGAACAAGGCTCTGTGAGAACCTTTGCCCAAGCCCACCTGTTCCTGGTGCAGTCACCTGGGCTCGCCCACAGCTCAGAGACTGCCCAAGCAGAGGAGGGTGACAATTAAAAGTTGCTAAACGTGGCAGACAGCAAAGCTGCTGATGGCATCACTCTGTCATCATTCCCACAAGAGCCTCTTCATCCATCCTGCCTCTAGGAATAGAACTCTTGACAAAAGCAATAACGTTAGGCCCACAACGTCGCATTTCATGTCAGGTGAATCACAGAAATCTCCAAGTTGGCGGGACCATAACAGTCCTCTAGTACGGTCTACAGATGGTGACTCACCTTCTGTGTCACTCCTTTAGAAGCAGCTGCTCCAGGCCTCCCATGACAGGAAGCTCCCTCTTTCAAGGTGACTCTTTGTGTCTTCAAACTGCTCTCACACTCACACAGGCCTTCCTCACATCTGGCCAACATGTATCTCCCCATCACTTCCCACGTGACCCTAGCTTGGCCCTCGCCACTCCAGCACCTCCAGTCACTGGATAAAAATTCAGATTTCTCCTCTCAAAATCACCTGTCACAGGCTTTCCTTTCCAGAACTCTCTCCTCTTCCAAGATTCCTACATTTGCTTATAAGCAGGTCTGGCCAACAACCCCCTAAGTGCATCTCCAGCAGGCTCCCCACTTCTTCCTGGAGCCCAGCCCCAGAAGAGAACACTCCCAGCCAGCAGGAGCAGCCTAGTCTACCTGACAGTCACTTCTGGGTCCTTGCCCAAGGCCTCACCAGCAACCACTGGTGCTTCCCTCAAGAGAAGCAGGAGAAAGTATTGGGAGCATATGTATTGATACACATGCTGTCCTCAAGAACCTTACAGGCTGGGGAGGGAAAAGATGTCCACAGATGACAGCCTGGGAAAGTGCTGAAACAAAGACTCCAGCAACACGCTGAGGCGTATGTGTCAGGGAAAGTAGACTGTAGGCATGGGAAGGCCAAGAACTCTGAAGCCAAGATGGCCTGGATTCAAATCCCAAGCCTGCCACCCTCTGTGAGACCCCCGGACAAGCTACTTAACCTCACTAGCCTCAGTTTACTAATCTATAAAATGAGGGGATTATATCCACTGACAAGATTATTGTAGAGATTAGACATGCTGGGTGTATAACCCTCAGACCTGTGCCTGGTACTCAGTAGGCTACACAATGGCAATGGTTGACATGATTCTTAATGGAAGCAATCTTTGAATTGGATGATTGAGAGCCAGTCAAATTTCTAAGGCTGACATTGGGAATAGAGGGAAAATCCCGAGCAAAAGCATAGTGTGAGGAGTGAAAGGAGCAAACATCTCGGGCCCATGGTGTGTAGGGAATGGGGTGGAGCGTGGGGCCAGGGCTGGGGGCTAGAGTGTCTAGAGTGTCAGCATTGTGGGGCAGGTGCTGAAGGAGGCCCCACTTGTGTGCATCCCTCCACTGCTGGGTCCCATGTGGGGATGTCAAAGCAGGACTCTACGTCCTCTCCGGGGCCGAGGGCAGCTTGGGGTCTTTTCTCAATCTGCCTCGTGAGATGATGCTCCTCCTGCAGGGCTGCAGGAAGGCTCTGCCCCCCAACTCCTTCTCTTTCTGAACTATGGCGCACATGTACTATGTTGAGCCCACTCGCTAGAATCCTTGATCTGACCCAAACGTCCCCAGGACATCAGGCTCCCCCATTCCAAACTGGGATTATTCCAACAGCCCCCAGTTAGTTTCCCTCCAGCTAGTCTCCCACAACACTTCCTGTTATATTTCCCCTTCACTGTCAGAGGGCTCCCTCCCACCTAATGCTTGGAATCTCCAAATAATCCCTGGCACTACAGAGCTCCCAGCAACAAACACCAGGCCTGGCCCAGCCTCATCAACCTCTGCTGTTATTCCCAAACAATCTCCTGTTTATTCTGGAGCACAGTGAGCAACATCCCCTTCTCTGAGCTTCCTCCTCCTCAAAGCCCACCTCCTGAAGGAAGTCCTCTATTCAAGTCCACAGAAACTACTGAGCCTGAAAGAGAGCTGCATGGATAGAGCCCCTGGGAAACAAGCACACCAGACAGTGTGGTATACATGAGAAACCACTATAAGGGGGCAGGGTGCCTATTAGAAAGGCACCAAGTGCCATGGGACTTACTGTCAGGTGAGGAATGCACACCTCCAAACCTTGCTGAGTTCAAAGTGGGCAGTCCCTTATTTGCACAAGAAGCTAGATGGAAACACCTCCCTGAGGCTCTCAGACAGGGCCTTGCTTACTCAGAATGCCTTCATAAGGGCAAATGACCATCACACAGTAGAAGACAGATGGTTGGGTGAGGATGGGGGCAGGGCCCAGTCCTAAGAAGGGGGGCCAATCCACCACCTGACCTGCGCCCCATGGCCCATGTTCCAGACTGCCCAGGCCTGTGCTGGCATGTGCCTGCCAACAGGGGTTCGTTCTGTGGCCATTTCCTATTCCTAGTCCTTTCTCCCGGGCAATCTCAAGTTTCATGGGGATGGGGAACAGGCCTTCATGTCTCTCTGCATCATCCCCAGTGCACTTACGGGTAGGCAATTACAAGCAAAAGAGAAAGATGCCTGGTCTCCAGCTCAGAGAGCCTGATCTAATGATAAGGCATCCTTACCCAGGAAATACCCCAGACAAACTCCTCCCAATCCAGAGCTCTCTGCAGATGGCGGTGGAATCTCCTCTCGGGGTCTGCCAAGCTCCTGGTAACAGACAGGTGCCATCAGTGCTGGCCAGGGATTTGAATCTGGGACTGGGAACTGATGTTTTCAGCTTCAGATGAAGGGCAGTGGGGGCCAAAGGTTGGGCAGTGCCCCCACACACACCGGGAGCCCCAGACCCGTGCCACGTGATTCCAGCAGAGCAGGAAGCGGAGTCTCAGGACTCAGTCTGTGGCCACAATAGGAGCAGGAAGCCTGAGTTCATTCCCCACCCTATTTATTTGTCATTCTCTCACCCTCAGATAATCAACAGCCAGTTAGCAAGGCTCTGCAAGCTCCCATTAGATAAACTGCCTGATCAGCGACTGCCAGAATCAGGAACTCCTGGGCAAACCTACAGACTTCTGGAAAGAATCCTTCCTTTGTCAGCAACTCTTGGGAAACCTCCCTGCCTCCTGTAGCTAAGCTACACCACACAGAGCTCCAAGGGCAAGCCAGGCAGGGCCCTGGCACAACACTGCCTCTGTGAGGTGGATTCTGGCTCTTCTGACCTGTGATGAAACCCAGCCCAAAGGGTGAGCAGGGCGGTGTCTGCTGTGACCACTGCATCACAGCCTGGGCTTCCCAGCCAGTTGGCATTTGTTTTGTTGAATCCATTTGGAGCACAGAAGAAAACATGAAAAACTTTAGGGGAGAGCTGGAGAATGTCCCAGTTTCTCCTTCACCTGTGGTCAGCACAGAGCTGGCTGCAAGAAGGTGGCTTCCCTCCCTTCCTCTCACCACCCTGAGGCACGTGATGTGGGGACCCCCTAGGGAAGGCCAGCCCCCATGCTCACAGGAGGGAAATCCTTGACTGACCCCATGACCATGTCCTGAAGCTGACAGGGAAGATGATCCAGCACAGGACCACAAGCACTGCAGGCACTTTGCATTCATGAGGCTTTGGGGCAACTCCTGTAGGAAATGCTGCTCTGGGCCAATTGGTTGAGACCAGGGAGGGCCCAGTCCAACATTCCTGGGAGGAAAGCTGGGCTGCAGAAGGGAGCTGGTCCCAGAGCTCCCTCCCCTCTCCATGGGTTGTTCAGGAGGCATGGATAGCAGTGCAGGCCTGAGAAGAACACTGTGGGGAGCACTCTGCAGGGGCCACTTGGGGAGGGGCCCTCACTGCCTTGGCAGAATCCTGTCATCCTGCAAAGCTTACCTCACCTCCCACATAAAGCCATCACACATTCTTTTCTTCACAACCTCCCCAAGAACATTCTATCCAGCTTGCTGTGCTCACCGTTTCCTGTGGTGAGCCTTGTCTCCTATCCCGTCAGCATCCTGTCTGAGGACCAACCAGTTCTTACTCTTTCTGCACCTCCCTTCAGCTCCCAGCAGTGCTAAAACCTAACAGGTCTTTTCAGGCATCAGGACTATCAGTGGATCCAAAGACACAAACTGATGGCCTGCTGGTTGAATTAGGGCCAGAAGTAAGCATTTGCTGGGTTAAGCACATGGTACTGCTTAAATATGTGAATTATATTTTAACACTTTAAGATCAGATTTTCTGGCTTCTCTTTAAAAAACTAGAATGTCTGGGTGCATGGAGTCCACCCTGCTCTGCGGCAAAACTGGGCTGAGATGAGAAGCAGCTGTTCCTTTAGACAGGGCACAGTCACTAGCTTGCCCTAGTCCTCTGGACCAGATGCTATGGATGCCCTGTCCTGCTTCCTCTCAGCCCACCTCTGGGCTCGCCTGCAGCTGCAGTGCTCATGTGTGTGCTGACAGCTTCCCATGGCCAGTGCCTGTATCTCTCTGCTTCTTTGCCTGAGGACTTTCTCCACCACTAGTTGGCATTCAGAACAGCCCAAGTGCCAGGCATTTAAAGCCCCTGCAAAGAAATTCTCGACTCATACAAGAGTCAGTGGATTAAAACCCACCCTCTTTCCTGCCCCTCAGTGGTACAATTCTGAGCACATTCCACATGATTATTCACAGGGTCCTCAGTCTGCTCCCAAGTCCTTGTCTCAGGGCTCACTTTTGGGGAAATCCAAGCTAAGATACCCTACTAGTCTCACTTTACCATTTTTACATCATCTGTCTGGCCCCACGAACATGGCCCTGAGAGCACATGCCCCTGATTAAGGGCTGTAGGATAGGAGCCCCCACCCACCCAGGGGCCTCCCAACGTCCCCGAGACAGAAGACTCACCTCCCCCGAGTAACTGTACTTGCCCCTGAGGATCTGCCGGTACAGCCGGGTGCGGTTGTCATCCTCAAAGGGCATGGTGCCACTGAGCAGGATGTAGGCGATGACGCCCAGCGCCCACATGTCGACTGAGTTGGTGTAGGGCTTGCGGACCAGGACCTCAGGGGCAATGTACTCGGGCGTGCCACAGGTGGTCTTCATCAGGCAGTCGTCACCCTTCTTGCGGGCACTGGCCAGGCCAAAGTCGGTGATGATGATCTTGGAGTCAGTGCCTGGGTGGTAGTAGAGCAGATTCTCAGGCTTGAGGTCTCGGTGTGTGATGCCCAGTGCATGCAGATACCGGACGCCATCCAGTACCATCTGCAGCACTCGAGTGGCGTCACGCTCAGTGAAAGAACCCTTGGCGATGATGCGGTCAAAGAGCTCTCCACCAGTGGCCAGCTCCATCACCATGTACACGCGCTCCTGTGTCTCAAACACCTCCACCAGCTGGATGATGTTGGCGTGGCGCACCCGGCGCAGCACACGCAGCTCCGACTCACACACCTCCCGCCCCTCCCGGTACTTGGTCTCAATCATCTTAATGGCATATGGCTGCCGGGTTGCCCGGTGCTCCACACGCACCACTCGGCTGAAGCTGCCTCGGCCAATCAGGGCTTTGATGTCGTACTTGGCTGTCACACGTGGGTCGAACTTGGCCCTGTACTTAGCCACCCTGGCCCTGCGTGGTGGCTCTGAGGGAGGCTCTGTGTGGCCAGTAGTGGGGGCACCAGGGCAGGGGTTTGCACCCTGACTGGCTTCTGGGAACCCAGCTTTCAGAGGGCCAACACTGTCCACCTCTGTAATGAAGTGCTTGTACACATCGCTCTTAGTGCCACTGAAGGGCTCCACCTTCTTGACCAGATCCAGCTGGACATCCTTGGGCGGCTCGGGAAGGACCTTGCTTGTCCCACAGCCCATCACGGACACGGGGGCATCCTCTCTAGCGAGGCTGGCAGAACCTGCTCTGCAGGCAGTGCCCCGTCTACACCTACACAGACAGAAGAAAGGAACTCAGCATAGCCAGGGACACTTCTGGAGGGATCCCAGCCATCCTCCTTACCCCCTCCCCCCTGGCCCTGGATAAACCCAGACTGAAGACCTGACTCTGGTATGGTTCCCTGGAAGGGAGAATGGCTTTGGCCCCTGAGTGCTTGGAGCCCAGATGCCATGAAGGATCCACATGAAAGACTGGGTCTGAGTTCCGTGGTCTTGATGTACATCTCCCTGGGTATAATTTTCATGCTGCTCTTCAACTCTGAAGAGGGGCAGGAACATGCACCAGGCTCAGCTGTCACTGCCTCCACCCTCCTCCCTACTCTCCCTGGGTCCCTTATCATAGTTGAAGTCCTATGTTTTTTAAAGGTTAAAATTATTCCTCTTATTACTCTGACTCATCTTTTCTGAAACGGGGGCGTGGAGTGTTGGAGGCCTGTTCTCCAACACTATCACCCACCAGGGTGTAGAAAGCCACTTCCCCAAGGCCTCCTCCCTCATGGATACCTTCCTAGTCCTCTGCAGGAGTTGATCCCCCACTGCAACAACCCACCACCACCCACTGCTCTGGGTGCTGCCCTAACCTCACTCTTCCCTGGATGGCTCGCACTACTTTTCTAATGCACCATCTTCACCCTGGCAGTTTAACACCCTGTTCCATGGTCTCTCACTTCCCCAGTTTACCACATAGATGGCTAAAATGCCCCACAAGTCCCAGAAATGGTTAAAATCAATTCCAGTGAAGTAGGAACCACAAGCCTTAGCACACTGCCACCAGATAGCCACCAAACTAGCCTGGGCTTCATTTAAGAGGCAGAGGGGGGAACTTCCCTGGTGGCACAGTGCTTAAGAATCCACCTGCCAAGGCAGGGGACATGGGTTCGAGTCCTGGTCCGGGAAGATCCCACACGCCATGGAGTAACTAAGCCCGTGTGCCACAACTACTGAGCCTGCGTGCCACAACTACTGGAGTCCACGCGCCTAGAGCCCGTGCTCCACACCAAGAGAAGCCACCACAACAAGAAGCCTGTGCGCCACATAGAATAGTCGTCCCTGCTTGCCGCAACTAGAGAAAGCCCACGCAGCAAAGAAGACGCAGTGCAGCCAAAAAAAAAAAAAAAAAAAAAAAGAGGCAGAGGGGGCCTTGAGCTCAGAAAGGAGACTAACAACTTCATCCAGATGAGACTCAGGCTGTGGATTGGGGCACTCTTCTTCCATGGGATGAGAATCCAAGAGACTTTCCCATTCGCTTTCCAGACAAAGATGTTCCAACTATTAATACCTTGTGGCTGGTGGGGCCCTGGACAAGTTGAAGTGCTGAAGTACCATTTTCCAGAGGTCACTTCTATCCAGCCTGCCCTTCTCTAAGTCTATCTGAGGGCCCCAGGAGTGAAAGAAAAGAGCTGAGAATTTCCCATTAATTAGGATATACAGAATTGGGGATAAAATGATCAACTCAGAACAAGCGTTTACTGAACATCTACTAGCGACACAGGAATGAATAAGAAGTCCAGTGCAGGTATATTTTAACATACCCAATACAGGCAAAACATGGTCAATAAACTCATTGTCTAAATGAAGAGCAAAACATCAAAATAGGTAATTTCAATATAACAAAGTAAATGTTAGGCTTGAGAAACAATAGTAGATACATGAATGACACAAGAATGACACAGGGATTAGGGAAAGCTTCCTGGAGGAAGCGACCCCCACGCTGAATTTGAAGTAAGAATGAGGCAGGTGAGGAAAGGTGGGAATGTTGTTTCAGGCAGAGAGAATGACACACTCAAAGGCTCAGAGGCCCAGAGCAGCATCCCGTGCCTGGGAATGTGCAGTCTGGTGATGTGAAGACAGAACTGGGGGCTGAAGTGTTGGAAGGGCAGCAGGAACTAGGCTGTGGAGAGCAGCCCAAGTTACAGCGAGGAGCCAGGACCTTCCTGGGAGGTGAAAGGAAGCTACCAAAGGGTTTACAAGGAGAGGCGACTCTGTGTTTAGAAACAAGTATAAGGCTGAACTGGAGGAGGGTCAAAGTGGACTGAAAGGGCCAGTGAGGAAGGTAGCAGCACAGACAGGGTGGCGGAATGGAGAGAGGTCAGCAGGAGAAGTGACAGGGACTGGAGGCTGGACATAGGGGTGAAAGGGAGGAGAGGACAGCACTCCAGTCCCTCACTCCAGCTCCTGGGCAGAAGGTCAGGAGTGCAGCAGGAGGGACAGGCTTGGGAAGCAGTAGGAAGAGTTCAGTTGTGGAAGTGCTGCAGTGGGGTGGCTGGATGTAGAATCTAATGGTTGAAAAGATCTGATCAACCAAGGGGGAAAGAGGGGGATAAAATGGGAGATTGGGGTTGACATATACACACTGCTTTATATATAAAATAGATAATAAGGACCTACTGTATAGCACAGGGAACTCTACTCAATACCCTGTAATGACTGATATGGGAACAGAATCTAAAAAAGAGTGCATATATGTATATGTATAACTGATTCACTTTGCTGTACACCAGAAACTAACACAACATTGTAAATCAACTACACTCCAATAAAAATTAATTTAAAAACAAAAAAGAAGAAGGAAAAGAGCTGGCCAGGGTCAGAGATTCCATGGCTGCCCAGGGGCAACACCAACCCCCACCCCCAACCTGTTTCAAAGTCAGCAAAAGATCCCATGAAAGGCAGCAGAGGGAGACCCAGGGAGGTTTTTGCTGGGGCACCTTGAGGGTCACAGAGAACCCACACAGAGGCCCTGAGTGAGAGTCTGAATCCAAGATGGTGATAACTGACCAATGTGGCTAATGTGGTGATAACTGACCAATAACTGACCAATGTTCCCAAGGAAAAAGCTCACCTCTGAAATGTACACAAGACCTTGATTACCAATCCATCAGACAAAAAGACCAAAGATTAAGGGCTTAGGTTTTAATCAGTATGTCAGTATGACTCTCAGCAGAATGAGATTTATCTTTCCTCACGTAAGAGGAAAAGATTCCTCAACCAACATGGGCTCTTCAGGATTTGCTGCAGTTTTCACCCAAATGCCCAGGAGATCCCATATAGCAGCTTAGGAAATCATGTTTAAACACAGGCATTTAGGGATTCCCTGGTGGCGCAGTGGTTAAGAATCCACCTGCCAATGCAGGGGACACGGGTTCGAGCCCTGGTCCAGGAAGATCCCACATGCCGCAGAGCAACTAAGCCCGTATGCCACAACTACTGAGTCTGTGCTCTAGAGCCCGCGACCCACAACTACTGAGCCTGCGTGTCACAACTACTGAAGCCCACGCACCTAGAGCCCGTGCTCCGAAACAAGAGAAGCCACCGCAATGAGAAGCCCGCGCACCGCAACCAAGAGTAGCCCCCGCTCGCCCCAACTAGAGAAAGCCTGCGCGCAGCAACGAAGACCCAATGCAGCCAAAAATAAATAAATTAATAAATTATAAAAAAATAATAAACAAAGGCATTTAGAAACAAGGTTCTTTTTCACAGAGGCCAAAGATTAGAACTGTGGACTTTGGAATTTTGCAGACTCATCTCTTCCTTCAGGGAAAATACAAGACTTAATACAGTAAAGGGCTGCAGCTCAGGAAAAAAAAGCTCTTGGGCCAGGATTCCTGAGGCAGAACACAGGCCCTGATCCCCAAGACCGCACTGTGAACAACATCTACCACCATTCAGAGAGAAGACAAATTGCATGGGTGACGCAGCACAGCTACTCAGATGTCACTTCTTCCTGGGGAGGAGGTACTACCCTAGATCTGCAAAATAAGTAACTGTCTCCAGGTGTACCCACAGGCTCTTTTTGTTTAGATGTGCATACCTAGTCTGGTCCTGATGAGAAAAACTAAGGTTTACAAAAGAAAAGGGCTGACTTTTCACTTTAAACAAAGTCTAAGCAAGGATCTCAAGTCAGCAGTGAGACAGCCAAAGATTATCCCTCTCTGACCTTCCTTATTCCTTTCTGGGACACAGTTTCTCTCATATTTGTTCCAATTAGAAACTCTTCAAAGACAGGCTGATGCTGGTACTCCACCTTCCCAACTACAGATCAAGAGTGCAGGAAAGAAGGTGCCAGCTCTGATGCGGGGAATTGCTGATGGCCTCCAGGTGATCATAGCTGCTCCACACTCCAATCACATCTGTTAAATTCTCTTTTCACATCAGTTAGGTGAAAAGGCAAACAGGGACAAGGGAAGCAGCTGGCAAAATTCCTTCTGTGAAGAGGGCAAAGTTTTCCTGTCCTCAGCTCTCATGTATATGCCCCTAGCAGAGTGACGAGGGTGGGGGTGAATGAGGAAAGCCTCGAGAAGCGACCTCCCAGGAAGGTCATGCTATGCCACCTCTCACAATCACTATTCTGTCTCGTGACACCAATCCTAACACATCTTACAGAAAGTATTGAACTCTCTGGAGTAGGCCTCCACACCTTCAACTCCAAGCCTGACCCAAAACACTCCTCAAAGAAGGTAAGCATATTGGACAGAGTGCAGCAGTAGGTGTGAGCATTCAGCACTACTGTCCTCGCTAACACTTTATAGAAATGACATGCCAAAAAGGTAGAAATTTGTCCAAAGCCACTCAGATAGTGACAGTCGAGAACGAACCAAAATCTCATTCTCCATCCAGAGCTCCTTCCACCAAACCAGACTCCAGAAGTGCCTGGGGCCTAGCTGAGCTCAGACTCACCAGGCCAAGGTCTCAATCCTTCCTCATACCACTCAGCTGATGAATCAACGAACCTTCACTGAGGATCTTTTTTTTTTTTTTTAATTTATTTTTGGTTGTGTTGGGTCTTCATTGCTGTGCACGGGCTTTCTCTAGTTGTGGCAAGCAGGGGCTACTCTTCGTTGCGGTGCGCAGGCTTCTCATTACGGTGGCTTCTCTTGTTGCGGAGCACGGGCTCTAGGCTCACGGGCTTCAGTAGTTGCAGCACGCTGGCTCAGTGGCTGTGGCTCATGGGCTCTAGAGCTCAGGTTCAGCAGTTGTGGCACACAGGCTTAGTTGCTCCACGGCATGTGGGATTTTCCTGGACCAGGGCTCGAATCCATGTCCCCTGCATTGGCAGGTGGATTCTTAACCACTGCACCACCAGGGAAGCCCGAGGATCTTTTCTGAAGGGTATGTTCCGAAACCTCCATTCCACGTACAATCTGGGTCACACTGCTCACTGCTATACTCTAGATTACTTTTGATCACTAGAGTTGTCAGCCTTTTGAGGGAAGGGGCCACTTCTCAGGTTTCTAGAATTCTCTGGCTCCCAACCAAGTGCTGAGCTCCAAGCAGGCATTCAATGTTTGTTAACACTGAGTGAAAGGTGGGCTGGTTCTCAGGCTTCTTTTTGCTGCAGGGCAACAATCCCAGAACCTCAGAAATTTTCAAGTGGCAGGAAGAGGCCAGGTTGGTGGTTAAACCAAAGCCATGCTCTTTGGGCACCTATATAAATGTCCTCAAAAACAAAGGAAGCCAGAGTTCTCGGGTCTATTTGGGTCTTACAGATTGTTATCTGAACTCCAAAGCAAGTTTGTCCATAAACTGCCAGACTCATCTGTGGGGAGACCAGAGGCCTAGGAGCAGAGGACAGGGATGGATCCTGAAACAATTTTCCCGGCCACAGAAGTCTGTGGATGCCTCCCAGGCAGGCACCCAGCCCACTCCAATAACACCTCCTAAGACCGTTCTCCACGGCAAAGCTTCACAACCTTTTGCCTGCAAAGATCTCTATATTCTGCTCCCATGTTTTGAAAGACTGTCTATCAAAATGAAGTAGGCAGTAATCTCTCAGGAATCCCAGAAATAAGTAACTGCTAAACAGCACTTCTAACCATCACGAGGCAAGCAGGGATAGCAGGCAAAGAAGTCTGTCACTTTAGATAAAAACCCCTGACCCTCACGTCACACACAAAAATAAACTCAAAATGGCTTAAAGACTTAAATATGAGACAAGACACCATAAAACTCCTAGAAGAGAACACAGGCAAAACATTCTCTGACATAAATCGTACCAATGTTTTCCTAGATCAGTTTCCCAAGTCAATAGAAATAAAATCAAAAATAAGCAAATGGGACCTAATCAAACTTATAAGCTTTTGCACAGTAAAGGAAACCATAAACAAATAAAAAAGACAACCTATGGAATGGGAGAAAATATTTGCAAATGATAGGACCAACATGGGCTTAATTTCCAAATTATACAATCAGCACCTACAATTCAATAACAAAAAAACAAACAAACCAATCGGAAAATGGTTAGGGCTTCCTTGGTGGTGCAGTGGTTAAGAATCCGCCTGCCAATGCAGGGGACACAGGTTCGAGCCCTGGTCCGCAAAGATCCCACATGCCACGGAGCAACTAAGCCCATGTGCCACAACTACTGAGCCTGCACTCTAGAGCCCGTGAGCCACAACTACTGAAGCCCACGTGCCACAACTACTGAAGCCCGCATGCCTAGAGCCCATGCTCCACAACAAGAGAAGCCACCGCAATGAGAAGCCGGCACACCACAACGAAGAGTAGCCCCCCCCTCCACCACAACTAGAGAAAGCCTGCGTGCAGCAACGAAGACCCAACACAGCCAAAAATAAATATAAAGCAAATAAAATAAATAATTTTTTTAAAAAGAAAGAAAAATGGTTAGAAGACCTAAATAGATATTTCTCCTGAAAAGACATACAAATGGCCGATAGGCACTTGAGAAGATGCTCATCATCGCTAATTACCAGAAAAATGTAAATCAAGACAGTGACATACCACCTCACACCAGTCAGAATGGCCATCATTAAAAAATTGACACGGCTTTCCTGGTGGCACAGTGGTTGAGAGTCCGCCTGCCGATGCAGGGGACACGGGTTCGTGCCCCGGTCTAGGAAGATCCCACATGCCGCGGAGCGGCTAGGCCCGTAAGCCATGGCCGCTGAGCCTGCGCTTCCGAAGCCTGTGCTCAGCGACGGGAGAGGCCACAACAGTGAGAGGCCCGCGTACCGCAAGAAAAAAAAAAAACATGACAAATAATAAATGCTGGAGAGGGTGTGGAGAAAAGGGAAACTCTCTTACACTGTTGGGAGGAATGTAAATTGGTGCAGTCACTATGGAAAACAGTATGGAGGTTCCTCAAGAAACTAAAAATAGAGTTGCCATATGATCCAGCAATCCCACTCCTGGGCATATACTCAGAAAAAACTATAATTCAAAAAGATACATGCACCCTTATGTTCACAGCAGCACTATTTACAACAGGCAAGACATGGAAACAACCTAAATGTCCATCAACAGATGAATGGATAAAGATGGTGTGTGTGTGTGTGTGTGTGTGTGTGTGTGTGTGTGTGTGTGTGGGGAATGGAATATTACTCAGCCATTAAAAAGAATGAAATAATGCCATTTGCAGCAACATGGATGGACCTAGAGATTCTCATACTAAGCAAAGTTAAGTCAGAGAAAGACAAATACCGTATGATATCACTTATATGTGGAATCTAAAATACGACACAAGTGAACATATCTACGAAACAAAAACAGACTCACAAATATAGAGAATGGATTTGTGGTTGCCAAGGGGCGGGGGGGAGGGAAGAATTGGGAGTCTAGGATTAGCAGATGCAAACTACTGTATATAGAATGGATAAACAACAAGATCCTACTGTATAGCACAGGGAACTATATTCAATATCCTGTGATACATCATAATGGAAAAGAATATGAAGAATATATATGTGTAACTGAGTCACTTTGCTGTACAGCAGAAATTAAACACAACACTGTAAATCAACTATACTTCAGTAAAATTAAAAAAAACAAAACAAAACCCTAAACAAGGACCTCTGCAACCTTAGGGGGAACCACACGATTCTGCTTTCTGAAACAGGAGAACTGGGACTTCCCTTGTGGCGCAGTGGCTAAGAATCTGCCTGCCAATGCAGGGGACATGGGTTCATGCCCTGGTCCGGGAAGATCCCACATGCTGCAGAGCAACTAAGCCCATGCACCACAACTACTGAGCCTGAGCTCTAGAGCCCGCGTGCCACAACTACTGAGCCTGTGTGCTGCAAATACTGAGCCTGCATGCTGCAACTACTGAAGCCCATGCAGCTAGAGCCCGTGCACCGCAACAAGAGAAGCCACCGCAATGAGAAGCTCACACACCACAACGAAGAGTAGCCCCTGCTTGCCACAACTAGAGAAAGCCCGCGTGCAGCAACGAAGACCCAATGCAGCCAAAGATAAATAAATAAATAAATATTTAGAAAACTAAAACAGGGAAACTGACACAAGACCCAGCAATTTCATTTTCAGAAATAATGCTACAAAACCACTTCCACAAGTACACAAAGATAGATTTGCAAAAGAAAGCTCATGGGACCATTCTTTATAATAATGAAAAAATTGAAACAACCCAAATATTTATCAGGAAGGAAATAATTAAATAAACTAAGATACATTCACATAATGGAATGCTCTGCAGCTGTTGAAATGAATGAGGTAAATCCATATATATTGACAAAGAAAGAAAGATACCCGTCAGTTTGAGTGGCTTTGTACTGGTATCCACATCTGTGATGTACCAAGGAGTTTAAAACAGTCTGTGAAGGGACTTCCCCAGTGGTCCAGTGGTTAAACTCTGCGCTTCCACTGCAGGGGGGCAGGGGTTCAATCCCTGGTCGGGGTAGTTCCGCATGCTGCGTATTGCAGCCAAAAAAAAAAAAAAAAAAAGAGTATGTGAAGCATATGTCTAATGAGAAATTTCTAAAAAGGTATAGACATATACATGGGAAAAAAATATCCTGGAAAGGTAGAAGAGAAGCCGTTAACAGTGACTGTCTCTAGGGTATGGGAATGTTGGGGGAACAGGTGGAAGGAAGGGAGACTCTTACTTCTCATATTACATACTTCTGTGCTATTGCTATATTTTAAAGTCATCACCACATATTATATTTTTAAAGTTAAAAAATACATATTGTAGAAATGTATAGACTAGTAAATACGTAAGAAAAAAAGCTGGGGGAATATACACCAAATTATTATACCAAATATACACCAAATTATTTTAAAAATGATTAGTGTTTGTGTCTAAAGACACAGTTCATTATTCACTTCCGTAATGTTTTAACTTTTAACACTATTTCATAATAAGAATTGTTATAACTTCTTTTTGGAATATAGTAACTCAGGACTCCACCTCTTAAAGACTCTATGCACCACTGCTCTACACGGTAATAACTGGTGAGCAGAGACTCCTGCTTTAGGGCTGAGAGAAGGAGAGTTCAACAGTTTGTCGTGTCCTCCTCATTTTATCCTGACCCTCAACTCCATCTGACACATCCCACCCACTGCCCATCCCATCATCAGAAATACAGCCTCTGGCAATGTACCTGGGGTTCTCCTTCCAAAATCCCAAAGTTCAACCCATAAATATTTACTGAGCTCCTGCTGTGGGCCAGGAACTCTGCCAGGGGCTGTGACAGACAAAAAGAAGGCAGTTATAGTCTCTGTTCTCAAGGAACTTACAGCCCAAATGGCTCCACACCAAGTGTCCCCTGATCCATTACTCTTATGATGCCCTGTGAGGCCACTTCAAGGCTGGCAGCCTGGAAAGGGTCCCTCTGTGATAATTTTCCTCTAGCAAATGAAAACAGCACATTTTTCTACTTTAGCATCACATGAGATGCCATGGCAACAGAGGGCTGTACCAAGAATTAGCTCAGTGATGACCTAGCCAATACAAATTGGCTTAATACTTACTGAGTAAGATTCCTGGAAGAAAAGAAAGTTCAAATAAATAAGTCTCTCTCCAGCTCTCAACAAGCGGAATTGTTTCCTTTCTTCCAGGGCTGTACTTCTCAAATTTTTCTCTGTGCACCCTGGGCCAATGGAGACAGCTGTTCTCAGCTATCTCAAAGCTTAAGGGTCAGTACTTTGGCACACCTATAGCCACTTCACATCACACAGTTAGGAAGCAATGGAGAGGATCAAAGTTGCCCAAATAGGGCCTCCCTGGCGGCGCAGTGGTTGAGAGTCTGCCTGCCGATGCAGGGGACACGGGTTCGTGCCCCGGTCCGGGAAGATCCCACATGCCACGGAGCGGCTGGGCCCATGAGCCATGGCCGCTGGGCCTGCACGTCCGGAGCCTGTGCTCCGCAACGGGAGAGGCCACAACAGTGAGAGGCCCGCGTACCGCAAAAAAAAAAAAAAAAAGTTACCCAAATAACATGCTCACACTTACAAAGTAAAAACAGACGGCTAAACCAAAGTCTCGCTCACTTAACGATGAACTTGTGAGTGATTGAGAACCCCAGTATCTAGTTCAGATTTCACAGACACTAGGATCTTCTGGGGTATTCCATTCCAAGTGAGGCTCAGCTCTAGCTCAGTGTAAGAGGCAAACTAGGATCTTCTGGGGTATTCCATTCCAAGTGAGGCTCAGCTCTAGCTCATTGTAAGAGGCAAACAGGTTTCCTGAAAGCTGCACTTTCTTTAAGTCATTTATACAACTTAACAAGAATTGCAATTAGACCTGGACAACATACTTATTCAGCAAACCCGCCCTCCAGTGAGTCAGCAATCCACATCTTTTCTAGGGGAGTAGCCAACTGCAACTGCCCTGAGTAGAAGCAGTTTTGTCAGAGCTATCTCTGATGATCAGAAATTACCTCAAGGAAATCACATAACATAAGGTAGCTTCCTACACAAGACTCAGTCTGAAGAGCAAACAGGCTTACTAAGATGAGATCCCCTTTTGACATGGGATAAACTCTGGGAAGAACAGCCATTAGTAATAACAGTGGCTTCCATTTCCTAAGTTTCAACTGTGCTAAGCGTCTTATATGCATTCTCACTCCTCTCTGCAACCACATAAAGTAGGCATGATTATTCCTATTACGGGATGAGCAAATTAGGACTCAAAGTACTTCAAGATCTCATAAAAGTCAAGAACTGAATCAAAGTCTTTCTTATTCTAAACCCCATACTTCTAACCACCAAATCATCCTGCCTCCCCAAGATATGGGAAATGAGACTGCAACAGCAGTTGTGTGCTACAAGGCACAGCTGACCCTTCCCACTGGACAAAGACACAACAGTTTCCTGGAGTAATGACAAAGATTTTCGACTAAGGAGCATAGTAAAGTCACCTGGAGAGTTTTTAAAAAATACAGATTCCGGGCTTCCCTGGTGGTGCAGTGGTTGAGAGTCCGCCTGCCGATGCAGGGGACACGGGTTCGTGCCCCGTTCCGGGAAGATCCCACATGCCGCGGAGCGGCTGGGCCTGTGAGCCATGGCCGCTGAGCCTGCGCGTCTGGAGCCTGTGCTCCGCAACGGGAGAGGCCACAGCAGGGAGAGGCCTGCGTACCGCAAAAAAAAAAAAAAAAATACAGATTCTTACCAGATTCCAGATATTCTGCATCAAAATCTCAGAAAATGAGACTCTTGAATTTGTATTTTGAAAAACCACACTAAGAGATTTTAGATCATCAGGTTGACAAAGCTGCACCACCTACCACATGCATACGTGTGAATGTGCAAACAGGACACTAGCATTTGCTGTGCTCATCTCAGGTCCTGGCCCCTGATATGTGCTCAGTAGTATAGCTGAATCTGTATCCATTCTTAAATCAGTAACCTATCACAGTTGACTCAGCTCCTACTTTATGCCAAGCACAGAGCCAGACACTGATATGCAGACAGAAGACACAATCCCCAGGCCAACCATCAGGTGACACAACACAATAAACTCCAACAGTAGTCACATGAATTGAAGTACAGAGGAGTCAATGGTTACATATGAAGGGAGGCTTTTCCAAGGAAATTAAATCTAAGGTGGATTTTAAAGGACAGATGTAAATTTTCTAAACTGGTGGGTGGAGGTGCGGGTGGGGGAAAGAAGAGTAGTACAAAGTGAGAAAATTGCGTATCTAAAGCAAAAGGGTGTTAAAACACAGAGCTAACGGCAGATGTACATACCTCCAACAACAAACTATGTAAGCAGGAGACAGAAGTGCCCAGGTGTTAACTTCGGGGTTATGCCAGATTATGAAGAGCCCTGAATGCCCTGCTATGAAGTTTGGCCTTTACCCTGCAGGCACCAAGGAGCCAGTTTTAGGCAATGAAGGACTTACTCAGATTTTCAAGTGGGAATTATCACTTCACAGTTTCAGAAGAGGGAGTGAGCGTGGGGGAGCTGGGCTTCCCCTTATAAAAGCAGAGGGATAACTGGCTTACAAAGCAGGCGACCCAGCTGGACTCAGGTGTGATTTTCCCCAGCCTGAACAAGGAAGAGACTAGCTGCCCCCGACCCTGTCGTTCAGTAGCAAAAGAGGAGGTGTGGAGTAGGTGCCAGACACGAGAAGGTAGTGAGGACAACCAGGTTGGTTCACCCTGACCGATGTCGACTGGTTGAACAGCTGGCAGGACAGCTGACCACGTCCACCTGGCCCTTGGGGCCTCAGGGACGGGCTACCCAGCGCAGCAGCATGTTTCAAGGCCAGTCAAGCCTCGGACACCAGGGACCCCAAGCAGCCATCGCCTGGCCTGCTACCCACTCCCCCTAGGCCCCGGCGCAGCGGGCACAGGCCGAGGGCTCCGGGCTGGGCAGGGACGGGCCCAGTGCTCCAGGAAGCGACCGTGACTGCAGCTCGTCAGCCCCTCCCGCCCATGGGGCCGTCAGTCCTGGCCGGGCCGCCTCACCTCGCGCGGGCGGCGGGCTCTTCGGCGTCCGGGCGACTGTGCTGCCCCTCTCCGGGCCGCGGACACAGCCCCGACCACCGACACCGCCGCCGCCGCCGCCATCCTCAGGCGTCAGCGTCGTGGCGTCATCACAGCGCGCTCTTGACGCCAAAACAAATCCGGGCCGCCCACGGGGCGGGACAGGGGCGGACTCGAGAGGGCCGGGCTACGCGGTTGGCGGCTCTCCGAGCGTGGCTTGCCAGTCAACGCCTTCAGGGCGGGGTCGGGCTCTCTCTGGGAGTAGGAGGTGAGTCTCTGTGTCGCTCCAAGTGTCTCGACACTAGGTTTGGGGCAGGCACCGTGGGAAGTAAGGAGAAAGTTTCAAGATTCAGGTTGGGGGCAGGGCGCTTTATAGTGCGAGGTTGGGTGGATTTCCATGGAGATCCAGAGGTTAAGACTCCGCACTCCCAATTCAGGGGCTACGGGTTCGATCCCTGGTGGTGAAACTAAGATCCCGCATGCCGCGGGGCGCGGCCAAAAATAAAATAATAATATAGTGCGTGGTTGGGGACGTAGTGCATTTCAGGAGGTTTCTGGAAGTGCCTCTGGAACTCCGGAAAGGATCGGTATAAATTTAATTAACAAATCTATTTTTTTAACTGAAATTAAAATAATTCAGGCACTCAGATATGTTGAATTTGACCTCCATCACAGCGGAGTTGCAAATGGTTAACGAGAATAGATGAGATTAGTTTGGGGCCAACTTAAGAGTAACAGTTTAATTATTGTTGTTTTTATTGTTACTAAATTTAGTATATCCTGAGGCTGCAAAACAAGTAGATTAAAGAAAAATTGTTACCATTAACAATTCCTCTATAGTGTCAGAATTATCTCACTTAACTTTACAATCAACCCAGATTCGGGGTGGAGATGGGGGGGAAATAAATGTCTCAAGTAATAAGGGGATTTTTTTTCCTTCTTTAATAATATTTTTATTACTTACCTTATATTTACTATTGGGGCGCAATCCACGTGCTTGGTGGAGTCTTTCACTGAGCAACCATAAAGAGCAGGGCTGGAGAACAACCCAGTTTCTTTCTTTAAGGCAACAGCATTCTTCCCCAACTGGCTGTGACTCAATAGGATCACCATAAGGGAGAGATGGCATAGTTTGGCAGGATTTGAACCTGCGCAGGGAAACCCCAATGGATTTCTAGTCCATCACCTTAACCCCGCCCGCCGCCCCCCCCCCCCCCCCCCCCCCGCCACAACTACTTTTGAGTGATGATGGGATTGTAATCTCCATACATCTTCCTCATTGCAGTCTGTTTATTTCTTAAAATCTTTATTGAGCCCTTACTTCATACATGGAATTGTCTTTAACTGTATAAGCTAATGTTATACTTTAAACCTAAACATATATTAACACCAATAAAATATCACAGTCTGTTTTATGTAGTAGGGCTTCATAAAAGATTTTATTAAAAAAGAAAACTTTAGGGACTTCTCTGGTGGTCCAGTGGTTAAGACTTCATGCTTCCACTGCAAGGGGGTGTGGGTTCAATCCCTGGTCAGGGAACTAAAATCCCACAGGCCACTCAGCCAAAAATAAAATAAATAAAAAGAAAAAAGAAAACTTAAAAAATTATTTCCATATGTCTAGTGTGATGCTTAAGGGAATGAACTTAGGGGCCAAGCAAACTTGGGATCATATCCCAACTCTGACAGTGTAAACTGAACTTAAGCAAGACATCTTCCCCTCCTTAAGCTTCATGTTTCTTATCTGTATAATGGGGATCATAGTTTTGACCTCACAGTTATTGTGAGGGTTGAAAATAATACAGAATTCCAGGGTTGGTGGGGCTTAGAAATCCACACATCACCTCTATTTTACAGACATTCAGCAAATTAATTCAATAAATATTTATTGAGCCCTTGCTATGGAAGGTGCTGGCCTGGGCTCTGGTGAAGAACACGGGGGCCCTGAGATGAAGAGGTATATTGATGCAGAGGGGACTGGGCTCAGGATATCCAACCCCCAGATTCTCCCCTGAACAATAAGCTGTTCCATGTCTGCAGAGCTGCAAACATGAGAAGCACCATTATCATGATGCTCTGGCCTGGGCAGCTGTGTCTAGGGCCCAGCCCACTTGGCTCTCAGCCCACCCCTTTCCTGCAGCTCTGGGATAAAACACACAAAGCTCTTAAGCCCCTGGCCAGAGAGCAGATTCTGTCCCCAACCCCACCCCCCTGCACACACTCCAGGTCACTCAATTCCAGGGAAGAGCAGGGACTTAGGGGGCAAAAACCAGGGGAAAGTAGGTCACAGCAGGAGGATGGTAATCCCTTTGATGGCTGGCCAACACAATCGAGCCCCTGCTCCTGGAAGCGGCCTGCTCCTGGCCACCCACCAAGAGTAAGAGTGGCTCTAGAAAGACTTTTGGGGTTTGGAGGCCCAGCACCATCCCTCCAAATAGTATGCTCAGGTTAAGAGGGCTGCCCCAAGAAGACACATCCTCCATACTGAAGTCATTCTCAGTCCAAGCTTTTGCTGACTGTAACACTTCCTGTGCAGGATTTAGCAATTCTGTTTTTCATTCCACGCACTCCCACAAGTACACTCTTTATACCCAGCCTTAGGCTGGGTGCTAGAGACACAAAGAGGACACTTGGGGAATCCAGAGTGGGGAATTCTGACCTAGACCCAGACAGTAAGAAGCCAGTGAACCAGTGTTATCCGTAGAGAGACAGAAGAAAGCCCAGGAGCTGTGTGGACCTGAAGGAGGCTTCTGATTCAGCTTGGAGTCAGGGTTAGGGAGGCGGTAGGTGATACTGAACAAGAAGTAGGAGTTCACCAGGAGGAAATGAGGAAGGTTATTCTGAGCACAGAGAATAGATGTACAAAGAATAAAAGGCTGGCCTTTCCTTCTGGAAGATACTGGTGGTCAAAGGGGGTGGATCTGGGAGGGTTTTTTTCCTGAACCTTCTCCTTCAGGTGATGTGAGATGGGTAAGGAATGGCTGAGAGAGAGAGAAGTGGGGATAAAAATACAGGTGAATGAAGTACAGGAGAAAAGACAGGGCAGAGAGTGAGTTAACTGAGGCATCTTAGCTAACTGGAATGGGAGGGTGTTTGGGAAGCGTTGCTGAAGTAGGGCTCCTACATGATAAAGTAGGGTGGAGGTCTCTGGAGGCACCTGTCACCCTGGAGCCTAGTCAAGGGTCCTATCAGGCCTGATTCTGTCCTAGGGCCAACAACCTCCCAGCATGGGCTTTAGTGCAAACCTGGCCTGCCAAGTTCTGGACTCCCACCCCTCCTCCCCTCCCAGCTGATTGCCTGGGCCTCTCTTGTAAAGTCCTCTCCAACTCAGCCCCAGTTCTCCTCCACCATTTGTAAGTCTTGTATCCTTACCTCCTATCACCCTCTATCATGGTCCTTCTCTGAAATCCCCCCTTAACCCAAGGACTGAGTAGGTAGATCACTCCTCTGTGCTACTACAGAGGGGGAGTTGAAGGAGTAGACTGAATAAAATGTCCTATATATAAACATAGCTGGCTTACATAGGGCCTTATAGACAATGAAAAGGAGTTTAATATCAGGATCAGTTTTCCAATTTAGAAAATGGAGAATAAAGTGGAGGGAGTGAGAGTAGAAGCCAGTGAGGAGGCCATGGCAGTGCCCACACAAGTCGTGGGGTGATGGCTTGGAAGAGGGTCCTGGCAGGACAGTAGATGACTGATCAATAGAGGGTCTCACCCTCTCTGAGGCCTCCTCCTTCCCTCAGGATTCTGCCCGTTCTGATTCTTGCTCTTCTTCTCCACCATGATGAACTGGGGCTCCTCTGTGCTTCCAGAAAGCCTTCTGGGATTGTTCTGACCTCACACTGCACACCTCTTCTCAAAGAACGAGCTTGTGGAGAGCGTAAGGCCAGAGGAACCCTCGTCGTGACCCCAATTTCTGCAGCTCCAGGTTACCTCAGGTACTTGAATGTAGACTCCAATGGGGGCTCCCCATCTTCTGGAACAGGCTCCCCTCAGATGAATCAGGACCCCAGAGAAGGAGAGGAAAGGGTACTTAATCTGAACTGTGTCTTGAAGGCTAAGGTGGTAGTTCAGCAGAGGGAGGAGGAGGTGAGATGGACAGGAGCCTGGAAACTGGAAAGAACCTGGGGAGGGGGGTAGACTGGCTGAGGGTGGGGTTGCGGACACTCTATCACCTCACATGGCCCCTAGGGGCCAGGACAGGAGGGGCAGGTAGGGCTAGGAATGCCAGCCCGGGAGAACAGAGAAATATGTGCATTCCCACACATCTTGGGTCACCACCAGAAGTCTTGGAACCTGCTGGCAATGGAAAGCTCTGCACTGCCCCTGGGAAATGAGTGTTTGTGAAGAGAAAGACTGAGTCCCCTATGTTGGTCTTCAGCCCGCCCATCTCGTCCTGGGGATCAGCTTCTTGAGGCCTCCACCCCAGCCAGGTGGGCCACAGTGGAAAGAAAGGAAGGAGCTTGGTACAAATATAAATACCTTTAATGAAAGCCGAGCGCTTTCGAGACGGGACGGGGGGTGGGGCAGGGGGGGCGGGGGGGGGGGGGCACGCTGCTACCCGGCCAGACCGGCTAGGCCAGAGGACCCAGGAGGCAGGCGAGTGCCAAAGCAGCCGCCAGCAGAGGGGGCTCGGGGACCCAAGTGGGTGCTGGCGCTGTCGCCTGCAGCGTCTCCTGGTTGGTCTCTGGGCCCGCCCCGCGCTCCTGAAGGCGTACAGGGGTGCCACACAGAGTGTGCAAATTATCTGGGTGTGGGGCCCGGCGAGCTTCTTGCTGTAGTGACTCCCACACGGCGGCGGCCTCCTCAGGGCAGTCCAACAGGACTCGCGAGGCACAGGTGTGGAAATCATTCCAAGACCTGTCAAGGGTGTGGGGTCAGGGTAATCAGGTGGGGCTTTGGAATGGGAGGGAAGAGGTTCAGACCCCAAGGGTGTGGGGTTGGGCTGCTGCCCTCATGCCTGCCCGTACCTGCAGACGCTCTCCAGCTCACCTCCGCGGCCCATGCCGTCCCCCAAGCGGATGAGACACTCGGCAAAGCCCTGGTATATGGTGTCACAGCGGCCTGGGACCGCTGTGGTTGCTGCCAGGGGAGATACAAGGACTGGGGGTGGGGGTGGAGAATAGTTGATAGGATGAGGTGGCGTGCCCTCACCATCCCTGCCCCTCGCCGCCAAACCCCAGGGGCTTGTTTACCAGGGAGCGTTCTGGGGATGTGACTCAGCGTGAAAGGGGTGCCCCAGGGAACTAAGGGGGCACATCTGGGGACCACCTGCCTCTGCCCCCTTCTAGGCAGACCTGGACAGGATAGGGGGGGATGGGGGAAGGAGAAGCCTCGTCCCAGGAGTTGGCTCTTCTTCCGAGCTTCTGGGTCCCAGGTCAGGTGAGAATGGTCCAAATGAGAGTATGGACATGGTGAAAGGAGGCAGGTCCCCTGGCAACTTCCAGTTTCTCTGCAGCCTAGACAATCTTTGTTTGGCCTTTCCATCCCCTCCCCAGAGACAGGTGTTTTCTGACGGGTAGGGGGGTTGGGATCCAGGTTCGACCCTAAGAGAGGACCTCAGAGATCCCACGGTTGGTCTGGGAGTCCCACAAGAGGTCAAGTCTCCCCTTATCAGGATGGAGACTGTGGAATTTGGGGGTTCTTCCCTCCGAAACTAGGGTTCAGTTCCCACCCTCACTTTACATCCTGAAGCCACTGGCACACAACCCCTCCCTGGAGCCCTCTCACCTCCTCTCCACTCTGACTCTCAGCGCTCAGGAGGGCTGTGCCTCAGCTCCCACACAACCTACACCCAGCCTGGGGAGGGGGTGTGTGGACTGGGCTGGGTCCAGCACGCCAGCACTCACCAAGGGGCGGCAGCAGCAGCAGCAACAGCCCCAGTGCACAGAGCGGTTGCCAGCGGTGACAGAAGCGGCAGCACATCTTCCCTGGACTGGGAGCCTAGTGCCAGAGCTGGCAGCTTGGAGTGCAGCCCTTCGGCCCAGCCCCCAGAAGGAGGAATTGTGATTGGATGGGGGGTGAGGGTGGAGCTCAAACCAGCCAGCAGCCCCACCCCCCCAGTTCAGATAGGCAAAGAAGGGAGGGACTCCAGAGAGGAGAACCCAGGAGCTTGGGGTGGTGCTGAGCTGATCCCAGGGCCCTTGCCTTGCCTCAGAGATGGAGAGCGGAGATCTGGGAAGGCAGTTGGGCAGATGAGGGTGGGTGTCCAGGGCCCTGGGGTGGGTTGGCCTGGACAGAGCTCCAGGAGAGGGGGCAGGTAACAAAGGGCAGTTATCAAAGTCATGCCAAAGACATACGAAAAGCATACACATACTCCATTTTATTCCAAAAGCATTTAATTGAATTTCTCAATGTTTTTCAAAAACAAAAAGAACCAAACTGGTGGTAAAAAGGAACATGGAAAATTCAACTAAAGTGGTGTCATAATCTCAGGGGTCATGCTCCAGGCATGGCAGAACCCAAGAAGGCACAATACCCACCCTGGGCCCAGCCTAAACCTGCTGGCTACCACAACCTATAGACCATAGCCAGTGCTATCCCCATCAAACACGCCAGAGGTGGGAGCCTGAGCAGGTAAAGGGCAGACATGACCCTGCTTTGGCCTAGGCCTGTCTGCTGACCTTCAGTGCCACCCCATCCTGGGCAAGGCAGGCTGAGCTAAGGGAGGCTGGGGGTCATAAGGCCGTGCAGCATGAGGCTGAGACGCCGGGCCGCTTTGCCAAGTGAGTTGTGTGGCTCCGCCTGCAGGAACTGGAAGAGCTTCTGGCGCACCTGGGCCATGACGGAGCCCATGTGGTCCCGAGTGATGGGGTCACTGTGGTCCAGGTGCATCACAGCCTCTTCCAGGTAGCTGGGGGTTTAGGAAAAGGACAGGCTACAGGTGACCTCCAGCAGAGAGGAGTGCCCCCTGGTGGCAATGAGGCCCAGAGGCTGATAATGGAGGCCTCAAAGCCTGAGACGGGTGGGGACAGAGGGGATTGGTGGAGAAAATTAAGGAGGGGAGTCAGGCAGGAGTGGGAGTCGCTGCTTTGAACTGCTCCCCGCCCTTCACCACAGCCCTAGTCCCTGACTATGCCCACTCACCTGAGCTTGAGGTCAGTTCGAGTGCCAAGGTCAGAGGCCAGTTGCTGGATGAGTGAAAGGAGTACAGGCTGGGAGAGGGGGCAAGGTGGCTGCCCAAAAACCTGGCCTGGGTCTACAGTTTCACACACGTACAGCACCAGGTTCAGGTCGGCAGCTGTCAGGGCCTGAGTAGAGAACAGAGTTTATAGCTAATGTCAGGATAGAATGCCTGCTTGTCTGGCTATGTGGCCTGGGAGAGGATGACCAGAGTAGGGCATCCTGAGGGGGATGCTTTGGGGCCCAGAGAGAGCACTGTAGGGCTGTGTTGTTACTCTAGGGAATCAGGAAAGTTTTCCTGAGAAGGGTAGTTCTGAAACAAGGTAGACTGAGGTAGGAAGAAAGGGATCCAGGGTCCAGACAGAGGGAAAAGCAAGGGAAATGCCCTGGAGGCCAACGAGAACCAAAAAGAGTCTGCTGAGGCCAGACCACCCAAAGCATGATGGGTAGAGTGGAATGTATGATGTGTGAGCCTTGTCAGGAGACTCCTGACTCTACCTGGGCTTAGTGCCCGGCTTACCTGCTGGAAGGCCTGATTGAGGTGGCCCTGCTGCAGCAGCTGCAGGATATGGGCTTGCTGGGCTTGGCAGTCGAGGTGGGTGGCAGGGACAGGTGTGCCAGCGGCTGAGCGCATGGCCTGCATGATGCTAGAGGTGACGGCAGCCTGCTGCTCCTTGAGTGCCACACTCACCTCACCCTTAACAATGCGCTGCACCTGTGCTAAAATTGCCTCTTGCAGGCTGCAAAGGCAAGTGAGGGAGATGAGGCTGACAGGCAGTTGGGTCTGGCCCTTTCCAAACCCACCACCTTGCTCAGTGCCCTGCCCACACACCTGCCCACAGCCACGTGCAGCTGGTGCTGCACCTCAGCCCGAACGCTGCTGGACACGGTAGCCGCCATCTGCTCCGTGGCTCCCTGCAGTGTGCTGACCAGGCCCCGCAGCTGGGCCAGCACGGGCTCCCGCGCCTCCTGTTCTCGTGCCTTTCGGCTCTTCATGTGGCTCTCCAGCTGCTGCAAGTCTGAGAAGTGACCATGGGGGCCATGAGAGGGATGGTAGGGAGAAGACGATAGCCCTTCCCTTCTTGGGGCATATGACCCTACTCACATTCCTGCGTGCCCAGTCGGAAGCTATCATTAATCTGCTGGAACATGGCCTGGCAGCTCTTCTCAAAGGCGGGCAGTACCACGCTCTGGAAGGCTTCACGGTAGGCGGCCTGCATTGGCCCCTGTAACGTGTCTGCGGCTGCTCGGGCAATGGCATCTGTTAAGTTCTGGGGGTGGAAGAAGGGGCCTGAGTTGAAAGCTGAGCCCAAGCCCACCAACCACCAACCTCCCTCACCTTGGGCCCCATAGCACCTTGGACTTCAGCAGCTTGGAGATATTCTCTTTCATGCTACCCTCCACGGCTGTGAGTTTGGTGGCCACTGAGTTGCTCAGTTGGCCTGCCACGGGCTCCAGACTCCTAGACACACCTGGGACAGGGTGAGGAGGGAAAGGTAGAGCCATGAGAAGAAGCTTGACAGGTAGGGGGCCCCACTCCCATCTGGCCCACCCAGAAGTCTCCATGCAAAACTCACACGGAGGAACCGTCTTCTTGATCTCATCCCGTATGCTGCGCTCCAGCCGCCCAGCCACAGCTGAAGATAGCGCTTGGGACAGCTGTTGTGTCAGCTGCTCCTGCAGCTGCCCACCACGCTGCTGTCCCTCGGCCAGTGCCCGCTCCAGTCGCCGCTCTGCATTGTAGCTAAGGAACAGGGCTGCAGCAGGTCCCATATCCCTTCCTGGGCCAAGAATGTTGCTGCCGCCCCATGCTGTGCCACTGCCCACAAGGATACGCTCCTGCTCGTGCCGTGACTCTAGGGCACGTTCTACGTGGCCCGTGACGGTGCTCTGCAGGCCTTCAAGTTGGGTGCACAGACGCTGTAGCAGCTCTTCTTGGCTGTGCCGAAGCTGTGCCAGCTCTCTCTGCTGTTGCCAAATTAGTGCTGGCCAGTCCTCAGGGGCCTCTGCCACCTGCCAGGAACACCAACAGTCACATGAAGCCCGCCCCGCCCATCCCCACACACCAGACCAGGGGAAGGCTTGGACCCTACCCCACCCCCACAGGCAGGAGTCCCAGAAGCAGAAAGGGTGTTTGCTCGCTCACCTGGTGCTCTGTGAGCCGGGATCCCACGGACGAATCCCTGCCATAGAGGAGAAGCACCTCAGGCCATGTCAAGCAGGCAGCCTGAAGACCACCCCTCTCCCTGGCCCCAGGACCCGTCCTACCCGTCATCCTTTTTGCCCTTTCGCTTGAGCTTGGGTGAGGCCCGAGGGGATCCTTTGGTCTTCCAGTCCTTGGCAGGAAGACGTGGAGTGGGAACTTTGGTGCCAAAACCCCCTGCAGCAGAGGCCAGGCTGGCCACCTCATCATCATGGTCGCTGTGGGAAGGGCAGGGAGAGAAATAGGCACCTACCTACTTGTTGGCCCTCCCTGTGAGAGGAACGGTGCGGGGTGGTGCCTACCTTTGCTCGGCACTGGCGTCCTGACTGTCGTGTTGCTGTAGCAGGTGATAAGGTGGTCGGTGAAAGGCCAGGCTCTTGTGCTTTTCCTGGAGGCCATTCCGGGGGCTGGGGGGACAGGCCAACTCAGCAGTGGATGATTCTATCTGAAGCCCTTACCATCAGCACATTTCCCACTCCTAAGCTCCTCACCTCTCTGCCAGGCTGCTGCAGGTCTCACGAGTAATGTCTGGTGCCGTAGGCCAGACCTGACTGTCAGGGGCCGTGGCCTCCTGGGTCAAGGCTGCCTCCAGGAGGGAAGGGGTACTATGCCGATCCCCATCCCCAGGGCCTCCATCCAGGCTAAGCTGGGGGCCAAGCTCGGGTCCCGGCCGGGGCCGTGGAGACAGCAAGTGTAGTGCTGAAGCAGCTGAGGCCATACTGTCTGGCTCCAGGCCCTCCGGAGCGGAGGAGCCAAAGCCACGGGACAGCGCCTCAGATGCGATCTCAGGGATATCCTGGGACAGAGCAGTGGAAGCCGAGGAGATAACATCGGGGGAGCGGGTGCGGCTGGGGGACGCCTGGGGTAGCCCCAGGGGCTCCACTTCCTGCAGCTCCAGGGATAGTGTAGAGGCAGCAGTAGGCACCTGAGGTAGGCCAAAGGTGGGATCTTAGGTAGTGGGAAGTAGGAGTAAAAGGAGTACAGAGACGAAGCACTGGTGTGTGTAGTGATGAGAGATGGGACAACGGGGAAGGGGGAGGAAGGTCAAAAATGGCCGCAGCCCAGGAGGAGAGGAGGTGGGGATGGAAAGGCTGAGGATCTGCCCTCCAGGGACACCGGGGGCTGAGATACCCTCAGGGGAAACATGGACCACCTGAGGAAGAGCAGGACCAGAAGACAGGGTGCTGTGGGAGGAGACTGCCGCCAGCCTTCCCACTCCCATATACCTGCTATACTGCACTTCACACACACCCACATACGCACCTGCCCAGGCCCTTTGGGAGGCAATTTGTCGGCCGGACTTGGGAGCAGGCCAGGCAGGAGGCTACGTGGGCTTGCCTGCAGGCTGCTGCTGCTGCTCATTGTCAGACCGCCATCCAGCTGTAGCTTGGGGCTCAAGGTCAGCTCCTCAGGTGGCCTGCTGGCAGGAAGGATGAAGTGTAAGCAGCCAGAGCCTGGCATCACCTGGCACCAGCCCCTGACACGCCCTAACTGTGACCCTCATTTCACCTGGGCAAGGAGGGGTCCACGGCCGAAGTACTGCTCATGGCAGACACCGCCGTAAGAGAGGAACTGCTGCTGCTGCTGCTGCTGCTACTGGGAGATGCAGCGATCTGGGGAGATGTGGAGAACGAGGGCTGTGGCTGTGGGGGGCACTCCCAGGGCCTCCCTCCCTGTGCCCCACACTCCTCCCGCAGCATACCTGCTGCAGGGAGGTGCTAGGTGTCATGAAGGCGTCAGGTGTCATCAGCTTGGGCTTGGTCTCACTGCTCAGACTGAGGAAGTCGGCAGGTGCAGGCAGCTCCACGATGCGTCGGAGGTCAGACTGGGAGCCGTGAGTGGCCGATCCCAGGCCCTCAGAAGCCAGTTCTGGTCGAGACTCTCCAAATGCTGTGGGAAAAGCTGCCACTTGAGTCAGATCTCAGACTCCAGTCAGAACCTGCTTTCCTGTCACCCCCAACTCACCAAAGTCCTCATGGGCAGGGTGTGTAGGGAGCGGGACCACCACGTCAGGGTTCAGCTGTGGCTGGAAGCGGATCTGTACATCTTGCAATGCCCTGCAGAGAGAGCAGGGGGAGAACATGAGAGTCAGAGTCAGCAGGGTAGGGAGGGGCACAGACAGGGCACAGGCAGGCCTCCCCAGCACACTCACTTAGTGTGCACACAAAAGAGCTTGATGAGCACACCAGCTGCAGACTCCATGGCACCAGCTCCGTGGGTCCCATCTGCAAGGACAATGTGGACGACTAAGCCCCTGGCCCTCTGAGCCTCAGCACTCCCCTACATCCCAGCACACATCCCTGACCCTGAGCAGCTCACCAGCCCCTAGGCTGTCATTCTCCTCTTCGGCTGGCAGCACCTCAGTGTGCCGCAGCCGGCAGCGACTCACAACCTGGATACCGAAGCTCAGCACAGGGTGGGTGAGCAGGAACTCAGAGATGGAGCTGAAGCAGGCACGGCCCTCCTCCTGGTTCTGCAGCAGTTCCATCACATAGAGGACCTGCACAGGTAGCGAGTTCACAGCTGAGCTCAGGGGCTGGGAAGATGTGGATGTGCCACACACACCCTTGTCCTCCCTGATGATATCAGCTCTGCCCAGAGTGTCCCCACTGCAGCCCACCTTCCGTTGCACATCGCTGAGTATCAAGTATTCTGCTGAGAGGTCCAGGCAAACCTTGAGGCTGGGGGGCACACTCACTGAGCTGAAGATATCTGGGGAGAAGCTGGAGGGGGTGGCCACGAGGCAGGATGAATGAGACTGAGAGGGTGGAAGGAACCCAACCCTGCCCCTGCCCAGCCCCACAGCCCCTGCTTACCGAATGGTCTGCAGGCAGGTCCAGGACACCGTGCACCACATCTTCAGCTCCCGATTCTGGTCAGCACCAGTAATAAGGAACCTCCAGAAGGGGACCCTGCAAAGCAACAAGGCACTGAGTGGCTGGCTGGGCCCCTGCTGGGAGCCCAAAGTCCAACCCACCACCCTCCTGCCTGCCCACTCACTCACTCAGGATCCTGTTTCTTGTGGTTGTCACAGAACAGGAGGCAGGAGAGGGGCCTCCCATCGTGAGGCTTCCACTCGTGCAAACACCTGCAGGCAGGTATATGAGTGGCCTGAGTGGGGGATCTGATCTCCTACCTGGGAGAGCCCAGGCCCTCAGGCTCCGCCTTACCTTGGCTCATCCTGCCCCTCAATGTAAATCTGCCAGAACTTGACGAAGCCATCATGACTTGCGGTAGCCAGGACAGTCCCATCAGGTGAGAGGGCCCCTTCACTTAGGCACTGGGAAGAACCCAAAAAGCCTTGCTTTGCCACCTGACTAGAGGTGGGAGCAAGTCCTCCTCAGGTGAGGATGGCAGTGAGCTAGGCTGACCCAAAGCGGATCTGCGTGTTTGTATGAAAGACAATGAATGGGGGTGGGGTGCTGTAGAGAAAACCAGCTCCATAGGGTGCACGGTTAGGTGTGAGCGCCACAGGAGACGGGTCCCTCTGTGCTCCGAGTTCCCATGGCAGAGTGCTAGAAAGCTATGTGGGCAGCTGTGGGAACAGGAATAGATGAGGGACATAAAGGGGTGGGGAGAGGAGGGCAGCAAAGGCAGTCAGTTGCAGGCTTACTGTGCTGTGGCCTTTTACCACGATGAAGCCCTGCTTGATCTGGCTGACATCCACGGGCCAGGTGCTGTGGTTGGAGCGGAGCATGTCCAGGTCCCACACCTCAGCCTAGCGGGTACAGGGAGGTGAGCGTTCAGCCCATGACCACACCATTGCTACTTGGTCCCCTCCTTTCCCCCCAGGCCCGGCCCCCTCACCCGGTCCTCATGCAACAGGGCCACCGTTGGGCTGCCCTCCTCACAGCAGTCCTCACTCTCTTCGGGGATGAAGGGGCACCAGATGATCCTGCGGAAGTGATTCAGTGGAGTGCCCTCTGGCTGTCGGATATGGACCAAGATCTCTTCTCTGAGCAGGGTGTTAAGGGCTAGGCAGGTGGATAATGAGGTATGTCTGGCAGACCCAGCTCCACCCACTTTTCTTCAGTCCCCCATCCCACCCTGGGAAAGGATACTGAATTTTGCCATTAACCAGGGCCAAGCGCCACACAAACAGGTTGCCTGCCTCATCCAGGCAGGCCAGCTGTGGGGAATTGAGGTGTGCAAAGGCCAGATCAGCCACACTGCCTGTGAAGCCTTTGAGCAGGGTCCTCTCTGAAGTGCTGACACTGATCACCCGTACCATCGCTGAGCCGTTGTTGGCAGCTAGAATCAGGAGAGCGGTAGGCCATGAATAAGTATCTAGGCCCAGGCAGCAGCAGAGAAGCCCTGCCCTTGCCTGCCTCTCTGCTACTACCAGTCTCAATCTCTGTTTTCTCACTCGGCTCCAGAAGGCCTGGCAGAGCTGCAGCCAGCACAGACAAGCCTTCCATTATACCTCTACGGTCTGAGTGGGCTGAGTGACTGGACAGTGGAGCTGCATCTCTGGGGCTACTAGCAGAACACCTCCCTCCTCCGTACTGTGCCTACTCACCCCGAATAGCATAGGCCAAGAAAGAGTTGGACACAGCAATCAGGTTGCCATAGTAGTATTTCTGCTCCCAGTCATACTTGGCGACGGGCTGGATTTTCACCTGAGAATCAAGAGTGAGGAAGGTCATAGAAGTCGAGGGCTGGGGCAGCTTTCCTGGAGCTGAGGTAGCCCCCAGCATGCCTGGGGACAGTAGAGGCCATATGCGCAGGCCCAGCCACCCATTCACAATTCTTGGGGCCAGATTCCCACAGAGACTTGGCAGCCAACCCTGACTTCCTGAGACTGGGATACACTACCTGTCTGTCAGGATAGTCCCCATAGGTACTGGCAGCATGGAATGGGGGAGGGACAGCCTAAGTGTGCCCCATCCATTATACATGCCATGACATCCTGGTGCCCACCTTGTTGCTCCCCCGTGCCTTGCTCGAGATGCTAGAGTCACTGCTGGCCACAATCTCCACCTCCTTGGCCAAAATCCCGATGCAGGTGGAACTGTCGTCTCCTAAGAGGCAGCTGGGGGGAGGGGTGCATAGCGTGACTCTTGTTCACCCAAAGTCTCGATGGGCAGGGTTGTGGGGAGAAGATACAGACACTCTAGTGAAAGTGTAAAGTCCCAGATGCCCAACTCTGCCTGGTTCACTGGTCCCCAAACCTACAGCTTCCCTTGCTCACCTCCCTCCTTGGGAATGGCCCTACTTCCATGCTAAACCAGGTGCCCAAACTTCAGATCCAGGCCAAGCCCTTGAGCTTGTCGTTGCCCCTCATCCTAGTGCAAACTCAGTGTGGTTAAGTGTTCCACCCCAGGTCATCTAGTGGGGAAGCATCAGAGGCTGCTGGACCCTCTCCCCTCCCCTTATGCCTTTAGTTCACAAATGCCTCAAAGACCCCATCACCACCACTCCCAGACACTCACATGACCTGCTTTTCCTGCAGGTTAATAGGAGGCATGGCTCGGAGACCAGGCTTGTTTGTTGAAGTACCATCACCTGAGCAGAGGGGGTCTGGGACCAAGAGCCCATTGAGATCTCCATTGTAGGCATTAGATGGTCGCTGGCTCTCTGCACTGGGACCTAGAGACAGAAAGGGCCACTCTGATGAAGTTATTCCACCTGCCCACTGGCCTCTCCTCCTGCAGAGCTTCACTCAAGAACCATGAGGTGCTCTAGGAACACTCAACAAGGCTTGTCAGTGGGGAGGAGGGCCCTTTGTTCAACCTTTATTCCATAAACACTGATGGTGAACCTAATGCATGCTAGGACCAAGGATGAGCATGAAGCTCTTCTACCTGGGGGAAGGGTATAAGAATGCTCTGAGTCCAATTAATACTCAGCCCTGGGTCAGTACAGAGGGACTCTGTGTACTTGAAGGAGGGCATGGGAAGGGTCAGGACAGACTTTACAGAGGAGGTGCCATCAGAGCCAGCGTGGCTAGAACACACAAACCTGGGAAGGATGGAGGGAAAACAAGGCTGCAGAGGTCTCAGGTATGAGGCTAGGGTGCTTAGATTTTCCCTGTGGTAATGAGAGCCACAAAAGTTTTAAATAGGAAAGTGACATGATCTGCTATGGCCAGAGGACTGACTGCTCTAAAGTAGCATGCAGGATAGTTGAGAATCCAGGTGAGAGATACCAGGGCCTACATCAAAGTAGTGGAGGGGTTGGAGAAGAGAGGGTGGGCTTCTAAGGCATGGAAAAACATGATAAGATGTGGAAGTAAGAAAGGAAGGAGACTGCCTGACACGGAAATGGCTCAGAAGAAGCCACCCTGGAGGAATGGACATGAAGGAGTTGGACAAAGAGTAGAGAAATTATGGGGTAGGGTGTGTAATCAGGAAAGACAGCCTTTCAGTTGTTTCCATTGGCTGTGTTTCAAGCACCCTCATAGGTTCAGACACTACTCCAAAACTCCCAGGTAGCAAGGAGAGTAGGGCCTCATATTCAAGAAATATGACAAGTTTCTAGTCACAAAACTGCCTGGGGTCTCACATGGTCCTCCAGTGAGAGGAGACAAGCAAGGGCTACTTGGCAAACGGGGGAATCAAGTACCAGTCAGTAAGCAAAGAGTTAAGAGGACCACCTCACTTGCATCACAGCCACCTTAGCTGCTCAGGGGTAAGCTGACCACTCTCCTTTCCAGGCAGGCTACCATGAGGACAAACAAGCTACACATTACCCATGCCAGGCTCTACCAAACCTTTGTGAAGACTAGTTTGCTAGCAGCTAATAAGCATGAGAGGGCCAGGCCAAGCCCATGAGTCCAAGGAGCACACACTCCAGGCCTGGGGGAAAGGGCTTGGTGGTTCCAGGCAGCAGATAGATTTTCTCAGAGATTAGAGGTTAGCTAAACCCAGGAGTGAGCACCAGTGCCTGCTTCCAAAGGGAGCCAGCAGGTTTCAGAACAGGGTCTGAGGAAACACCAATTCTCAGCTCTGGCCACTGCACATCCACACCCCCATTACCAGCCAGTCTCTCAACCACTACAACATTTCACAGGTCCCTGAACCTGCCATGAAACTTTGGTACTTTCACATATGCTATTTCCTCTTTGCAGAATGTCTTTCCTGACACCCAAGCCCGTCTCCATATTACAAGACCTAGCCTAAACATTGCTCTTCTCTCAGATCTGTTCTCAGGCATTCTCCAGCCCCCACCCCACCCACCCTATCCCCATCACAGTGCCAAACACTTCTCTCTTTCAATGAGAAGAGCATTATATTACACCTTGTTAGCTCTGTGTCCTAGGAGCTCACTGAGGGCAGGAGCAGCTGAGGTACCACTGCAAACCCAAGAAAAGTTTAAACGAATGGACGTAAACTAGGGCTTGCAGATGTTTGTAGATCCAATCAGGACTGTGCAGTCTGTGATTTGCCTTAAACCCAAAGAGGACACGGAATTGGGGGTGGTCACCGTCGTCCTGAAAATCAGTTTCAGAATCGCATGCCTAGAGTCTGTATTCCAGAAGGAAGGGCAAGTTGCATAGGAGATCAGCGGCTCTTCATTACAGCGCCTAGGTCTAGATCCAGAGCTCCGCATACAGAGCCCAGACTAGGCCTCTGAACTATGGCAAAAGGGGAGGGAACCCGGGCCAGTCCCAGGAACACTAGAGACGTTGCGGACAGGACACCTGGTGGGCTCTGCGAATTCAGAGAAGGTGCCTCACCTTCAGCCGAGACGCTGAAGGACGAGGCAGAACGGCCCGGCTCCGGGATGGGGCAGGATCGCACCCAGGGGTCTGCGCCCTTCAGCAAGCACGCTCAGGGATTTGCCGCTCCAACCCTCGTCTGCCCTCACCAGCCGGGAGGATGCAGAGCCGGTCCTGAGTGACCCGAGGGCCATGAGGGTGGCCGAGGCCCGCACCGCCCTTCTGCCCGCTCACCAAGGACCCACCCCCACCGTTCCGGCTCACCCCCCGCGGGCCGGTCCAGCTTGAGGATGTCCCGCAGGTGCTGCGTGGCGTCCTCGATGTCGATGCTCGCGCAGGAGGAGGCCATGGGCCCAGCCGCGGGCGCCCGGGTCCGCGCCGCGTTCGTTCGCCGCCGCCGCGCACCGTCCAGCTGAGCACTACCCCGCCAGGACCAGACAGTGGGACCAGTCACTACACTCTGTCCACCCAAAGCTAGAAAACCGCCACCCGCGCCGCGTCCCTGAGCCCCGCCAACCCCACCAACCGCCTCCACTTCCGGCCCGCCCCAGACTCGGCTCCCGGAACCTGAGCAGAGCGGAGAAGAAAGGTTCCGGGCTGGGGGTCGGACGCTTCGCCCCTCCCGGAGCCCGCCCCTACCGCGGTCCTGCCCCTGCGCTAGTAGGGTCTGGGGAGTTCCTTGAGGCTGAGGCAGAGCAAACGTCCACCTACTGGACCGCCCAAAGCGCCCTACTTGCCTCAGGATATCCCGCCCGGTCCATGTCCACTCCCAAAGCATGGGCTCATGGTGGGCCTAGGACCGGGTCAATTTGGTTGCCCAAGCTGAATCCCTCAGATGCCCCAGGAGCAAGCTAAATTGGTAGGAGCCTCGGTTTCCCCTTTGGGAAGTGGGTCAGTGTAACCCAAGACCTGAGGGGACCCGTGAAGTCACGGACCCAGGAATTGCTAGGGCAGAGGAGATGGTCCTACCACAAACATCACATTGTTCCCTAACTTCTCCCAGCATCCCCCTGCATGACCTGGCACCCTCAGGCAAAAAGAAAGGAACCATGGTTTACAAACACCTCTTTATTGCAGACATTTCAGGCACAGATACATGGAAAAGCTGTATTGCAGATTTTATACAGGGTGGTTTAAGAGGCAGCAGGTTTCTACCTCTCTCCCCAACCTCCACCCCCCAAATACACAGCAGTCAAGAAATCAGCCCCATGAAATCTCCTGAGTATGCTGTCCTTTCAAACAGCACATCATCCAGCCCAGTGCCCAGTGTAGCCAGGCAACCAGTGGGGGTCTGCGGAAGTCCTTGGCTTCCATCCATAGTGCAGGAGGGAAGGGGGCTGTGCAGGTCAGGCAAAGCTGTGGTGCCCTCACCAATCCTAAAACCCCTAACAGGGCATCAGCCCAAGTCCTGGGTTTGGTTTTAGCCTGTGGTTGCTACCTTGCCACGAGTTTTACACCACCAAGGTCTCAGGGCTCAAGGGCTAGATTTGTACTAGGCAAGGCTTGTCCCCAAAACTGAGGAGCAGAAACTGCCCCAACAGCTGAGACTTCCCGGGATTTGAAGATAGTGTGAAGGTGTGTGTGTGTGGTCAGGGAGGGAATTGGAGGAGGCCTAGAGATGCCTTGCAGAGGTCTCAGGGGTGAGAAATCCTAGAACCTAAATCCCTCAAACTCAGAATGCTTTCTTTCGTAGTTCTAAATCTATACTCCAACCCAACCGGGCCTGGCTCCATGGACATTGGAGGCTGGCTGTTCGAGTTACTCCCCTTTGGGTAATGATATCCACAGCAGATGGTACAGCATCAAAGCTGCCCTCTGCTTGGCTTGGGATTTACGGGGCACACTGGATGTGATCCTGACCCTTCTGTAGATAGAACAGGCCCTTCTCCCTCAAACCTCTGCTCATACTTGGCCTTGCTGAGCCCTCAGTTCAGAGGGCCTGAAGCTAATGGGCCATTTTTGCCAAGGCTTTTCCATCTTCGGTGGGGTTCTGGGTCATCTCACATGTCATTAGAGCCTTGACCCTACCGAGCGTAGACGTCACAGGAGGTGTCAGAACTGACTGCAGAGGCTTCAGCGCAAGGGAAGCTTCAGGTCAGACCTGAGCTCTGCCTGTCTGCAGATCACTTTCCCAAGACCAGGTGGGCCATGGAGGGAACACTGTGCCCTACAGGCTTCTGAGAGAAGCCAGCTGAGAGTGCTGCTTCAGCGTTTTCTCCTTGCAACAGGTATCGCTGAAGTGGGGCAGAGGTGGGAGGGTGAGACATGAGAGAGCCAATGAGGCAGGGTAGTTACTGATGCCCAGCCAACTATTAAACTAATTAAAACAATTTAAACTGTTAAGAAAATTTTTGTGGTTTTATTGTATCATGAGGCATTGAAACATCTGAACAAATCAATATCTCGTTGGTGAGGCAGCTGCTTTCTCCTTCACTTCTTTGGGTTACTAGAGCAACTTGTCAGTAGATTAAAAAAAAAAAAAAAAAAAGACAACCTTTCGCATTACTTAAGTCTTTCCAAGGCATGCGCTGGTACAACACAAACTTCTCCCATCAGATGCAACTAGTCTAGCGTCCAAACATCATGCACAATACCTCGGCAGCAGTAGCGCACTGCGCCCACTCCCACCGTGGCCCTGCTCATTTGTGTATGATATTTGGAGCATCTGGAGGAGCATGAATAATATCGGGAAGAGGAGGGAGGAGGAAACAGCATGAGTGCCTGGCTGGGAGGAGGTCAGCCGAAGTTGTGCAGGGCAAGCCTGAACATGTCATTGGTGCAAACCCAAGCATCATTGATGTTCTTTAATAGGAACATCTGGTGGAACCCCATGATGGGGTCTTCATCGGCCTGTGAGGAGAGAGAAAATGGTTCAGTAAGGTGGCCAAGGAACAGGAAGGGTGTTCAGCAGGAGGTGAACGCTGACTCTGGGATCAGGCCCTACAATTTGGACGCAAATCCTAGGAGAGCTAAGGGGTACTTGTGACTGTGAATTGACACAATGTATGAAACACTAAACTGGGCACTAAACTGGGCCTTGAGATGGCAGCTCACACTGCTATGTACACAAACTGCAGAACAACTCACCAGTTAGCTACAGCAACAGAGCAGAGAACGTACGTGCCTCTGAACCCATGTTTCTGGGCACAAATGATCAATTTGAAAGAGTTCTGCAGCACTTACCATGTAACTCACAGTAATCTGAAAACTAAACAATCTTAGTGTCTGATTATGCCAGTTAGTCCAACCAGGAGAAGGTACTACTAATACTGACTATGGCCAAGTACATGAGAAAAGGCTCAAAACCAAGCTCACACTGATTGCAGCTCTACAGGGGAAAAAAACCAATGCAGCACTATCAGGTAATCTGTTTCTTGTCATGTAACATATTTGCAACGAAAAAAGAAAGGCGAGAGACTTCCACCCAAACTGCAGAATACCCAGATGAGGCCTAGTTGAGGTAGGAGCCCAGCCAACCGACAGTGTTTCTAATATCACTGTTTTTTCCAGGAATTATCATCAGCAAGGAGGCAAATCAGTCTTTTGGGGGTTGGACAAAAACACCAGAAAGAACCTGAAGCCAGGTGGGAAGAGGCACTGCTAACTGATTCCGGCCTGGGAAAGTGGGCACTAAGACCCCAGGAGAGAGCTCCTCACTCCCAAGGTCTATTTGAGCACACTCTCTGGGCACGGTATCTTGGACAGGCAGGAGAAACTAACAGGAAAGAACAGGCCAGAAGGCAGGTCCGTCTGGGTCCACTGGAGAGGCCTAGCCACCCCCCCCAATTTCTTCCACCCTTGTAACGGACTCAAGAAGCCCTGCCTAGCCTAGGGAGAAGGCATGTGGGCCTGTTATTCTGGGCCCCATGACACCACAGGCCCAGGAGGTTGGAACCTGGTTAAGGGGCAGCTCATTTGTCCTGCTTTGGGAAGGAGGAGAGGCTTTTTTTGGAAATCAAGAATCTGACTTCAGCCTGTTAGAGCATAACAAGGAGTTCCTGCAGGGTACGGGACCACAGGAAGGCTTTGAAGGTAACAGGTCTTGAGAAGTGGAAGGAGAACTGCAAAGAGAAGCAAGAGTTTCAGGAATCTGCTTTGCTCAGCAGGTGGAAGAATCAGCAACCAGCTTGGGGAGTGGCAGCATGGACTCCAGCTCAGGATCAGCTGCCTGCAGAAGGCCCACCTACACCTTGGGGCAGTGCAAAGGCCCAGTGGCTTGGATCACAGCCCCATCCTGCTCCTATACCTCTTGTCCCTTTTCCAAAAATGCTCTATACGAGTGCTCTCCAATAGGACTTGTTGCAATAACAGAAATGTTCTATGTTTGTGCTGTCCAATAGGCAGCCACAAGCACTTGAAGTATGACTAATGCAACTGAGGAACTACATTTTAATTTTATTTCACTTTACTTAATGTAATTTAAAAATCACCACATGTGGCTGATGGCTGTTGTACTGAGCTACACAGCTCTAGGCATCACTTTGGGTGTCCCCTGAGAAGCAGGACAGCAGCACTATTACCTTGAGCTGGCCCACAACCATGCTGATGATGCAGCTATCTGGCGTGGGCTGATGGTCCTGCGCCGTGATGCTATGCTGGATTTTCTGGAACGGAAGGCTCTGCAAAGAAAAGAGTGGGTGGTGGGCTGTGGCCAATGGGGTGGGGAAGGAGCTGCCTGCAGCCCAGCCCTGGCCCTTACTTACAGACAATTTCTCCACAATGGCAGCTTTCCCCTGGAATTGCTGTCCTTCCCACGTAAGGCATGACGCGTCAATCTGAAAACCAGGAAACCTGGGGTCAGGGCTTCAGAGCACAAGGAGTATCTCTGAGGCCCTGAAAGGACCCTGAAAAGGGTCTTGCTTGGGGAAATTAGTTCATGTCTTAGTTTCCCTGCCTGTAAAGAAGGAAAATGAGGGTAACTTCCAAACTTTACAGGATGAACATCTTCTTTAATTACACCTCAGCACTGCAGAACCCAAGCTCTGAAAGACTATGTAACAAAATACAAACTTATCAATAAGTTCACTTCCCACCTTTTATTCAAGAAGTTGTATGGCCTTTGATATGCATGAGCTCCAGGCTGGCTATATGTGGCCAGGGCTCAGTCAAAAGCCATCCTGCTGCATGGTCAGTCAGCACCAGTCTCAGAAAAGCCATCAGTGAGTTCCAAAGAGGTCCTTCCCATGGGGTCAGAGAGGAATGGAGGCTGAAAGGCCTTGCCTGGGACCCTCCCTACCATCAACATGTAACCCACTACCTTCACTTCTTCCCCACCCCATCTCTCCTGCCACAGCCTTCAGGGGCAGAACTCAAAAGTGCCTCTGCTACTTACCAGCTCTGACATTAAGCAAGCTACTTTTTTTTTCTCCCCCTGAGTCTCAGTTTCCTGATCTTTAAAAGGAACATGTGCTGAGGTTTATATAAAATGACATACATAAAGTACTCTTTTAGGACCTTGCTAACTCTTCTCTGGGTCAGGCCTGCTTTAATTGATTTTAAAAGCAATATGGTAGAAGTGCCAAGGATCCCAGAGTCATACCAGTTTGAGTTTTTAAAATTCTCTACCTATGATAATGACAATCAAATACCTGTGCTGGATTTGTTCTTCCACTGGTAAGATCCTTTTCTTTTCTTCAAAATTTCTGAACTGGCCCTGACTTTTTGGAGGGAGACACAAAGGAGTTTGCCCACAGCCCAGTCAGGCTGCAAGGCTATGCCGGATGACTCCTACCTCTCCTATCCTGGGCAGACCTGCTAGGCGTGGCCTGATCAATCACATTTCTGTCTTGGGCAGGGTCAAATACAATTAACTCTTGGTATATATGAACATCACTAAAATAGCAGCAAATCATACCTGCATAGAAGTGTTTCTCAAGACACACCAACCTCCCTGGACTAACCCCATTTGTTTCCCATGAGCATTCAGCGGCTTTTGGCCCCCCAAAGGAAGGTGGCCCTGGGGCCTCCAGGAGAGATCAGCGGGGCACTGATGATGCTTATAGCTGCTGCCTCCAGAGGGCACCATGAGCCCTAGCCTCTGTCTGCTGCTGCCCAAACTAGAACAGAGGCACTCCCAGGACCATGGAATGGCAAGCCCAGAACCTGCTGCCTAGGGTATCAGAATCCAGTCTTATAGATGACAGAAAGGAATGTGTGGACCAGGGAGTTGGGCTAGGCCTTAAGCCCCCTGTGCCATGGAGAGTAGCTCAGATAAAAGGGGACAGCCAAATTCAGTGAGGGCTGCCAGAACTTGTGAACTGGAGGCACTGGCCCAACATCTGAATTGATTCCCCGAGGTCCCGTTCTGGTCCTAGAGCTGAAGACTTACATAAATTGCGCCTAGTTGGGTTCTGTCGTTATCAAATAACTGGTAGTAATGTTGAATGAAGCTGGATCCAATCTGCTCCCAAATTGGCTTGTCTCCCATTCTGGAGCGTCACCCGGCCTCGTTGAGACCTGCAAGTACAGTGAGACAGGGAGGGTAGTGTTGGTACCTTGGTACCGTGGAAGCAGGAGGTAGCCAGCCAGTCTCCTCACTGACCCCCACCCCTCCCAGACCTCCTTGAGTAGGGAGTCTTTTGCTGAGGTCTGTTCTCCCAGGAAACACAGAGAGGGCCCAGGGAACTGCCAGGCGATCCCTCAATACAGACCAGTACAGGGAGCCCAGAGGTGGACCAGACCCAGACCCTCCTTTGAGGGGCTCTCGTGGATGAAACAGCAGGATGGGTGCTGAGGGTGGAGCCAGGACAAAGGAAGGTCAGAGCAAGTCCAATGGAGGGATGGGCTTTTAAGGAGGAGCTAAGCACTCTCCCCATATCTTTTCATTTAATCCTCTCAACAACCTGCAAGGCTGTTGAGAGTTATTGCTATTCTTCCCACTTTGCAGGTCGGGAACTACTGATGTCTATATGTGGAGTGTCTTCTATTGCAGCCTTCAGGCCCACTCCTTGTCCTGCTGAGACTCAGCACTCAGTCCCTCAACACTGCCCTCCGGGCTTACTGGCAGGTGGAAGAAGACCCAGTGGGAGTGGGGGGAAATGGCTCCTCAAGGTCCCAATTGCAACAAAGACAGCAAGTGACTCCCCCTGCACACACTTTGTCTTAAGGGGGTAGTTTACGTCTTTGAGGCCAGGTGACATGATTTCGTCACTGATGGGGGTTATATCTACCCACTTCAGAGCTGGAACCATGGATTCAGAGGATCACAGGTAATAACAGAAATGTTGGGAGGGGAAATGTGTCATGTCTTCACATCCCCATCCCAGCACTCACTCCATCAGAAGGGCTGCCCCTCTCCAGTCTCTGAGCGGGGGGAGGAGAGGGAGGGGTGGGCCCCCCCGCTACAGATATCAGGGACCCCAGGCTGCTAGACGGAAAACCCAAGCCCCAGATGAAAGAGTTGCTCACGCTTTGGCAGGCCCGGGTAGGGTGGCGTGCATCTCCCTGCAGGATCCATGACAGCAGACCTGTGTGTTGCTCTGTAGTCATCTCTGACTGTAGAGGAGCCCACCCCCTCTCTCCTAATAACAAGAACTCTGAACCAAAGCAGTAAGGAGGTGGGTTTGGCCCTGGCAGACAACCATTGGCAGTAGTGGGATCTCACGCAAGTCACTGCACTTCTTAGGGCCTCAGCCCCCTTCTCTGTAAGAGGGTGGAACCCTGAGGTTGCCAGTGGTTGTGGTCTCACTAAGGGAACCTAGTAAAGCCCTCAACTCAACATGGTTAAGTGCTAGTTTGCTCCAGTCCCTATGACCTCACCCAAGGCCAGAAGAGCCAGAGGGAAGGACAGTGTTAGTGGGCAGTGGCTTATCCCCAATCCAGCCTATCTCCCTGACTGTGACCAACACTCCAGCCAATGAGGGGCCAGGAAGCTGAGCCAGCTTTATTTTAGGTCCCCTAGGAGGTGGTAGCACTAAAAATAGCAGCTCAGTGCTGGGATGACTAAGAAATGTCCAGGAAAGTCTAAAACAAGCAGAGGAGAAAGCTTGGACCCGGTCATGCCTGCTTGGGACAAGGTGTGTCCCAGTTCACACTCTGCCAAGAAATATATCAACAAATGGGAAAAACATAGGATCAACAGCTGGTCCCAGCTGCTCTGTCTTGGTCACATTTCCAAGGGGTCAGACTGTGACTGTACCACATGCAAACTTGGGTTACTGGAGGCAGGACACAGCCCCACATCTCGCATCTCTGCCCCTTCCACCCTAGTACTCACTATGCTTGGCTCACTCATTGGGGCCCAACCCTACCACGTCACGCTCTCAAGATGCCTTGCTGAGCATCTTGAACTCTGGGGCAGGGGGAAAGCTGGAGGAATGGATGAGGGCCATCTCCCCCTCTGTCCTAAGCAGCCCTCAGGGAAGGTCTTGGAGAAAGGAGTATGCCAGTCAGAAGAAACAACATTAGCAAATGTCTAGAGCCTCAGAAAGAGATTAGGGCAGGAAACTGAGAAGCTGGAGATGGAGGATGAGGGGAAATAAGGCCAGAAGCTGATCCAAAGAAAAAAAAAGTGGCGCTATGTGGTGGGACAGTGAGGTGAAGGAAGTGGGGGGGTGTTTTTTCCTTTTTCAACATTGTTCTTAACAGTGTGATAACATGCTAATACAAAAACTACTTGGCAGAAGTAGTGGTAGAGTAAAGAGGTGGAGGGATAAAAGGACAAGAAGACCCCTTTGGCCCGGTGGAGTGGGGCAGGGCAGAGTGAGCTCTCCTGAGGAACAGGACTGCCCAGGGGCTCCCAGAAAGTGGGAGAAGGAACCTTCAAAAGAATGTGGACTGAAGACTTTGCTTTAAAGATGTCAAATGGGGCCGCTGAGGCCAACACCAACCTCGTTCGAGGCCTTCTTGACCTTGATGTGTTTATTTCTATGTCGTGACCACATCGCCATGTGGTCAGATTCCACTGTCAGCCCACTTTACAGGTGGGAAAACCAAGGTTCAGCTGGTTGCCCCAAGCTCACCCAGTACATCAGTGCTGATACTGGGTTCTCTGGTCAAGGTCACTGCTTGCTTTCTGCTAACTTTGCATCCCTGAGCTCTAAACCACAAGGCTGTCCATGTCCCTCCCCTACAAAACCCTCACCCTTGGGTTAAAGGTCAAGCCCCCAAAGCCCCACAGGTGGCTATTCACACCCGTCCCTGACTCCTCAGCCATTCTCTCCTATCTCCATCCAGCTCCACACATAAACACACCAGAACTCTCTGAGTGCTTGCTCCCTGTGTCTTTTGCACAGGTGAGTCCTCCTGCCGTGATGCCCGCCCTCCCCTCAGGTCACTGTTCAGATGCCACACATTTGGGTCCTCCTTTCCAGACTCAACTGTTGACTCCAACCCCATGTGCAAGTGCAAAGCCGTATCAACACACCCAGGGCTCATTCCTCTGCCTAAACACAGCTCTGGGCTGTGAGGGTTCCAGTGTGGTTCCTGCCACACCCAACCCCACCCCCTCAACCTCCCAGCACAAAGTCCAGCAAACTACAGGATTTATAGTTTCTGACTCCAAATCTTCCACAAAGCTTTGCACTCATAGCCAGGAGGCAGCATTCCTGAGTCCAGAAAAAGCGACAGGGTGCAGAGCCCACCTCCCATCCCCATGCAACAAAGAGGAGAGGTGGGCCAGGCTGGGAGGATGTTTCCCAGGATGGCCAGCCAGCCCTGACCTTGTTTCTAATATATTTATTGTGGAAAGGACAGCCTGCAAAGAAACAAAATGCCAAGGCTGAGGGGCAGCCTCACATCAGATTGGAGAGTGACCTTCATGACAGCTTCTCCTACAGCTCTTCCAAGAGGGCTGCTGACCACACCGTCTCCTGCTTCACTTAGGCTGACTAAGGCCAGGCTCCTCGAGGAGCAGAAATGACCTTCGTGACCTCTCACCCACTGAGCTTCAGCCTTCACTGACCCTTAGGTCTCTGTGGGTGCAAAGACGTTCTAAAAATGTCTCATAAACCATGGGCCTTTCCCAATAAATTTGCGCAGAGGCAGAGGTGCCCCAGCCTTGTGAATGATTTCAAGTCATTCATACTCCCTGAGGTTGTCACAGACCCCAGGTTAAAACCTCTGGCCCAGGAGATTCCATTGGGTAACAGAAAAAACTTCATTTTTATCCTCAAATTCTGGGTCAGTGTTTCCATATTTTGAAACTTGAAACAGCAATGTCCGGCTGATAATGTCTCATTTTCACTAATGTGTATTACGCGTAGAAATGTGCTAAGGGCTTTACATGCATTTGTTCTAACACCCTGTGAGTCAACTCCCATGTTAGAGATGAGCAAAATGAGGTCCAGCAAGGTCAGCTAATTTGCTCAAGGTCACAAGCCTAATAAATGGTGGAACTGGATGGAACCAGGCTTAGTGGACTCCAGAGCCAGGACTCCCAGTGATAACTAGTCTGGAGATAAAAATGAACAACATGGGGGCTTCCCTGGTGGTGCAGTGGTTAAGAATCTGTCTGCCAATGCAGGGGACACGGGTTCGAGCCCTGGTCCGGGAAGATCCCATATGCCGTGGAGCAACTAAGCCCGTGCGCCACAACTACTGAGCCTGCGTGCCACAACTACTGAAGCCCACACGCCTAGAGCCCATGCTCTGCAACAAAAGAAGCCACCACAATGAAGCCTGTGCACCACAACGAGGAGTAGCCCCTGCTCGCCACGACTAGAGAAAGCCCGTGCACAGCAATGAAGACCCAACACAGCCAAAAATAAATAAAAATAAAATTAATTAATTAAAAAAAAAAGAACAACATGTAGCGCTGAAGCCCTGATCTCTGACCTTGGCTTTCTTGGACAGGGGCAAGACAGGTCTGAACCAGGGCTTCTGCCTCCAAACAAAGGCACCAGGCAGACTGCCACACTAAACAATGGGTGTTTTCACGGGAGATGATCTCACAGTTTTCCCAAATCTTCAAAGTCACAACCCCATCTCAGCAAAACAGATATAGATGCTGGCCTAGCTGGACCTGGGTCAGGGCTGGAGGCAGGAGAGTGATGAGGAAGAGGACATTACTGACTCCAGAATAATAAAACAGAAGGATGCTCACCTCTGAGGGCCCATCACCGGGGTCCGCAGAGAATGCCAGATATGCTGAGCTTATAGTGGGACCCTTGAAATTGGCACCAACCATCTCTATTACCCTCACACCTACTGTCTGCTAGGCCTCCAAGAGCCCTGAAGCAGAGGCTGAGAAGGACTCCGACAGGTGGGACTGACAGACAACCTTGGCTTAAACCCAGAGCACAGGCGAGCACTGTGGAGAGTGAGAGGGAAGGCTGCATAGTGCCTGTCCTTCAGGAACAAACTGCACCTCTTTCCATGATCTGAGGGGTGCTGTATATCCTGTCCTACGGCCCTCCAATGACTTCCCTTCCCATTCCCCACTGACAGTCTCAACCATTTATCCTGCCTTCAAGGCCCTGGGTGACCTGGCTTCCCAGCTATCCAACCTTGTCTCCTGCCACCCACTCCTTCCCGTCCTCTGCAGCCACTCTGGGCATTTTCCTGTTTCTGGAACATGTTGAGCCTGTCTCACTGGAGGGGTTTGCAACTGTTGATCCTTCTACTAGATCACCCTTCTTCGTAGACCTCCATGTGTCTGCCTCCTTGTCACATATGTGTCAGGTCAAATGTTACCTCCTCATAGATACCTTCAGACACTGTGACCACTCCGTCTAAAGCAGCCACCCATTTACTCACTTCACCACCCCGTTTCATCTTCTTAGCACTTGTCACTGCATGAGATTGTCACATTTACATATTTGTTTATGGTCCGTCTCCCTGACTGGGGCACCCCTGTTCCCATGGTGCCTGGCCCAGCCCCTCTGCTCTGGAGGAGTGAGTTCTGGGCAAACCCTGTTCAATTTAAGTCGCCAAGTGACCCACTTCCCCTCCTCCCACACCTTCTGTCCAAGTTGTCAGGAAACAATCCTTTGCCTTCCACCCAGCCATCTGTCTGAGGCGTGTGGGAAGTGGGGCTTAGCCCCAAACACCCTCCCTCCCCCCACAAGGCTCTGATCACCTGAGGGACAACTGGGGCTGAATAGCAGGCACACAACCACTTCCCTCAAAGGCTTGGCCTCTAGCTTGCTTCTCCTCTCCCTCATGGTATGACCCTCTGACCCTGTCTCTTCATCAGTAATTATGAGGATGTTGAGGGGTAATCAACTGAGGGTATAAAACAGGACTCAGCTGTAAGCAGTCATTGGCAGGTGCTAGGTGAATACTAGGTCAAGAGCTAGGAAGAAGGTGGGTATCTCAGTCTCCTGTAGGGACACCACACTAAAGAGCAGCCTTGACCGAGGACTGGCAACAGCCTCGTCCACCACTCCCCTGCCTGAAGTTGCGAGGGAAGTCAGCTAAGGTCTGCTGCCCAGATGGCTGGCCAGGACAGAACCCTCTCCTGGGGCAGACCCCTGATGTCTAGGTGCCCCCAGCACCCTAAGGGCCTTTTCCTTCTCTTCTATTTGAAGAAAGGGCTCCAGAGATTTCAGGCTGCCCTGGCTGGCCCAGAAGGTGAATCCTGAGACCTGCATTGTAGGCCCTCTGCTCCATGCTTATTCAGTCCTTGAGTGGCCACCCCTTCTCAGGTGGCTCAGGGATCTCTCAGACCCCCGTCCTAGAGAGCTCCCATCCATGAACTTGCTGGGTCATGTACTGTAAGTCAAACTCCTGTAAGCCAAACAGTCACATGTGTTCTCTCATTGGAGTCTCACAGCCCTGTAAAGCTGGTGTGATTAGTGTAACTCTGTAGATGAAGAAACCAAGACTCTGAGAGATTAGGAAAGAATTCAAGACCACAGAAGGCCACTGGCATAGTCAGCATTAAAATGTCCACAAAATTGGCCTGGACTGGAGCAGCTGAGAGCCCATGTCAAGCAGCAGAAAGCACAGATGAGGCTGTGAGGAATGGAGCCCAGGCCTTTTCTTCCCCTTTGAAATCAGCAAGCTCCATGGCCATCAGAACAGAAGCCTCTAAGTGCATGCTCAGCCTGTCAAAGCAGGTTTACAACCTACAAATGAGAACTTGCCTTGACCTGGGCCTGACCATCTCTGCAAGTGAACCAATGTCTCTTTACAGACATCCTTCCAGGGGGCCACAGTTTCTGCCCTGGTGAGACCCAGTGGCTCTAATGCAGTACCTGAGGCTTTAAGAAACAAACATTCCAGAATTCCCCCAGTTTACTGAGGCAAACTACCCTCAGTTCCCAGGTACCCTGGACACACCCCTCTCATGAGGGGAGGTTCTCCTTCTCCAGCATAGCCCCCACTCCAGCCTGGGTGCTTAAGGAGTTGGTACATAGCAAGTACCAGCAACAAATAAAGAGAAAGGCCTAGGGTAGTGAGAAGGGCCAACCCCAGCTCTCTTGTGTTCCTCTTCCCTGGCCACTAAGACACTTCCCTAGTTGTAGCCAGACCTGAGCAAATGATTCCTCCCAGGAAGACACATTCCAGCTGGTAGGGTGAGAAGGAGAAGGCGCCACACAGACCAGGTGGTAAGGGTGATGACCAGAACGATCAGTCACTCCAGACTGACTCCAGGCCTGGAAGTCACTGCAGGGATAACCCACTGCTGTGGCCTCCCTCAGGGAGAGAGTCTTCAAGAATTCCTGTCACATATGGTCAAAGCAAGAGAATCACAGAATCTCAAAGTTAGGGAAGGGGTAGTCAACTCAAATCCAACTCCACACACACAAACATCCTCAAATGGCCCATCAGAAAAAAATAACTTTAAAAAGAGGCCCATCAGCGTATACGACAAACCCACAGCAAACATCATTCTCAATGGTGAAAAACTGAAAGCATTTCCTCTAAGATCAGGAACAAGACAAGGATGTCCACTCTCACCACTATTATTCAACATAGTTTTGGAAGTCCTAGCCATGGCAGTCAGAGAAGAAAAAGAAATAAAAGGAAAAAAAAAAAAAGAAATAAAAGGAATACAAATTGGAAAAGAAGAAGTAAAACTGTCACTGTTTGCAGATGACATGATACTATACATAGAGAATCCTAAAGATGCCACCAGGAAACTACTAGAGCTCATCAATGAATTTGGTAAAGTTGTAGGATACAAAATTAATGCACAGAAATCTCTTGCAGTCCTACGCAATAACGATGAAAAAATCTGAAAGAGAAATTAAGGAAAGACTCCCATTTACCATTGTAACAAAAAGAATAAAATACCTAGGAATAAACCTACCTAAGGAGACAAAAGACCTGTATGAAGGAAACTATAAGACACTTATGAAAGAAGTTAAAGACAACACAAACAGATGGAGAGATATACCATGTTCTTGGATTGGAAGAATCAATGTTGTGAAAATGACTATACTATCCAAAGCAATCTACAGATTCAATGCAAACCCTATCAAATTACCAGTGGCATTTTTTACAGAACTAGAACAAAAAATCTTAAAATTTGTATGGAGACACAAAAGACCCCGACTAGCCAAAGCAATCTTGAGGGAAAAAAACGGAGCTGGACGAATCAGACTCCCTGACTTCAGACTATACTACAAAGCTACAGTAAAGAAGACAATATGGTACTGGCACAAAAACAGAAATATAGATCAATGGAACAGGATAGAAAGCCCAGAGATAAACCCACGCACCTATGGTCAACTAATCTACGACAAAGGAGGCAAGGATATACAATGGAGAAAAGACAGTCTCTTCAATAAGTGGTGCTGGGAAAACTGGACAGCTACATGTAAAAGAATGAAATTAGAACACTCCCTAACACCATACACAAAAATAAACTCAAAATGGATTAGGACCTAAATGTAAGACCGGACACTATAAAACTCTTAGAAGAAAACATAGGAAGAACACTCTTTGACATAAATCACAGCAAGATCTTTTTTGATCCACCTCCTAGAATAATGGAAATAAAAACAAAAATAAACAAATGGGTCCTAATGAAACTTAAAAGCTTTTGCAAAGCAAAGGGAACTACAAACAAGACGAAAAGACATCCCTCAGAATGGGAGAAAATATTTGCAAACAAATCAATGGACAAAGGATTAATCTCCAAAATATATAAACAACCCATGCAGCTCAATATCAAAAAAATAAACAACCCAATCAAAACACGGGCAGAAGACCTAAACAGACATTTCTCCAAAGACATACAGATGGCCAAGAAGCACATGAAAAGATGCTCAACATCACTAATTATTAGAGAAATCTAAATCAAAACTACAATGAGGTATCACCTCACACCAGTTAGAATGGGCACCATCAGAAAATCTACAAACAGGACTTCCCTGGTGGCGCAGTGGCTAAGAATCCGCCTGCCAACGCAGGGGACACAGGTTTGACCTATGGTCTGGGAAGATCCCACATGCCACGGAGCAACTAAGCCCGTTCACCACAACTACTAAGCCTACGCTCTAGAGCCCGTGAGCCACAACTACTGAAGCCCGCGTGCGTAGAGCCTGTGCTCCACAACAAGAGAAGCCACTGCACTGAAAAGCCCGCCTGCCACAACGAAGAATAGCTCCAACTCGCTGCAACTAGAGAAAGCCTATGCACAGCAATGAAGACCCAACGCAGCCAAAAATAAATAAATAAAACAAATAAATTTTATTTAAAAAAAAAAGAAAATCTACAAACAACAAATGCTGGAGAGGGTGTGGAGAAATCGGAACCCTCTTGCACTGTTGGTAGGAATGTCAGTTGATACAGCCACTATGGAAAACAGTATGGAGGTTCCTTAAAAAACAAAAAATAGAATTACCATATGACCCAGCAATCCCACTACTGGGCATATACCCAGAGAAAACCATAATTCAAAAAGACACATGCACCCCAATGTTCACTGCAGCACTATTTACTATAGCCAGGTCATGGAAGCAACCTAAATACCCCTCAACAGACGAATGGATAAAGATGTAGCATACACACACAACGGAATATTACTCAGCCGTAAAAAGGAACGAAATTGGGTCATTTGTAGAGATGTGGATGGACCTAGAGGCTGTCATACAGAGTGAAGTAAGTCAGAAAGAGAAAAACAAATATCGTATATTAACGCATACATGTGGAACCTAGAAAAATGGTACAGATGAACCGGTTTGCAAGGCAGAAATAGAGACAAAGATGTAGAGAACAAACACATGGACACCAAGAGGGGAAAGTGGCAAGGGGGTGGTGGTGGGATGAATTGGGAGATACGGACTGACATGTATACACTAATATGTATAAAACAGATAACTAATAGGAACCTGCAGTATAAAAAATTAAATTAAATTAAATTAAATTAAAAAGGAGGCCCATTGGGCTTCCCTGGTGGTACAGCGGTTGAGAGTCCGCCTGCCAATGCAGGGGACGCAGGTTCATGTCCTGGTCCGGGAAGATCCCACATGCTGCAGAGCAGCTGGGCCCGTGAGCCATGGCTGCTGAGCCTGCACATCCGGAGCCTGTGCTCCACAACGGGAGAGGCCACAACAGTGAGAGGCCTGCGTACCGCAAAAAAAAAAAAAAAAAAAAAGGAGGCCTATCAGGAGGTTCAGCTCAACCTCAGCACACAGAAATCCTGCCCAACTTTCAGTGTCCATCCTGTGGAAAACTTTTTGGATCCACTCCCCTCTCTCCAAAAGGACTATTCCCTTTCACTTACTTCTGGGGAGAGTGTCCTTGTCTGACTCTGGAAGATGTCCTGATATTTATCACTCCAGGAGCACTGGGCACTTGAATAAGTGACCTGAGAGGGTCTCAGAAGAGACAGAAGCCACAAACCCAGGTTCCAGGCAAGGAATAAGGCCACACACCGCAGAATGCTGGTGAGATTCTCAGGCACCAGGAGAATACCCAGCAGAGACCCCTGAGGAATGCAGGAGCTACCGACAGAAGACAGCTGCTAGACTCAACAGCCACAGCAATTTGGAGTGGTGACAGCCAAGTTTCTCAAGGGACCCCAGACTTTCCTGGCCCTAACATCCTGAAGTATACCTTGTTCTGTGGTTTCTCCAGGCACTGGAGAGGAGAGTGGGCTCACTAACAGACTTTCCTCTCTGGTGCTCTACTCATTCAGAAGCCCCCTCTTTTGCAAAGGGCCAAGAGCCCCTTGTGGGTCCCTTCAAACTTAGCCCTCAGCACATAATAGCAACATTACCTCTGTCTCTTCCACTACTGTGACATCCTTTCCCCAGCACCAGGACTTGGTAGGATTCATTATTCTACCTCCAGCCTCAGCCCAGTGGGCTGACATATAGAAAGCGCTGCAAGAATGGTTGCTGAATAAAATGGATCATTGGTGTAAAAGGAGAAAAAAAAAATTCAAGCAAGATACTAATGCCTCAGTAAGGGTATTCCAGAATTTTTGATACAAGGTGCCTTCCAGTTCTAAAATTTGAGAATTCTTTCACTTAAATCATTCTTCCCATCCCAACCCACCAACTGCAAAGAGAGCAGAATAAAGTGAAACGTGGCTCATAGAGGAGAGGTGGTCTCCATGTCACTAAGGGACCTAGTTGAGCTGGTTGAGAACCCAGCATCCTCACAGCCTGCCCGCTTGCTTACGCAGCCATATCCTGACTGTCCCATGCCAGGCCCCACCTCCCAAGTCAGCCCTACATGAATAGAGGGTGCAGACTGATTCTGGAGAACCTCAGGGTTCTTTAACGATTGGAATGAGAGGGAGGGACCTGAATTCCTCCTGTTCCCAAGTAACCTTTGTTCCTTTTTCCCAAGGAACAGCAGCATTTTGACCTTGAAGAAAACCCTTGTTTTCAAGTCACCTAGGGCTTTGCAATGTGTGAACTAATCCACAGCCATAAAGCCTAATTCACCTGACACCAGTGTCCTAGAAAGAACCAACCCAGACAATCTCAAGGTCTTGGAACAACTACTTATAGCACTAAGAAATCCAATCACACTGATCCTATTTGTGTCCTGTGGGTGGTCCCTCCGTGTTGCCCACCTCCACTGGCAAACCAGGCCTCTCCTAAGTCTGCTGAATGAACCTGACACCCATGTGCTCGTGGGCTAGGATGTGGACTAGGAGGGTTGAGTCCAGAGAGAACGCAGGCCTTGGTGACGAGATCTGAACAGAACCTTCCTTGCCTGTCTTCCTTAACCAGGGAGAATGCAATTCAACTGCAGGAAAACTTCCAAGGCTAGAGTTCAATGACCAGAAAAATATTACCTGGGGAAATACTCAAGGGAAAAAAATTCCAAGGATGGTGGCTTCCTGCATTACAGGCCTAACTCAACTCTCCTAAAAGAACTGCATGCTGCTGAGGTCAGGTCTGCAGAGACTTAGCTGCTTCTTTATCCCTGCGAGAACTGTGGCTCAGAAGCTACATTGGGGTCAGAGGAATCAAGGCTTAACGAACTGTCTCTTCTCCATATCCCATGGTCTTCTCTGGACTTGTCCCTTAATTTTATCACCAATCAGGAGTGCCTTTACAAAGCCTGCTAGAAGACTACTCTATGGCTAGATACTTCCCTACTCCCAGAAATCAATGGAGTCCTTGGAGCCATCATTAAAGGCAATTTCCCAAGGCCCAACCAGCTTCCTGCCTGTTCATAGGTCACTCAGTTGTTGGAAAGTGAGCAGGCAGGTGAGGGAAGCCTGACTTTGTGCAGCCTCCAGCTCTAGTCCTGCCACCCAGGCTTCAGAAGGGCCTCACAGAGCATCAATCTGAGCCCCACAGCCCAGATGTGCCCTATGCCCAATGTTGCTTGCAGCCCAGCCTCTTGTTTGGCACTAGGCTCAGGGACCTCAGACCTGGTTTCTACTTTCCCCTCCATTAAACCCTACCTTACCGTTACCATTCTTATCGAATCATCCTCCTCTGTGGGAAAAGGGCAGATGACTCTGGGAGGGGCAGAAGTGAGGATTAGGCTGTGCTGAAGAGATTTAACGATGTGTTGGAGGCTCACACATTCAGCCTTACCTCCTTGGCTTCTTCCCTCCCTTCCCTCCCTCCACTAACGCGGCCGGCCAACCCACCCACGGCTGGGGCCTGATCACTGACAGAGAGAAGGGCGGGGACTGAGCCTACGAGTCCGGAGCAGCCTCATCTCATCAAGCCAGATCCTCCAAGACTGGCCGGGGATGAAGTCCCACGTGGAACCCCCTCCCTACCCCAGATTCCCTGACCCTGGCCTCGATGCAGGAGAATCTGAGTTCCAGAGTGGGAGATAGGTTTCGTGCACTCTCAGCGGGCAGACAAGCAAGGGAGCGTTCACCTACATCCTAGCCGAGCTATGGTTGAGAACCGGGTGAGGGTAGGGCTGCGGCAGGCGGGCGCCCTTACCCAGTGCTGACTCCGGAGCGGGCCTGGTGGCACCTGCCCATCCCCGGATCCTTGGCAGGCGGGCGGCAGGACGTGTGGTTGGGGTCCGCCCGCTAGCCTGCCTACAGAGTTTGCAGGACTCGGGCTGGCCGGGCTAGGCCAGACGGGGCGGGGCCCGGAGAGCCCCATCCGGGTGGTCCAGAACAGAGAAAAAGGCCCGGCCCCGGCGCGGTCCGGTGTGCCCGCCACGGGCACGGTACGCCTGAAATGGGTTCCTGGCTGTCTCTGTGTTCCCCCTGGCCGCCGCCTCAGAGGACCGACGGGAGGCGGAGCCGCGCGCGACACATGGCCCCGGCCCCGCGCGGCTTCGGGCCGCCGGGGGGGGGGGAGGGGAGGGGCGGCCCTGGGACTCGCAGCTGAGGCTCCAGGCGACCCGGAGCGCGGCTCCTGCGGCCCAGCCCCCGCCCCAGCGCGTTAGCCCAGACACTCACCCGAGGGGCTGGCACGATGGCGGCAGCGGCGGCGGCAACCCAGCGCGGTCTGCGACCGACTGTCCCTTCCCCCCTGCCTTCCCTTGCCACCCCGCTGCACTCTGGGAAACGCAGTTCCCCCCATTCTCCTTTTTGGCATAGGTGCGCCAGGAGAAAACTACAGTTCCCGACGTCCTATGCGCCGAGGCCCAGACACGGCCCGCAGCGCGGGAGGGGAGACTAAGTCAGGGAGGGAGGCCGCCGAGGCGAGCCCCTGAGAATTGTGGTCTAGCGGAAGCCTCTGGAACACCCGAGCTTGGCGCCAGGCGAGGGTCAGGGCTCAGTTATCGCCAAGTCCCAGCTGGTCCGGCCCAGCTCTGGTTGCGCGGCCGTTCGGTGTTGGCCCCGCCTCCGTGGGAGCTCGGCCTGGCCCCAAACTGGCCTAGCCGCCCCTCCCTGGGCCCCTGAGCTGTTTCCGCTCGCAAAGCCCCCTCCCCTTTGGTGCTCTGGCCGCCCCTGCAGCCCCTTCGAGTGTTGCTCTAAGGCCAGCCGGGGCGGAACGCACAGCTTCTGTTTTTCCCAACATTCTTGCGCCCTGCCCGGTGCTAGTCGGACCCAAAGATGGTTTCAAGCAGGCGAGGCTTTTCTTGGGCTGGAGACAAGATTACTCTTTAGATTTCTGCAGTTAGGGTCTACAAAACATTCTCACAAGTTTGGTTTTTGTTTTTTTTCCAGCAGGCATGGCAGCTAAGAGTTTCATTTTTATTAAGAGAAAAGAGTAATAACTGGCACGCCCAAACCTTCCCCGTGATTTAAGTGATAAAATTGTCCATAATCTCCCTCCCGCCCATTGCCCTTTCCTTTCCACCCCCATTTTCATCGTTTCCCGGGCAACGCAAACTCTTGAAGTAAGGCCTGTCTCTAGTTCAGGCCTGCTGGGGAAATGCTCTGCAGCTAAGCCAGGGGGATCACAGGTAAAGTTTATAGCAACAAGTCTTCTCCTGACCAGAGATCTCTCAGTTCTCTTGTTCTTCCAGAAGGGTCCTTCACAGATCCTCACTGTCACCCCCACCGCTTTTCCCGGGAATGCCTCATACGACCAGGCTAGGCTTCTGTTTAATTAAATCCCAGATCTGTATTACTTTGCCTGACTAGATTCTTCTCTTATTACTCAGTCAGGGAGACTCTGTATTGCCCTGCTTGTGGTGTATCTAGGACCTCCCTTGCTCTGAGCTGTCCTCCTCCCCTCCAGAAGCTAAAACACCAGATAGGTTGTGTGCTCACAACATCCAGACACCAGAGTCCTAGCCAGTCTGGCCCTCACCCTCTCCTGGGAGTGCTGCTGAGAGGTTCAAGTGAGCCAAAGCTGAAACAGTCTAAGTCCCTTCAACACACAGGAGCTAAAGGACACACTAAAGAGCATGGCTTGGGCCTGGGAAAGTCCTCACTCCTAATGAAGGAGGGTGGGGACAGTTGAGCAACTGATCCAATACCTACCCATAAAGGGCTTCAGTCCCACCTGGCCTGGAAGGTCACTGCTGTGCTTCCACCACCTTAGGACAAGCCAGAACTAACCCTAGGAAGGGAGAGATACAGTCCCTTCCACATCTAGGTACTGCACAACCTATCTCCCACCCCTCCTCCCCACCACAGACTTGTTTCTCAAGTCAGTGCCAAGGGACCAGAAGGAGAGCAGAAATTAGAGACATTAATTTTAGAGTCATTCCAGTTTGAAACCACAGGGAAAGACCCCAGGTAAGTGGCTTTTTCCATAAGTAACAGAGAAAGGAGTCATATGCTTTATGGAGCCCAGTAAGTGTCCATTTGTGCCCCAACACCCATGTTAAACATGGCTAGCTTTAAAGGCATTTGTAGCTAGCTTTGAGCTAAATTACTTGGAACTATAGATAAAAATGTCACCTTGCCGCTACAATATCCAATCTAAAGAAAGATGTTAACAGCCAAGAAAATGAGTCAAGGGGTCACAAATCCCAACTCCTATGCTTAAAGTCCTCTATGGATCCACCTCCTTCACAATGGAAGTGTACCAAAGTCAAAGGTATCTGTATAAGAGTCCATGGCTGGCTCCAGCTACGGTCTTCACTGATTTAAGTAACTGCATGCCCATGTGTGCCAGACACCATACTAGGCCTAAGGGCTATAATAGTGAGCAAAATTCAACTCCAACTGAAAATTCTTAAGGAATTCAAAACCTTCAGAGAAGTGGGCTGCCACAATTCAGTTTAGTTCTCAGTTGCTCCTTCTCCCAGTTGAAAGGACACAGGGAGCTAACCCATGGACGAACCAGGACCATTTGGTGCAATTTCCAGACCCTTCGGGGTGAGCTGCAACTCTGCAAAGACCTTATGAGGCCAGGGTCCTTGTGCTTAGGGCCTCTTTATGGAGAAACCTAGTCACTGAAGCATCTCTACTCTCAGGGTCAGCCTGGTCCTTGAGACCTAAGGCGGCAAAGGTGGAGGCCTATCAGGAAGTCCATCTCCCCATGTTTCAGGGACTCTTAGCTGAGTCCTTATAAAAATAAATTGGCGAAACCCAAATAAAAACCTTACTTTCTGTTTAATCTGTTTTGCCAAACAAACACAGTGAAAACTTTAGTCTGACTAATTGTACAGAAAATAGAATTTGTAACCAGTAGCAAACATAACAGGATAGACCTAAGTCCCTGGCAAGCTGGATCTCCATCAACAGGTCACCTAGATCCCCTTGTCGATGGCCTCCTGGGAGGGAGGTCCTAGGAGGCAGAGGCACAGATCTGCCAGTCCCCATCAGAATCACAGGCTGCACCTGGGAAGGAAAAGCACAAAAAGTAGAACTGATGTTACTTGGATCTCTTATCACTACACACAGAAGAGTTGTCTCTGATTGCCGGCCAAACTCAAGGTTTAGTTGTTTTCCCAAAGTCACAGTCCTTGGGCATCTCGCCTGCATCCCTAGGGGATAAGTTTCAAGTTCAGTGGTTCTGAAGCCTCTGCTTAACCAGAACCTGCAACATAAACTTGGGGTTGGGGAGTGAAGGTAGGGAGGGGTAGACAAAGTCATAATTGCTGGTGTCACCAGTGCAGAGTCTGAGATCCCAGACTTCAGGACCTTGCTTCAGGAGGAAACAAGAGAGGGTGCTTGGTCACCAGCAAAAGAGTCCAGCTGCCCTAAGGCTCAGTACTGCCAACCAGTGCCCCAGGAGTATGAGGGAGTTCAACAGCGGCGGCCTCAGGTCCCTCTAAGCTGGCAGGAGTCTGGGAGTCCCGAAGGCCGAAAGGGGACTCGTTCACATTCCGTGCTTCTTGCGGATGACAGCCATGGCCAGCAGCCGATCCTTCTCGCGTAGTTCTTCACGGAGTTTGGCTTCGGTGAGACGCAGGTGACGGATGCTGCCCTTCATCTCCTTCATCTTCACCTCCATCAGCGCCAGGATGTCCCGCTGCTCGTTCAGCTTGCGCAAGAGCTCCTCCTCTGTGGTGCCTGACGACAACGAGTACGAGTGGTCGGAGCCAGTATCAGGGAAGCCCTCTTCCCCAACCACCACCAACTGGGGGCCCATGGGGCACTCGGCGGCCTCCAGCCCTGCTGTAGCAGCCTCTAGCTCCGACGCAGCGGCTGCGGCGGCTGCGCCCTCTGCGGCCGCGAACTCCACTTGCACCGTCAGGTCAATGGGCTTCACATCTTCTCCCGTGGGAGTGGTGGGAGCCGGAGGCACGGATCCCGGAGGCTGGCTGCTGTCCACAGCAGCCTGAAGGGTGAGGAGCACAGCCGCAGAAGCAGATACCAGGTTCGGCTGCAGCTGGGCGGTCTGGGCAGTGGAGGCGGACGGCGACGGCTGCTGCTGCTGCTGCTGCTGCTGCTGCTGTTGTTGCTGCTGCTGCTGTTGCTGCTGCTGCTGCTGCTGCTGCCTGCGGCGGGCGGCTGCGGCCCCCGCGGGTCTGCGTGCTACTTTGCGCTCGTTGACGCCGCGCAGCGGGAAGATGGTGGGGACCCGCACCGTGTAGGTTTTGCGGCCGCCCTGGAAGTGAACACTGCAGAGACGGTGGCCCGTGGTGGGCTGGAAGGTGGAGAAGCACCCACTGACGCCGGCACGGGACACATTCTTGAGCCAAAGGCGCCGCAGCTCAGCGTCCTTGGGAAACGTGTAGAAGTGCAACGCCTTGTCCCGGTGCGAGTTGTTGTAGCAGCCTGGCACGCAGCACGTAAAGCCAGGCATGGCTGCGCCGCGCGGCCCGGCCCGGCCCACCGGCCTTCTGAGCCTTTCGACGGCCCGGTCGGTATGCCGCCGCCCGCCCCTCGACGGGCGGCACCGCGCGAGGCCTTCGGCGGCCTCCCACTACTGCCGCCCGGCGCGGCCGGCCTGGCCCGGCGCCCCGTGCCCAGAATACGCCTCCCGTCGGCCCGCGCCGAGCCTGCCGCCCAGCCGCCCGCCTGCGCTCCAGAGTGGGCCCCAGGGACGCCGCGAAGGACCGCCTGGGAAAGAGGACTACGCCCCCCACAATGCACCGCGGCAGAAGCCGCTCACTTCCGGAGCGGGGGCGCGCTTGTTCCGGTCTCTTTGCAGGGCACCGCGACAGCCCACGTAGAGCGGACTTTTCCCCTACACGGCTCACCCTCGGCGGACTAGAGAGGCGTATTCGGTTGGAACTCTGTCGCTTGGAGCGCCCTTCGCAAGGACCTGGAATCCTGATGGGGCTCGGGCGGCGCGCGTCTCTCCAGTGCGCAAGCGCCCTGGGCACATGCCCACGGAAACTACAAGTCCCGAAATGCCTTGCGCTAAACTTGGCGGCTGCGGCCTGGAGCGCCGCCTAAGGGAAAGGTCGCATTGCAAGCGGACCAGGATTCGGACGAGGTTGTGTTGTTCGCCGGAAGCGGTACCCCAACCCTGAGCTGCTGAGTCCACGGCATTCCTGCGGGGGAGGGGAGGAAGGACCTAAGCCTCAGCGCCCCAGAGGACCTCAGGGAGCCCTTTTGTCTGCATTGGAGACTCTCCCCCGACTCAGATGCCGCTTGCCTTGACTGTCTTATTGACCTAAACATAGTCATCACTAGGCGCCTACTGTGCACCGAGCATAGTGCAGGGAGTTGGGAACCTTGCAGGAACCATACCGACCCGGCCTGCCTATAGAGGGATGAGGGTCAGACTTTTGGATAATGTGAATGAATGCACACTAATGGATGTCTAATCACAGAAATAAACGCTCCAAAAAAAAAAAAAAAAATCAACAAGGGAGAGGGAAAAGTGAGAGGCGGAGGCCCAGGAAGAAAAAATCCACGAAAAGCTTGGTTAGGGAGGAGTCGCTGGTTTTTGCCCGGGAACCAGCCTGTAAGAACCTGAGGCAGGAAGGAGCTAGGCTCTGCCCTTAAGGATCCTCAAGGGTAGCCAGAATAGCAGAAGCTCCGAAAGATAACAAACTGGGCCAAGTTAAAAGATTTGTGATTTTATTCTGCCGGTGACTGGGAACTGTTGGAGGGGTGTTAAACGAGAGGTTGGACAGGATTTGTATTGTAACAAGTCACCTCCCCACTCCCTCGACTTCCTTGGGGAAAGTGTTCTAAAGGGCAAGAGAAGCTGTGGAAAACCAGAGAGGAGGCCAGGCACTCGTCATGGAGAATTACCTGTAAGCTAGCCCTCCTTTGCCGAGTTCCCCGTTTCTCCCACTTCTTGCCGTTCTTCACCCTTTCTCCTGACTCTACTTCCTCACTTTTTTCTCTTCTGATTACAGACCACGGGTATAAATTCGAAGCCTAGTTTATATATTATTTCTAATTATTTGATATAAAAACAAAATAGATCGGGCCTTTTAAAAGTTTGCAAAAGCACTCCGAGTTAACTGTCACTTTTTTAGTTATTCCTTTTTATTTTTGGCTGCATTAGGTCATTGTTGCCGCACACGGGCTTTTCTCTAGATGCGGCAAGCAGGGGCTACTCTTTGTTGCAGTCCTTGGGCTTCTCATTGCGGTGGCTTCACTTGTTGCAGAGCGCGGGCTCCAGGTGCGCGGGCTTCAATAGTTGTGGCGTGCGGGCTCTAGAGCACAGGCTCAGTAGTTGTGGTGCACAGGCTTAGTTGCTCCGCGGCATGTGGGATCTTCCCAGACCAGGGCTCGAAACCGTGTCCCCTGCATTGGCAGGCGGATTCCTAACCACTGCGCCACCAAGTAAGTCCAAGTTTGTTATTCTTTATTGTAAAACAGACCCATACTTAAAATGTTCTAGAAACATAAACGACAATGGGGAAAAAAAGAACTATTTTTCTGGTCCCAACACCCAAACATTACCATTGCATTTCTGTTTACAGCCAATGTAATCCTTGGTTATTTGTGTGGATTTTTTTTTAATTAATTAATTTATTTATTTTTGGCTGTGTTGGGTCTTCGTTTCTTATGCGAGGGCTTTCTCTAGTTGCGGCAAGCGGGGGCCACTCTTCATCGTGGTGCACGGGCCTCTCATTATCGTGGCCTCTTTTGTTGCAGAGCACAGGCTCCAGACGCATAGGCTCAGTAGTTGTGGCTCACAGGCCTAGTTGCTCCACGGCATGTGGGATCTTCCCAGACCAGGGCTCGAACCCGTGTCCCCTGCATGGGCAGGCAGACTCTCAACCACTGCGCCACCAGGGAAGCCCCCAGTTTTTTTGATTGTTTGTTCGGTTTTGGTTTTGCTTTCTTGTGTTTTTTGGCCACACCACGCGGCTTGTGGGATTTTACTTCTTGGATCAGGGATTGAATCCAGGCCCTCGGCAGTGAGAGTTTAGAGTCCTAACCACTGAACCACCAGGGAATTCCCCCAGTGTTTTATTATTTAAAACAATATTTATGGGGCTTCCCTGGTGGCACAGTGGTTGAGAGTCCGCCTGCCGATGCAGGGGACACAAGTTCGTGCCCTGGTCCGGGAGGATCCCACATGCTGCAGAGCGGCTGGGCCCGTGAGCCATGGCTGCTGAGCCTGCGCGTCCAGAGCCTGTGCTCCGCAACGGGAGAGGCCACAACAGTGAGAGGCCCGCGTATCGCAAAACAAAAACAATATTTATAAAATATTATTATTATTTTGTCTGCATTGGGTCTTCGTTGCTGCACGTGGGCTTTCTCTAGTTGAGGCAAGAGGGAGCTATTCTTTGTTGCAGTGCACAGGCTTCTCACTGCAGTGGCTTCTCTTTGTTGTGGAGCACGGGCCCTAGGCGCGCAGACTTCAGTAGTTGTTGCTCGCGGGCTCTAGGCTCACCGGCTTCAGTAGTTGTGGAACTGAGGTTCCGTAGATGTGGCTTGCGGGCTCTAGAGCACAGGCTCAGTAGTTGTAGTGCACGGGTTTAGTTTCTCCGCAGCATGTGGGATCTTCCCGGACCAGGGCTCGAATGTCCTCTGAATTGGCAGGTGGATTCTTAACCACTACACCAGCAGGGCAGTCCCTGTGTTTTGTTTTGTTTTTTTGACAAATAGTAAATATAAAGTTTAATCAATTGTGTAAACACAGTAAAGACAATCTATGCAAACACAAATAATGCTGTGAAAAGTAAGCTCATTCTCAAATTGTTTTGAAAAGTTTTTAATGTTTTTTCCATATTATCCAGTCCAAAGCTTTACAAATAATAAATAAATATTGCACTTAGGTGGTTGATAGTGATCGTGGAACTGTGCCTGCAAAGGGCTAGCGATTTAAGCCAGATAACACAAAGGTCAGATCTAAATGACGAGGAATATTGATATGATTTTCCTCTGCAGTTCTCTAATTTTGAGAAGCAAGAATCTTATTTTTTCTTTGCTCTATTTTTTAACATAAGCACAAATATGCCCATGCCACTGCCAGTATCTGAAACTTTACACACAATTTTGGAGCATGAAGGAGAACTCCACAGGAAACTCAGAGCTCAAGTTCTATTTCAGTTCCCATTAAAATGTAAGAAAGGGGGCAGGGGGCTGTCAATTGGTGAAAATATGGTAATGGAGTCTCCAGCATTAACAGAACTTTTGAGAGCCGAAATTCATCTCAGAATTGCTGATGTTTGGAGATTTTAACATCTCTGCTGGATCACAAACAGCCCACTAGCCTCTAAGCCCGCAAACTGATCTCTTGTGATAGATACAGGTCCTATAGACACATTGGTCTTTGCAAATGCAAATCTGATCAGGTCACATATAGAATACAGTTATTTTTTTCCTGGCCCAAATGTGTCTCTCCTCATCTTCGGAGAGGGAGATGAGAATGAGAGACATTCTCACAAATAGTCCCTATTTATTCATGACCTGGCTTATTACTTGTCAGATCCTGAGTTAAACATTATCTAATTGACTCATTACACACACACACACACACACACACACACACACACACACACACACCCTTATTAGGTGGTTATCACCCTCACCTTACCTTAGGTGAGGAAACCGAGGCTTCGACTGGCTGCACATACTTGCCCAGGCTCAAGGTAAGGATGCCCGCAAAACCCGTTTGCTACCACCACTGTACACACCGGGCGAAGCCGGCGGCAGGACTAGAACTGCAATTCCCGTGGGGCTGTGCGGCAGCCTCGCGAGAGTTGACCTAAATTCTGCAGCATCGCGAGAGTTGGCTTAAATGTGGCGGCGGGAAGGCGGTGGTCTGAAGCGGCTACTGAAGGCCAGCTACTGAAGCTGCTGGGAGGGCTGGCTGCTGAGGCGATGGCGGACAGCTATAGCCGGGACAGCGAGCCTACGACGCGCACGCTGCTACGGCGCGTGCTGGATACAGCGGATCCTCGCACCCCGCGGCGACCCCGGAGTGCTCGGACTGAGTATGTGAGGGCGCTGCCCCAACACAAGAGCAACCTGAGGGAGTGGGCGATGGGGTCCAGAGCTGACCCTGTTTGGAGACGGAAACTGAGTCTCGGAGAGGAGCAGAGTCCAGGGCTCTGAGAACAGGCTCCTTTCTCCTCGCTGGGATCGGGTCAGCTGTTTGTGCGACCACCCCTGAGACTCTAGGCCGCTCGGGACCTCAGAGCTCAATTATACAGGCGTCCTTGGGGGTCCGCTTCTGGAAGCGAAGGATAGGTGCTCAGAATCTGGACCTCTGCTATGTTCTCTAGGCCAGTTTTCTCCAGAGTGTGTCCAGGCATCTGCCCTGAACAGTCTCCCAAGCGGTTCCCAGCTGAAAGATGGGAAAGGAGTTGCAGAGCGTAGCCTGGGTAGCAGTCAGGAGGCAGGAACTGGAAAGATGTTTTGCTAGAGAGCAGCGAATTTGGCCTGACGTGGTGGGAGTGTCAGTGGGTGGGGGCTGTGGTGAGCTTATGGTGCAGAGAGGGTGGAAGATGGCATCTGCTGACTTCCTGCGGCACTGCAGTTCCGTTATAGACAATGGGAAGCCATTCATTATAGGTTTTAGACCTGTGAGTGATGAAGTGGGAGTTGTGCCAGAGGAACATTTATGTGGTTCTGGAATCTGAGAGGGGATTGGATTGGAGAGAGTAGGGCTGGAGTGAGCCATGTGGAGGTTGCTGTCAGACCCTGACTAGTACTTAAAAGGTTTCAAAATATTGAAATATCCCTGGATTGTTTTAGTGTCTAGAATGGATACATTTCCAGTTGTTCCTCTTATCTGTGTGGTTAACCCCTACTTCTGCCGTAGTCACCTCAGTGAAGCCTTCCTCAGCCCTTCTCTCTGGCTGGGTCATCATATTCCTTCTCTCTTCCCATACCCCTCAGCTCCCTTTCATCCACAACCCTGTTGACATAGAACTGGGAATAGGGCTGTGGGAGGGCAAGTGGTTTCTGGTCCCTGTCCCTGAGGGTAAAGGACTTCAGCCAAGATCCCTGACGAAGACCCGTCGCTAGTTCACCCTCCCTACATAATTCTCACAATTGCTGCTCTTTACACAGTGTCCAGAGAGCCCTGCTTCAAACACCTTCCTCTAGGAGGCTGAGGAGCCAAACAAAGACGACTGCCAGGCATTGTTCTAATAGAGCCAGGGTAAGTGCTCTACCCGCTGATCACTATAAAGCTCTGGTTGCCTTCGGGGGCTCTTGAGTTATAGCTCTGCTCTGGAGCCCACCTTGAGGGACTGTCAAGGCAAAGGAACAAACTGATTGCTTGATGCTTTTACCCAAAGTCTGTTGACAGATTGGCCCGTGTTCAAGCCAGTGGACACTTGGAGGAACAGACACCCCGGACTCTGCTGAAGAACATCTTACTAACTGGTGAGTGAGCACTGGCCTGCAGTGAGAATCAGGCACCAGCCCTGTGAAATCTCTCATTTAGGGCAGCCTTCCCTGCCAACTCCACTCTCTCCTTCCTATTTCTACAGCCCCGGAATCTTCCATCCTAATGCCAGAGTCAGTGGTGAAGCCAGTGCTGGCACCACAGGTGGTCCAGGCTTCCAGACGGGAAAGCAGTCGGGGCAGGTGCAGTAAATTCCCTCCTTGGGCTAGGCTGCTGGGCATTACTAGTCAGGGAGCCTCTTGGGGCACTAAGAGCCGGAGTTGGGTGCCCTGGCTTGTCTGAGAAAAGCTCCATCCTTGTAGCCTGGAGCTGCAGCTTCCTGAACTTGAGCCCCCCACAACCCTGGCTCCAGGTCTGCTGGCTCTTGGCAGAAGGAAGCAGAGACTGAGGTTGTCAGTGTTTCAGCAAGGAGTGGACTTGGGACTGCCTCCCTCCCAAGGTGAGGTCCTGGACAACACCTGTGGCCACCCTCTCTGTCCTTTGGAGAGACTGAGGAGGCCTGAGAGAGGCCTGGGTGACTTATTATGGTTTCTTTTTACATCCTCTTGCAGAGCCTCATGGGAATGCTGATGCCTCTTCCCTCACCAGGTGCTGTTGCCTGTTCCGGGAGTTGGTAGAGGAGAGGCTTGGGGAAGGGGGTGCTGAATAGAATGCAGTCTGGCCATAACTGCTCCATGCACACAGCATGGTGGCTGGGTTCTAAGAGATGAGAGCACCGGGGCAGCTGGGGGACTCCTGGGGTGGGGGAGGGTGGTTGGACCTCAGGTACCTGACTTTCCTTTGTGCCTTGTCCCTCCCATCAGCTCCCTCAACTTGACCTTTGCCACACCTCTGCAAACACAATCAGTGAAGAGGCCTGGTTTGGCCCGCAGACCTCCTACCCGCCGAGCTGTAGATGTGGGTACATTTTTGCAGGATCTGCGGGATACTTCCCTGGCCTTGGCTCCTCCAGGTAAGGTTGAGATTTCTGTCTTCTGGCCTGTGGGGAAAGCTTTCCCCCCCATGATTGATGGGAGGTGCTGCTGAGTCCAGGGTTGCTCCTCTCTCCTTTGAGTCAAGAACAGTGAGCAAGCCTGGCCAGTAGGTTTATGAGGACTTTCTGCTTTCTTTCTGCAAATTGCCTCTTGTCTTCCGGGGGCCCAGTCTTAGTCCCTCAGTATCTTCCAGGACCCCATATCCTTGAAGAGCTACAGGACTGAGGGTAGGAAAGGGGTGTGATATGGTGGCTGGAGCTTATTGGGAGGTTAAAAGGGGCTAGGTTTCAGGATCAGCTGTTCAGTCAGAGCTGACCTGGGAGCCTGATTCCAAAAGACAAGTCAAGTTCACCAGGATAAGAGAAGGGTTGCAGGCAGAGGGACCTGAATGAGAAGTGGAGAATGGAGGCATGGGTGAGCAGATTGGGTGGGGCAACCTATGGAGCCTGGGAATGCCAGGCTAAGGAGCAGGAAGGTAAGCAAGGAGAGCTGTGGAAGGGAGATTAGGCTTAGAATAGGCTCAGTCTTCTCTCTCTGAGGGCCACTTGGGCAGGCTTGTGGGTCCACTACCCAGGCCCTGGTGACTGGCTAGCAGAACAGCAGGTGGGCGTGCAAAACACTGAGTGCCAACTGGACCTTGATCTCCAGATGAGAGCCTCAGAACCCCTGTTGCTACTCTGCCAACAGACACAGTGTTGGAGGACACCCAGCCCTTCTCCCAGCCCTTGGTTGGCCGTTCCCCCAGTGTGCACCACTCCCTGCCTTGCTGCTCTCACTCTGGGGCTAAAGATGTGGAGAGGGCTGCCAGTCGCAGGACATGGAGCAGTGGGCTTGGGCTGCAGAACAACGGTGAGTATGTGGGGCACGCAACCTGGAGCCAAGCCTAGCTTAAGCAAGAATTGGCATTGGTGTTTTTTCCTCCTCAGGCCCATATGTGTACCCCGTCACCCCCGAGTCCCTTTGGAGGGCTGTTGATCCCTCCATCCAAGAGCAGAGTCAGTGTTGGGCCAGGAGATTCCAAACCAGTACCCTGGGGCTGCCTCTGGCCCTCTTCCCTCCTTGATGGGCTAGGCTGGGTTTTACTACTCCATCTTTACCTTCCTCAGAGCTACAGCCCTGGCCTACTGCTTTTCTAGCCTATATTCTCTCCCCTTGATTCAGGTGCTGGGAAAGGAGCCCAGCTTCTGGCAGGAAACGTGGAGGAGGTTGATGCCCTTGCTATGGGCTTTCCGAACATCAGCAGTAATATCTCTGGAGAAGATGGAGTAGAGCCCTTACAGAATGGAGTAGGTGAGGAGGCAGAGGAAAGAATGGAAGAAAGCTTGAGGGAAGTGGAGAAGGCAGCAGAAGCACAAGGATCCGCCAGAGCAGAAGAGCTTGAAGGACACATAGAAGTGACCGAAGCAGAGGGATCCTGGGGGGCTGTCGAGGCCAAGGAGCCAGAAGGATCTTCAGGGGATGGAGACACCTCTGGTAGAACAGGTAAGGGGCCCAGTGCAGGGATCAGGGGGTGGGTGGGTAAGGGACAGCTGTGTCCCTGGCCTTGGAGGAGGGGCTTACCTGGCTTGTGTTTCTGGGCACAGGTGGTCTTGGGCCAGGGAAACTCTGAAAGGCCCCTTGCTTGGCTGGAGCTAGATGGAGCCCTCGAGGAACAGGATAAGGAGGCTGTGGGCCTTCAGGGTTGAGTGAAATGGTCTGGCCTGTGCCCTCTGTAACCCTGCCCTTCCTCTGCAGCAAGTCCAGAGTTGGCCTCCAGCACCCCAGAGTTCCTTCGGGCCAGGCGACTTCAGTTTCTTGAGCCAGCTCCACCGCCTAGCACTGCAGTGTAAGATCCCACGACCCTGTTCCACATGGGCCTCTTGGAAGGGGGCAGGTACTGAGGTTGGCATTGGGTACCACAGAGTTATCACTCTTCCTTTAGGTATGTAGATGATTACCCTGGAGAGCACCCTAAGGTGGGCTGGATGGGGCCCACTCAGCACATCTGTCTGGTGCCTGCTTGCAGGGGCTTAGAGGAGCCTGGGCAGGGGGGAAGTGCCTAGGATAGTATGCAGTCAGAGAAGGCTTCCTGGAGGAGGATTAGCAGAATGGGACAGGCAGCAGTGGGCTGAGTAGGGGGAATGTCCATGCCAAAGCCTGAGGATCATGGGCCTGAGCAAGTACTGGTTTGTATGATGAGGCTAGACTGGGACATTGTGTCCAGATTGTGGAGGGTTGGGGCCCCAGGGAAAGACCAGGCTTCTACATAGCCCCCTGTCCCCACTGCCCCCCAGAAATGGTTGGAGCTGTTGGTCCAGCCTGGTCAAGGAGCACAAGGGCCCCAGTCTTGGCAGGAGCCAGCAAGACTTATGTTTGATTAGCGGCCTCTTTAGGTAGCAGCAGTTCAGCTAACTCTGTTCACTCCTTGCCCCCAGGTTACCTTCAGAGCCTCCGGAGCCTCTGTCGGCCAGGCTTCCTCCCAAGCCCCGAATCCCTGGCTCCAGACCCCGTCAAGATCCCTACAAGACTGGACTGAACCACTATGCGAAACTCTTTAGCTTCTATGCTAAGATGCCTATGGAGAAGAAGGCTGTGGAGATGGTGGAGAAGTGGTGAGTCCTTGACACTTGGGGTGGGAGAGGAGCCCCTCAGATCATGAACAGTCTGTTTTACCCCTACTTTCTTGGCAGCCTGGACAAGTATTTCCAGCATCTTTGTGACGACCTGGAGGTATTTGCTGCTCATGCTGGCCGCAAGACTGTGAGGCCAGAGGACCTGGAGCTGCTGATGCGAAGGTAAGTGGATGGAAGCAGGGAGGTGCTGGGTGCGGGAGTGCTGGCGTTGATTCTCTCATTCTCTATCTTCCTCTGCTGCAGGCAGGGCCTGGTCAGTGACCAAGTCTCCCTGCATGTGCTCGTGGAGCGGCACCTGCCCCTGGAGTACCGACAGCAGCTCGTCCCTTGTGCATTCAGTGGCAACACTGTCTTCCCTGCCCAGTAGTGGCCAGGCCTCAACACCTGCCCTGTCCCTACCTGGGGCCCCTTGGCCCCACATACACTTCTAGGTTTCCTCCCTGCCCCCCAGCATCAATAAAATGTCACAAACAGAATATGCTGTGCTTTGGTGCATGTTCTGGGACCAGCCAAGCAGGGACCAACCACCCTTCCCTTGACTCCCCAGCATAACCTAGAGAATAGCATGGGTTCAGACAAACAATTTTATAACAACAGTCAGAGGTTAGCAGCACGGGAGCACTCAGGCTGCCCTCAGTGGCCTCAGCTTGCAGGTTCCTGCTCTCAGGGCCCCACTGAAGCTGTTCCAGTGCAGCCTGGAGCCTTATCACAATGCCTCCTTCCTTTTCCTCGCCCTCTTCTGGGAGTTCTGTCATGGGGAGCTGGAAGGCCTGGCTCAAATAGCTGTTTAGGGTCTGCTTGTCCAGGCTGGGATCAATGTTCATCAAGGCCTCACGTACCTTGGGTAGGGTCACCTCATCGTGGCTGCCCCCACAAAGAAAGAGAGATAGACCTTGACTGTCCTCTCTGTACCTCAGACCCCAAAATGCCCTCTCCCAGGCTTGAGCAGTATGTAGTGCCCAGCAGCAAGCTCGGTGCATAGGGAGACCTGGGGCTTGAGGTGCTACTCTGTGGCCCAGCCTGTAGGACTTGCCTATGACTAAGTGAGCCTGAGGTCCCCAGGGTCACTCACAGTTCCAGGTCCAGCTCCTGCTTTAACTCCTGTAAGTATTCATCCTTTTCATCCATGTACTGTTCCCACAGCTTTTGTACAAAGGGCACGCTCTGGCCCTCCTTGTCCTGGGAAGGGGCCACAAGGCAGGGTGAGAGTACACGAGCTAGGGTCCAGCAGAGGCTAGGGCAGGACTGGGCAAGTTCCTGGGCCCCAACCCACCTCCATAAATAATACGCAGTAGTTGAACAAGTCTGCATTGCTGCTGCTGGGATGCCAGCCCCCTGCCTCCATCAGCTCCTGAATTCTCTCGTCCTTCTTGAAGGGGAAGGTACTCTTGAGGGCAGTGCTGTAGGGAGATACGAGGGCTGACAGGCCTGGCTGATGCCTGCCTACCCATCTCCCCGCACCCCTCTGCCAGCCCCACTGGTGCTCAAAAGGGCAGAATGCACTGAGTCTGGCCTTTTCCCACCAGGCTCCCCTTCCCCCTGCACAGCTAGGAGCTTGGCCAGAGGTCATGCTGGGCTGAAGTTCGGGGTGGCCAACTGGTCTCGCACCTTAACTGCTCCATGGTTAGTAGCCCCTCGTTCTGGCTGTCAGCACTGGTCATCTCCTTCAGCAGCTATGCTATTGTCTCATTCTGCTTGATGTACACACTCTCTTTCCTCTAGGGAGGAAGCGTTGACCATCTTGCTGTTTCCTAGAGGGGTGGGGATAGAGCTGGCCTATGCCAGAGACAAAGGGTGGAGGGCCAGACCCAAGCTTACCTTTCCCATCAAGATTGCATAGAACTGACTCATGACCTCATTGGAGTGGAAGAGCTTGGTATATTAAAAAATGGTGTAAGCCCAGGCCATGGCATCACCAGGCCCAAAGCGACGCTCCAGGAAATTGAAGAAGAAATCTGGGAACTTCTGCAGGGTAGGGGGAAGACTGCTTGGTCAGCCTGCCCCACGTCTGTTGGCCCTCCTCCCTGTTCCCTAGCACCTTGAGGGACACCCCCAACCCCCCATGCACCAGAGGACTCAGGCAGCCACACCAGGCCAAAATGGCTAGAGAGATCTGACCTGCTCCTCAGTGGTTCCTTCCAGGCATCCTTGAGGAGGTTTACCACATCCTTCTTGGTTGGCTTCTTGTTCTGCATGACACCATCAAACCGAAGGAAAGGGGGGATGGATTCCCCATAACCCTGTATGGTACCATGTCAGCTTATCTCTGGGCCCCTCTGTAGCCCCACCAGCAAGCAGGGCAGAGCCCCAGATAGCTCCCCCAGAACCTCAAGTCTTCTCAGCAGCAAGGCCTGGCCATTCTGACTCTGGCCCCAAGCCTCCTGAGCCCAGGGACTCCCCTACCAGACAAGGGAAGAAGTCTTTCTCCTGGAGCAGCCCCTCACCAATCTCCAGGAGCACATCCACCAGCTGGTCGCTGTTCTTGCCCTCGGCCAGCATTTGCCAGCGATCTTGTCCTCCAGCCACCACATCTGCAGGTGGGGAGAGGGAGCTGGAGTCCAGACCACGCACTTGAGCAGTCCCTAGGGCTCCCATGGCCAGCATTACCTTCACACTTGGACCAGTCTGGCCGTGGTATGGCCATGCGCTGGATCTCCTGCAGCTCGGAGTATAACTGGTCCTGCTCCTTCAGCTCGTGTGCAATTGCAGCAGCATCTTGTGCTCCTTGCAGAACTCTTCATAGTCGTCTCTCAGGCTGTCCAGCTGTGGGCAGGGTGATTGGTCCTTGCTACTCACCTGCATGGCCCTTCACTACCCTACCTGCCCACCAGCACCTGCTCCTGCAGATCCTTGAGGGTCTTCTCCTGCATTTCAAAGTCCCTTCTGGGCACCACGTCTCCAAACTTGGCCTTCACGGTGTTGAGTTCAATCTGCGTGCGGGTCAGTCTTGCCGGGCCATCTTCAGAGCCACTGTTAACTTCACAGGGTCCTCCTCCCAGACACCTGCCAGGGGGCCCACCAGCTCATGTCACCCTGCCTCTGGTGCCTGTAGCCCAGGGCAGGGTTGAGTGTCCCTTGGGGCATGTCCCAGGTCTTCCTGCTCTCCCAGCTTGGGAACCCCTGAGTCTTTCCACAGTGCTACAAGCATAGGGCTTTGAGCTTAAATAGAGAAGCCCAGGATGTGGAGTACCAGGCCTTTCCTGCCCTTAGGGAGTCTAGGCTGCTTCAGCTGCCAGTGATTGTTTGCTTCGTAAACAACAAGTCTATGATTCTCAGGCCAGCTCAGAAGATCCACAGACCCAGGTGGCAGCAGGAACATCTCCCATCGTGAATAAGCAGATAATAGGAGAGTTGAATGAATAGGAGTGGTGAGAGCCAGACTCCTCTCCAGCGCCTCTTCATGGGAGAGAAACCCACCTTGGGCTTACCTGGGGACTGGGCTAGTGACATGTCTTCCCGCTGGTACTGTAGCTCATTCAGGTCTGCAATAAGGATCTTATGGGCATCTTGCTCGCTGAGGTAGCGCAGATACTCCTCAGCCAAGTTCTTCCTCAGTTTGGTCACCTGTTGGGAAGAGAACAAGAAAGGTAGAAGGAGGAGGAGACTGGTCATTCCTGAGAATCCAGCAAAGTGCCGAAGCTTCCTCCTGTGGAGAAAATCTGGCAGCCAAGGAGCGGGACTCTGCTGGCATTTGGGGCCATACCAAGCCAGTGCTGAGCTGAGGAGGAGGGCAGCATGTGGAGAGAGGGGTATGGGGGGAGGTGGTGGCTCTGTATATCATTCCAGGCAGAAGGGTGGAGAGAGCTAGGGGGTGACCCCAGGGCTGAAGGCCTGAAGGTCACCCCTGGGGTGGGAGTGGGAGGAATTCAGGGAGTTGGTCACCACATTACTCCCTTTCACCTCACTCTGCAATGAGATCTCCTCATTCTTATCAATGAGTTTTAGCAAATTCATCTTCTCTTTCTTCAGCATGGAGATTTCATCTCTCTCCTTAGCCCTCATGGCCAGGATCCTCTCGTTGCAGTCCTCATTCACAGTGACAAGCTTCGCCTTCAGGGGCTCCAGAGCCCGAATCTTCTCCCTCTGGTCGGCTAAGCAGGGACAGGTGGGAGAGTCCCTTTGGGGCCATGGAGGACAAACAACCAGGAGACACTGATCCTGAGGTCACAGTGAGTGGCTATTTCCCTTGCAAACTCGAGGAGTCTATACATGCCTGTTCAAAGCATAGCTCCTGCTTAAGTCCTTCTTGCACTTGCTTTTAAACCAGGGGCAGAGTCCCGATGAGGACCAGGGTCTCACCTACGCCCTTTACCCATACGGCCTTTAGTCCTGCAGCTGCACCATGCCCAGCACCTCCTGAGCCTGGTCAGGGAAGCCGCCTCACTTCCCAGGGGTACACCCTCCCTTCTGGGCTTCACTGTCAATAGAAAAGATGCTCTATTTCCCACAGATACTGCCCCACCATGCTTCCCAAGAATGGGAGGTAGTCAGTTGCCCTGGGGTGCCCTATCACATGACAGTGTAAGCAAAAAGGCTAAGGGGGGCTTGGTGACCTCAAAGCCCAGTTTGTAGCTGCCCCAGCCCTGCTGCAGAACCCAGAAGGTCAGACTAGGATCCTCTCTGCCTCTTCCAGGCTGGGGCCAGGCAGGGAGGCTGCAGTCTTACCCAGAATCACCTCATATGCATTCTTGATGGAGGATAGCAATGGCTTGTATGTTTTGAAGTCCTCTATGAAAAATTCAAAGATCTCTCTGTAAGGCTGGCAAGAAAAGGGAAACTGTCACCTCCTGGCCTATAGCTGCCACCCTCAGTGGGACCTAAGTTTTTCTTTGCTTGGATTAGAAGTGTTCTAGCATGAAGCTGCCAGGCAACTCACATTCAAATAAATGCCACAGGCACCACTGGGGTCTCTCACAGTCAGGGAGCTGAGGGGCAGCTCCATCCCTCTCAGCTGCTCTCTGGTGACCTCTCCTGGTGCTGTCTCTGAGACCTGGCAGACGACCTGGGTCAGGACCTCCTCCTCTCTACTTGAGCCCCCTCTGGCTCTCCAGGCAGCCAGCCTCCTCCATGCACTGTGCTTCAGCTGGCCTCTTACCAGCACCCCTCCCCATCTTACAGCCCTGTGGGGGCAGGAGAAGGTCTAAGGCTCTAGCTTACAAGTAGAGGTATGGTTTCCTGTCCCACTCGGACACACAGGAAGCTCTTGGAGGCAACATTGTGTACTGGAATGAGCACAGGCTCCCGAACCAGCCCTGAGTTTGAATCCTAGCTCCACTACTACATAGCCGGATGCCTTCTCTGAGCTTCTGCTTCTTTGTTGGCGAGGTTCCTTTAGCTTGTGAGACCATATCTAAGGCCCCACTCAGAGCCTGGCACACAGACAGTGCTTAGCAAATGCTTCTGTCAGTGACTAAGTCAGAAGTGAGGGGTTCCCAGTCATCATTTCCATCTGAGCAGGGATTGGGTGATTCCTTCCCTAATATGCATCAGAATCTAGGTTACATCTAGATTTCTCTCTATATCTGGCTAAGTTCCTCAAGCTTGGGGCTGTTGTTACTGGGCTGGTAGACATTGTATGACCCCTGCTTGTCCAACTGCCAGGATTTAGGCTCCATTCACTGATACCCAGTGACCCAAGGTAGGTGCTGGGGATCACAGAAGGGACTGGAGTCAGCATTCAGGCCACCTGACTCAGGTAAAGAAACCCAACCCTCAGGAGAGTTTTGGTTCCATGCTGGTAGACTTGCCTGCTCACTGGCTTTGTTAGAGAACAAGTTTCTCTTACCAGGAAGGGGAACCCAAGAGAGCTGGGAAAGGCTGGTCTCGCCTGAATGTCTGAAGTGCCTAGTCCTGGTGAGTAAGGTTTCTTCCCAGCCCTGCCCCGCCCTCCCCCCAGTTATTCTGTGGCTCTGACCTGCAGCCTTAGCTCCTGGGCAGAATCTGTGCCCAGGTCCAGCAGGAGGAGCTCCTTGTGTAGGTAGTTCTCTAGTTGCTCTAGGTACCTTGGCTTGGTAGTGCCCAGGGGCTGCTGCTGCCAGCTACTGCAGGGAGTGGTGGACTGAGATGTGATGGACACCCCACCAGGCCCTTGTGCCCTGGGTCTGGGGCAGCAACACCCCTGCACTGTTTCTGGGCCCAGTCCGTCCACCATCAGGCTAACCCTGGTTTACCCTACACGCTTCCGGTAGTCATCTGAACAGGGCTTTCGATTATGCAGAATGGTCTGGTCACTGATGTATGTGGGCCTTGGGGACAGGTGGCCACCGATGGAGAACGGACAGGACTATAAGAAGGGACAGGTGGGGTTACCATGACAATATTGCTCCCCTTCCTGATGTTCCTCTCCAGGCTCCTCCTCCACTCCTGGGTTCCCCCCCGCAACATCTCTTAATATGGTTCGTAATTAAGACTGTGGTCCTTAGAGTTAGAGAGGGATTAGATTAAACCCTAGGGCCCCCTTATTGGTTATGTGACCATAGTCTGAGCCTCAGTCTCTGCATCTGTAAAATGGGAATGGTTGTGCTCCCCATTGCATTGTACTGATGTGAGAATGCAACGAGAAAGAATAGAGAGTGGTTTACACAGACTCAGGCACCTTCTAGGAGCTCAGTAAAGGTGAGTTCTCTTCTGTAGGTTTGTCAGTGAGTATTGAATACCTATGCTATGAAAACAGATATGAGTACTTACTGGGACCATCTCTTGCCCCCACAGCACAGTCCAGCTAAAGAGAGACAGGGGAGGGCAGGCCCAGCCTCAAGCCTGGACTCTCAGGCAGGACTGCAGAGATGCAGCAGGGTGACCTGTGGACCCCGGGAGGAGACTAGGCTGTACCCCCTGGGGGAGGGGGAGGGGGAGGGGAGAGGTGGTAGGGCCCTGAAGCAGTGGGATCTCATTTTAAACCTTGAGCAGGGGTACGGGGTAGTAGTATTTATGAGCTTGTTTTTTCAACTTTTTATGAAATACTCAAAACATGAGAGAAAAAAATGACTCTCTTACCCAGCGAAGCCTACTTCTAGGGTTCATCCATTCAGTCATTCATTTGTTCATCAAACATTTCTGGGTCCATAGCACATGCCAGCCCCTGCTGGGTTCTGGGACATGAAGGAAGCTGGGGGTATGATGGAAGTGGGATGACAAATGAACTGATAAGCAGGTAGTAACTGAAGCTGATGCAGGTCACAGGAGTGTTGGGGCCCTGACTGGAGGGTGCCAGGGGAGGCTGGTCCTCTTAGAGGAGGAAGTGATGATGTCACTGATTTCAGTAAAGCTTGAGTGACTTCATGGGAGGAGCTGAGGTCACTCTGGAAGAGAGTGATGTGTCAGGGGAGGTGGGGGGGTGCACAAAGACTGCCTGGGTAGCACCAATACCTCAGGGAAACAGCAGGAGTTTTGAAGGGCTATGGACAGCGGCCAATGCCCAAGGAGGGCAGGCTGGCTGAGGCTGAGGTCTGGGCTGGCCAGTGCATAGGGGACAGAGATGAAGCAGCAGCTTCATGCCTAAGGGCAGTCCTCAAAGCCTTACTTGTGACTATGAAAAAGTCAGAAAACTGCTAAGTGTCTAAAAACAGAAGATTCTTATACAGGCATGAAGTGTTTACAAAGAGGCTTAACATGCACTATATCTCTAAGCGTTAAGTAAAGCCTGAAATTAGAGAATAAGCACAACCAGATAAGATGAAAAACCAGAAAAGATGGAGGAAATAATCCAAAAGGTTATCAGTAATTATTCTCCAATGATAGGCCCATGGGTGCTTATGTGTCTGTAATCGTGTATTTTTCAAATTTTTCTACAATGCACATAAGTTACTTTGAAGTTTAAAAGAACATTGAATTATTGAATTCAGTATTAAAGCCTCCTCTGTGGAAGGCCCTGAGCCCAGCTTCCAGGTTCTTCTGAGATGGAGAGAGACTAGGCCTACCACCCATGTCCCACACATCCAGGTTCTAGGAGTCCTTCCAGGCTAATGGTAACTGGCTTCTGACCCTCTTAATGTGGAAAATGCCACTGTTTCCTTGGGCTCTTCTTTGCATTCTATTAGTTCTACCTATTTTTTCTCAATCTTGCAGTCATTCATCCTTTCCCTAAATATTTTGGAAAATACATAGTAAGCCTTGTTGCTAGGTCCCAGGGAGGACTCCACCCTCTTGCAAGGGTCTAGGTTGACCCTATCTCTGTACTTCCAGAACTGATGGCATCATACTTCACACTCTTCATAGTCTTTTTTTTTTCTAATTGAAGTATAGTTGATTTACAATGTTGTGTTAACACTCTTCATAGTCTTAAGTAACACTCAGCAAATATTGTGGAATAAATATTTAAGGGAGCACAATAATTTAGCTGGATGCAAGGCATAATAAAAACGAAAACGCTACTTATTGGGTGTATATGTTCACACATGCTTTCCCTGGGTCCAGAATGCTCCAGCTTGACTATTCAACCTTAGCATCTCAGGGGTTCTCCCTGATACTCTTCCCAATCCCAGCGCCCACACTTCCCCATCATCACACCCCCATCTTCTCTCAGAAACACAGACTTTGTCTGTCTTGTTTACCACTGTATCCACAGTGCCTGGCACACAGTGGGAATCAACAAATATTTGTTGAATAGATAAAAACATGGGGGGGGAAAGAGAGATGATGAAACAGAATTGTAAAGAGTTTAAAGCCCTCCTATCAAAATAAGCTACATCAAGCAGAGAAAGGTAAAAGACAAATACTAAGAGTAATACAGTTGATAATGACAGGTGAGTAGATTTATACATAAATTAAACGGAAATAAGGACAATCTTTTAATGTATACAAAAAACTAAACGTAGGCCACAGATAAGGTGTTAACACATTTTTAAATGAGAAACTGTATACCTTGCATTTCCTGATGTAATACAATGAAATAAGAACTGATAATATAAACATACCTCTAAAACACTTAACCATTTACAGAAATTTAAAAATAAATTAATATTTTTCCTGACCCATTTATTACTTAAAGTAAAAATACAACATGTTATAGAAATGTTAAAATTACATGTTCAAAATGTTTGGGATGTGATCAGAAAAGCACTCACAAGTTTTTAATTGCTTAAAATCCTTTCACTATCTAAAAATAAATGGTTGGGGCTTCCCTGGTGGCGCAGTGGTTAAGAATCCGCCTGCCAATGCAGGGGACACGGGTTCGAGCCCTGGTCCAGGAAGATCCCAATGCCGCGGAGCAACTAAGCCCGTGTGCCACAACTACTGAGTCTGTGCTCTAGAGCCCGTGAGACACAACTACTGAAGCCCGCACACCTAGAGCCTGTGCTCCGCAACAAGAGAAGCCACCGCAATGAGAAGCCTGCGCACCACAACGAGGAGTAGCCCCCACTCGCCACAACTAGAGAAAGCCTGCGTGCAGCAATGAAGACCCAACGCAGCCAATCAATCAATCAATCGTTCTGATGAACCTAGGGGCAGGACAGGAATAAAGACGCAGACATAGAGAATGGACTTGAGGACACGGGGAGGGGGGAAGGGTAAGCTGGGACGAAGTGAGAGAGTAGTATTAACGTATGTACACTACCAAATATAAAATAGCTAGCTAGTGGGAAGCAGCTGCATGGCACAGGGAAATCAGCTCAGTGCTTTGTGACCACCTAGAGGGGTAGGATAGGGAGGGTGGGAGGGACGTGCAAGAGGGAGGGGATATGGGGATATTTGTATACATATAGCTGATTCACTTTGTTATACAGCAGAAACGAACACAACATTGTAAAGAAATTACACTACAATAAAGATGTAAAAAAATAAAATAAAATCCTTTCACTATTAGGAAAGAAAGCCTCAAGCCTGTGGTTGCCTGAAAAGGAAAAAAATATCATAATAAAAATTTTAAACATAGGAAATAAAAGTAGAAATAGATAAACTGGAAACATGAGAAGCCAAACTTAAAAATCAAGACAGAAAAAGGTTTTTTGAAAGACTATTAAAATTGATGTGATTTTTATAAAAGGGCAAAGTAACCCTGGAAGACACCTGGGAAGTTGTCAAAGAAGCACCTAACCCTGGTCAGTTAATGATAAGTTTTTCACATTTTCAAGAGGCCAAGCCAACAAGCACATGAAAAGATGCTCAATATCGTTAATTATTAGAGAAATGCAAATCAAAACTACAATGAGGTATCACCTCACACCAGTCAGAATGGCCATGATTAAAAAGTCTACAAATAATAAATGCTGGAGAGGGTGTGGAGAAAAAGGAACCCTCCTACACTGCTGGTAGGAATGTAAATTGGTGCAGCCACTATGGAGAACAGTATGGAGGTTTTTTTAAAAAACTAAAAATAGATTTACCATATGATCCTGTTCCTGGGCATATTTCCAGAGAAAATTGTAATTCGAAAAGATACATGCACCCCAATGTTCATAGCAGCACTATTTACAATAGCTAAGACATGGAAGCAACCTGAGTGTTGATCAACAGATGAATGGCTAAAGAAGATGTGGTACATATATACAATGGAATACTACTCTCAGTCATAAAAGAGAATGCAATAATGCCGTTTGCAGCAACACGGATAGACCTAGAGACTATCATATTAATGAAGTAAGTCAGAGAAACACAAATATATAATATCACTTATATGTGGAATCCAAAAAAATGATACAGGGCTTCCCTGGTGGCGCAGTGGTTAAGAATCTGCCTGCCAAAGCAGGGGACACGGGTTCGAGCCTTGGTCCGGGAAGATCCCACATGCCGCGGAGCAACTAAGCCCGTGCGCCACAACTGCTGAGCCTGCATGCCACAACTACTGAAGCCCATGCACCCTAGAGCCCGTGCTCTGCAACAACAGAAGCCACCAAGATGAGAAGCCCACGCACCACAAGGACAAGTAGCCCCCGCTCTCCGCAACTAGAGAAAGCCCGCACAGCAACGAAGACCCAACGCAGCCAAAAATAAATAAATAAATTTATAAAAATAAAATAAAATTTAAAAATGATACAAATGAACTTATTTACAAAACATAAATAGGCTCACAGGCACAGAAAACAAACTTATGGTTACCAAATGGGATAGAGGGGTGGGTGTGGGGGAGATAAATTAGGAGTTTGGGATTAACATATACACACTACTATATATAAAACTGCTAAACGACAGGGACCTACTGTATAGCACAGGGAACTATATTCAATATCTTGTAATAACCTATAATGGAAAAGAACCTGAAAAAGAATATATATATTATATATGTAAAGCTGAATTACTTTTCTGTACACTTAAAACTAAGACAACATTGTAAATTAACCAGACTTCAGTTAAAAACAAACAAACAAAAAACAAGAACAAAAACAAAGGGAGACTAGCCTTGAAAATTTCCTGAGCAGACAAAACCAGTTTAGTCATAGAAATAAAGCTTAATTTAGCTTATTTTGGGAGACTTAAAAAATAAAAAAGGCCCATCTTCGTGCTCTGTCTGCCGTTTCTGTAAAGAGAAAAAAGTCACCCTACTTTGATTGCTGGGCATATGCTGCTTTCTTGTCCTGGTTGTTAACAGCTGGTAAGGCCTCCACAAGCGGGTGGTTAGGAGGCGGCGTTCCCGGGAGCTCCGTGCTCTCTGCTTCCCCCTGCAGGTGAAAATGGGACGGGCGGCCCCGGGGGTCGGGGGCGGCAGGAGGCAACAGCGTCCTCTGGTGGTTGAGAACGGTGTTACTGCCGCCGCGCCGAAGAAAGGGAGTGAAAGAGCCTGGCCCCAGGTCCACTGAGTAGGTGGCAGCTGAGGGGGACGGGGAGCAGGCGCCGCAAGTAATCGGATCTTTCGGGACTGTGGCTGCGCTTGGTCTCCGCTTAGAGTCCACATACCCCTTTCCCTCCCTGATGTCAGGGTCTCCATGTTTGAAGTATCCAGCCTCACAAAGTGTACAGCTCATGTGTCCCCAGATCCTCCAGACAAGACATACTCGCACAAAGAAAACCACCACAGCCCACAGTTCTCCACTGTGAGCTGGAGTTATAAATTTGCTCAGATGTGTTTTTTCACCTGTAAGATTTGGACAATGGCTGTTTGCTTGTTAAATAGTAATAACAATCTTATGATCATATCAACAAAAGCCCCCAAATCTTAATAACACAGTATTTTTTTTTAATTTCAGGGAAGAATATTCTTCCTTTTTTTTTTTTTTTTGCCACGCCACGTGGCATGCAGGAATGTAGGACCTTAGCTCCCGGACCGGCGATGGAACCTGTGCCCCCTGTAGTGGAAGTGTGCAGTCCTAACCACTGTACTGCCAGGGAATTCCCCAGCATTCATTTTTATTTTTATTTTTTAAATTTATTTTTATTTATTTATTTATTTTAGGTAAGAAGTGGATTTATTTAGAGAGAAACACACTACACAGAGTGTGGGCCATCTCAGAAGGTTAGAAAGGCCTTGGGAGAAACACACTCCACAGAGTGTGGGCCATCTCAGAAGGTGAGAAAGGCACCAGGGTATGGGGTTGTTAGTTTTCATAGGGGTGGTAATTTCATAGGCTAATGAGTGGGAGGAGTATTCCAGCTATTTTAGGAAGGGCCGAGGATTTCCGGGAATTGGGCCACCACCCACTTTTTGATCCTTATGGTCGGTCTTGGAACTGTCACGGCACCTGTGGATGTCATTTAGCTTGCTGATGTGAGCATATACTGAGGCTCAAGGTCTAGTGAAATTCGACTTGTCCGCCATCTTGGACCCATTGGGTTCTAATCAATTTATGTCATGTCCTCGGGCTATGTCATTCTTTCAAAGGTTGTGCCCTGCCCCCTTCCCTCCTGTTTCATTCCCCTCTCAGAGATTTTACTCCCATATTCTTATCGGAAGCAGAGGGCGATAGTCTGTCTTCTGTAACTGCTTCCAGGCTGAGTAGGGGCATCAACCCTGTCTGTCAGGGAGTAAAAATCTCTGGATGCCTGATCTAGGGGCCCCAGGGGCAGGGCAGCTCCTTGTTTTAAGTCGGTATGGGCTGGAATCCTCACATAGCCAGCATCTTAATGTGGAACTATTGTAATTGTTTCCGTAGCCTTTCTATGAATCTCCTTGATGATGAAGCACTTTTTTTTAACAGCATCAGAGTACAAAAATATAGTTTTAGATGCTATCCCTTCCAAGGTAGTCTCCCAACCAGGTATTAGTTCCCTGGAAGTCGCAAAGAGATGGCACAGAAGACGTCACCAACGGTGTTGATGATGAACAGGAGTTGGTCTAGCTATAAGCTTATCACTGTCCCTTCGTGGTCACCAGCTGAAACTGTGCACGTCAAATACAGACTTGAACCCACGTGGCCGGGACTCAAAACCTGGTCAAAACCCTGATTGGGACTCGAACCCACGTGGCTGTGGCTCGAACCTGGCCAAAACCCAGACTGGGACTCAAACCCGGCCAAAACCCTGATTGGGACTTGAACCCTCGTGGCTGGGGCTCAGACCCGGCCAACACCCACAGTCTTCCAACTGAGATCACACACCTGGTTTCAGGACTTAATGAAGCTCAGGTTCTTGACGTCTCATTGCAGAAAGAATTCAGTGAGAGACAAAGTAATAGGTAAGAAGTGGATTTATTTAGAGAGAAACACACTCCACAGACAGAGTGTGGGCCACCTCAGAAGGTGAGAAAGGCCCCCAGCATTCATTTTTATATAAAAACTTTAAAGAACATGAATGGAGGGAGAACCTGTCATGAGGCTGGTAAAGAGTCTCTACCTCCAGTGCAGAGCCAACAGCACAATGGAGAAACATCTTTTACTACTGTCTTCACATACATACAGCAATTACGGTGCACATATACCAGCCACTCAAGTACCACATCAGGCACTGTGGCCATAAAGACAAAAAGATATAGTCATAGCTCTGAAGGACCTTGACAGATCTGGTGGGACCATCCCAGCACCCAGAAGAATGCCTGGCTCATGGCAGGCTGGATGAAGAAATGAGGTCCACTCCAGAATGCTGCGTTGCAGGGGAAGGTTATCTGTGGGCAGGAGCTGAGTCCCTCTCTGCTCGGGGAGGTCTGGGAAGCCTGTTCCGGTGAGGTGCAGCAAGTGTGCACGTTCCCCCACCCCAGAGCCTGCTGGGCCTGGCCTCTGAGCCACACTCCCCTAACTGGGGAGAAGCCGCTTGGTGGGGCATGGTTCGGGTGGGTGGTGCTTTTGGGTTGCAAAGAGGGAGGCAGAAAGGATCTGGGGATCAAAATTTAGGGTTCCAACAGGACACGGCCACTAACCAGCAGCATCTTCCGTTTCTGAGAAAGCTTGCGTTTCTGGGTATTCTTGGCTTCTGTGAGGAAGGAATCATCTACGATCACTCCTAAAGGTCGCAAGTGTGCTCTGCACAGAGAAGGAGAAGGAAGTGGTGGGTGACAGAGCATTGAGTGGGAAGTACACTTCCACTCTTCCCAGAGCCACAAGACATGGCTTCCTTTCCCCTCAGAGCCAGGCTCTGGGTCTTCCCAGTGCTGCCTCCAGATTCCCAGAGGTGCTGCCAGCAAGCTCCTGGCTTGGGGCCCAAACCATTTTCCCACATTCCCAGAAACCTTCTCATCACTAGAGTCTCAACAACTCCTGCAGTGGCAGGACACCCTCACCATGAACCCAGAGAACCCTGCAGGCCTATACTTCCCTTCAGTGTTTAGCTGTGGCTGTGATGACAGTTCCGTGCATGTGACAGCCACATTCTGGGGGTGTGATACCAAAAGCAGGTGCTATAGGACAAGAAGTACAGGGTCTGGGGTCCAAGAGCCAGGGTGGGAGTCTTGAGCCTCTACTTACTGGCTGATAGGGCCCAGAGGCTGACATCTGTGTTTCCAATAGGGACCCCCTTGGGCAAGTCATTTAACTTCTTTCAGCCCAGTTTCCTCACAAGGAGGTGGAGACAGTTCTTGCATTTTCTATCTCACAATGTTGTGAAATTTAAATAAGAGTAAAAGAGATATGCAAAAATAACCTGTAGGGACTTCCTCAGTGGCGCAGTGGTTAAGAATCCACCTGCCAATGCAGGGGACACGGGTTCAAGCCCTGGTACAGGAAGATCCCACATGCCGCAGAGCTACTAAGCCTGTGAGCCACAACTACTGAGCCTGCGCTCTAGAGCCCGCAAACCACAACTACTGAAGCCCACACACCTAGAGCCCTGCCTTGACACAAGAGAAGCCATGGCATGAGAAGCCCGCGCACCACAATGAAGAGTAGCCCCCGCTCGCCACAACTAGAAAAAGCCAGCAAGCAGCAACGAAGACCCAACGCAGCCAAAAAATTAAAAATTTAAAAATTAATTAATTTAAAAAAACATTAAAAAAAATAAACTGTAAACTGCAAGGAGCTGCAGAGATATTAACTGTGACAGCAGGATGTGGGAAAAGTGGATCATAAGGAACCACTTTTAACTCCTAGGCCTCTTGGGGAGAGCCATCATTGCTCAAGCTAGGAAGGCATTTGGGGGTCTAGAGGAAGGGCTGCCTGTGGGCAGTCAGACTTAGGTGGAACAAAAGGAAGAAGTGATCCCAGTAATCCATGGTGGTGGCGGGTGGGAGTGATTTATGCCACCAGATAGACTTGTGTTTTAATTCCCCTTGCTAGCTGGTGGCCTTGGGTATGCTGTTTAACCTCTTGAAGCTCAGTGTCCTTGTCCATAAAACTGAGACAAGGATGTCCTTGTCCATAAAACTGAGACAAGGATTACCCAAACTCCAGGGAAGTTGAGAGCAGTGACGTGATCTCAGTTGGGAAACCCTGTCCTGCAGGTTCTTCAGTCCTACTTCATGGAGCAGTGACACCCCAAACTCCAGTTCTCTATTGTCTCTAAACTGAACAAGTGTGAGTAAACCATGTCGAATATGCAGCCGGTGTGGAAAAGGAAAGGCTTTTGCTCAGATGTTTATGGGTTTGAAACAGGATGCAGCAGATCAACCCACCTGCTCACTGGGTTAAATCATACCTTCCTGTCAAGACCAGTCAATTTTCTAAACTCTGTTCTTGCTCCTACTGGAACTACAACATGGGGCAAGGTAAGCAAGAAAACTATGGGGAACTCTACAAATCCTGAGAAGTTGCCAGATGGAAAATCTCAGTAGGTAACATGTTAGGGTTTTTTTTGTTTGTTTTTTTTTGTTTTTTTCAGAAACAACTCAGTGAGAGACAAAGTGATATGTAAGAGGTGGATTTATTTGGAGAGAAACACACTCCACAGACAGAGTGTGGGGCATCTCAAAGGCGAGAGCAGCCAGTGACATGTTAGTTTTGAATGCCAAGGGAGACAGTAGTCAAAAACAGATTCGCAAATATTAATTTTAAAACCATCTGGGGCTTCACTGGTGGTGCAGTGGTTAAGAATCCACCTGCCAAAGCAGGGACACAGGTTCGAGCCCTGGTCCAGGAAGATCCCACATGCCGTGGAGCAACTAAGCCTGTGCGCCACAACTACTGAACCTGCGCTCCAGAGCCCGCAAGCCACAACTACTGAGCCCGCATGCTGCAACTACTGAAGCCCACGAGCCACAACTACTGAGCCCGCATGCTGCAACTACTGAAGCCCGTGTGCCTAGAGCCCGTGCTCCGCAACAAGAGAAGCCACCGCAATGAGAAGCCTGTGCACTGCAACGAAGAGTAGCCCCTGCTCGTCGCAACTAGAGAAAGCCCGCGTGTAGCAACGAAGACCCAAAGCAGCCAAAAATAAATAAATAAAATAAATAAATTTAAAAACACCTGGTAGAGTCTATACACTTATCCAAAAAGCTTAGGATGCTTCTTTAGTATTATATTAAATATTTTACACCAATTCTCAGAGAGAATTGGGAAATAGATTATCTATATTTCTACTTCAAAGGTGGAGAAAACTCAGTTATTTAACTAATGGCAAGCAGTGGGTTTGACAGGGGGTAAATCCTGGTATTGAGTGAAGTCAAGCTACCGAGTTCCATCCACAAATCTACTGTGCCAGGGATGTGAGGCTGATAGGAGAAAGCCAATGGGGAGGGGAAACCTGCTGCAGGAAAGTGCACAATTCAAAGGTCCCTTTATTTATTTTTTTGGGTACACTGTGTGGCTTGCGGGATCTTAGTTCCCTGAGCAGGGATTGAACCCAGGCCCTCGGCAGTAAGAGTGCAGTGTCCTAACCACTGGACCACCAGGGAATTCCCTCAAAGTCCCTTTTAGAGGGTCCTGCTGACATTCGTGTAGTGCTAAGGTCTGGCCCATGCTTCATCATCCTGGCCCTGCTCTAAGGGGAGCTGGAGGAGGACACCAACAGTATTCCTCTAAGGGAAGCAGTGAGCTTGGCCCAATATACTATACACCACTAAACACTGGTGAATGAAGAATATGGGCAGGAATGATGTTTTGTACTGTCACCAAATTCAGCATCAGCAATTACGTTGTGCTTCCTTCTTAAAATACATGGGGATTCTCTTTCTGAGTCCGTTTCATATCCCTTTCAAACATGATTGCAGTTTCCTAAATCATTCGTGTGTTGGGTAACAACACTCTTTCTCAAGCTTGCTGTCTGGTTTTTGTGATTCATTTCGTGACTTTTCTCGGCTTTCTCTGTCAAGGCGGCATTTAATTTCTTGACTTTTCTAGGCTTTCTCTGTCAAGGCAGCTGACCATGGGGGATTAGAGTTTAGGGGAGATCAGGTTTTTTGCATTAGGAATGAGTAGAAGCGAGAAAGTACATTCATTAAACACTTACTGAATCCTATAATGTGCAAGAGCTGTCATGAGAGCTTCATATATGCTGCCTAAATTTTCCAAACAGTTTAAGGTGGGCTGTGTCATTCCCATGTTTGAGATATGGAAACAGAGGCCCAGAACTTAAGAGCCTTCTCTTAGCTCTCAGAACTAGAAAGGTATTTAGCCAAAATTTTTGTTTTAATATGTATACTTTGTGGCTTTCCTGGCTAACGGAGCTTGTTATCATATTTGCAGTGTCCAGATGCTGCACCCCTGAAGACAGGCAGGAGCTACCTTGAGGCCATGGGATGTTCTTGGGCTGCTTAGAGATGCTTCTTTGTCATAAGCCAGTGGGTGAAGAGGTTGTTTATCCTTGTGGCTAAGATCTCAGGTATGGGTCTCACATGGCTGGGTTCAAATACTAGCTCCATCACTTATAAACATGTGTAAGACACATGATCTCTTCAGGATTCTATTTCTTTATTTGTAAAATAGTGATATTACTACCTCATAGAGTTGTTGTGAGGGTTAAATATGGTGTATAGAGCACTTGGCACACAATACACGCTCAATACGAAAAAGCTGGCTATTACTAATGATAAAGTGCGCCTGCCCTTTTACTAGAATATAACGACCCTCCTGGGCTGACAAGTCATCTGAGATTCTAACTGTTTCTGCACCACTGATCCTGTGGGGCTGGAGCCCCAAATCAAAGGACAGAGGCAGGAAGTGCAGAGGTCCGAATCAGGTACCATTTCTCTTTCTGGAAGTACTCAAGGCCTCCTCTCCGCCCTCAGTTAGGCCAGCGCCTACCTCAACGTGGTCGCGAAGCTGGGGCACTGCGGCTTCGGGGAGTCTATGACCCTAGGGCAGCCGGGCAGCCAGCACTAGTGGCCAGGGAAGCTGTGGTAGTTTACAGTCCGTAGCCATGGCGACCAGGTCCCAGCAGCCCAGCGAAGGGGACGGGGTCAGGATTGTGCCACGCCTCCGAGCCCCGCACCCGCGGGCTGGGAGGAAGGCCAAGTAGCAAAGGTGGACTCGAACCGGGAATAGGGTCTCCTCAGAGTCAGTCACTATAGCGGATATGACCCTAGCGACCAGAACTGAGGCAGGGAGATAAACAGAGGCCATGGGGGAGGGAGGTGAACTGAGAGGCCGGAGCCGCGTTGCCAGCGGGAATTGTAGTTTTCGGTGTCCCAGTGTCTCAGCCGAGCAGGCTTATGGCTGAGCGGGTTTGTACTACATCTCCCAGAGATCCTTACGAGCCCAAGCTGGTCCGCCCCTGGAGAGCTCTGCATTGTGGGAAATGGAGTCCAAAATGTGGCGAGGCATAGTGGTGTCGAAGGAGAGGTGCCAGACTGGGACTCGGTTTCCCTGCGGCCCAGGTTGGCTCGCTGGCCATTGGCTGAAAGAGGCGGATCTGGTCCCGCTTTTCCCCGCCCCCAGTGACACAATAGCAGCTCCCTCCAAGATGGCGGCGGCAACGGCGGACCTGGGAGCTGGGAACCTGCAGGTTGGAGACTCCTCCGGCGGGGGCACTGGATGCGGGCTGCCGTCCCCAGGGGAGCAGGAACTGAGCCGGCGCCTGCAGCGCCTGTATCCCGCGGTCAACCAGCACGAGACGCCGCTGCCGCGTTCCTGGAGCCCCAAGGACAAGTACAACTACATCGGCCTCTCCCAGGGCAACCTTCGCGTCCACTACAAAGGTATTGGCCTGTTTGGTCGCAGGGGGAGAAGGCCAGAGTGTCTGCGGGGTGGGTGTGCTGCCCAGCCCGTGCTCCATCACGTCCCTTACCCAGCTCGAGTGCTCCGGCTTGGGCCTTAGTTCCTGCGGGGTGTCTAGGGTGGTGGGGCTGACCAGGCCAAGGATTGACTGCCTAGTCTGCTCTGCCCTGAGACATCTGATGTCAGGAGAACCGCAGCAGGTGTCCAAACCCAGTGCTGGGCTGGACATTCTTCTCAGGGCCTTCCTGCTTGTTTTGGGGTACCTCCGACTCGAGCTAGGCCCTTCACCACTGCTTAGTTTCATAAGTGTCTGAAGAAAGGGGTGGTCACATCCCCTCCATTAGCCAGAGGCCCATGAGCTTGCTCACCTGCCAGACATCCCAAACAAGGCCTAGGGTTCTGCGCTAAAGTTGTGGGGGCGTCTTCCAGGGCTGCCTCTTCCTCCCCTAGTCTTCCAAGTGGGCTGCCTGTATCTTGGAGAGTCTGCCAGCAGCACTAGGGAATCTCTCACATATGCACCCACATTGCATGTACCCTCCTGTGGTTTGAATGGCAGTGGCTCAGGCAGAGCTGCTATTCTCAGGAGGAGGTGAGCCAAAGGTGGGAGGTTTATGTGTTTGCTCAGTTGTTTTCTAATTATTCCTTGGACTATGCAAGGGCTTCCTCTGGCCGTGGAGGGGTGAAGTTGCCATGGAGCAGAGAAGAATGAGGCTTCCATTTGCATTTCCTTCTGCTGAAATTTCTTCCTTGCCCTCTTCTATTAGGTCATGGCAAAAATCACAAAGATGCAGCCTCAGTGCGTGCCACCCACCCCATACCTGCTGCCTGTGGCATTTATTACTTTGAGGTGAAGATTGTCAGCAAAGGAAGAGATGGGTAAGCCCCTCCTGACCACATTCTTTCCCCCAACACTGAACTGTTCCCTGTGGTCAGAGTTTGAGGTCTCCTGGTTGACACCTGTGACTAGTGTGAGCTGCTGAGCTGTATTGGTCTGGGCTGCAAAGGGTTGAATAGCGGATACCTCTGTTACCTGGCTGTGGGCATGGCCTGGTCTAAGCAGCAGCTTTTGATGACAAATAGGTACATTTTATAGAGGAGGGGCTTCTCTTTAGTGATAGTGTAATGAGATACATCAACAGGTCAGGGAAACAAATAACAAGTTTACATTAACAAATCAGCATCCAGAATGGAGTTCCCCCACTGTTGTGTGGTGTTTGTGACTTCCCTCCTTTCACACTCTTGCTGTATTCAAGGTTCCTTTTTATGGCATTTAGTCATGGTAGAGGCCCTTGTAGACTTCAAAGGGATAGTAGAGTCTTTGCAGCATTCATCAAAGCTGTGGCAGCCACTGGTCTGTCATTTTAGGGTAAACAGCATGCACATGGTCAGAATCAGATGAGCTTGCTACTCATAAACTTGTTTTTCAATCCAGGGACTTGAACACCAGTTGGATCAGCTTTAGGAAGGTCCTCATTAAAGTCAGCATTAGGGAGGCTCCCTATTTTAGGGTGATCCAAGCAGATACAGGAAATCAGAGGGGAGATTTTTCATTTTTCTTCCTTTTATTCTCCTAGTCTCCCTTTTTTTCTGGCTGTTGTCACAAAGCAGGTGTTTAAGTTATGAAATAACATAATTTTAGCTGCTTTGGAAAGGTTTTCCTCATCAGACCTTAGGTCTGGTGTGGGTAGTTTGTGAACCCCACCAACGACCTTCCTTCCAACCCTGATGTGTGTTCTTGAGCATTCAGAATACTTCCTCTCTCCTAGGGACTGTTCCCCTTGTGGTACATGCAAAATGCCTGGCCAGGGGGTTCTGCTGGGGGCAATACTGCTGGAATTGGAGCTTTGCCTGCTTCTTCAGTGAAGTTGTAACATCTTTGCCGGGCAGGGCTCTGTGGTTGTGGGTAGGTCATGGGGCTTTGATCTCCTTGTCTGTACTCTGGGGAGCTAGGCCAGCATCTAAGCTACCTATAATCCCAGAATTCTATGATTTCTGAAGTTCTGATTGTGGCAAGCTATTGCATCTTTTACTTTTATGCCCATATAGAGCATTTACAGGTAGGAAATTTATATTATTGGAGGGCTTTAAATCTTCTACTTTCCCTTTCCACCATCTGATAAAAGCACATGTATTTAATGTGCTTGAACTAGTGTGAATGAGAACAGCCTCTTAAAACAAAACAAACACTGCAAAAATAGTTACAGTATAGACTGAAATGTTGGTGCTGCAGTCTCATATTGCCAAAGAAATGGAGGGGCATTTCCTAAACTTGTAGGGAGGAAAATGGATTATTTTCTCCAGAGTCCTTAATCGTAGATAACAGCGAGCTAATAAAAGACAAGAACAGTTTTTGAGAAGGTCTCTACATTTCAGTTTAAATGTGGAGACCTGGGTTCCTTCACCTGGCTTTTAACATTTCAGTTATAAGTGGATCTTGCTGGAAAAGGCCCTGTATCTTGTTAGATTGCCTTACTATAGGTATTGCCTGCAAATCCAAAGAAAGTTGAGCATCTTTTCCCAACTTTCCCAGCATTTTTACATGAGGTAAATATAGCTGTTAAGCTGACCTGGAAATCTCAGTTTCTTAGAAAGGTCCCAGGTCATGTATGCTTGTGGTGGCCTGCTTCAGTTGGCCACTGTCAGAGGAAAGGTGTGTGAATGTCACCTATGGCCTCTTTATGGAATCCCTGAAAGCCTTCCCATGTGGCTAAGATATAGCCAGATGGGCCAGGTGTGGTTTTCAGGAGGCCAAGGGCAGTTCCAGGGCAGACAGTGATCAGCTTGTTTCCTGTTTCCCGTCAGTGTTGAAGATGTTTGCTCCATGACCCAGGTGTTAACCGGTTATGTAGCTTTCCTGTATTATTTAGTTCCATCCTCATGGCATCTCTGGAAAGTGGCTGGAGCAGATGATGGTGTACCTGTTTTGTGGGTGAGCCCTGAGCCCCTGGGATGTTTGGTGACCTGCCCTGGCTGTGGGGCTTAGGGTGCAGTGGAGTAGCCTAACTTGTCAGATGCCCTCATCTGATCCCAGACACGTGTGTCCACGCTGCTGCTGCCTTTGCCTGTTGCATTCCTTCCCTGGGTAGAGTGAGGGAATGTCCAGTTGGATTCTTAGGGGATCACAGTGTTCTTAGGGGACAGAGCTGAAAGGTGCTTAGTGCTGAGTGGGCCCAGACTGACTTACGTGCTCTGCACTGGGCTTGACTGACTTAGCATCCCATTGAATCTGTAAACTTGTTTTTCTGTAGATTTGAGTACAGGCCTCCTTTGTAAAAGGTGTTTATGAACCCAGTTGTCAGTGTCATTGTTTTCCAGAAAGGCCTTTGTTCTGACGATGTCTTTTGTAGCAGAACACACTAAGCTTGTCTAATTAGAAAGGTCTCATTTCAAGGGTTATACTGATTCATACCTTCTGTGTGCCAGGTGCATGCTAGGTACAGGGAGAACAACAATAAAGCCTGCACAGGCCAGCCTTATCCTCAGAGAGCCTCTGGCCTATTCTGTAGAGTCCACTGAAAGGCTCTCTACAAGAGGAGGCAGAGCCTGGGTATGGTTTTGAGGGATGAGTAGGAGTTTCTCAGCAGGTGAGGCCTGTTGGGCCTAAAATGAGCCTGGTTGGTAACTGGCTTGACATCTCTGTGCTGGGCTTTCTGGGCACTCCTCAAATATAAGGGAGAGCTGGAGAAGGAGGGGTTATGTTTGAGCTAAGAGCCAGGCTTAGACTGATGGGCTTCAGCTGCATTTGCCGAGTCACCAGAGCTGGGAACCCCAGGAGCAGATCTGGTGGGGTGAGGAGACATCAGAGCCCGGCCACTGGTGCCAGGAGATAAGGGCATCTGGGTTGATCTTGTTAGGAAGCCAAGGAGGCCCTGAAACTGAGGGTCCCTGGGGAAATGACATGCTCAGGCAGAGTTCATGGACCTTTGGGTGTCTCCAGCTCTTAGTGATGACACATGGAGGGTGTGGCTGACTAGGTTGACAGATGCTCCAGTGTGACCCTCAAAATAGACTGTAACATCATCCCAGCAGCGGCGGCGGTGGTGGCCTCCTGACATGTGATGAGTGGCTCTACCCAAGAACAGCAAGCCTGGGCTAGAGCACTGGATGGAGCTGCAGGGGTGCGATGCGGGCGCTCTCCTCTCCTCTGCATCTGGTGCTCAGGCCCAAGCCCTGTGGCCCTTTGGCCACAGCCAGCCTGCCTTTCCTTTCACTTGCAGCCAGCTTCCTTTGGCCAGGCAGTAATGTGCTCATCCATTAATTCTCCACATGACAACGAGGCACCCGTTGTTTCGTCCCAGGCCCAGACCTGGGCCCCAGGAGCACAGGCCTGAGGCCTATCTAGAGAGGAGGCAGATAGGCCTGTGCACATGACCTCACAGGCTGGTGTAGGAAAAGCCCCGTCCATGGTGTGTGCTGTACCCAAGGGTGGCCCAGAGGTTGGACTTCCTCCTGTACCTGAGAGTCTGGGGAGAGCTTCATATAAGAGGTGATGATGCTGAATCTGGAAGGGTAGGTTGGAGGGTTCCAGAGGGACAAAGTGAGAAGCGACGCTCTAGATGAAAGGAACAGTGCATCAAAGACGTGGAAGACAGAGCATGAGTTAGGCAGGGGCCAGGTCAGAAATACCTTATGTGCTTTGTCCAGAGAGCTTGGGCTTATCCTGAGGGCAGTAGCGATATACGAGGACTTTGGATCTCCCTGCACTTTTGTTATTTATTTATTTACTTGGCTGCTTGGGGTCTCAGTTGGGGCATGCAGGATCTTTAGTTGTGGCGTGTGAGATCCAGTTCCCTGACCAGGGATCGATCCCAGGCCCCCTGCTTTGGGAGCACGGAGTCTCAACCACTGGACCACCAGGGAAGTCCCCTGCCTGCACTTTTGAGAGTGGATAGGGGAGAAGAAACTCTGCTGGTTTGGTTCAGCCAGGCCCCTCTGGCTGAGATTCCTGTCCGGTGCAGGCCAGTGGCTTTATTTTTATTTTATTTTTAAGAATTATTTATTTATTCATTCATTCATTGGCTGCATTGGGTCTTCGTTGCTGCGTGTGGACTTTCTCTAGTTGCGGTGAGCAGGGGCTACTCTTTGTTGTCTCTTGTTGCAGAGCACGGGCTCTAGGCGCGTGGGCTTCAGTAGTTGTGGCTCGTGAGCTCTAGAGCGCAGGCTCAGTAGTTGTGGCACATGGGCTTCGTTGCTCCGCGGCATGTGGGAGCTTCCCGGACCAGGGCTCGAACCCGTGTCCCCTGCATTGGCAGGCAGATTCTTAGCCACTGTGCCACCAGGGAAGCCCTGGGCCAGTGACTTTAGGTCCTTGACTCTGGGCATGGCTTTCCTATAGCAGTTGTCTCTTCTCTCTCTTGGTTGGCCTTTCTCCTGTATGGTGGGATGCATAGGTAGGATGTTGAAGACTGGTAGCCAGAGTGGCTTCTCGGAGGTGAAAGGCCTCTGTGTGTGGCTGGTATTCTCTGGTACTCTGGTTTTGTTAAGTCCCATTTGAAAGACAACATTGTCCATGATTTTTCATGGAGACTCAGAGATCCACTCACCCACTTAAGATCTCACCTGCCATGTTTCTGGTTTGCAGAGCTACTTGAGCGCAGGCCCTCCAGTCTAGAGACAGCTTGTGGCTGGCCTCTCACCCTGGGAACCCCACTCCAGTCTCTGTGCCTTGTACAGTGCTGTTGAGAAATTTGGTGCTCATCTGTGGACCTGGAGAAGGCCTGTCCTGCCAGCTCTGAGAAGTAGGTGCTGTCTTTGCCCAAGGCAGGTACAAACAGTGATCATGCCCTGTTCTCACCGACATCCCCCCAGTGCCCATGGCCTCAGGGGCAGATGCTGAGCTTTGGGCAGCATCTATCCCTAGTAACACATTGCACTGTTTCTGGAGATGTGGTGTATTGGGGCTCTGGAGCAGCTTGGAGTGTTGTATTGCTTACCTGTATTGGGGGTTAAAGCCCAGGTCTAGTTGGGTGGGTGTACTGAGGTGCAGCTCTGGCCTAGAGTGAGAGGACTGGAGTCCACATGGCATCCTCTTTTCTGGTAAGACCTGTTCCTGCCCTGAGCACATCTGGGCTTCCCTGAGACCTCCCTGCCCACTGTATGTCACCACCCAGGCTTCAACTTCGAGGTGAGAGTGAGGAGTATGGCTTCTTTCTTCATAAATGGGGACTTTCTTGGTCAAGGATCAGCCTCTAGAGAAATTCCTAAAATTCACTTCACGCCTACCCCTCCCCCACCCCACCCCCATTATTTTTTGTTCTCGGGAATGTTTGGTCTTTTCTTTTCTTTTTGGGGGCCACACCGTGCAGCTTGCGGGATCTTAGTTCCCTGACCAGAGATCAAACCCGGGCCCCCTGCGGTGGAAGTGCAGAGTCCTAACCACCGGACCACCAGGGAATTCCCTGGTCTTTTCCCTAGATGAGTCACCAGGTAAGGGAGATTCCCTGTTAGAGGGGAAGCAGGGAGCTCATCAGAGTGGAGCACAGGAGGCTGGTCTCAGCAGCTCTGCATGGCAGGCACTGTGTGCCATCCTATTCTGGGACCATTGGGAGGGAATCAAGGGCCCAGAGTGGGTGGTCAGAGGTTAGAAGGAAGAGACCGATCACTAGGAGAGAGGTGGATAACACCGTGTCAAAATGCAAGGATGTTCCTCTGCCTCCCTAGAAATTTTGTTTAAAATCCACATAAAATGTCTTTCTAGCTCTAGGATCCTTGGTGTTCTGTTGTAATTGAATTGTGAGGTTGTGACTCTTGCTAGAAATGAGACAAGGGGAGTTGGTGCTGGAACAGAGCCCAGCCCCCTGCCATGAAGGGGCCAATGAAAGATGCTCTGGACTGTGTAGGGAAGCGGGGGAGGGGTAAGTCTTAGCATTCCTTGTACACTCTCTTCCTCTCCTACCTCTTGGACCTTAGAGATGGCCTGGGATTCAGGGAAGTTTAGGTTATGGATGACAGGTGTCAAGGCACAAATAACCCCATTGTCCACTCAGCTTGCATGGCAAATGTTACGGATTGATAGCGGCATTCGTTCTTGTCCAGACAGAGCCCCAGATGTTTTCTCACTGCACAATGCACCAGGCAGCTGCTATCTTTTGGTCAGAGTTGCATCATGAGACAAAACCTACTTACTGGTCCTCAGGGCAGAGACAATTTAAGATGAGAAGAGGTGGAGAGAGGAGAAGGGCAGTTGTGTCCAGATGGTCCAAGGGCTCAGCTTGTCTCTTCTAGAGGACATTGCCGAGGCAGAGCTGAACCGAGAGGAAAGAAGTAGAGGGGATGGTTTGCTGAGCAGAACTGGTTATAACCTGGTCTACAAAACCATGTGTCTGAAATTGGCATGGGCTATTTTATAGAATGCTCTCTTTTAATATCAACTGTTGTGTGAGGAGTTTATTGGTAGTTACATTTGCCTTGCCTTTTTTTTTTTTTAATAAATTTATTTTTTTATTTTTAGCTGTGTTGGGTCTTCGTTTCTGTGCGAGGGCTTTCTCTAGTTGCTGTGAGCGGGGGCTACTCTTCATTGTGGTGCGCGGGCCTCTCACTATCGTGGCCTCTCTTGTTGCAGAGCACAGGCTCCGGGTGCGCAGGCTCAGCAGCCATGGCTCACGGGCCCAGCCGCTCCGTGGCATGTGGGATCTTCCTGGAACAGGGCTCGAACCCGTGTCCCCTGCAGTGGCAGGCAGATTCTCAACCACTGTGCCACCAGGGAAGCCCAGGCTTGCCTTTTTTTTTTTTAACCAAAATGTATTTTTATTTTACCTATAATTTTTTTAAACTGTAAAGGAATACATTCGCTCTTGTAACACCTGACATGGTGTACATTTTAAAAATATCAATAGATAGCAGAAGGGACAGAGAGATGCAGGTTTAAACAAATCCAGGTTATTGCCATTATATATGTTATATCATTTGAGACTAGTGCAGAAAACAGAAACGATTCCAGATATTTTAAGCAGGAAGGGGTTTATTACATGGAATTTGATGCTTTCAAAATTGTTAGGACTTAGTTTCCATGTAATGGTAGGTTACTTGAATAAGACCCCGTGCTGAGAATAATGAAAGATGCTAAGTTACAAACCAGCAAACTCAAGGCCAGTTTCTGGATGAACACCTGTAACTAGAGAACACCTGTAACTAATTAAGGGTAATTTCTGAGTACCTAAGAGCATTTGCTGTGTCCACACTGAGCTCTGCTCCAGCTTTATAATTACACAGGGCCAGAGAGGTTAGGGTCCAAAGCTTACGGGATGTGGGGTCTGGTGGGAACCCTCTCACGTTCAGGTGGGGTGCCAGTTGGTTATACCCTCTAGTTAAGGGCAGTGTCTTTGGTTTTGGAATGTGGTAAGCTCTGGAAATTTTCAAGGCTTGGTACCTGAGTTTCCCAGGAGATTCTTTAGGGAAGGAGCCAGAATGCAGGGTTGTGAATAAGCTGCCTAGGGCCACCCATGGGGGCTGTTCCTCCCCTTCCTGTCTTGTGGACTCTCTGGGTGTTTTGATGGTGCTGGTGGTAGTGTATGCATGAGTGTCTCCAGACCCACATTCAGAACCACCTTCCTCTCTGCAAGCATATCCTGTCTCATGGTCCCTTTGCCTTCAGGCTTGCTCTTTCTTGGATGGTACCGGGTTGGGCCCGTTCATCTAATACCCTTCCTCTCAGTGGGGGGGCCTGCACAGAATTGGGCTCAGTGCGTGACTGGGTGGCTTCCTGGTAGAGGGGCAGGGTTGGGGTGCGGCTGCTAGAGGAGCAGCTTGTACACAGTAGCTGGTGTCATGAAGGACTGTGGCTTTAAGCAGGTCCGTCAGACCAGGAAGTAAAATCCCCAGAATCAAATATTAGCCCTCGTTTCAGACCTAAATGTCAGTTGGTGTTTCTCCTGAAATGTCTCCCAGGGACCGTTTTGTAACCACGACCTCAGAGATCCCCTCTGTTGTGGAGGCTGTTGATTTCTTATCTGGGGCAGGTTCTGACAGAGACAAGATTGCCAGTCTTGCGAGCTGCGGCTTACGTGTTAGATGTTAAGAGGAAACTGTCCGATGAGATTCCAGTAGATCCTTGCGGGGTCTGAGGCAGGGGACGGGGCAGTGGTGACTGGCCCTTTGACCTGAGAGGCTTGACGGCAGAGCTTACCTTCCTGCAGCCCCCGAGAGCCATCTCAGCCCTGAGGCTGAGGAGCTTGTCTCTTCTCTCCTCTTTGTCACTTCCTACCAGAGCTCTGTGGGCCTGGAGACGTTCAATTGATGGAACTTAAATTAAAAATGTTCAGGCAATTCCCTGGTGGTCCAGTGGTTACGACTTGGCACTTTCACTGCCAGGGCCCTAGTTGGATCCCTGGTTGGGGAACTAAGATCCTGCAAGCCTTGTGGCACAGCCAAAAAAAAAAAGTTCAGGTCCCATAATCATTGGCAACATTTGTTAAAAGTGTCTATGGGCTTGCCAGTCCATAAAATCCACCTTCCCTCTAAGGAGAAATGGATGAAAAGTAAAAAGAGTTAGTTCTGTGTTCTTCACTCCTGTCATCTGCTGTGTGCTTATGGTGAGGGACTTCTTTCTTCTGGCCCTGACATGAGGCCAGGATACTCTGATGCTTTCCACTGAGCTCTGCCAAGCCCTACTTGTCTTGTCCGGAAAAGCCAGATGAGGCTGATGCTGGCCTGCAGGGCCATAGGGGTGTTTTTGGTGACACTGTGTGTGTGTGTGTGTGTGTGTGTGTGTGTGTGTGTGTGTGTGTGTGTGTGTATGTATGTATGTATGGTAAAATAAATATAAAACGTACCATTTTAGCCATTTTTTTTTTTTTTTTTTTTTTTTTGCGGTACAAGGGCCTCTCACTGTTGTGGCCTCTCCCGCTGCGGAGCACAGGCTCCGGACGCGCAGGCCCAGCGGCCATGGCTCACGGGCCCAGCCGCTCCGCGGCACGTGGGATCTTCCCGGACCGGGGCACGAACCCGTGTCCCCTGCATCGGCAGGCAGACTCTCAACCACTGTGCCACCAGGGAAGCCCCTTAGCCATTTTAAAAAAATAAATTTATTTAGTTTTGGCTGCGTTGGGTCTCTGTTGCTGTGTGCAGGCTTTCTCTAGTTGTGGTGAGCGGGGGCTACTCTTCGTTGCAGTGCGCGGGCTTATAATTGCGGTGGCTTCTCTTGCTGCGGAGCATGGGCTCTAGGCGCGAGGGCTTCAGTAGTTGTGGCACGTGGGCTTAGTTGCTCTGTGGCATGTGGGATCTTCCTGGACCAGGGATTGAACCCGTGTCCCCTGCACTGGCAGGCAGATTCTTAACCACTGCGCCACCAGGGAAGTGACCATCTTTTCAGTTCTTTTGAGTGTACACTTAAGAATTGCTTGATTAGCCTTCCATGGCGGTCCAGTGGTTGGGGCTCTGTGCTTCCACTGCAGGGGGCCTGGGTTAGATCCCTGGTCAGGGAACTAGGATCCTACAAGCCCCGTGGTATGGCCAAAATAAAAAATAAAAAAAAGAATTGCTTGATTGTTCCATGTTTAACTTTTTGAGGAATCACCAAACAATTTTCCAAAGCAGCTATACAATTTTATATCCCCACCAGCAATGTGTGATGTTTCTAATTTCCCTACATCCTCACCAACAACTTATTTCCTTCTTTCTTCCTCCCTCCCTTCCTCATCCTAGGTGTGAATTAGTATCTCATTTTGGTTTTGGTTTGCAGTTCCTAATGACTAGTAACGTTGAGCATCTTTTCATGTATTTATTGGCCATTTGTATATCTTCTTTGGCGATACAAATGTCTATTCAAGTCCTTTGGCTATTTTATAATTGTTTGTCTTTTTGTTGTTGAGTTGTAGGAATTCTATATATATTTTGAATAGTAGATCCTTATAGGATATGTGAATTGGAAATATGTTCTCCCATTCTCTAGTTTGTCTTTTCACTTTTTTTTTTTTTTTTTTTTTGCCTCGCTGGGCAGCTTGTGGATTCTCAGTTCCCTGACCAGGGATCAAACCCGTGCCCCCTGCGGTGGGAGTGTGGAGTCCTAACCACTGTACCACCAGGGAATTCCCTCTTTTCACTTTCTTGATAATGACCTTTGATGCATAAAATTTTAATTTTGATGAAGTCCAGTTCATCTATTTTTTTCTTTTGGTGCTCATGCTTTTGGTATCATATCTAAGAATCCATGGCCTAAACCAAGGTCATGAATCTTTTCCCCTATGTTATCTTCTAAGAGTTTTATGGTTTTAGCTCTTGTATTATGATCATTGATCCGTTTTGAGTTAATTTTTATATAAGGTATGAAGTAGAAATCCAGTTGTCCCAGCACCAATTGTTGAAGAGACTATTCTTTCCCCATTGAATGGACTTAGCATCCTTGTTGAAAGTAATTCAGCTGTATAAATTTATTTCTGGACTTTTACTTCTATTCTACTAGTCTATATGTCTACCTATGCCAGTACCACACTGTTTTGATTACTGTAGTTTTGTAGTAAGTTTTGAAATTGGGAAGTATGAATCCTTTAACTTTGTTCTTTCTTCAAGATTGTTTTAGCTACTTGGGATCCCTTGCAAGTCCATATGGATTTTGAGGACTGACTTTTCCATTTCTACAAAAAAGACTGTTGGAATTTTGGTAGGGATTGTGTTGAATCTGTAAATCAATTTAGAGTATATTAACAATACTCTCCATCTTAACAATATTAAGCTTTCCAGTCCATGAACATGGGATGTCTTTCCATTTGTTTTTGTATTCTTTAATTTCTTTTAGCAATGTTTTATAATTTTTTGTATACAAACCTTTTATCTCCTTGGTTAAATTTATTCCTAAGGGTTTTTCTTGTTTGTTTCTTTGTTTGTTTTGATGCTATTGTAAATGGAATTGTTTTCTTAATTTTCTCCTTCGATTGTTCAGTGTTAGTATATTGAAACTGCTTCTTGTGTGTTGATTTTGCATCCTGCGACTTTGCTATTTATTAGCTAGTTTATTAGGTCTAGTAAGCTTTCTGTGTATTGTTTGGGACTTTCTATATATAGGATTTTCTAGATATAGGATCATGTCATCTGCAAATAGAGATCGTTTTACTTATTCCTTTCCAATTTTTATGCTTTTTATTTCTTTTTCTTGTCTAATCGGTCTGAGTAGAACTTCCAGTACAGTGTTGAATAGCAGTGGTGAAAGGTGGACATCCTTGTATTGTTCCTCATCTTAGGGTAAAAGCTTTCAGTCTTTCACCATTGGGTATGTTGGCTGTGAGTTTTTCGTAAATGCCCTTTATCATGTTGAGGAAGTTCCCTTTTGTTCCTAGTTTTCTGAGTGTTTTTATCATGAAGGGATGCTGGATTTTTCAAATGCTTTTTCTGTCAATTGAGATGATCGTGTGGTTTTCTTTTTCCTTCTTTCTGTTAATGCGGTTTATTATATTGATTGATTTTATTTTTTTCCTTTGGCTGCATTGAGTCTTCATTGCTGCGTGTAGGCTTTCTCTAGTTGCGGTGAGCGGGGGCTACTCTTCGTTGCGGTACGTGGGCTTCTCATTACAGTGGCTTCTCTTGTCGTGTAGAACGGGCTCTAGGCACGCAGGCTTCAGTAGTTGCAGCACGTAGGCTCAGTAGTTGTGGCACGCGGGCCCTAGAGCACACTGGCTTCAGTAGTTGTGACGCATGGGCTCAGTAGTTGCGATGCGTGAGCTCTAGGGCATGCGGGCTTCAATAGTTGTGGCTTGCGGCCCCTAGAGCACAGGCTCAGTAGTTGTGGTGCATGGGCTTAAGTTGCTCCACAGCACGTGGGATCTTCTTGGACCAGGGCTTGAACCCACGTCCCCTGCATTGGCAGGCGGATTCTTTTTTTTTTTTTCAGTACGTGGGCCTCTCACCAATGTGGCCTCTCCTGCTGCGGAGCACAGGCTCCGGACGCGCAGGCTCAGCGGCCATGGCTCACAGGCCCAGCCGCTCCACGGCATGTGGGATCTTCCCGGACCGGGGCATGAATCTGTGTCCGCTGCATCACCACCAGGGAAGCCCCAGGCGGATTCTTAACCACTGCGCCACCAGGGAAGTGCCTTGATTGATTTTCTTGTGTTAAATTGCCCTTGATTTCCTGGCATAAATCTCACTTGGTCGTGATATTAATCCTTTTAATGATGTTGAATTTGGTTTGCTATAGTTTTGTTGAGGATTTGTGCATCTCTCTTCAGAAGGTATATTGATCTATAATTTCCTTTTCTTTTGATGTCCTCTTGATGGCTTTTTGATTGCTGTTCCAGGGTCTGCCCCATCTTGGTCTTGGAACTGGGTACAACACATTTGCAACAGTACCCAGACTTTATTCTGCCAAGAACCGAAGTCTCTAGGCCAGAGCTGGGAAGGTGCTTAGGAGCCCGTTTAGTCCAGCCTCTCTTCTTCTGATAGGGAACCTGAGATGTGGGGTGAAATCAAAGACCCACAGTCCTGAGTTAGGCTGCAGTGTCTGAGACCAGGCTTCAGAGTCTGGGATGTTGTCTCTGGAGCCCTGCCGCAAAGTGTCCCTGTCACTTTAAAACTCTTCAGGGGCTTCTCTTCAGGAGGCAGGAAGGGAATGTCAGACTTGTTGCCAAAGAGGTTCCTTGCGTGGAGCGCTCCAAGCTATCTCTGAGGACCAGGTGGGGGATTACAGCAAAGGGGTGGTCTCCTCCCTCCAGGCCTTGCTGTATATCTTCGAAGGGTGTGAGAGTCCAGAGGCCTGCTTTCTAAGGTCCTGTCCTCTGTCTACCCCCAGGCCTGCCTGGGTCATGGAAGACTCTTCAGTCAATTAGAGCTGTGCTGAGGCTGTGTCACTTCAGCGGGGTCTCCTGAGGGTCTCCTCTGGGTTATGCTTGGGATGCACCAGGAGCTCCACCTCCTCTACTGAGCGTGGATTTTGACCATTTCTTGCTGTTTCTGAAGGTGTGCTCTTCTGATGCAGATTCAGCCCTCCTGTCAAGGCTCAGGGAAGTGAGTATACTGAGGAGCTGACCATGAAGACCAGGTCTCTCATTGCGTCTCTCTGGCATTGAAATGTTGCCCTGGGACAATCCAGGGAGAGTCTGATGGGTGAGAGCCAGCAACCTCCTCAGTATGCAGCCATCAGCTGGCTCTTGAAAATGATTTTTCTATGATTATCAAAGTAATTTATGTTAATTGTAGAAAATCTGGAAAATTAAAGAGAAAAAGGAAGAATCTGAACTGACTGGAACATGCTCGCAACTCTCTGCGTGACTGCAGTGGTTTCAGCGGACTGTTGCTTTTGTGGGAGAGTCAGCAGAGGCGGATGGAGGGCAGCACGGACCCTAGAAACGACCAGTCCATTCTCAAGGCTGGTCATTTTCCAGGCCCCTGGTTTGGACCTGCTGCCTCAGGGTGGACCTGGCTGTGTGGTCAGCCGAGGGCCACTGCTGCTGCTGCTGCTCTTCTCTCCTGCTCTCTGGGAGATCCTGACCCAGCCCTCTTCTCTCTGGAGCCTGACAGAGAGGCGGAGTCACTCTTCTAGCCCATGTTGTGGTTTTTGCGGTGAAGAGTAGAGACTGAGAAGGTAGAGGCCGACTCATGGCCTCTCTGCCATGAGAGCTCGTCTGTTGTCCCTCTACACTTACTGGCTGTTTCACTTCTCTGACAAACGCTATTTTCTATTTTGCTACCATATTAGAAGAAAGGAGTAAATCAGATGGGTTTACCTTTCTTTCAGTCATTTTATGGGGTAACTAACTGTTCCCCCAAGCTTCTCAGATATATCCTGCTACTTGAAAAGAAAGCCCTAGTGGAGATGTGAAGTGTGGGGAACTAAGCTCTGTCTGTGCCTGTCACCAGCTTGGGGAGTGAGAGCCCTTGTTGCATCCTTCCCAGGAGACCATGGCAGCCTGTGTCTGTCAGTGTTCCTAGCATTGCCTGACCCATTACCAAGAAGGAAGCAAATGCTCACCTTCTTTCTCCTTGGCAGTCCCATGTAAACAGGCATTTGTTTTTAGATGTCCTAAGATCCAGGCCTTCAAGGATGGCCTACTTTCCTTTACCAGATTCCAATACTAGAAGAGCCTCCAGCGCATGAACTAGAGGACAGTGGGGTTGTCCACTCATTTCAGTGGCTGCCCTGAGGGCTCTCTGGATTCATGGTGATAGCTGAGGAAGCAGACTCTGACAGGCCAAGTGATGTGCCCTTGGGCACATGGTGAAGAGGTGATTTGAATCTGGGTTTGTCCGATATATTTGCTCTGATACAGGTATGTTTCCTATTCAGCTGTTTGTGCACAGTGTAAAGGCTTGGAGCAGAGCTGGAGCAAGGCTGCTACTGACAGGCACTTAGGCTCCAAACTTTCCAAGTACGTCTCAGAATTGCCCTTTCTTTGGTGACTGGTTGTGTTGGGATGTGTCCTGGGCAGCTCCTCCCCCGCCCAGTAAGTTCACCATATTCTAGAGAACACTTGGCTCTCTCCACATCTTGCCATCTCACTGTTTCTTTCCTTGTCCAGCCTTGTCATCTTCCACTGGGATGATTTTGGTAGCCTCTAGTTTTGCCTCTTCAATCCATTTTTCAAATATCAGATGTTTGATCAGTTGTGCCCTTTCTTAAACCCTTTCTGCAGCTTCCCAGTGACCTCCCATGAAGTTCAAACTCCTTAAGCTAGCATGCAGGCTGTGTGTGAATAACTTGTTTCCGGCTCCAGCTTTGGCTCTTTTTAGGTCTACCCAAGCTGTGACCCAGCCACACTGAGCTCTTCTCACTTCCTTGACCACGGGGCTGCTTTCTTGCCTCTACACCTCAGCACATTCTGTTGCTTCTGCGTGGAACAAGCTCCTTTTTTTCCCCCCTCATCTCCTTTACTAGGTCTTGGCTCAGCCTTCGCTTCCTCTGGGAACCCCCCACTCATTGCACCCTGATTCTCTGGCCCACCCCTGACTTGGCACTGGAAACTGTTCCAGGGCAGGGAATCCACCCTTGTGTCCCCAGCGCTGTACTAGCCACAGAGGATCTTTGTGGAATGGGTGACTACAGAGGCCTCTATGAAGAGACATGTATCACACCTGTTTTTACAACTTTAGCAAGGACCCAACAGCAGCAAACAACCCATTCATTTTCAAGTGCCACCAGAGATCAACGGAGGGGAGGCAGCGTCAGGGTGACTTCTTAATGTCATTCTTCCTGCTTCTTAGATCCAAAGGTGAACATACTTGGGTTTGGGTTTTTTTTCCTTATTGTTTTGCCTCATTCATGGCAGCCCATCGGAGAGCTGTGACCACATCAGTCCAGGACCTGGCAAGGCACTACACATGTTACTCATTGGTGATTTTTCTTTTTAATAAATTTATTTATTTACGTATTTATTTTTGGCTGTGTTGGGTCTTCATTGCTGTGGGCGGGCTTTCTCTAGTTGCGGTGAGTGGGGGCTCTTCTTCATTGCGGTGTGCGGGTTTCTCATTGCGGTGGCTTCTCTTGCTGTGGAGCACAGGCTCTAGGCACGTGGGCTTCAGTAGTTGTGGCTCACAGACTCCAGAGCGCAGGCTCAGTAGTTGTGGAGCATAGGCTTAGTTGCTCCGTGGCATGTGGGATCTTCCCAGACCAGGGCTCAAACCCATGTCCTCTGCATTGGCAGGCGGATTCTTAACCACTGCGCCACCAGGAAAGTACCCTCATTGGTGATTGAGAGCAAACCTCAGGTCTTACCTAGATTTTTTGTGAGTGGATGGAGAAGTGAACTTCCCTTGTGCCTGTTGTGTCACTAGGTCTGTTGTTGTAAGTCATTTAATTTCACAGTGCTGAAGTCCAATGTCAGCAAGAGGGGAGAATAGTACTGGGGATGTTGTGGCTGAGTTCAGAGCTCACTTATCTGTCATATAGCTCTGTCATGACCTCATACCACCTAGAAGCTGAGGTTCCCATTGAAATGTGGCTGAGAGAGAGCCTGTGACTTTGGTGATAAAATTCTTTACCAACCTGTGAATGGATGAACCCTAGGCGTTTGTTGAATGTCCATTATTTGCCCAGCACTGCACTTGAGTCTTGCTTTTCCTCTGAGGACTGGAGGCTCCAGCCCATAGCCCCAGCATCCTGAGGTGGGCAGCAGACACAGCACCTGTTCTCCCCACTGTGGCACGAGACGTAGGGTTGGAGCCTGCAGACTTAGGCTCCATCTATTGTGCTTGTTTGTTTGGGTTGAGGGATTGACGTTTGGGAGATATCAGAACCAAATAAACTCATATTCACATGCTGGGTTTTTAGCCAGAGATGACACCTTGGAAAAGGCAGGTAAAGATATTATCTCCCTGGACCCTAAATGACCAAGCTTGAAGAGAGGAAAAGACTTTATGTAATAACAAATGTTATAATTGGTGGTAGTGGGCTTGAACCTTTTTTTTTAAAGCAGTTCTGATATGTGTTCATTTATTTTATTGTGGTAAAATATAAATACATAACATAAAATTTACCATTTTAATCATTTTTAAGTGTACAGTTCAGTGGCCTTAAGTACATTAACATTGTTGTACAACCATCACCATCATCTGTCTCCAGAACTTTTTCCATCTTGCCAAACTGAAACTCTGTACCCATTAAACAATAACTCCCTATTCTCCCCTCCCCCTAGACCCTGGCAACCACCATTCTTTCTGTTTTTATGAATTTTATTTCATTTAGCATAGTGTCCTCAAGGTTCATCCATGTTGTAGCATTTGTCCGAATTTCTTTCCTTTTTACGGCTGTATAATATTCCATTGTGTGTATATACCATATTCTGTTTATCTACTCATCAATAGAAACTTTCTACCCGTTAAAAAACAAAAATTCAACTGGTGAATTTGAAGATTTAATTGGCTTTATTCAACGGTTCATGAATTGGGCAACATCGCATTTAGCAAGTAGAGAGATACTCCTTCCAAGGGGTTGTACAAAATGAAAGGTTTTTATCTGGCAGAAGGAGGGTGGGGCAAGAAAGTTATTAGAAAAAGAAAAGAAAGGATTGTTTTAGGCAGGACATCTTTTGCAGGAAGGGAATGGTGGGGTTTTATCATACAGATTACCTCAGTAGTGCTAATCAGGAAATTTCAGATTGATTGTTTAAAGGTCACATTCCTGAGAGAGGTTCAAAGTGCAATTAATTTTTTTAAAATTAATTAATTAATTTATTTTTGGCTGTGTTCGGTCGTCGTTGCTGTGTGCGGGCTTTCTCTAGTTGCGGTGAGTGTGGGCTGCTCTTTGTTGCAGTGCATGGGCTTCTCATTGTCCTGGCTTCTCTTGTTGCAGAGCACGGGCTCTAGGTGCACAGGCTTCAGTAGTTGTGGCGCACAGGCTTAGTTGCTACGCGGCATGTGGGAATCTTCCCAGACCAGGGCTCCAACCCGTGTCCCCTGCGTTGGCAGGCAGATTCTTAACCACTGCGCCCCAAGGGAAGCCCTAATTTTTTTTTTTTTTTGGCGGTACGCGAGCCTCTCACCGTTGCGGCCCCTCCCGCCGCGGAGCACAGGCTCCCGACGCGCAGGCCCAACGGCCACGGCCCACTGGCCCAGCTGCTCCGCGGCTTGTGGGACCCTCCCGGACCGGGGCACGAACCCGCGTCCCCCTCATCGGCAGGTGGACCCCCAACCACTGCACCACCAGGGAAGCCCTACTTTTTTTTTTAATTGGGGTATGGTTGATGTGCAGTGAAGTCTTGGTTTGCTGTCCTAGGGGCAGATAACTCCATTTTGGTCTTGTTATTTCTTTTTAATACACCTTTGGCTGATTGTGAATAAAGCCACTATGAATCTGGGTGTCCAGATACCTGTTAGAATTCTGCTTTCAATTCTTTTGGGTATATGCCCAGAAGTGGAATTGTTGGATCTTATGGTAATTCTGTGTTTGAATTGCCATATAATTAACTGCCATACTGTTTTCCACAGTGGCTGCACCATTAATACACATGGGTTTCAGTTTCTCTACATCCTCACTAATACTTGTTATTTTCTGTTTTTTTGATAATAACCATACTAAAGGGTGTGAAATGGTATCTCATTGTGGTTTTGATGTGTGTTTCCTAACAATTAGCGATGCTGAGCATCTTTTCATGTGCTGATTGGCCATGTGTATCTCTTGTTTATTCAAGTCCGTTGCCCATTTTAATAGAGTTGCTTGTTTTTTTGTTGTTGATTGTAAGAGTTCTTTGTATATCCTGGATATTAAACCCTTATCAGGTATATGATTTGCAAATATTTTTCCCATTTCTTTGGTTGCTTTTCACTGTGTTGACAGTCCTTTGATGTACAAAAGTTAGATGTAGTCCAATTTATTTTTTCTTTTGTTGCCTGTGCTTTGGGTGTCCAAAGAATCCAGGAAATCATTGCCAATTCCAATGTCATAAAGCTTTTCTCCTCTGTTTTCTTCAAAGAGTTTTATAGTTTTAGGTTTTACATTTAGGTGTTTGATCCATTCTGAGTTAATTTTGCATATGGTGTATGGTAAGGGTCTCCAACTTCCTTCTATTTTTGTTGTTTTTTTTAATAAATTTATTTTATTTATTTTTGGTTGCGTTGGGTCGTCGTTGCTGTGCGAGGGCTTTCTCTAGTTGTGGTGAACAGGGGCTACTCTTCGTTGCAGTGCACGGGCTTCTCATTGTGGTGGTTTCTCTTGTTGTGGAGCATGGGCTCTAGGTGCGCAGGGTTCAGTAGTTGTGGCCCGTGGGCTCTAGAGCGCAGGGTTAGTAGTTGTGGCGCATGGGCTTAGTTGCTCTATGGCATGTGGGATCTTCCCGGACTGGGACTCGAACCTGTGTCCCCTGCATTGGCAGGCAGATTCTTAACCACTGCGCCACCAGGGAAACCCCAACTTCATTCTTTTTTTTTTTTTTTTAAACGGTATGCGGGCCTCTCATTGTTGTGGCCTCTCCTGTTGCGGAGCACAGGCTCCGGATGCGCAGGCTCAGCGGCCATGGCTCACGGGCCCAGCCACTCCGCAACATGCGGGATCCTTCCAGACCGGGGCACGAACCCGTGTCTCCTGCATCGGCAGGCGGACTCTCAACCACTACGCCACCAGGGAAGCCCCCAACTTCATTCTTTTGCATGTGGATATCCAGTTGTCCCAGCACCAGTTGTATATCTATTTGGATATCCACATGTCCCATTTGTTGAAAAGACTATCACTTTCCCATCGAATCGTCTTGGCATCTTTATTGAAATCAGTTGACCACATATAGGAGAGTTTATTTCTGGGTTCTTAATTTAATTTTATTTATTTATTTATTTTGGCTGCATTAGGTCTTCATTGCTGTGTGCGGGCTTTCTCTAGTTGGGGCAAGCGGGGCCTACTCTTCATTTTGGTGCACAGGCTTCTCATTATGGGGGCTTCTCTTGTTGCGGAACATGGGCTCTAGGCGCCCGGGCTTCAGTAGTTGTGATGCGTGGGCTCAGTAGTTGTGGAGTATGGGCTTAGTTGCTTGTGGCATGTGGGATCTTCCCGGACCAGGGATCGAACCTGTGTCCCCTGAATTGGCAGGCGGATTCTTAACTACTACACCACCAGGGAAGTCCCCAACTTTTCTTTTCCCAAATGGATGGCATTGATTCTGTATGTTGCTTTGGGTAGTATTGACATCTTAACAATATTGTCTTCCAGTCCGTGAACACAGATGTCTTTCCATTTATTTGTTTCTTTTTACTTATTTATTTAAATATTTAAATATTTGGCTGTGCTGGGTCTTATTTGCAGCATATGGGATCTAGTTCCCTGACCAAGGACTGAACCTGGGCCCCCTGCATTGGGAGTGTGGAATCTTAGTCACTGGACCAACAGGGAAGTCCCTGTGTCTTTTTAAAAATTTATTTATTTATAAAAATTTATTTATTAGCTGTGCCGCATGGCTTGCTGGTTCTTAGTTCCCTGACGAGGGATCAAACCCCGGGCCCCAACAGTGAAAGCCCTGAGTCCTAACCACTGGATTGCCAGGGAATTTCCTATTTCTGTCTTCTAAAATGTCAGCAACATTTTAGTTTTTAGTGTACAAGCTTTTTGCCTTCTTGGTAAAGTTAATTCCTAAGTATTTTATTTTTTTTGATGCTATTGTAAATGGAATTATTTTCTTGATTTCTTTTTTCCTTTGTTCAGTGTTTATGTTGAAGCACAACTGCTTTTTGTGTGTTGATTTTGTATCCTGTGACTTTGCTGAATTTGTTTGTTAGTACTAACAGTTTTTTGTGGAATATAGGATTCCTACATATAGGATCATGTCATCTGTGAACAGAGATAGTTTTACCTATTCCTTTCCAATTTGGATACCTTTTATTTCTTTTTCTTGTCTACTTGCTTTGGCTAGAACTTCTAATACTCTGTTGAATAGAAGTGGCGAAAGCAGGCATCTTTGTCCTGTTCCTGGTATTAGAGGAAAAGTTCTCATTCTTTCACCATTGGATATGATGTTAGCTGTGGGTTTCTCATATAAGGCCTTCCTTTTATTATGTTGAGATAGTTTCCTTTTATGCCTAGTTTGTTGAGTGTTTTTGAGAAGTAATTTAATATACCGTACAATTCACTCACAGTGTACAATTCACTGTTTTTTTAGTATATTCACAGTGTCCTTATAGTTTTTTTTCTGCTCTTTGCTGATCTTAGACTGGTTGGTTAACAGTTTTTAAGTGTATGAAGACTTGCTGGAAGGCTGCATCTTTTTGTAATTTTAGAACATCATACTTTTGGAAAAGACTTAATATCATCCAATGTTTGAAAAATTGGGACTCATTCCCTTTGAACACTGACTTAGCTTGACCTCATATGAACATGCAACTTAGGCTTCTGTGGGGCTGCTCCCTGTGTCATTGACACGGGGGCATGACATCCAAGTGTGGGTATTGGTCTCCTCTGTGTGCTCTACCCTTAGCTTATCTACTCAGATTCTCAAGTTGACCCTGGGGTTTGAACAGAGGCTCCCAGGACATCCACTGGTAAACACTGCCCCACCTGTGGGGCAGAGTCTACAGGGAGGTGTTGAGGGCTAACTGCTGGAGGTGGAAGAGGCTTCCCCTATACAGAGACATAAGCAACTTGTGTTTGAGTGCATGTGTCGTAGTAGTTCCCTGTTCCCATGGGAAGTTGTGGAACCAGAGCTCTGTTGCTGGTGGCCAAGCATACTCTTCCTGGATGACCCTTGACCTCCCCTATTTGCAGTAGCCTTAAGCAGTTGGGGGTCACCCAGGAAGCACATGTGCTTCAAACACAAGCCCTCATCTTAGTGTCAGGAAACCTGTATGCCAGGGATGGGATCACATGTGATGTTGGGCAGAGGCCAGGCCCCTCTAAACAGGGCAGGATAAGTGGCCTGGCATCCAAGTCAGGAAAATTCCTGGCTATGTTGCATTTGCATATGTTGATTGATGACTGCAGGGGCAGTTGGGGTAATTTGCTGCTTGGTCAGCTGTGGTGTAAAGGGAATGGAGACCAACTTTTGGCAGCATCTTCCACGTAAAGTAAGGAAGCTGATTATTTGGGCTGCTGTTTTTCTGGGCAAATGTGCAGGTTTTAGTCTAATGGGAATCCTGCCAGCAGGCTTACACAGCTTCTGCTCCTGATGGTCCTTGAAGGTCCCCTCCTGGCAGGAGGTAGCAGGCAGTTTGAGAGTCTTTTGAACCATGGGAGTCATTCTTTGAAGTGCTGTTCCTTTCCCTTTTCTCCTTTCCCTTCCCTCCCCTTTCCCCTAACCCCTGCAGGCCAGTTATTCGGCTGCTGCTATGTGTTGATGCTGTTGTTTCCTGGGTCCTGCCCAGCAAGATGGGGGGTAGCTGGTTTCAGGGGAAAATGGGTGGGTCAGAGCCTTCCTCCCTGCTCTCCAACACCCAGTGGTGCAGCTGGCCAGAGAAGGGCAAAGGGCCATTTGCTGCAGGTGGAAGGCTCGGAGCTTCAGGAGCACCACGTTGTGAGGACTCTGGTAGTGTTAGGAAACAGGTACATAAGGTGCATGGAACATGCCAGGAGAGAAAAAGAATGGCCCAAGGTGGGGAAATGTATGTAAAATGGTTTCTTGCAGAATTACAACAGGGAACAATTAGAATGTAAATGTAAGCTACTTGGAAATGGTCAAAATAAGGCAACCCCATGTAATTGCTTTTTTAAAAATACATTTTTTATTGTGGTAAAATATACATCACATAAATTTTATCACTTTAACTATTTTTAAGTGAACAGTTCAGTGGCATTAAGCTCATTCACATTGTTTTAATTTACTTATTTATTTATTTTTGGCTGCATTGGGTCTTCGTCGCTGCACATGGGCTTCCTCTAGTTGCGGTGAGCGGGGGCTACTTTTCTTTGCCGTTGCACGGGCTTCTCGTTGTGGTGGCTTCTCTTGTTGCGAAGCGCAGGCTCTAGGCACATGGGCTTCAATAGTTGCAGCACGCAGGCTCAGTAGTTGTGGCACACAGCCCTAGAACACGTGGGCTTCAGTAGTTGCAGCGTGTGGGCTCTAGAGCGCAGGCTCAGTAGTTGTGGCACATGGGCTTAGATGCTCCGCGGCATGTGGGATTTTCCCGGACCAGGGATCGAACCCGTGTCCCCTGCATTGGCAGGCAGATTCTTAACCACTGCGCCACGAGGGAAGTCCTTATTCACATTGTTAATGCAACTGTAAAGTTACCCCTTAGCTGTCTTGGTTGGGGTAACCGTAAAGTTACCCCAAGCCGTCTTGGTGTTTTCAATATTGTGAGCTTCTCAACTACTTCTTGATGCTCATATGTGGTTAATTCAGGCATCATGTGTGGGTTTCTACTATTTTACACTTAGATAGTGTTGACTTGTTTCTCTTATTTCTAAGTTCTTGGGGAAATAACTCACTGTTTCTTTGTACACTACAAATATTTAGACTAAAAAACCCTGTTCATTTCCTTTTCTGACCTGCCCTCTCATGAGTGCCACTGAGATATCTTTGACAGAGTTGCCCAGCATGGGTCCCACCTGGCTGTAGCTGCCTAAATTGTTTAGGTACCTGGGTGGGAAGAGTACGGGGTGGGTCTCTGGGGCCTCACACACCACCACCTTCAGCTTTGGATGACTGAGGAGACCAGTGGTGAATGTATAGGGCAAGGGTAATGAATTTGGAGACCCCAGAGAAGAAGCCCTGTGTGAGGGGTCTTTACGATCCTATATGGATCCAGCTGGCTTTACTTCTTCCATGTTTTGGTCTTTGCTGAAGAGTGACTTGTCCCTTTGGGCTTGATCTTGCATTATTCTGCCAAGCACTACCTAGGATTGAACTAGTTACTTTAGGCACTTCTTGGGAATAGATTCCGCCACCTTAGCTGGAGCCAGAAACCAAGGGACTGGAAGCAGTGACTGCAGGAAACTTTCCTCTGAAACTGAAGCCGGTGGTTCCTGGTTACAGACACTACCTCCTGTTTCTCCAGCTGCTTAAGGCATTGAGAGATTTCCATTAGAAAATCAAAATGTAAAGGTTCTCCAAGAACCACTAGTTTGTTAAAAGTGTCTCTACATTCATTGCTTTTCCTGTTTTTCTGTCTTTTACCAAGAAATATTTGAGAAGGGAGATGCATAATCATTTGCTAACCAGAATTTTTGTATGTATGCTTTTTCAAAGGTACATGGGAATAGGACTCTCAGCTCAAGGCGTCAACATGAACAGACTTCCTGGTGAGTCATTAGCTAAGAGAACATTTTTCTGCTCTCTTGATCCATTCTGTGATGAGAGTCATGGTGGCAGCCAACAAGCTGGAGAGGACTTTGTTTGCTGGCTGCCTACTTGCTAAGCCAAGCCATTGGGTGGAGGATCCTGAAAGGTGGCCATTGGGCCGGGCTGGTGTGGGCTTCCATTCCAAAAATTAATTGCCAAGTGATTGTCCTTCATGGAATTTGAACTGTTTACAGTCAAAACCAAGTGACCTGAGCTTGCTCCCAGTGGGAATACACCTCATTAGCCCTCACTGCTATTGGCCTTTGCTTACCAGCATGGGACTCTGGCATATATGGAGAGGAAGGCTGCCACCAACATTGCTTCCTTTTTTATCTTACCATGTTAATGACCAAAGTCTTTAAGTCACATTGTGACTTGTGGAAGACAGTTGAGGCAGTTTCTTAATAAATAGGAGGATGTGCGTGAGACTTAGATTTACAGTCAGCAAACCTCAGATTTGTGGAAGGCTCTGGACCCTGCAGGTGGGCCTTCTCTACCACCCAGGCACCCTTTCAGCTGTCTTCTGCCCAGCAGTTCATGCCCAGTCCTGGGCTAGGCGCAGTTGAGGGGACAAAAGCCTCTACCAGAAGCTGGTGGGTTCTAGAATATGGTCCTCAGTCCATTTGTCCCTTGAGTGGTGTAAGTGGCATGGTGCAAGCTGTCCTGACACTGTCACGGAGGCAGGAAAAGTCCTTGTGTTTTTGCTCGGGCCCTCTCTACTTTTTGGCCTCTGACACAGAGAAGGCAGCTGGCTTTTTCCAAAGAGTGAGTAGCACTTAAACCGTATGTCTTTTCCAATCTATGTTTAATATCAATCAGGTTTTTTCGTCATTGACTAATTTCAAGTACTTGAAATCTAGACCTGCTCAGGATTCAACTAATTGTCAGGAACCTGACTTTTTAAAAAAAATTGGCTTTGATCTGAGCAAAAACTGTCCTTTAGTTATTAATCAGAATGTGTGTGGCATGTTTGGCCTCTTTGTGTAGCATGCAGCTGTGATCTTTGTTATTCAAGCCTTGGCCTTAGCTGACTAGATGTATCTACAGTGTTCACAGCTCTGTCTCATTGTGAACAGGGAGCTTAGAAAAATAATTTCCCATCAAAGGTAAACTGATTCTTAAATCTTTTTCTTGCACTAAATGTGCTCTTTGAACTTTTGCATGGCTTTGGTGGCAGAGAAAAGAGACTTTTATAGGTTCGTTTTACAAAAGTAACTACTATAATCTGTTATTGGGTGGCACTTTAAGCAACTCTGAACATTGGTTAAATGAATTTTTGTTAATCTGTAAAAGAATACTGTGCAGCCATGAAAAAAATAAGGAGGCTCTTCAAGTACTGTTTTGGAGTAATCTCTGGGATGTATCACTAAGTGAAAAATACAATGTATATTATGCTACCAAATGTAAAAAAAATGAGGGAAAATGAATATATCTGTATCTGCTTGTACGCGCATAGAATATCTTTGGAAAGCTAAGAAAAACTTGTAATATTGGCTGTCCCTTGGGACAGGGTAGCTGGGGATAGGACTGGGAAGGAAATTTTTCACTTTTGAAGCTTTCACATTTTCTTTCTTGTGAATATATTACCTGTTTTAAAAATATAAATAAAACTAAAATAAAATAACCAAAAGCAAATGCCCCTACATCAAGAAGCCCTCATGCCTGTCTTTTAGCTGGTCTTGGAATGCAGTCTTTTACCATGTGCATGATATTCTGAGTTCCACACACTCATCCTTCTTTAGTAAGAATCGTTTTCGCCTGGCCATTGGGTTTGGGATCCATGGTGTGGAGCAGGTGAGGTAGGAGAGTTCAAGGTCTGCCTAAATTGACCTGAAACTGTTTGAGATGGAGCCATGTGGAGCTGTCTCAGTCTGTTTGCCTTGTTCATAAGATGGGTCTTTTGACCCCTCTGGGCTGCTTAGAGGTGAGCTGCGGGTCTTGTGCTTTGACATTGTTAATGTAACATTGTTGTGAAGTCAGACCCTGCCTGGCCCTGTAGGGAGAAGGGGCTTGGGGACAGTGGATAAGGTGTTAGTTCATGCACTAACACATCAGGAAAGCTAGCACCTTTTTTACATCCTCACTGGTGCATCTCTCTTTCGGCAAGAGAAAGGAGCCTCAGTGTTCTGTGGATATTGTACCTGTCTTCATTTTCACTCTGCCTGCCAGCTCCTGCGGGTTTTCCTTCCTGCTGTATCTGATCATCTCTCTGATTATTCCTTAAGGTGGAAAGTAGGAATCAGGTTGCATCTAGATAGGGATTCTCCCTAGGAATGATGGATGCCTCTGGCTTTCCCGGATACAGGGCTGGTTGAATGGCTGCGCAGACCTACTACAGGACAGATGTGGGGATAGCAGCAAGACACTCCTCTCAGGAATGATGGGGGGGCCTGCCACTGTTCATCCCAGCACTGGGTTTGGAAGATCAGAATCCCCTTTGGTGCTTTCCATTTCCTGGGGTCACTGTGTGTGTGTGTGCACGTACACGCATGCATGTGTGTGTGTATGATGAGCGTAACATTCTCCAAAACCAAAAGTATCATCATTCATAAACAGTTATACCTGAAACTACTTGGATGTATTTTGGTAGTGAGGTGAGAGGTAGAGGATGATAACAGCTAAAGCCTTTCTGCCAGTTGCTTCTGATTTCTAAGAGGTCATTGGTTGAGGTGAAAGCTATTTGGACTGTTTGGATGTATGGTTGGTGGGAGGGGAGTGATGGTAGTGACCTTAGCTGTGTCTAGAATTTGAGACTTTGGTGTTAACTCCAGATGAGATGTTTGAGGGTTGATGTATCTCCTTGATAGATACAGGTGTATTTAGTGGAGGGTAGCTGTAGGGGTGGTTACTGCACCACAGCACTGTGAAGTGGTGTTTCAGCCTGGCATTTAGGGGCAAATAGGAGTTTGCCCGATGGTTTTGGGCAGTGGTACTTTAGGGCCTGAGAGTGGATCCATAAGTTTTCTGCTGTGATGGGATGGCTTCCTGGGAACAGTCAGGATGAACCAGTTGAGGGAAGAGTCTTGTGTACTATGGCAAGGGGCCTGGACTTCTGTATATATAAGCAGTGGGAGCTGCAGGAGCGTTTTTTTTTTTTTTAATTTTTGTTGAAGTATAGTTGATTTACAATGTGGTGTTAGTTTCAGGTGTACAGCAAAGTGAATCAGTTATACATGTACATATATCCTCTCTTTTTTTTTTTAAGATTCTTTTCCCGTATAGACTATTACAGACTATTGTGTAGAGTTCCCTGTGCTATACAGCAGGTTCTTATTAGTTATCTATTTTATATATAGTAGTGTGTATATGTCAGTTCCAATCTTCCAATTTATCCCTCCCCCGCCATATCCCCTGGTAACCATAAGTTTGTTTTCTACATCTGTGACTCTACTTCCATTTTGTAAATAACTTCATTTGTATCCTTTTTTTTAGATTCCACATATAAGTGATATCATATATTTGTCTTTCTGTGTCTGACTTACTTCACTCAGTATGACAGTCTCTAGGTTCACTCGTGTTGCTGCAAATGGCATTATTTTGTTCTTTTTTATGGCTGAGTTTCAGGCGTGTTTTCAGCAGAGGCAAGATGTGATCATATTTGCTAGTTCAGGAGTGAACTAGTTTAGAAGAGGCCTTCTAGAAGGGGTCAAGGCTGGGCTGGGGCTCCTGGGCAGTAGAACTGTGAGAGCTCAGGCATGTCAGGGAACTTCAGGAGGTGGTAGATTAATTTATCAGTGAATCCATCAGGGACAGTTGGTCTTTTAGGGAGGACATGTTTTGGTGTTCTCTTCCTCTCTTGTTAGCTTGTTCAAGTAGCAGCTTTTTCTTGTGGCATTGCTTTTAGTATATTCTGCTTTGGCCATCTGGTTCTCTTAATGTATAGGAAAATGACTATGATTAATATTACTGAAACCTAAAAATGTCTTTGTGACTGATCTTTTAGATTAATTGAATCCGTTTTGTTAATTATTAAATAAAGAACAATCACTGTTATCAATCTGTTGCTTTCTTTTTTTTTTAATATTTATTTATTTATTTATTTTGGGTGCACTGGTTGTTAGTTGCGGCACATGGGATCTTCGATGTGGCATGCGGGCTTCTTAGTTGCGGCATGCGGACCCTTAGTTGCGGCATGCATGCAGGATCTAGTTCCCCGACCAGGGATCGAACCCGGGCCCCCTGCATTGGGAGCGTGGAGTCTTACCCACTGGACCACTAGGGAAGTAAGTCTGTTTCATACATATTTTTAAATTGAGATATAATTAACATACCATAAAATTCACTCCTTTAAAGTGTACAATTCCGTGATTTTAATATAGTTACAAAGTTGTGCTACCATCACTGCAGTCTAATTCCAGATTATTTTCATCATCCCAGAGAAAAACCCCATACCCATTAATAGTCATTCCTGGACTTTCCCTCCTTCTAGCCCCTGGAACCACTAATCTACTTTCTGTCTCCATGGATTTTCCTATTCTGGAGATTTCATATAATATGTTGCCCTTTGTGACTGGCTTCTTTCAGTTAGCGTGTTTTCGAAGTTCGCCTATGCTGTAGCATGTTTCAGAGCTTCATTCCTTCTTGTGGCAGAATATTATTCTGTTGTATGGATATATCACATTTTGCTTATCCATGCATCTGTTGATGGTCATTTGGATTGTTTCCACCTTTTGGCTGTTATGATTGATGCTACTATAAACATTTGTGTACAAGTTTTTTTGTAGACATGTGTTTTCATTTCTGTTGACTGTATACCTAGGAGTAGAAATGCTCGGTCATATGGTAACACTGTTTAGTCATTTGAGGAACTGCCAGACTTTTTTCCATAGTGGCTGCCCCATTTTACATTCCCACTAGCAGTGTATGAGGGTTGATTTCTCCATATCTTTGCCAACACTTGTTATTATCTGACTTTTTGATTATAGTCATCCTAGTGGGTGTGAAGTGGTATTTCATTGTGGTTTTCATTTCATTTCCCTGATGACTAATAATATCAAGCCTCTTTTCATGTGCTTATTGACCATTTGTCTGTCTTCCTTGGAGAAATGTCTATTAATATCTTTTACTTTTTTTTTGACCACGCTGCGTGGCTTGCCTATTTTTAAATTGGGTTATTTATCTTCTTATTATTGAGTTGTAAGAGTTCTTTATATGTTCAGGATACAAGTTTCTTGTCAGTTATACGATTTGAAAATCTTTTCCCCTATTCTTTTATTTTTAATTTTTAAATTAAAAAATTTTTTTATACAGCAGGTTATTAGTCATCAATTTTATACACATCAGTGTATACATGTCAATCCCAATTCATCACACCACCATCCCCTATTCTTTAGGTTGACTTTCTTTTTTCATATCTTTTCTATTATGGTTTATTTTAAGCTATTGAATATAGTTCCCTGTGCTATACAGTAGGACCTTGTTGTTTATCTATTTTATATATAGTAGTTTGTATCTGCTAATCCCAAAGTCCTAATTTATCCCTCCCCTTACCCCCCCTTTCCTCTTTGGTAACCGTAAGTTTGTTCTTTATGTCTGTGACTCTGTTTCTGTTTTGTAAATAAATTCATTTGTATCATATTTTAGATTTCACATATACATGGTATCATATGGTATTTGTCTTTTTCTGACTTCACTTAGTATGATAATCTCTAGGTCCATCCATGTTGCTGCAAATGGCATTATTTTGCTGTTTTTTTATGGCTGAGTAGTGTTCCATTGTGTGTGTGTGTGTGTGTGTGTATTAGGTTGTCTTTTCTTTTATTCTTTTTTTTTTTTTTTTCCGGCCACACTGAGGCATGTGGGATCTTAGTTCCCCAACCAGGGATCGAACCCATGCCCCCTGCAGTGGAAGCACAGATTCTTAACCACTGGACTGCCAGGGAAGTCCCAGGTTGTCTTTTCTTGATATCTTTTGAAGTACAACAGTTTTTAATTTTGATGAAGTCCAATTTATCTATTTCTTTCTTTTGTCGCTCATGCTTTTGGTACCATATCTAAGAATCCTTTGCCAAATCCAAGGTCGAGAATATTAAATATGTTTTCTTCTAAGAGGTTCATAATTTTACTCTTTTTTTTTGGCCACACCACATGGCATGTGGGATCTTAGTTCCCTGATCAGGAATTGAACCTGTTCCCCGTTCAGCGGAAGTGGGGAGTCCTAACCATTGGACTGCCAGGGAATTCCCATTTTACTCTTCTGTTTAGGTTTTTGATCCATTTTGAATTAATTTTAAAAAATTAATTATTTATTGGGCTGAGCCAGGTCTTAGTTGCGGTGCACGAGATCTTCGTTGCCATATGTGGGATCTTCGTTGTGGCGTGCAGGATCTTTAGTTGTGGCATGCAAGCTTTCTCTAGTTGCAGCAAGTGGGGGCTACTCTTCATTGTGGTGTGCAGGCTTCTCATCGCAGTGGCTTCTCTTGTTGCAGAGCACGGGCTGTAGGCGCGCGGGCTTCAGTAGTTGCAGCATGCGGGCTCAGTAGTTGTGGCTTGATTAGAACTTAAAGTAGCTGGGTGAAGTGGGTATGGAGGTAGTGGAGGCAGTTCTCACCTTCCTTGAGGAACCCAGCAGATTCTCTGTTGCCTATGAATGGTTGATTGTGCTTTGCCAGGCCCTGAAAGTGCAGTTAAGGGGCAGCCGAAGAGCCCTCCAGGCAAGAGCACAGGACTTACTCCTCTGTCTCCACTCTGTCTTTGAGCAGATCATGCCTCCAGAAACCCCAGTGTTTTGCTTAAGGTCCAGTAGACAGTGAACCCGCTTGCCCCCAAATGAGGTTACCTTCCTGCAGAAACCAGATCCTATACAGACTGCCAACAAACACATGAAAGAATGCTCAACATCATTAATCATTAGAGAAATGCAAATCAAAACTACAATGAGATATCATCTCACACCAGTCAGAATGGCCATCATCAAAAAATCTAGAAACAATAAATGCTGGAGAGGGTGTGGAGAAAAGGGAACCCTCTTGCACTGCTGGTGGGAATGTGAATTGGTACAGCCACTATGGAGAACAGTATGGAGGTTCCTTAAAAAACTACAAATGGAACTACCATATGACCCAGCAATCCCACTACTGGGCATATACCCTGAGAAAACCATAATTCAAAAAGAGTCATGTACCAAAATGTTCATTGCAGCTCTATTTACAATAGCCCGGAGATGGAAACAACCTAAGTGCCCATCTTCGGATGAATGGATAAAGAAGATGTGGCACATATATACAATGGAATATTACTCAGCCATAAAAAGAAACGAAATTGAGCTATTTGTAATGAGGTGGATAGACCTAGAGTCTGTCATACAGAGTGAAGTAACTCAGAAAGAGAAAGACAAATACCGTATGGTAACACATATATATGGAATTTAAGAAAAAAAAATGTCATGAAGAATCTAGGGGTAAGACAGGAATAAAGCCACAGACCTACTAGAGAACGGACTTGAGGATATGGGGAGGGGGAAGGGTAAGCTGTGACAAAGCGAGAGAGAGAGGCATGGACATATATACACTACCAAGTGTAAGGTAGATAGCTAGTGGGAAGCAGCCGCATAGCACAGGGAGATCAGCTTGGTGCTTTGTGACCGCCTGGAGGGGTGGGATAGGGAGGGTGGGAGGGAGGGAGACGCAAGAGGGAAGAGATATGGGAACATATGTATATGTATAACTGATTCACTTTGTTATAAAGCAGAAACTAACACACCATTGTAAAGCAATTATACCCCAATAAAGATGTTAAAAACAAAACAAAACAAGAAAACCAGATCCTCATGTGTTCCCTGTCTCTGTTGACAGTCACTGTCCACCTTGGCCCATAAGTGGGAGGAGACCTCAGAGTAATTGTCTCTCATCCCATGGTTCTGCTACTTCCCAAGCATCTCTTTTATTTGGCCCCCTTCTCTATCCCTACTCCATTGGGCTATTTCCATGGCCTCCTGATTAATCTCTTTACCTCAGGCCTCTGTTCTCCATTCCCTTTGTACACTCTGCCCCTTGCCTGCTTTGGATCTCTGACCCCTCTGCCCACAGGACACAGGTGCTGTGGGCCCTGCTCAGCCTTTTCTGCCACTTCTGCCCTCCACACACGGTGCACACCAGTATGTCTGTGTGGGGCCCCAAACATCCTGCAGACATTTCATGCTGTGCCCCTTGGCAGATGTCCTTCTTGCCCTGGAGGTGTCCTTCTTGCTTGTGACACCTCGTGCAGTCTTGCCTGACCCCTTCAGCCATGATCATGTCTCTGATGACACTTGCCACCCTGCCGCATGTGATCCTTCCACATTTATGCAACTGTATCCTTGCTGGGTTGTGAACTCCTTGGGGCTGGACCACATCTTTTTATAGCAGCTCTCCCAGAGTGAGCACAGATGCCCTTGGGCTATGGGAGCAGGCCATTCCTGCATTTCCCTGTGCTTTGCCTCAGTGAAGTAGCTTCAGTAAGCCAAATGTGTTTTGGAACCAGTGCCGAGTCAGGTCCCCCTGGCCTGCAACCTGCCTTGGGCTAGAAGCCTTCATCTGGAGCTCAGCCTCCCATCACCGCCCTATTGTGGCACTGGTAGTGCATGGGGGCTCTGCCACTATCTTCATTCTGTAGGAGGAGTCACTGTCTCCCCTTTTCTGTATGTCGGGGCTCAGTGTTGTTGAACCAACTACTGACTCACTTTTGCTCATGTGAAGAAAGACACCTAGGGCTGTGGTTGGCTTCCCGAGCAGTGTAGCTCAGTGGCCAAGAACATGGACTCTGGAGCCACACTGCATTTGCATCCTGGCAGCTGTTTTACCTAGAGCAAGTTCCTTAACTGCTCTGGGTCTCAGTTTCCCCATGTGTAAAATGGATGCGATACTAGTACCTAACTCATATGGGATGGGTATGGGGCTTGAGTGCTTAAAGTGCTTAGAATAGTGCCTGATACAGAAGAGGGGTACACAGATTTTAGCTTCTATTGTTATTGAGAAGGTTTTTTTTTTTAATGTATGTATGTATGTATATATTTATTTATTTTTGGCTGCGTCGGGTCTTCATTGCTGTGCGTGGGCTTTCTGTAGTTGTGACGAGTGGGGGCTATTTTTCGTTGCTGTGCGCGGGCTTCTCATTGTGGTGGCTTCTCTTGTTGCAGAGCACGGGCTCTAGGCGTGCGGGCTTCAGTAATTGTGGCATGTGGGCTCAGTAGTTGCTCCACGGCATGTGGGATCTTCCTGGACCAGGAATTGATTCCGTGTCCCCTGCATTGGCAGGCGAATTCTTAATCACTGTGCCACCAGAGAAGTCCCCAGAAAGGTTTTTGTTTGTTTGTTTTTCCTACCTGAGGAAGAAAGTACCTATACATTTAAAGTTCTTTTATGAGTGTTTGTGTATCAGAGTGGAGTTAGGTGTAATCTGAACTACATTTTCTCTCCAGTGCTGTGTTTTCTGTATTTGAGTAGACATGTTTAGTACATTAGCTGGAGGTGAATTATGGAGGACGAAGATGGAATAGCAACCAAAGTCAGGATGTTGATGTTTTGAGTGTTTTCTTATAGGTTTTCCTGTACTGGCTCAGCAAGCCCATCTTTGCCTTTAGGGCTGTCAGGAGTCGAGGGTAGCCACGCCGGGGATCTCACTTGGCTCTGGGAGCAGGTGGTGACAGGGAGTGCTTCTCATGTGAGGCTGTGTGCTCAGTTTTTCCTGGGAACATATGGGCATGTTGTAGCTTGCCTGGTCAGAGGTTTTCTGTTGGAAGATGTGGAAGTTTTGATGTTTATCTTTTATAAAGTGTTTTTGGCCTCCTTAAGTATGAACCAAGGAACAGGTGTGGCCCAAAATAAGAATGTCAGAATGCTTGGCTAAATGGCTTTGCAGCCAGGAAGGATGATCTGCAGGTAGGTGAGTGTACCTGCAGCCCCACCCATCGGTTGTTGAGCTGGCAGCAAACTGCATGGGCTGGGATCCCTGGATTGGAGAAGCAGGAGGAAAGTCGGGTGTGGATATAGGGGGATTTGGGCTTCTCCCAAGCTCGGGTGCTTTGAAGGGGGCAAGGATAGAACAGATCTTCCTTCTGTGTCTTGTACGTCAGACAGAGCCAGGGAGACTCAGGCTGTGTTGATAGGTGGCCTCATCCGCATCAGAGCTGGACAGCTGATAGTTTCCTCCTTGCCATTTCCTTGGAGGAGACAGCTGTTCTCTTGGGGTAGCATCTATTACCTTAATTACTACAACCCCTCAAAGGAGAACCCAGGCCCGTTGAGGCATCCTTTCCTTGAACTGTTGGAAAAGAAGCAGCTGGAAGACCACAGATGGGGATTGGGGATGGGGGGCATATCTTCTGAAGCAAATGGCACCTGGCAGCTGGGCCTCAGTGGGGGTGAGAGGGGAGGGTGTAGTGGTAGGGCAAGGAGGGGTGGCAGGGCGACTGTCTGCTTTCATTCCACATGATGGGTCATGATCCAGTGAGCATCTTTTCCTCTCCCTGGAGCTGACCTTATTAAGACTGTTACCTTACTAACAGAGTGAGCTATTAGGAGCACACCCATGGGAGTGTTTGTGTCCTAATCCCTGTGGCTGGGGCCTGCTTCTACTGGGTGGGGCACATTCTGCAAACAGCTGATATTTCATATCTGCGTGTGCCATGGGAAGGGAACAGCAGATAGCAGAGATCAGGGCAGAGCCCTGAGGGTCCATGCCAGGTTCATGAGGGCAGAGGCTGGCTCCTGTCGGTGTGGCAATAAATAACTGAGTGTTGGATATCCTTCCTCTCTATTCTCCTAAGGATATGCAGAGTAAGGTGTCTGCTCAGAGCAAATACCAATAGTAGGTGGCTTTGTGCAACAGATGTCTTAGAGATTACTGACATGTAAGTGGGTTTCCAGTAGTCTGGAAGTGCTGTTAGTCTGTACCCACCAAATGGGGACTGCTTCTGTCCCACTCCATGTGGGCTGAGACCCTTGTTCCCCACAGCTGATGAGCCCCCTTTGTATTCGTCATTGACCACCACCTCTCTTTGGAGCATCTTTTACCTAGGATCTACGTTGCTTCACAGGGGTCTGCCGTGGGGCTGCTCATTCCCTCTGTGGGGGAAGTCGTGCTTCTCTCCAGCTGAGTGGGTTGAATTATCAGGGCGCCACTGGGTGTCTGGGTTACCTCTTCCTAATCCCGGCAGTGCGCCTGGGAGTAGGCCTCAGCAACCCTGGCTTGATTGTAGGCGCTGTACAAGCCTCCCAAGTGAGTACTGCCTGAGGCTGGTGAAGGGAAGAAACTGACTCGTGATGGTCCTGAGTTCACGCCTATAAGGTACCTTGAGGCAGCCCTCCCTGGAAAAGGGGGGCAGCCAGGAGATTCCCTGAAGCCACTGGAACAGCTGCCCAGGACCTGCCCAGCTGTGGGAAGATAGGTTGGGGTTTATGCACTTGGTGCTGCCCAACCCCTTGTTGCCTTTCTCATTCTGTTCTTTCTTTGAAATGTCCTTAGGAAATGAATGGGTGGGAGTGGAGGGATAGAAACCCAGAGGCCTTGTAGCTCTGGCAGCAGGTTCTACTGGGCAGTCCAGGCAGAGGGTGGTTTGGTAGTTGGGCCCAAGGGCCAGGTAGCTGGTCCAAACTCCTGGTGGTTCACATGGGGGTTAATGGTTTGTGCCACAGGACCCTCCCCAGTCCCTACTATGGAGCTTGTTTCATGTAAGAGGCCCTCTGTTTCCCTGCTGCTCCTCTCTGGGCCAGCAGTGCCCTTGGCCCTGTGGCCAGTTAAGCCCGTGGTCCTTTTCCATGGGCCTTTCTTACCTCACCCACAGGGAGAGCTGTATTACCACAGTGTATCAGGGCTCCTTGGCAGCCTTTTGAAATGAGGCAGCTAAGATAACAAATAAGTTATTATTCCTGGGCCTGGGGATTTCTTGTCTACAGTATCCTGTTTTCTTCTTCCAGATACCAGCTCCTACCTCTCTGTAGCACAGAGGTAAAATTTTTGGATTTAAGGCTGTGTTTTTCAGGGCAAGTTAAGTCCTTTGAGATAAGAGGTTTCATCGACAGCAGAAGAGCCAGTTCTGAAACCTGAGTTTGTCAGTCTCTGAAAACAGAGATTATCAAGTGTCATCTGGTGTGGCTGGAGGTTGGGGCCACATGAGGGTGGAGCTGAGTGGGGACCAGTTACTGCTCAACTTCTTGTTGCCTCCTTGAGGGAGTCTGTATCTAGGGGTCCTGGAAATACTGGACTACCACGCTGGGCCTTCTTTTCGAAGGGTTTTATGCATGCCCATTTCTCAGGATCTGGCAGTATGTGCAGAAAGTCACAGGCTCCTACATTACCAGGGGTCATCTGTCCACTAACTTTCCCCAGAAGTTCGAAAGGACCTTAGCGGAAATAAGGACAAGCCAAACCCAATCCCAGAGGAGAGATACCAAGGCCTGGGAGCTGAGGTTGTACCTCAGTTTAGTGGGACAGTTCACCCCTTTCCTTAGCCTGATTGAGCATGGATGACAGACCCAGCCTGTTCTCTGGGAGCCTGAGGTGTTGGCAGGTAGCCCTGCCAAATGTGCCAGATGCCACTTGAGCCATGTCTTAGCCAGACCCAGCAAGACCCACCCTGGATGTCCCTGGGCCTCTCCTGGCAATCAGGTATCTATTTCTGTCAGGGTTGGGGAGGAATATGACCTGTAGAAGTCCCCTTTATATGCAGGTGCTGGCTGTACAGTCCCTCACCCTGCCCATGGCTTCAGGCTGACATCTATCTCAGTGTAGGGCCTGGGTGCCCCTATGAGGGCAGGCTCTACCTGGTGTCACAGCTATCTGCAGAGATAGCCTTTTTCTCCTGCCCTCTTTGCCTTGGCTTTCATGTTGAACTACCGTAAAGAGAAGACCCTCCAGGGCACCCCTGGCCCCTTTGGCCTGGAGCTGCCAGAAGCATCACCTTAGGCTTGTGTTGGTCCTGTTCCTTGGTCCCAAGGTTCCTAGAACTTGGGGTAACAGTCTTGTGAGTACTATGACGGGACTTCCTGATGCCACCACACGGAGTTTGCTGAATGAGAGAATCTCTTTTGCTTTCCCATTATCCATTGTCGAGCTGCTCCAGGCAGTGGGTCCTATCAGACTTTTTAAGATATTTGAGGTTATGGGGAAAACATTTGTCTGATGGATTTCCAGGGAGTGGTGACTCTGAGTGAGTGACCATCCTTGAGAAGCAGCCCTGCCATGAGGTCTCCTATGACATATGTGCTCTCTCCACAGTGACCCCAGGTTTAGGAAGCACCCTGGCTAAGCCAGCCCAGCGTCTTCCTTCCATAGCCAGCCCCATGAATGACATGGCTGTTGAACTCTGCCGACTGCTCCGAGGGCCAGGTGACCTCCCCAGGAAACTGGGGACAAGTAAGAGTGGAACAGGCCTAGGGCTGCCGTTGGCGGGCTGTTAGGAAAGCCAGCTCCACCCTGCTCGCTCCCTCAGGAAAGAAAGGAGCAGGAAGTCCGAAGTGCCCGGCTTGACCATGGAGCTGGTGTTAGAGACAGAGAGGGCAGGGAAACTTGCCAGGGAGTGCCTCCTATAGGCTGGTGTTCCATGTCCATTCTCATTTAATCTTCCACCAACCCTGAAAGAGTTCAGCCAAGGGAACTCAGAGGGCTAAGAAGAGACAGAATTGGGATTCAAACCCAAGTCTTTCTGATCCCAAAGTCCAGTGATGATCAGGATCCATTTCTTGGGGAGAGATGGCTGATTTGGTGGCATGGGGATTAGCGCTTAGGCTAGTTTGTGATGCCTCAGCTGGACCCTGTGTGTTGGTCATTTGCGGGCTAGGACTAGAACCTAGTGGACAGGCGCAGTACCAGTCCCCTTCCAGGTTTCTGTGCTAATGTGCTGATGATGTGGAAATCTTTCTACTCAGAAGTAGGAGTCCTCTCCATTCCTAGTTCCCCTGGGACTGAGGCCCTTGACGTGTCCTGCCAGGTGGGAGTGGCATGGGGCAGCTCTTGGAGCAATCATGCTGGAGTCCCTGGCACCCTATAGGGAGTCTCCCACCTTGAGGACACTGTAACCAGGGATGGCATCTGGGAGTGCCAAGATGGTGAGCCATTTCCTCAGCCACCCCCATACTTCTGTGATTGGGAGTTCCCCTCTGAGTGATGATGGAGGGGGAAGTGGGTGGTGCCAGAGCATCTGAACTGGGCACTTGGGGCCTCCTGCCTCCTGGCCTGAAGCCTCCTGGAGTGGCTTCTCCTTGCACCACTGGCATCTGATAGGTGTCTGACGTGGCAGGGACAGGCTTTTCGATGTGGGCACCAGGCTGGCTATCCATCCATTCTCTCTGGGAGAGACAGGGCTTATTCTCTTTGGAGAGGGAAGAATGGTTAGTTGGGTGGCACTCTCTGTCACAGTGTTGTCCCTATCGTGCAGCACCAGCTATCCTTTGACCCAGAGCCACCTGGACCTGTCTCCCTACAGGGCCTGATAGCTGTGCAGGGCAGCTGAGCCCCTCGTTTTCTTCTGGCCCTCACCTCCCACTGTCCTCTGAGACAGCTGGCTCTGGCCCTGTGGTGAGGGTGACAACTCTAATTCCTGGGCACATCACCCCAGCTTCACACCAGGCCCATCCAGGGATGGGTGACTGCTTATCCTGCCAGGGCTCACGCTTAGGAAGTTGTTGACTTTGAGTCCAGGGCAGGAATAGGGGGTTGGAGGAGGTCCTGTACTGAAGCTGAGGGTGGTGGGGCTGGAGGGGAGACTTACCCAGGCAGAGGTATGGGAAAGACCATAGTTGCTAGACTCTTTTAATGAGGAGGACTAAGAACCATGGATTCTTCTAGAGCTGGCAGGGATATTTGCATCACCTGCCCTGTTTCATAGATGAGGAAACTGAGACCAGAGAAGTTAAATGCCTTTCCCAGGGATAGAGCCAGGTCTGCAGCCTCTTTCAAAGGTCCGGAAGTGGCTTCACTATTAGTCTGTGTAAAAGGGGGCATGATACAGGCAGATTGCTCTAACTCCTTTGCTTTGCTTGAAAAGAAAAATCACGATAACAAAACTCACAGTCAAGCCCAGGATTGCCCATGGGTGTGTCAGCATGGTCTGACCCCAGTGTCTTGTACTTCAGGCTTCCTGCCAGCCCTTGACCCATTTCCCTTTTCATTTCAACATACATTTCTTGAGCACCTACTGTGGGCCACGTGTTATGCAAGGTAAAGAAAAAGATGCTTGGATGTGGCCCCTTTAGTCAGAGAACTTTGGTTGCTTCAAGGTAGAGAATCCCATCTCTAACCAACTTGGTCAGCCAGACCTCAGGGCAAGCAGAGGAGCGAAGTCTTAGGGACTCAAATGGTGTCTGGGACTTTTCTTTCTGTCTCTGTCCTTGTCTTAAAAGTCCCTGCTTTCTGTTTATTAGCTTTAGTCTGTCAAACTGGCTTTCTACATGAAGTTGGAACAATGACAGCATAGAGCTTTGAGACCCGCTCTCCTCCCAGCTCCCTAGTACAAAAATTCTGGGAAGATCTCTTACTGGTCCAGCTTGGGTCAGGGAGAAGGCTAACTAGGATTGGCAGTCCCCACCGAAGCCACAGGGTTGGCACAGGGAAGGAGCTACTTCTTAGGAAAAGGAGTGCTATCCCCCAGTGAAGGGGAGCTGGCAGACAAATCCTGGCACTCCTTGTTCCCCTTTCCTGCTGTTTGTTCTTGCAGCCCTGGGGCACTTGTGCCCAGTCCCTTCTCAAAAGTTGATGGAACCCAGCCAGTTACCCACAGGGAGTAGTATTGGTCAGGTGACCAATTCTAGGGTCCAGAAACCTTGTAGGGGTTACCTGAAGTTTGTTCTGATGGAGCCCAGTCTTCAGGAGCTCATGCTGTTCTACCTTTAAAGCATCTTCCTCTTTCCTACAATTGGTTGGGGCCACCCCAGGAAGGAGGAGGTTTTATCTTCACCCTCATGGGTACCTGCTTGGAGCTTACTTGAATGTTCTTCAGAAGATAGGAGACCCGGCGACTTCCCTGGCGGTCCAGTGGTTAAGACTCTGCGCTTCCACTGCAGGGCATGTGGGTTTGATCCCTGGTCGGGAAACTAAATTCCCACAAGCCGCGTGGCTTGGCCAAAAAAAAAAAATAGGAGACCCAAGCTTCTGAGAGTGTAATCTGCAGGACCACAGGCCTTTGTGGAGCCTCTCAGTGCCTCAGCTTCCTCAGCCCTCAGATGGGGATTACCATACTTACTGATTGGTTTGGAGTCTTGGAATGTTTCTTACAAGTAGACACCTAGGGCCCTTTGACAATGATGTCTAATTGCTCCCCTTTCATTTTGTAGAGAAGGGAGCCAAGGTCTGAGGAGGTGAGTGACTGCCCAGGGCCTACCATCTTGGAGGGACAGTGCTATGTCCAGGACCAGGCTGCAGGGGCCCTTCAGGCCACACTGGCTACCCTGGCACACAGGACTACAGTGTTTCTTTCTAACAGAGGCCAAACCCCCCTCCTTAGCCCGAGACTGACAACAAAAAACAGACTCACTGCAGAATGTGCAACAGCAGTTAGGCCTTGGCCTTGTAGTTTTTCTTCTGTCTGCTCGATTCCTCAAGAATGGCCGTGGTAGTACTAGCTTCTGTCTGCTATACAGCTTCTCAAGCCCTGGGGAGAAGGTTCATTGAGGGCGGGGTAACTGAATCCATTTAGAGTAACTTTGTGCCCTTTAACATGTCCTCATCTATTTTGGGCTTCTGGTGCCTTTCTCTTGTGTTTGTTCTGCCCTTTCTAGTCCTTGACTAGCCTGAATTTTTCTCCCAGAGAAAAAACAGAAAGCCATTGTGTGAGGACAACACATAGGAAAATCCTCCAGTGACTTCATTTTAAGTTTTCTGTCCACACCACTGTTTGTTTAGTGAGTGTTCCCATGGCAGCCCTGCCACATCTGGGATGAGCCACAGTCATCTCACCTGCCTCGTATTGCCACCCAACTGCTTAGATGTCTAATAAGACATCTCAAACTTAATGTGTCCTAAAGATCTCTTCCTTCTGCCCATCTTCCCTGTCTCTTACTAAATGGTACCACCATCCACCCATTTGCCTGGACAAAAACCTGGGAGTCATCCTTACTTCCCCTCATACTATCAGTGCCCACATCCAGCAAACCCTGTCACCTCTGCTCCCAGTCTTTCCTAAGTCTCACTCAGATCCAGCCCCACTGGCTCTGTTTCTCAGACATGCTGAGCTCATTCCCATTACCCCAAAAGTTCTTCCTTCTGATTCTCTCATCAAGCAGACCTCTGCTCAGGGGTCAGCCCTCAGCGAGGACTAACTTGACTACTCCATCTTGGTCAGTCCTCATCCCCAGTCCCACTTCCAGCCTATCATCTGGCTTTGTTTTCTTCAGAGCACATTTCCTCTACCAGGTGTTTTCTTGTTTGCTTATTGATTTACTTATATATTAATGTCTTCTCTGCTCCTTTCACACCACCCACCACCCTCACTTTGTCATCTCCATGGAGTAGGCCTTTATTAACTAATTGATGACAGTTGGATGATGTATGTTCTTTCCAGAGGATGGGAAAGTAGCACAGAGGCCTTTTTTTTTTTTTAATTTATTCATTTTATTTACTTTTTTTTGTCTGCACTGGGTCTTTGTTGCTACGGGTGGGCTTCTCATTGTGGTAGTGCACAGGCTCAGCTGCTCCACGGCATGTGGGATCTTCCCGGACCAGGGCTCGAACCCATGTCCCCCTGCATTGGCAGGCGGATTCTTTTTTTTTTGTTTTTTTTTTTTTGCGGTACGCGGGCCTCTCACTGCCGTGGCCTCTCCCGCCGCGGAGCACAGGCTCCGGACGCGCAGGCTCAGCGGCCATGGCTCACGGGCCCAGCCACTCCGCAGCATGTGGGATCCTCCCGGACCGGGGCACGAACCCGCGTCCCCTGCATCGGCAGGCGGACTCCCAACCACTGTACCACCAGGGAAGCCCGGCAGGCGGATTCTTAACCACTGTGCCACCAGCCACCAGGGAAGTCCAACACAGAGGTCTTAAACCAAGCTGCTGCTGCTGCTGCAGCCACTGTTACTAAATGAGCTGTATAATAACATTCTGTTTTTAACCCAAGCAACCTTTCAAACACATACATATACACCTTATACACACACACAGGCTCTTGTGTTTGGAAAAAATATTGGCTATGAAATGATAGCTTCAGTTGAATATACATTACAGCTCTGTGATTTTCTTTGAAAAGCTTTTAACTTCATAGCACTTTGACGAGCAAGAGACAAGTAGCTGAGGTGTTGCATCTCTGCACTGATCATTCCAGATGCTCAGAAACTTCTATAGCCATAGTGGACTGTATTAGTTTCCTATTGCTGCTGTAACAATAGTAGTGACTTAAAATAATCATTTTACAGTTCTGGAGGACAGAAGTCCTAAAATCAAGGTGTCAGCAGGGTAGTAGTCTTTCTGGAGGCTCTTGGGGAGAATACATTTCCTTGCCCTTTTTAGCTTTTAGAGTCCACCTACATTCCTTCATTTATGGCCCCCATCGTCCATCTTCATAGCCAGCAGTGTAATAGCGTCTTTCATTCTTTCTTTGCTTCCACCGTCACATCACCTTTTCTGACTTGACTCTTCTGCCTCTCTCTTACAAGTACCCCATAATTGTATTATCCTACCCTCCCTGCCCCCAGATAATTCAGGATAATCTCCCCATTTCAAGAGCCTTGACTTAATCACTTCTGCAAAATCTTTATTACCATGCAAGTTAGCATATTTCACAGGTTCTAGAGATTAGGACCTAGGACATCTTTCGGAGGCCTTATTCAGTGTGTCACAGGGACTATGAATTTTCTTCCTCTGGGCAAATCTATATAATTGACAAATCATTTGGAAATTGAAGAAAAACAAAACAGGAAAATGTATCTATTTTTCAGCCAAACTGAGGTGATGGTGAATCCTGAATTGACTCTAAATAAATATTTTTTTTATTGAGTTCTTTAGTTTTTAAAAAATTTAAAATCCATATTTATAACTTGAGTAGCTTGAGTTAAAAACCCAAAAATTCTATGGTAGGTTTGTCAAAATAATTATATAGTTTATTTTTGAAGAAAAGTATTCAAAAATACTTTAATTTTTATTTTAGGTCTTTGAAAATGTAAGCATCTGTTGTTTTGGTGATCATTATTGAGCACCTCCCTTACACTGAGACAAAAATAGCTCCCAGATATCCTTGAGTCACTGACCAAGTTGGAAACAGTTCTTCCGGATGATTTCTCTAGCTTTAATAAATCAAATGGCCACATTTGTATTAGTTTTTTAAGAGTTACCTACTGCTTCAAAAAAAAAAGTACCTACTGCTTCAATTGGAGAAAGCTTAAAAAAAAAAAAAAACCTTCCAGTGTGTGTCTTTTACCTTCTAGACAGTAAAATCTGCATAAAAGATCTGTCACACAGGATCATCCTTGTGTGAGAAAGAAGTGGGCTGGAACTAGTCACTACACACAGACACACATATATGTATATGCATACACCTGTGTCACCGACTCCTGATGGTGGGGGTTGGGGGAAGGGTTAGGAAGTGGTGAGTGAGACAGGGACAGTCCCAGGAACAGTGACTGGTGATTGGAGAGGCTCAGCAGGAACAGGAATTGATCAAGGATGTGAGCAGTATGCTAGGGGAGGACCAAAGAATGTTACAGAAATCTTCAAGGGGCAAGCATGGGCAAACCCTGACGCACTGGCCAAAGGGAGGAGCCAGTGAGCACCTGTCAGCAGCGGTGGGCATAGTTCTGAGAGGAACCATAGGAACAGCAAGCAGTCTGTCTACAAGGACTCTTTGGGGACAGCTAGAATGGGCAGTGGCTTTGTTGGGCAGTCTTCTCCCACAGCCACATGGCCTCAGGAGGTGGTAAGCAGTGGGCTTGGCTTTAGGGAAGGCTGTGCTGGTCAAGCAGCATAAAGAGAGCCCCACCACCATCCCTGGCATCCCAGGCCACTGGAGCAGAAGTTTGGGTTTCTAGCAGCTGCAGGGCACTGTAGCAGAATAGCCCATCTTGGGAGACTCCATGCCGAGAACTCAGGCCTCTAGCCTGAATTCTGGTGCTCCTGGCTTTCTCTGAATTACACATATGTTCTTTGTATGTGGGAAGTGGGGCTTCTTGCTTAGGAACCCTTTCCCAGTGGGCACTGTAATCTTCACAAAAGCTACCAGAGCTAATTGGTGAGTTTGACAAGGATGCAGGATACCAGATGAATATATAAAAAATCAAATACATGTGTGTTTAATAGCTTTATTGAGATAAAATTTTGCATACCATAAAATCTACTCTTTTAAAATGTACAGTTCAGTGGTTTTTAGCATGTTTACAGAGTTGTGCAACCATTATCATAATCTAATTTTATTTTATTTATTTTAAAAAATAAAACCTATTGTTTGACCCTCAAGGATGCCCCACTTTCTGTACTCTTTTTTTAAAAATAAATTTATTTTTTAAATTTATTTATTTAGGCTGCTTTTGTTCTCCGTTGCTGTGCGCGGCCCTCCCCAGTTGCAGCAGGTGGGGGCCACTCCTCATTGTGGTGCGTGGGCTTCTCACTGCAGTGGCTTCTCTTGTTGCAGAGCACAGGCTCCAGTCGTGCGCGGGCTTCAGTAGTAGTGGCACTCAGGCTCAGTGGTTGTGGCTCTCCACAACTAGCTGCACACAGCAACAAAGACCCAACACATCCAAAAATAAATAAATAAAATAAATAAAATTTTAAAAATTCAATGTTATTGTTAAAAATATATATATAATATTGAAAGTGAAATACTTAGAAATAAATTTGTTAAAAATCTGTTGAGAGAAATTAAAGAAGACCTAAATAAGTGGAGAGGTATACCATGTTCATGGATTTGAATAATCAATATTATTAAGCTATCTATTCTCTCCAAATTGATCTGTAGATTCAACACAATCCCAATCAAATTCCCAGCAGGAAGTCAACTCTACACCAATAAAAAAAAAAAGTGGTAAAGAAAAAAAATCCCAGCAGGCCTTTGAGAGATACTGTTAAGAAAATGAAAAAGACAAGCCACAGACTGGGAGAAAATATTTGCAAAACACATTTTGTATCTAAAATATATCTATAGCCTTATAGCTCTGTAAGATATACAACCCGAGTTTTTTAAAAAATGGGTTAAAAATTTGAATAGACTATTCAATAATTTTCTAATAAACTGATGGTAAATAAGTATATGAAAAGATGCTCAACATCCTTGGACATTGGGGAAATGCAAATTAAAGCCCCTACATACCTACTAAAATGTCTAAGAGAAGAAGAAAAAACCAAAACAACTGACAGTAACAAGTGCTGGTGAGATTGTGAACTCATTCATTGCTGGTGGGAATGCAAAACAGTACTGCTACTTTGGAAAACAGTTTGGCAGTTTGTTATCAAGTAAAAGATATACTTATCTTGTGACGTGGCAGTACCACTTCTTAGTATTTACTTAAGAGAAATGAAAACATACATCTGCACAAAGACCTATATACAAATATTTATTGGCTTTATTAATAATAGCGAAAAATTAGAAACAACTATATGTCATCAACTAGTGAATGGACAAACTGTGGTACGCCCATACAATGGAGTACTACTCAGCAATAAAAGAAGCAAAATACTGGTACACCTAACAATGTGGATGAATCTCAAATGCATTATGCTAAGTGAAAGATGCCAGACACAAGAAACTCCAAATTCTGTGATTCCATTTATATGACATTCTGTAAAAGGCAAAACCATAGGAACAAATCAGATCAGTGCTGCCAGAGACTTGGGGGTGCATGGAGTGGAATTGACTGCCAAGAGGCATGAGGAAAAACTCTTTGTAGTGATGGAAATGTTCTATATCTTGATCATGGTGATGGTAACATTTGTTAAAACTTGTTCAAAAAATAAAAAACTTGTTCAACTATCAATTAAAAAGGAAGACTCTTATTACATGTAAATTATACTTAAGTTAAAAAAAACATTAAAAAAAACAACAACCATGGGACTTCCCTGGTGGCGCAGTGATTAGGAATCCGCCTGCCAATGAAGGGGACACGGGTTCGAGCCCTGGTCTGGGAAGATCCCACATGCTGTGGAGCAACTAAGCCTGTGTGCTACAACTACTGAGCCTGTGTGCCACAACTACTGAGGCCCGCACACCTAGAGCTCGTGCTCCACAACAAAGAGAAGCCACCAGGATCTTCCCTGGTGGTGCAGTGGTTAAGAATCCGCCTGCCAATGCAGGGGACACGGGTTCAATCCCTGGTCCAGGAAGATGCCACATACCACGGAGCAGCTAAGCCCCTGCGACACCACTACTGAGCCTGCGCGCTAGAGCCTGCGAGCCACAACTGCTGAATCTGCACGCCACAACTACTGAAGCCCGTACGCCGAGAGCCCATTGCTCCTCAACAAGAGAAGCCACCGCAATGAGAAGCCTGCGCACCTCAATGAAGAGTAGCCCCCACTCGCCGCAACTAGAGAAAGCCCGCACGCAGCAACGAAGACCCAGTGCAGCCAGAAATAAATAAATAAGATAAATAAATTAAAAAAAAGAAAAACAACAACCATGATACACCTCAGAGTTCAGTTCAAGCCTCTTCTCCTTCATGAAGCTTTCCCCAACCACCTCCTTGTTTCATGGCCCTCTGGTAAGTCCCTTCCGGGGCACTCATGGTTTTGGTTCCTGTCAACCACAGCTTGGGCTCCTTCTTCAGTAGGGCTGCCTCAACTCCTCAGGGCAGTGACTTGCTGAACTCACTGCTCATTTTGCATAGCCAGACCCTGCCCACAGCTGGCTCTGTGAGAGGGCAGGAGTGCTGGTGAGGTGGTAGCAGGCTGGGGAGAGGAGCTCAGACCTGGGTGGGCTTCTGTGACTGTCTTGTTTTTCTCTCAAGTACCTCACCTCAGCTCTTGCTCTCTTTTCCCCCACAGGTTGGGATAAACATTCCTATGGTTACCATGGTGATGATGGGCATTCCTTCTGCTCCTCTGGGACTGGCCAGCCCTATGGTCCCACATTCACTACAGGAGACGTGATTGGCTGCTGTGTCAACCTCATCAATGGCACTTGCTTCTACACCAAGAATGGCCACAGCCTTGGTGGGTACATAGGGGACCTTGGAGGGTCTGCCCTGTGGAGCCCCTTGGGTTGGTGAGAGGCTTTGAAGCCAAAGCAGTGTTGTAGATCCTCTGCTGAGCTCAAGGCAACTGCAGTCATTTCCTAGCATTGGAGCCCTGCAAGGGGAACGGAGGGTATAGAAGTGGTCCCTTTGTTAATCCATCCATTCAGCAGCATTTATCGAGCCTGGGTCGGTGCTGAGAGAGCAGCAATGTCGTGGTCGTGCTCCTGGCCTGTGTGACACTCGTTGGAGCGAGGTTTAGGGTCAGTGAGAAGTTTGAGGGGCCCTAGTACATACTTGACAGTGGTAGTGATTTGCATGCCTGTCGCCTGGGCCCAGACTTTCTCTGGCCCTTCTGCAGGGCACTGGTTGCTATGGAGCAACAGTGAGGGCTGCTCTAGTACAGGAGGTAAACAGGCTGGAGTCAGATGGGGTCAGATCTCTTCTGGCCTGTTTGTGGTTAATAGACAGCAACCTGGACAGAGTTATATTGAAAAAGCCCCTTTGGTTAAACTGAGAAGGAGGGACTGATTGGAGTAAGGGCTGAGGAAGAGGCAGGTGGCATGAGCCGTGGCCGTGGTGATGGGTGCAGGCAGTGGAGAACAGGCCTGCCAAGGACTAGGGGTGCCGCAGTGGGGCTTAGTGATAGATGGGGTGCACTGGAAAGACGGGAACATGGTAAAGTGGCTAGATTAGTGGTGCTGTCAACTAGGATCAGAAACCCAGGAGAAGCAGCAGTCCTTGGAAGGTCTTGAGAACTCTGGAGGATACCTTGAAGAGTAGTCCTGTACACATATAGGAATTTAGGATTAGAAACTAAGAGAGAGGGGAACTTTGGCTATTCTGACACCTTGCCGTAGTAGGGCTGACTGCTATTTGGCCCTCAAGTGAGTGGAACCCATGGCCACAGTGGCCCTGAGGTGGTACCTAACTGCTGGGCCTGCCTGCCTGGGTTTGCAGAGGTCTCTAATCTGGCAGAACCCTACCAGCCAGGTTGACCACAGACCTTGCCAGGAAAGGGAGTTGGGCATTTTACTTTGAACCCAACTTGTAGGAGGCTCACTTCCCCTGGTTTGCGGGACAGTCAAAAGGTGGCTGCCACTCCCCACATCCCTCTGTAGCTTCTCCAGGAGATGAGCCCAGGCAAAACCAGGGGACCTGGGTGGAAATGGGGTTTACTTGTGGCTGGGGCTGAGCGAGCAGGAGCCAGCATTCCTCAACAGGGCCGTCAGATGCCACAGCCTAGAATGGGCAGCCAAGAGCATAGCACAGACGATGCAGAGCTGACCCAGGTGCACATCTGGAAAAACTCTCCCCTGAAATCCATGGCCACCTAGCTGCAGTTGCTGGTATCCAGCCTGTGAGGAGCTAGCTGCTGGAGGGCAAGGCCAAGGTCTCAAGATGACTCCTCATTCCTCACTCTGTTCTCTGACTCCAGCTATTTCCTGCCTTTTGACTTTTCTGCTGTCAGAGTCCCAGGGGCCACTATTATGGGCTATCAGTCCTTACCCAAGCCCTGTTTCACTTGCCTCTCCGAGCCAGGCCCAGTTCTGCCTGTCTGCTCTGAATACCTGACCTCCTTATATCTCTTCAGCTTGTCCACACTTTGCTCAGAGCATGGCACCTGTTGTGGGACATAAGATTTGGGGCATATCTGCTGTCCCTTCTGCACCTCCCTCCTCTGGGCCCTAAGCTCTTTGTCAGTCAGATCCCTAGGTCCCTAAGGAGCTCATGGCCACCTTAATGTCAGCCCAGACCCTCACACTGTTTTTATTTTATTTATTTGTTTATTTATTTAGGCTGGTTTGGGTCTTTGTTGCTGCACGCAGGCTTTCTCTAGTTGTGGCGAGCGGGGGCTACTCGTAGTTGTGGTGCACGGGCTTAGCTGCTCTGTGGCATGTGGGATATTCCCGGACCAGGGCTTGAACCCATGTCCCCTACATTGTCAGGCAGATTCTTAACCATTGCGCTACCAGAGAAGCCCCCTCACACTGTTTTTAAAAACTCATCTCCCAGGACTTCCCAGGCAGTCCAGTGGTTAAGACTCCACACTTTCCACTGCAGGGGGCATGGGTTTGATACCTGGTTGGGGAACTAAGATCCCACATGCCATGTGGCGTGACCAAAAAAAATAGAAAAATAAAAATACTCCTTTCTCTAGTATATGTTTTTTTTGTTTTGGTTTGGTTTTTTAAATTAATTTATTTATTTTTGTCTGCGTTGGGTCTTCGTTGCTGTGAGCGGGCTTTCTCTAGTTGCAATGAGCGGGGGCTACTCTTCATTGTGGTGTGCGGGCTTCTTATTGCGGTGGCTTCTCTTATTGCGGAGCACGGGCTCTAGGCACGCAGGCTCAGTAGTTGTGTTGCACGGGCTTAGTTGCTCTGCATGTGGGATCTTCCCGGACCAGGGCTCGAACCCATGTCCCCTGCATTGACAGGCAGATTCTTAACCACTGCACCACCTGGGAAGTTCCCCCTAGTACATGTTTATATAGACCCCATGGAAGTCCTCACACATCTTGTAATAAAACTTCCTTTAGGCCTGTATTATCTATTTTTCAAGCCTGTCACGATCTTCTTTGGTCTTGCTTTTTCTGTCTCGAATATTTGGTATCCTCTTCAGCATTGTATTAACCTAAATTTTGATAAACATGTTTATTTGTGTTTTCATCAAGATATAAAAATATTGGAAGAGGACAAGGCTGGATTTGAGCCCTTCAGCCTACAGCTTGTCCAGGTAGACACCAGCCATTTAAGAATCACTTCATTATGTTAATTGAATCTTGTGTTTTTCTGTCTTGTCCACAAGGATACTACTGAGACCTTACTAAAAAATGGATATGACCCGTCCTCTGCATTTTCTAGATCACGAAATTTGATGGAAAGTCAATGAAAGTGATAGACCACTTGGTGAATCTTCTAATGACCTTGTTTCCTTTTCACAAGCCAGCTTATCAATATAATGCACTTCAGAATCTCACGCAGGATCAGTGAGCCAATCATTGCTCTCTAACCTCAGAACATTTCTCCCTTTAGAGAAGCAGAGTGATGTTTCCTGCCTCTGGCCGCCCCGCTCCTTTTATTTGCTCCGTTGTCCTCTGTCACAGCACTCACCCTATGTGTCATTGGTCAGTTGTCTGTGTAATTACTAGTTGCACACCATCTCTCTTGCTGGAGTTTGCAGCACTTTTAGGGCCAGGCTTACAGCTGGCTCCCTATTGTCTGTCATAAGGCCTAGCTCCTGGGAGGTCTCAGCAAATACTTGATGGGAGAACAAATGAACACTGAGTGAATGGAGACTGGAGACTGATGTCTCACCCACAAGTGGTCCATGAGCTTTCAGAGTAATTTTTTTTTTGCCTGCATTGCACAGCATGTGGGATCTTGGCTTTCCCACCAGGGATGGAACCCGCACCCCCTGCAGTGGAAGCGCGGATTCTTTTTCTTTTTTTTAAATAAATTTATTTATTTATTTTTGGCTTCATTGGGTCCTCGTTGCTGCGCGTGGGACCTCTCTAGCTGTGGCGAGCAGGGGCCACTCTTTGCTGCAGTGCATGGGCCTCTCATTGTGGTGGCCTCCCCCGTTGCAGAGCATGGGCTCTAGGGCGCCTGGGCTTAGTTGCTCCATGGCACGTGGAATCCTCCGAGACCAGGGCTCGAACCCGTGTCTCCTGAATTGACAGGCAGACTCTTAACCACTGTGCCACCAGGGAAGCCCTGAAGCATGGATTCTTAACCACTGAACCCCCGGGGAAGTCCCCAGAGTAATTTTTATACAGGCTCTTTATACCCTCAGCCTCAGTGACCCCTGAGCTATGTCTTTTTGGCTCAGGGTACTTCTTAGCAGCAGGTTTGAATGTCCTATTTGCATCCTGGATCTTTGCCTGGCCCTTCTCAGATCTTCCCGTGGGCCATCTCAGATCTTGCCATCACAATGTCTTTGTGGAGGCTCCCAGAGACCTACAGGGCTACAGGGAGCGATGTTGCCCTTGTTCAGTGCAATAGGGGGTGGAGTGGCCTCTTTTCTCATCCTCCTGGAAGCACCTCAAGGCCTTGTCCTTCCTGAGTGCCATTGTGAGTAGAGCTAGGCAAGCCCGAGTAGGTCATCCCCTTGGCAGAAATGTGGCAGTTGTCTCACCCTGTGGCGCAACTCTAGCCAACTTGTACCTAGACCTCACAGTTTATGAAGCAGCTTTCATAGAGAATCTGTTTCTCCTTTCTTCTTGAGGTGTTGGGTATATTGTTACCCCCTTTTTTCAGATGGGCTCAGGGAGGTTGGGTAGCTTGCCAAAGGTCACACTGCAGATAATTGATGGAGACTGGACTCCACTTTCTTCCAGGGTTCTGTGGGCTTCTTCGCGAGCCTGGGAGTACAGCAGCATTAGCCTGGCCACACTGAGATTCATGGGGGCAGCTCCCATGCAGACCTGGTGGGTGGACACGGAGGGGCTTCCAGATTCCATCCTGCTAGTTCTGTGACTGCTGACTCTGCATGTGGGGCTCAGGAGTGGCCTCAGGCAGGAAGGTCATGGGTTTATGAACTTCTTTCACTGAGGAGCAAAATAGCCCAGTAAAGAATGTAAACAGTCTCTCTGTGCCTTGGTTTTTTCATATGTAAACTAGTGTCAGAGGCAGTATACACCTTCCAGGGTTGTTTTGAGGATTAAATGCTTCCTAGTAAGACATGATTCCAGTGCCCAGCACAGAGGAAGAACATGGGATGCTCACTTGGCTGCTGTCAGGATTCTGGCCCCAGGTTTACTGGGAGACCTATCATCAGACCCTCACCTGTTCTTCAGTCTTGCTGGGTTTCACTTTCTTTTTGGGGTGGAGTTGAGGGAGCAGACAGGGACCTCCAAATAGTCAGTGGTTTGAAAACCTCTCAGGCCGAAAGCGTAGGAGCTTCTAGAAGATATAAGAATTTTAAAAAATGGGAAGGCTATGAGCCCTTGGGAGAGTGTCCTTGGGCCTTGAGTCATTTCTCAATCTGCAGAATATGAATGCTCTGGTAGATATGCTGAGGCCCCTCTCCTGCTCAGGGCTGTTCCTATATTTAGGGTCCCTATCCCCTCTACCCTCACTTCTGATTTAGGACTAAGGTCCCTAGAAACACAGCCTCTTCTCTTGGCAGGAGGGTTCAGAGGGTACACAGGCCACTGTTAACTTGGGCTTTGTCAACTTGGAATCTCTGGGGACTCTGGGCAAGTATGGGCTGAAGATGGGCAGCTGCTGCCCTCTCTGTCTCCACTGCTCTGTCAGCTTAGAGATGATGTTGGAGCATCAGACTAGAAATGAGTCCAGTCCCACTAGCTTCTGCTGGTTTTATGACTGCTGGCAAATCATTTAGCCTCTGAGGCTTACTTTCCACATCTGTAAAATGGGGATAAGAAAGCCTGCTACCCATAGTTGGTATGAGGATCAGATGAGGTAATGGATGGAAAAGGGCCTGGCATACACGGCAGGTCTCCATAAATACATGTTGGATCAAGAGAACAATCAGGCCTAGAGAGGACTCAGGGTAGATCATTTGGGTTTAGTCCTTCCTAGCAGGTTTTCCCTGAAAGGGTAGAAATGCTGTGGACAAATACCCAAATATCTGACTTCACTTCTGGCCAAGCGACTCAGCAAAGGGAAGGCCAGGGTGTAAACCTACTAGGCGAGACTTCCCTGGTAACGCAGTGGTTAAGAATCTGCCCTCCAATGCAGGGGACATGGGTTTGAGCCCTGATCCGGGAAGATCCCACATGCGGTGGTTCAGTTAAGCCTGTGCGCCACAACTACTGAAGGCTGTGCGCCTAGAGCCCGTGCTCTGCAACAAGAGAAGCCACCACTATGAGAAGCCCACGCACTGCAACAAAGAGTAGCCCCCGCTCGTCGCAACTAGAGAAAGCCCACGCGCACAGCAATGAAGACCCGAAACAGCCAAAAATAAATAAATAAATGTATTAAAAATATAAATAAAATAAAGTAAAATAAAAAATAAACCTACCAAGCCCTGGCTAGTGCTTGTCCTTCACCATAGGGGAGGTGTGATGACCAGCCCCTCCCCCAGCCATTGTGACGGACCCTCGCGGGGCCCACAGAGGCATGGGAAACCAGGTGGCCTGATGACTGTTCCTTTCCCTCCACAGGTATAGCCTTCACAGACCTCCCGGTAAGTACTACTATTGGGTCTCCTGCTCTGGCCCCGGGGGCCGACTGGGAAAGGGCATGGTGTTACCTGCAAGTGCAGGGTGTGGAGTCCTGCCCTTTCCCCAGCCAGCGATGTGTGCTGTGTCGTCAGCTTGAAGGTACCAGTAGGTGGTACCTGCCAGCCTTCTCCTCTCTCCAGCAGCAAGGCCTGGTCTTCCCCCATGACTCTTAGCAGGTGACAGAGATTTGTGGCATTTCCAAAGGCAGCTAGGAGGTAGGGGACGGTGTGGGCAGAGATGAGGTAGCTCCATGGTTCAGCTGGTCTGAACCAGTTCTGTGTGGCTTATAGCTAGTGGACCTGTGTGCAGAGTATAGAAAATTGTTCGTATAGAAACTTGTTCCTGAGCTGTTAGGGAGCCAGGTCCCTGTGCATACCCATCAAAGATCCCTGAGGAAAGCCAGTGCCCTAGAGGACTGAACCTGCTACTGTGCAGGGTACTCCTGGGCCAGAGAGGTGAGATTTATGGGTTCTTCTCCTCTTAGGAAAGGGTGAGGTTTCCTGCTGGCTTCGTTCAGGGCTCATCCCACCTCCTGCACTCCAGTCCTTCTTTGTCATGAGTCATCACAGGCCTTGTCACATGCAGGGCCTCCACCCAGAATGCTGGGATCCTGGCTTGGCTCTGTGTGCCCTGGCTGGGGTCTGGAAGGAGGAAAGGTTTGCTGACCCTGGGGACTGCTTAGGGATCCTGGGCTCCCATGTGATGCTGTAGGAATAAGAAATGCCCCTATGATCTGAGGGGCCTTCTGAAGCCCAGACTGCAACACGCAGGATCCTGTTAGAACCTCTGTCTATGTATCAAAATCCTTCCCTCCAACCTGGAGTCCCCAGAGAGGGGCTGTGGTCCTAAGCAAAGAAAGAGAACAGACACAGGAGGAGAATTCTGACCCTGAGTGGGGAAGAGTCTAGTGGTGGAGGTATGACATGAAACACCCAGACATGGATGTAATGGCACTCTGTGCCAAGTGCTAGAAAGGCTGAACCCAGTGTGCAGTACCGGCACGTGGTAGTCAGGAATGATACGTGGTCTAAGGATGGAAGGTGGAAGAGAAGACTGGGGACCTGGGGCCAATGAGGAGGAGGCTGGTGAGGCATTGGGCTGTAGCAGTGGGAGCCATAGAAGGCATGGAGTGAGGGAGCGACCTGGCAAAAGCTGGTCAAGGCAGGGAATAGATGGGAAGCAGGGAGCCCCACACCCAGAGGGACATGCCCAAACCTCACTGGCCAGAAGATCCTCCTCTTAGTGAGCCTCAGACAGGAAGGGCAGCAGCCTTTCTTTAGCCTTTTCCAGTGTCAGGGGGTCCATACCACCTAACCCCCTTGGCCATTTGGCCATACTCTCCTCTTCCTCCCCTCCTTTCCTCTCTCCCCGCATCCCTTCCTGCCCCCTTATATACCCGCCTTTTTTGTGGCAAAGGGATCCGTGGTCCTGGATCTTTCTGAGAGGAGCCATCATCCACCCCTGCGGCAGATCTTCACGGGCACACCTGCAGGGCTGTGGAGCCCAGCCTGCCTCTCTGTGCTCTGGCTGAGTCCCGAAGGGGGCCCTTGGGCTTTGGGAACACTACAGCCTCTGATGCAGGGCAAGAGACTCCATGTTGAGCCTGCCTTGCTTTTCTTTTGCCATCTCCCCTCAAACTTTGGGGAATAGTGTCTCTGCTAGGGAGGTGGGCAGAATGTGGCTTAGCCGTGCCTCCCCCAGCCATGCTGCAATTCTCTCAAAGCCAAAGCAACGGCCTGCGGGAGCCAGCGCCTTCCCCTCTGTGCCGGAGGTGAGATGAGGCGAGGCCCTGCTGCCCCATTGCCCTCAGGGCCCAACTGACATTTCATTCTCCTCCTCAGGCCAACCTCTACCCCACCGTAGGCCTGCAGACACCTGGGGAGATTGTGGACGCCAACTTTGGGCAGCAACCCTTCCTGTTTGACATTGAGGACTACATGCGGGAGTGGCGTGCCAAGGTCCAGGGTACTGTCCACTGCTTCCCCATCAGTGCCCGGCTTGGCGAGTGGCAGGCGGTGCTGCAGAAGTGAGTGCCCCGCTCCTGCCCTTACCCAGCCCTGCCCCGTCCCAGGGGCCTCACTCTCCTGTAGGCCCCTGTACTGCTACAAGCTGCTCTTGTGAACTTTAGTGGGTAGCGTTCCTTCTGGAAGGCACTCCCAGGATGACTCTGCCTGCTGCTCTCCTGCTCCTCTCTTAGTTCAGTTCTCCAGAGCTGCTCCTAGTTAAACCTTTGCCCCCTCAACTGGATCGGAAGGCCCTGTATGTAATATCACCAGCAGGGCGGTTTTCCTTCCCCAGGTCGTTTTGCAGAGGATGTGCTAGTACGCCCTGTGGTATCTTCCTCTGTGCACTTTTCTTTTCCATCATAGGGAGTGTCTGTCATACCATGACTCTGGCCTAAGGTCACCTCTCAGGGTCAGATCCAGCTAAGTCCCTTGCATCTGTGGCAGTGGTGGTGTGAAGAGGGTCCTCCCTAGGACCTAGCTGGCTCTTGGCTGATTAATTCCCAGCCTCTCCTGGGAAACAGCCTTGATGAGAATCCCAAGGGAGGCCAGATATGGTTCTCTCTTCCACTTGACAGCTGCAGGCCCGAGTGAGGCAATGACCTGTACCCACTCTGCCAGGAGGTGGGTTAGTTTGTTAGCTTGGCTCCCAGGGGTGGGCCGAGAAGGGCTGGGCTTCTACTAGCTCTGGTCATTGCCTTGCAGACACTGGGGTACCAGAGGCCAGCGGGTGGGGGTGGGTTGCACACTGGGTTCTTTGTGTAGCCTTCCTTTCTTTAGGGATTGATATTGAGGCAGGCCCCATGGGAGGGCTGAGGCAGGGGCTAGGTGGCCAGACCCTTCTCAGGAATAGCAGCACTACTACATCTTGTCCCCAGCCCCCAGAACTTATAAGAAGCCCTTCCTTGGAGGGCCAGCATGGTGCCAGTCCCCATAGCAGGCTTGCTGGGACAGGCAAGGGGAGAGGTGGGGCTGCCCCAGCTGTGTTGGGGAGGGACTAATACTTTCAGCTGACAGGGCCTGGGCTCAGCACGTGGGTATATTTGTTTACATGTATGTATCTGTGTGCCTGTGTGTTCATATGTAGTATTTGCTGAGACCTGCATATAACTCATATCTGTGATTTCATATAACTTCGCTTTATGGACATTGTTAATGGCTGTATTATCTCGCAGACACATTTGCCACAAGCCCCTTGGCTGGCTTCCCTTGGTGGTAGGTTCAGGTTATTTCCTCTCTCTTGCTTGTGTAGGTCACCCTTTTGTACATAAAGAGTTTTCCATATTTAAGATTATTTTCTGGGGGTCCTTTCAAGAAGTGGAATTACTGAGTCAAAGGGACTGTACATTTTAGTGACCTCTGACGTGCATATGGGTGCATCTGAACCGTGTTTTGTCAAGAATTTTTAACCTTGTGTTTATAATAATATAAGTATTATAATTCTTATTCATAATTAATGTTATAAATACATAATTTCATAATAAGAGGTTGTATATATTGACTTCTTGCTTTGCTAGGCACTTTATATGGATCATCTCATTTACCCCTTAAAACATGAGGGAACACACAGCTGAACTTCTGTGCCTTCTGCATGACAGCTCTTCAGACATTTGTGTTGGCAGTTATATTAATGACACTGACATATGCACACACCAAGGTATTCACTTTTGTACACATCAGATACGAGGACTCTACGTGTGCTGCTGCTTAGCCAGCTTCCAGTGGGATTAAATGGTTTCTGGGCATCAGGCTTCTCAGGGCCATCTCCCAAAGATTGTGTTCCTGTTGGCCACGTTACTGCCTGACACCTTGGCTTCTTGGGCCCTTAATTTGTTGTGTATCGTGGAGTAACTTGGGTCGTGGGTTAGCTCCCCATCACCGTCTAGAGCCAACACTCCTGAGGGCCAGGTTCACCTGAGCTGGAATGTTTCTGCCGGGCGCGTGGGGCACCTGCAGAGGAGCTCCTGTGTCTGTAGAAGGTACGCACGTGGCATGCATCATCACTGGGCAGCTGCCAGACTGCTTGGCTGGCAGCCCTTCCAGGAAGCCCTCATAGAGACTATCGGCAGTCTCTGGGTTTGCTTCAGGTCACAGGAGGCAGCCGCTTCTATAAGGAGATGGTATGTGCCTCTGTATGTACTTTTGTTATCATACTTGCCCACCTGTGGGCAGCATATCCCAGAGAAACTGCAGCCACTCCTCCAAGCTGTGAGGACAGATGTGGTGACCTGCCCCTCTTCTGCCTGACTGCATGAGCACTGGGGGATTTTTCATTTGTTTCAGCCCCTTTATTATTCTGTGGAGGTTGCACCTGTAAGATATGTTTAAGGAAGACCTAACAGGGAGATAGTCTGTCCCATCAGGGGGTTGGTGAGAAATGCAGTTCTTAGGTGTCACCTTGAGCATTTCCTTTTTTCTAGCATGGTCTCATCTTACCTGGTGCATCATGGGTATTGTGCCACGGCCACGGCTTTTGCCCGAATGACTGAAACCCCGATTCAGGAAGAACAAGCGTCCATAAAGAACAGACAAAGTAAGGTTGATTCTCCTCTCCCCTCTCCCTCCCTCTCTCACCTGTCCCTAATTCTGCTCTCTGGCTCATGACAGCCTTGGGTAACCTGTCAGGAGTCTGTTCAGCTCAGGTCCTCACCAGAAGACCAGCCCACAGCCCAGCCCCAGGCCCTTCTGTCCCTCTTTCAAGACCACACTGTCCAGAAGGACAGTCCAGCAGCATGGGAATGTCTCGGTGCAGCCTCCCTAATGCATACTCTGATGGCCTGGCACAGGCTGGGGCCTGGTATGGCTGGATCTTCCTCCATGCTTGTTTCCTTCCTCCTGCATCCTGGATTCCACTCAGCCTCCTGTTCACGGTCTTCAAGAAAGAGTGTGTTTGCATCTTACCAGTTCAGTGCCCTGCCTTTGCCACCATTTACTCAACCTTGGTAGTTCTGCCTGCCCCTGGGCAGAGAGGGGACTGAAGCAGTCAGACAGGGGGAAGGCTGATGCTCCGTGGCCACTGTGGTAGACCTTTCTCTGCTTCCCACCTCTGGTCCTGGGCTTTGCAGACCAACAAAGAAGGAGCCAAAGGAAGCTTTCCTGGTGTTCATACTAGCCTGCGTGTTTGGGGCTCCAAATACTGCGTGTTTGGGGCTCTTTTGTGGAAGGAGGGTGCTGGGAAAGAGGAAACAGCCCAGAAAGGAGATAGGAAGAGGAGAGGAGAGTGAGGGAGAGTAGGTGTGTGTGGACACGTGTGTCTGTGTGTGCCTGCTTGCGTCACTCTGAGCCTGTCGTCTCTGTGTATGTGCATGTGTCTGTGTCTCCCAGAGAAGCCACGCCCAGCCAGACAGTCGGAAAGGGATCCCAGACTTGGGATCTACCCAGAAGTCGCTCCCAGCAAGACGCACCAGGCCCCAGGGCAAGAGCACGATGCCGACGGCCTGAGAGGTGTCAGCGTCAGAGCTGCCAGTGTGAGGAGGGTGACCTCCTCTCTCAGCAGGGGGCGCGCCACAGCCCCTGAAGACTGCCGAGACATGGGCACTGGCCCAGAATCCATGAGCTCCCATTGGCAACCCCCTGTGAAGCCTGAGGAGAGAAGTCTGTCTGAAGAGGAGCCTCTCAGGCCACGAAGCTGCCCGGATGCCCATCCTTAGATTATGCTCCCACAGCCAGGACCTCTTCCCCCGCCCAGGTCCCTGGCAACCTGTACTGCGTAGGAGCAGGCCTCCAAATTCAACCTGCTGCCTCTGGGCTAAGAGCACCCCCCTTCATTTTCCCCTCTTATTCTTTGAGGACTGACTACCTGACACTTGACAGAAACCAGGATCTGTTGTGGGGCTGGTTGGCCAGGTTGTTTCTTCAGCCTCTTCTGTGAGCATCTCAGTGGGCTTGCCACTCTGAGCCAGCCCACCTGACTCTCAGCTGGTCCGTGCTTGGGGCTGGCAGTGTGTAGACGTGTGGCTGTGAGGAAGGTCTGCGGCCCCTCACTCACTGCCGCATTCTTGCTCTCTACAGAGATCCAGAAGCTGGTGCTGGAGGGCCGTGTGGGTGAGGCCATTGAGACCACACAGCGCTTCTACCCAGGGCTGCTGGAGCACAACCCCAACCTGCTCTTCATGCTCAAGTAAGTTTGGGGCACCGTCAGGTCCCCCACAGCCCAGCTGGTGGTGGGCATACACAACCCAGACCAAGCCCAGAGCGTTGCTGCTCTGCTCCTTCTGCAGGTGCCGACAGTTTGTGGAGATGGTGAATGGGACTGACAGTGAGGTCCGCAGCTTGAGCTCCCGAAGCCCCAAGTCCCAGGACAGCTACCCTGGCTCCCCAAGCCTCAGCCCCCGACACGGCCCCACTAGTTCCCACATGCACAACACAGGTCAGCCACTCTCCAGAGGGCTCTGGGAAGAACTGGTGTGGAGAAGCAAGGCCACCCATACACCCTTCCCTGGGATGGGCTCAGGGCTTGCTGCTGGATTGGGGGAAGGGAAGTGGGACCACTGTAGTTATTCCTGGGGCTCTGCTTGATGGCAAGCTGCCCCTCCTCTTCTGACTGTCCCCCGGCTTTTAGGAGGAGATAGTCCCAGCTGCAGCAATGGTGTCGCTTCCACCAAGAGCAAACAGAACCACAGTAAATACCCTCCGCCCAGCTCCTCCTCTTCCTCGTCGTCGTCCTCGTCCTCCTCATCTCCATCCTCAGTCAATTACTCCGAGTCCAACTCAACAGATTCCACCAAGTCCCAGCCCCACAGCAGTACCAGTAACCAGGAGACCAGGTGCCTGTTCTGCTCTGCTTCTTCCTCCTGCCTTCTGCTCTGCCCCCACTGCAGCCTGTCCTTTGAGCGCCACCCTGCCCTTTACCCCCACCTCCATCCCAGGTCTGTGCCTGGAATAGTAGCCGCTGACCCACCAGGCCTGGCATTGGCTCCAGCTTCTGGTCCAACTCTTGATTCAGCTGCCACTTTCCTTGGCCCTGTCTTTCTCCAGAGGCACTGACACTGAGAATGTGGTTGCCTCCAAGAATACCAGGCCTCTCAGAGCCCCCAGAGTCTATACTAAAGGAGCTTTTACTGGGCTTAGCTTGTGGTCAGCCAGGTTGGGCAGGCAGGGTTTTTAGGTTGCAGACTGTAGGTGGCTTTCAGTAGCCTTCCAGCATGCTACAGGGCTGACCTGGGTTTGGCTTCCAGAGATGCCTATCAGGACTTACCTGCCCTGGTCATTGGGGGTCAGGGAGTGTGTAGAAGGGGTGTATCAACTCAGAGGAGGGCCAGGGTGGGGACGGTCACAGAGGCAGCATGGCAACCAGAGTGGGAGTGAGATAACAAGCCTCTGGGATGGCTGGTGTCACAGTAGGGTCCAAGTATTAGAGCCTGGGAAGCCTGGGAGCTGTCCTTTCATGCCCTTTGGGGGCCTCAGTTTACCCACTGCAAACTGCGGCTAAAGCCTAAATGGAGGCCCAACCAGGCTGCTCCAGTCACATACCCTTTGCTAACTCCCACCTCAACCCTTCTCCACAGCGACAGTGAGATGGAGATGGAGGCGGAACATTACCCCAATGGTGTGCTGGAGAGCATGTCCACACGCATTGTCAATGGTGCCTACAAGCATGAAGACCTGCAGACGGATGAGTCCAGCATGGGTAAGGCCATGCCCCTGCATGGTGTTCCACAGGCGGCATTGCTCAGTTCCGTTGTCCTCTCCCCTCTGTGGTGGTTGGGATGGGCAGGCTTTGGTGGCTGGAGAAGCTCTATCCAGATCTGGTCCACTGCCTCCTTAGCCAATCATGAATCGGTGCTTGAGGTGGGAAGGCCTCAGCCTGCTGCCCAGAATAAGTTCCCAGCGTTTGTAGCTGGAGGGAGCTGGTGAGAGCAGACACCTTATGAACACCCTTGTATCTTGCAGAGGGTGGGAAGAGGGCAAGCTTGAGTCCCGTCTGACTCCTAGACCATGGGCTATAGGTGGACGTAAGAGGAGCTCAGCTCCGGATGGTCCACCTGCTCCTCTCAGCCCTCACTTGCCTCTAGCAGAAGCTGCACCACCCCTCCCTACCCCCAGCCAAGGTCCTTCTTGTCGTGTTCTCTTTGGGGACCCCACCCTAGTCCTCCCTTTCTCTCTTTATCCTCCTGATGTGTTCTTTGCTGGGCTCTGGGTGCAGATGATGGGCATCCTCGGCGGCAGCTCTGCGGGGGCAATCAGGCAGCCACAGAAAGGATTATCCTGTTTGGCCGTGAGTTGCAGGCACTGAGTGAGCAGCTGGGCCGGGAATACGGCAAGAATTTGGCCCACACAGAGATGCTGCAGGTACAGGACAAGCCAGGCCCTCATACAGAATGGGCCCCCCTTTGGTGGTGGGGCAGTGTGACTGTGGGAGGGCACTGGGGGCAGGCAGCAGCAACGGGACAGCGGGCTCTAGTCAAGTTTGCAGTGGGGAACAGGACATCCAGGGTACACCCACCCTCTCTACGTTCTGGGGAGGACACAGCCCTACCTGACCCTTCGGTCAGGGTATGTTGTGCTCTCCGTGGGCACCACGCAGGGCCCTGTATCCCCCTGGAGCCATGGAGGAGGGGGTGCGTGGTGCGTGCCACAGTCCTTTCAAGAATGCCCTGTCCTTTAGGATGCCTTTAGCCTGCTTGCGTACTCAGACCCCTGGAGCTGCCCAGTTGGCCAGCAGCTTGACCCCATCCAGAGGGAGCCTGTATGCGCTGCCCTCAACAGCGCCATTTTAGGTAAGTGGATCTAACAAAAACAGAAGCTGGCCTATGAGTACCTAGGTTGGCCCCTTCACCCCTCCCTAGAAATTGTTGATGTTTATCCAAATCTGGGCAGTGAGTTCTGCCCAGAGGCTCTCTGGTGACCCGTAGGACTGTTGGGCTCCATGGCTGAACCTAAACCCTCACCTCCCTCTGCCCAACTGAGTTGGCTGGCTAGATCATGATGGGCCCTAGACTATGACCCTGGGCCTTGGCTAGCTCATTGCTCTAAAGAAAGCTGAGATTCACAGGCAGGGCCATGGCCTGGTGACACAGAGACACATGAACGCTCTGTTCCAAGAGATTCTGTCCACTCCCCCCACCTTCTGCTCCCAAGGGAACTTTGACCTGGGCTTAGCCCTGAGCAGGGCAGTGACCAGGCCTTGTCTTTTCTCCACAGAGTCTCAGAACCTGCCAAAGCAGCCCCCTCTGATGCTCGCCTTGGGCCAGGCATCTGAATGTCTACGGCTCATGGCCCGAGCGGGCCTGGGATCTTGCTCCTTTGCCAGAGTCGACGACTACTTGCACTAGCTGACCACACTGTCTGGCCCCACCTGGCCCTCCCTCGGCCCCAGGGCTGGAGCAGCCCTGCCCTCCATCGGCACCTGGTGCAGGGACCTGGAAGCCATGGGCAGAGTCCACTCCTCTTGCCTGGCCTCCCCCGTTCCTCTCCTTCCTTCCCTTCCTTCCTTTCTTTTTCTCCCACCCTCAGTCTCTCTCTCTCCCCCCTTCATGTGCAGCAGCCTATGACACAGTATTGTCTGGTTACTTCTATTTTGAAAGAAGGGGTTTGTTTTGAGGAGAGGTTGGGGTTTTTTAATCTCCCCCCACCCCCGACTGAGCCACCAGTATTTATCTCTGGAGAGTTTGTGCTGAGCTGGTTTCTGCTAATTTAGTGGTGAAGCCTATCCAAGTTGGTGATAGCTTATTATTTTCATAAGTAAAAAAAATGAGATTATATATATATAAATATATATATTAAAAAAAGACACAGTATTTATCGTAGTGTTAGTGGTCCAGCACCTCTTGGGTGAAGCTGTCCAGACACCATACGTTTCTGAGTCCAACTCATTTAAAAAGAATCATCTCTGTCACCTCAGCCAAGTGATTCGTTTATTTCAGGCTTCCCCTTTGTTGAGCCACAGGCCCAGCTGCAGCCTAGGGAAGCCCAGTAGGCTTTGGGGGCCACGTAGTGGGCAGGTCAGGCTAAGCTGGTTTGCAGCATCTGAGAGGTGTGGGTCCCTAGGCCCCTGAGAGCTGAACTGAGCAGAGAACTGCAGGGCCCAGGTCCAAAGAAGAGATGAATTGGCCCAGGGCTACACAGCAGAGCAAGGGAGTTAGAGGGTCCTTGGCTAGCACGCTATCTATCGTTCTACCCTGCCTCTCACTGCCTGCCTTGCCTCTCTCTCTCTTCCCTTTTCAACATCCTGCCTGCCTTTGTTGTTAAGATGGCCAAATAATTCATTTACTCTAAACTGATTGCCTGAGAGCTGCTGAGTGTCAGGCTGTGGGGAGGAAGTCTCCATACCCAGGACAGAGGCCCTTGAGTACAGGGGCTGCCTTTTTCCTGCCTGGATCATCACTGTCTCTGCACAGCTCTGGTGGAATTGATGCTTTCTGTTGGAAAGCCAAGCCTTGTGGAGACAGATTTTTGGGCTGCCAGTCGCTGGATTGGATGGAACCCTTGACCCCCTAGGCCAGGCCTTACTGTAGCTGTGCCAGGCAGCTCCTTTGCAGTTTGGCCCCGGCCACTCTTAGGAAAGACTGTTAAGAATATTCGCTGGCCAGAGGAAAGGACCTCATGGGCTTTACAAACGTCCCACCGTCCATGTCAGACGGATCCTCACAGCTCGTGGGTCAGAAACAGTCCCGGTACTGCCATCAGGGAATCAGGAGAGGAAGGGTTATGATGCTGCCAGGACTTAGGCCGGCCATCTGTGGAGAGGACAGACTGCCCAGGAGGAAGAAAGGGAAGAGGCCTCCCAGAGGAGCACCAGGATGGGCTGGGATTTCCCCATCGGCCTCACAGTGGGAGGGAGTACCCAAGCAGCCCCTGCAAAGGGGCAAGGTCAGAAGTCGAGCTCAGTCCCTGCCTGGATCTGGGCTGGCCAAGCTCCTGCTTTCCATCAGTGGATTCAGGAATGGTTGGTGTGGCCTGAGATATTCAGTGCCCACCAGGACTCGCTGGGCCTACAGCTGGACAACAAGAGAAATGATTGAGTTGGACTAACTGCTGGTGATGGGCCCAGTGGCCCTGTGCTCTCCCAGAATTCTGCCCTGGGACATGATCCTGTAGGCTGCTGCTTTTTTCTTGGTCCCTACTAGGGCCCCAGCTGGCATCCCAGAGACTGCAACCCATCAGGGGAGTGTTGTGCTGTCTGTAAAGGAAATTCATCCTGTGCAAACTCCCAAACCAAGAAGTTGGAAACATCAGGCTCTTAAAATGGTCAGAAGCAAGCAGGATTGGGAATTAAAACCAGAAGCTTTTGCAACTGGAACGAAGTTCAGAGAACATCTACTCCAACAGTCCTCTCCTTTTATAGATAAGGAAACAGGCCCAGGAGATTAAGTGACTTGGCCAAAGTCACACAAGAAATTAGGGCAGAACTGGGACTAACCTCATTCCTGAGGATTGGACAACACTGTTTAGTCCTAAAGCTGAATGGCGGGTGAGGGGTTAGGCTGGCGAGGCCTCCAGCAGTGTCTGCGCAGCTGGTACCTTCAGGGGTGTGTCAGGGATGGGGATGGGTGCCTGGGCTTGGGTTGTAGAGCAGCTGAGCAGCCCAGGAGGGCTCAGGACAGCTGTGTGCTGCTTGGGGTTGGGTGTCCGCCTGCCTCACACTCAGTACCCATGGCCACCTCCCCATTTTCTGTGCCTTATCTCACTGTTTCAGCTGAGTCCAAGTTGTTTACTCTGTTCCTCTCCAGAGGGGCTTTCTGTTCCAGTTGGACAGCATACCTTTGGGACATAAGCCTTTGCCCCACAAGCCGTGGAGAGGTCCAAACTCAAGCTGCTTGAGCCCACTGTCTTGCTGATAGTCCAGGCCTGCCTGCCAGCCCGAGGAGCCCCTTATGCACACCCAGTCCTGCCAGCCTGCTTCCGGGAGCCGAGAGTGGGGAAGGCACCTGGGAGGAGTCCCGGTGAAGAGCTGAACTTGAACCAAGGAGGCAGGAAGAAGACCTGGCTCTGTTGGGTTGTTCAGCCCTCGGGGAGCAGCCTTCCCTACTTACCTTTTCCTCTTGCTTCACCAAATGGTCGCTCCTTCCAGAGCAGAAACTGGCAGACATGCAAAGAAAGCCAGAACCCCTATTCCTCACCTACATGGGTCTGTGGCTGGGTGTCGGCCGGCAGAACAGGGACACCAAGAGATGGAGAAGCGGGGACTGCCCAGCCTCCCAGCACCTTCCTACCCCTTAAGCAAGCACAAAGAAGATGAGGCAGAGACCTGTCAGAGCTGAAAGTTCCTTTGGTCGCTCACAACTCAGGTATGCACACCGTGTGGCAGCTGGGCAGGAGAGCCCTACTTGACCACCAGCCCCGTGCACACGGACCTGTGGCCAGATTGTGGACTCTGGCTGCCTCAGGCGCCGCATCTTTGCATTGGGTTTTCCTCCATTAGTAACTACAGCTGACACAGATGTCCTCCACATCGTGCACACTGGTTCTGCCTTTGTCCTCGCAAGTTGATACTTGGCATTAGCATGAAACTTGTGGGTGTGGGAGGGTTTAGAGAGAATTCTAACACAAAACATCCTATTAAATTGTACTTGAGAGATGAAAAAACTCCTGTTGTATTTTGACAGAATTATTTTTATTAAAATACACATCCATGAGTAGTCACGAGTGTCTGGTCTCTGTTGTGAGTCTTACTGGGATTGGCACCCTTGGTGTGGCACAGCCGTCCCGGAGGGCTTGGCCCCTTCCCAGGCTACTTGTCGAGTGCCTAGGCCCCTGGTGTCTCAAGGATTCTCAAGACTTTTTGCAAGACCCCAAAGAGCATAGATACTCAAAGCTTTGATTCTCTCCCGCGAAACAGCTTTCATCTGAGACAAAGAAAAAGTAGCAAATACAAAAAGGTGGGCCATAGGACCTCTTCTCCTCAAATTAAGATTTTAATGCATTCTAAATACGCTTGCTCCAAACACTGGTCACAGCTCTTCTGAGGGGTATTAAGGTTAGCTTCCTTTCAGTCTGAGGAAAAGAGCTCATGCTCAAAATCCCAGTTTGGGTGACCCCAGAAAATTAACCTTTCTCAGCTTCATTTTCCCCATTCTTAACATGTTAATCCTGCTTCCCCATGGTGACAGAGGATTACAGCATGCACAGGGCAGGGCTTGGCACCTAGGGACACAGTACATATGACCACCCTGCCTCCCTGAGGATGCTCCCTAGTGTGACTGGCCTGCTCCTGCCTCAAGCTGCCTCCTCTGCTCCCAAGGCACCAGGGTTTTAAGCAGAGGAGGCATAAAATAGATTATGCTGCTGTCCACCTGGAGACAAGACTCGAAGCAAAGAAACCATCTAGAAGGACAAGGCCAAACACAAGAAGGCAGGTTTGAGAAATATTTAGGGGATGTTAGCACCACAGGATGAGTGACCGGATGTGAGGGAGATCGGGGTAGCAAGAGACAAGGCAACTGCAGGCTTTTTGTTGGGGTGAAAGGATGGATAATATACGGATATATTATCCACAAGATAATACAGGGAACAGAAGGGAATGGGTGGTGGCTAAAGGTCACTGGAGTGAGGAGGTTTGCTGGAGAGCATATAAATCTATCTCAGAGAGACAGGTTTCCTGGAACTGGAAAAGGGTCTGTGACCCAGTAAATAATGAAAACTGTCATGGATGCGCACAGTGAACATCACCCACTAATTGAAAGCTGTAAAAATCCTGTGTTAAGATGTGTAGCTTAACCCAGCATTTTCCAAACTTACATTACTACAGAATGCTTCCCTCAGGGGCATTTTACAGGACTCTCAGGGAAAAGCTAGTGTAGAGGGAAGAGTGGAGTATTAGATTAAGCACAAATGTCTGGTTCCATAAGTAAAGCCACAGTAAATTCACTTCCCTCCAGACACATTCCCAACATAGCCTGTTTTACACTAAGGCTTACCGGTTTATTTCGCTGCTCTAGCGGACAGCTGGTGAAATAAAGGGTACTCTCGTTACAAAGTGGTGTTTATTTGGGGGGAACTAGGTTCCAGTAAAGAGATCAGGAGGACTGAGGTCACAGTCTTGAAAAGCACTGACTTGTAAGGAACAACCAAAGAACATCCAGAAGAGGACCCCAGACAGGCACGAAAAAGCGAGTCATTAGGAGTCAGCCGCGAAGTCCGGCGAATTCGAGAGAACTGTCGTTCCGCAAAGATACATCGTTATCCAGCAGCAGACCTTCCTTCTTTCTGGGACAACCAATGCCCACCACACTACTCAGACCCTCCTCGCTCTTGCTGCCGGGTGACAGACCGGAAAGAAGCCTAGGCTGGGAAACCTCTCCGCCTGCCGCCTCCACCGCCGGAAACGAATGACCAGGGATTCCAGCCAGACTGCTTAACCTCCGCCCCCAACCAGCGAGCATGCGCAGCTCTCGGCCACGGCCCCTCCCTGTGGTGGTCCACCCCAGTCAGGGAGCATGCGCAGGCCTCCCGCCGTCCCGCCCCTCCCTTTCCAGACCCCGGTTCCTTAGAAACCAGGCGGCGCGTTCCGGGTGCCTGCGCGCTAGATTCTGGGGCCCGTGCGTCCCCGCCAGCCTTCCTCAAGGAGGGCTGGTGGCCGCCGAGACCCGTCCAGACCCTTGGTCTCCGGTGCGGCGCAGGGCGGGGCATGCCAGTTTGCCAGGTGAGAGGCGGCCGGCGACGGCGGGTGAGGATGAAGGGCATGGCGCGGCGGCGAGCGGGCGCCTTGCCGGGCCTCCTCCGCGGCTCGGCGCCCGAGGTCGGAGGCGGGGATACGCAGAGCTGGGGCTGGAGGGGGCCGTTCTAACAGCCAGCACGGGCTCGGAGTTCGGGGGTCGCCCCAGAGTTCGTCCTCCCGCCTCAAACCTGCAAGTTTGGTCGTAGGATTTTAGAATTTTGGCTCCTGGAAGGACCTCGGCCATAACCCATCCCTTTACCGGACGCGAAAACCTAGGCTCCCCCGCCCTGTGCCGAGCAGAACCCCCTACCTGTGTGAGGACCGACGCTTTGTGGATAAGAATGTGAGGTATGGGAACCTCAGACAAAGGGCTCGTGGGGTAGCTGGTCCATCGTCTTTCAAAATGAGATGGTACTTTTGGGGGATAAATCTTTAAGAAAAGAGCGTTCAGGTGGCAGGTGGGAGAAGGGACACTCCAGAAGGTGCGGTGGCTCTGCCAGTCCCGGAGTGTCCACTGGCCAGATCTCCCTGGGCCTGGCCTACCTTTGAAGCTCAAGAAGGAAGCAGATGGACTTGCGAAGACAAAAGGTGAGGTGAAGTATTCTCAAGGCATTATCAGATGAATGGTGAGGGAGGAAGAGGGGGCCGGGAGATCAGGACTTGTGAATGGTGGTGTGAAGAGTTTACAGCAGCATGTAAAGAACAAGACAGGAGTAGAAAAGTTTAAAGCTGCCTTGGATAGATACCAAGGAAGGTTATAAACCTTATTTTTGTTCATTGTTCCCACAGTGTCATGCTGAGGGCAAGACACACGAGGAAGGAAGTAGGTGGCTTTTAGTATCCAGAAACTGGTCGCACAGGGCAGAGGACCTTTGTAAGCTATGGGGCACAGAGGTCTCAGAAGGAAGAGCCCCGAGTCTGTGATCTTCAGGTGAACGGAACAACTGTTTAAATTAGAAAAGACACTTAATGCATTATTGTGATGTGGAGAGATATGGAGAAGATGGTAGTCAGGAAATCTAGATACATTCTTATTTATTTATTTTTGGCTGCTGTTGGGTCTTCGTTGCTGGGCGCGGGCTTTCTCTAGTTGCAGAGAGCAGGGGCTCCTCTTCGTTGTGGTAGGCGGGCTTCTCATTGCGGTGGCTTCTCTTGTTGCGGAGCACGGGCTCTAGGTGCACAGGCTTCAATAGTTGTGGCACGTGGGCTCAGTAGTTGTGGCTCATGGGCTCTAGAGCGCAGGCTCAGTAGTTGTGGCGCACGGGCTCAGTTGCTCCGCGGCACCAGGGATCAAACCCTTGTCCCCTGCATTGGCAGGCGGATTCTCAACCACTGCGCCACCAGGGAAGCCCTTAGATACATTCTTGATAAGGAAACTCATTTCCTTCTGAAAAGCTACACCAGGGAACAAGAGTTTTAAGGCCATCCATTTTACAGAAAACGTGAAAAAGTTAGTACTTTTGGACTAGGAGTTTAGAGAATTTATCTGTACCAAGAGCTGAAAATTTTCAGCAGACAGTACTATTGGTAGACACCCACCCCACCCCCACCATTTTACAGCTAAAGATTCTGTTGTGAGAGACTTTCTCTTACCACCTGGTTGTTCTATACCTTTCCTATGGAATGATTGGTCTGGATCTGATCTGTTATTTTTATTTGTTGGGAAAATGCAAATATGCGATTTCTATAGTAATACTAGAACCCATTAGTAGTAGGATTAGCAATGAAAAAATAAGTACTCCCCCAAAAGACATAAATGTTTGTAATATGGGGAAAAGAAGTATGTGATTTTTAAAAGATGGTCCCTGATTCTAATCATCGAAGTCAGTTTGTTGCTAGCTTGATAAAACTAATTATCACTGTGTATTTGACTTTGCTGCAGGGTTGTTTTTTTTACCCCTCAGAGTGATAAGAGAAGCTGCATTGAAAGTATAATGATGTTAATAGGTAAAATTAGTTTAAGGAAGAAAGCTTTGTTCTTCCAGTGTCCATAACTATGGCAATTGTGGCTTTGCATTTTATTGACTTTTCTTCCATCTCTGGAAATATTTGTATAAATACCTCAAGAAATAATGGGGTATTATCAGAAGGATACGTAATCTGTGGGGGAACGTTGGCACTGTTAACCAAATCCTGTCAGAAAAGCTTTATGAAAATTATTGTATTCTGTGTAGAAACCCCCATCACTTTAGCACTGGCCCAGATAGAAGACAAGTAGGCCAAAAGCAAAGTAGATGGAAGGGAGCAATTACCATCTGTGGCACTGGATAGGGGGTGGGAGGGTACTTTGAATGTCAGTGCAAATACTTCCTTGAATGAGCATTTGGAGAAGATAATGCTTAAATGTGAGTGTGCCCCATGGATTTGTGTGCATTATTTTTGCCCCTCTAATCAGAAAGACACTTGTTTTCAGAGGAGAAAGATGCGCACACTCTCAAAGTGTTTCTTCATTGCTATGGCAATGAGACCTTTGACAAATAATTACTTAACATCCATTCCATTTTCTGGGACAGCTGAGTGCAGTTATCAAACCTGGCCTGTAGTAAAGTAATCAACAGTATTTAACAGGCCAACTTACCAGATAAACCAGTAATGCTAGCAGGATTTACTTTCACTGAACTGCTTTTCTAGTTATACAATAAGAGGAGAAATAAAATGGGCACACAGCGTGATCTCACGTAGGAAGTTGTAATACAGAGTTGGTGTTTGGAAAACACAGGAATCAGCGACCACTCACTCAGAAGCAGAAGAGCCCTTCTGATGCCTAACAAGTCACTTGTGTGTTTTTATAATAGGAGGTCCAATTCTAGGATAAATCCACTATTAGAATTGGACAGTGTCTAGAAAAAAATTGGTTGTTTTGCTATATTTGAGAATTCATTTACAGTATAGTAATAGGACATTATTTTTCTTACATACAAATAAAAGCAGCTTTGTATTAGTAAACTTCAGGACAGCCTAAAAGTCCAAATTACTTGAAAATTTAGATGTCAGGTGTTTTTAAGAGTGGGGAATGAAAGATAGTTGAAATAAATTTGGGCTCATGAAAATCAGAATGATAAAAGATGCTGAGAAAAACATGAAAACAGTAAGACTTCCCAGCACACTAACATTCACTTATGAATTAGCCATTAGGCCAGGAATGAGCTCATTCAAGTACCATGTCTTTAAACCCAGACAAAGGAAATGAGAAATGGAGTAAATATTTCTTTTTCATGATGATAGGAATGAACACTTAGAAAATAAGATTAAACATTAAGAAGGAAGAGGTGAATGTTCCTGCATTACTTAAATACACTCAAACCCTACCCTTAACACGTGTTCTTTAGTTCCTGCTCTTAGAAGGGGAATTGCAAGTAGTGCCTTTGTCCTAAGTACTGTCAGTTTTCAAGGTTGCCAGTGACAAAATGCCACACTCTTTGGGACCCAGGATTGCCAGGAATTACTGTGGGGATACCTCAGTCTCCCAACCACCTCTCAGAGCCATTCCCAGAAGCTGCTTCTGTAATGGTTCCTATCTGTCTTCTACTATGAAAGATTAGGAATGAAGGCTTTGAGGAATGGGAACTAAGTACTGAGCACAGTCTTCCTTTCTGGCCTGGGATAGCTCCTCTCAAACTGTCAGCTCTCAATTTCTCATGAGAATAGATAATCCCAAAATACAACCAGAAACGCTTCTACTTGGCTTTGAGATTTACCATATCACTTTACAACCTCAAAATGTTTATTATTTACTTTCACGATTATATTTTGCTTAGAATGAAAATGTTAGGCAAATCATGTAATTTCTGGGCCATAATTTCTTAACCTGTATAATGGTTATAACAGAAAATTGGAAAATGACATAGGTGCCTAACACTAGAGAAAGGAAAAGTTGGTTCATGTAGTCAGTAAAATACCACGTAACCCTTAAAAACTGTCTGTGACAACATGAAAAATGCATGTCAAAATAGTAAGTGAAAAAAAATCAGGATACAAAGTTGTGAATACAGTTGGATTACAAGTACATCAAACATGTAAAAACTTAGCAAAAAGGAACATAAAAAGAACACATAGTAATTTTCTATAATGAGTAATATTAAAACAAACAAACCAACCAACCCCTCCTGAAAGTTTCTTGCTTGTGTAAAGAATGATACTGAACTTGTTTTCTCTCTGCGAGCCTTCACCCCTTCTTGCTCTGTGACTGTATTAAAAGTGGTGGAGGGAGAACGGTGGCAGGGACGGGGCAGCACTGATGTTCCTAATTAACTCAGGTGTCATGAACCAAACAGTAGTGCAGTTACCTAGGATAATGAATTTACATGTACGTATTTGAAAGGTGACTGTACAGATCTCATGCTGCTTTCTAAGACTGCTATTTCTTTTGGTGCTCGTTGATGAATAGTTTTGATTCTTAGGGTCTCTTTTGGTGCTTGTTGATGGATGGTTTTGTATTATAGCATCTCAAAGCACATTTTAGGATGTTCCACGTGGTTAATGGTTTCTGCAGCTTGGTGGTGGTTCCTGCTAGGAAATGGTTATCATCTCAGAGGGGCCTGTCTGGGGGTGGCTCTGGGAGCCTGTGAGATGTGTATTTGTCATCCAGGCATCCTCTCATTGTCAGGGAAATGGGGGATGGTAGAGAGATCAGCTGTACTTCCTGTTACTTTTCAGCCTTTTGCACTCATATTCCTGTGCCAGGTGCTAAGGGGACATAGCTTGCTTTTTGAAGCAATGGGGGAAATGATTGAACATAGTATTTCTTATCTGATCGTATTTTCGAAGCTAAATCATTGTGCTTAAACGGCTGTTTTGGTTTCCCCGACCGAAGGCTTGCTCCTGATCATAGTAGTTATTCTTTTAAAATTTTTGTCTTTGTTTCTCCTTCCTTCACTGCTTAATATTCCTGATATGCTAAGATTGTTGTCCAAAGAACATTTAAATGCCTTCAAGTAATTTCCAAATTATTATAGGAGTGTTACCAAATACCTTGAAGTGTTAAGTTTCAGGGACCTGTTATCTCCTTAATACAGTCTTGGTCCTGAAAGAGTTTAGAGTCTCAATAGTGAGGTAAGACATTGAGCATCATTTAAACAATACTCAGAAAATTCTAAAATACTAAAATGAATGGCTATTTTCAGGTGGGCATATCCCATATACACCCTGTATTTTATAACCGGCCTCCTTCATTACACATTAACCAAAAGGAAAACAGGAAAAAGGGGGTGTTATGGCAAAGACTGTCCTGAGATTAGATTATTTTACATCTCAGGTTTAACACAGCTGAGCATGATCATGGCCTAGTTGGTAAGCAGTTTTCCGCATACAAGTTGAGATGTTTGTGAAGGGCACCAGGCATGTCCAGTCACTGGAGAACTACTCAACCTTCCTGGTGACCAGAGGCCATATAACAGAGTTAGAGAACACCGGTCAGGGTTGTTGTGTTCTGGGGTGCCCTAAGAACATCCTACACCCAAAATCTGAAGGAAGGCAGATAGGTAATTCTCTAAAGCGTCTCTTGCTGCCATAGAAATAGCCATTTTCACAGCGACAGGATGCTTGTATGCATATAGAATGTGGAAAACACAAAGGAAACCTTAGTAAATTAGGTTTGCACATTGAAAAATGTTTTATTATTATAATTAAACACTCATCCTCTTCTTGGGATTACAGGTAAAACCAAAGTATGTAATATACCTCACTCTAGGGTTGGCTACTTCACATGCATCACAGCCAAGTGTGCTTTACCTCAGCAAAGGCAGAGCCTTTGTCACATGCCTGCCACTCATTGTGTTCCTCTGTCAAATTATTCCTTGGTATTCAGCAGTGGGTGTAGCAAGAAATGGAAACTAAGCTCCAGGAACCTGACCTGTCTGGATCACTGCTCTGTGCCCCACCTTCTGGCATAATGCCTGACTCATTGTTGCCCTTACAAATATTAGGGAAGGAATGAGAAAATAACTCTGGTGACTGGATATTGTACCATTAAGTGGAGTGAGGGAGCACAGGAGAAGGAGAGGAAAGATGATTTTGGGTTGGGAGAAGCTGGTAGGTCTCTCGGGTGGGATTTCCAGTAGACACTTAGAAGTATAGAGCCAGTTAAGGACGTTTGCGTGGAGGTCAGAGTGAAGTTGAAGGATTAGATAAAATTGCTCTGTGAGAGAGTAGGGCTGAGGATGGAATTTTCAGGTTGATGTCAGTCTAGAACTCATTGTTAAGGCAATCTTTGAAAAAATAATCTCGTTATTGCCAGACTTTCAAAAGCAATAAAGAATTAATACAGCTGGTAGATAAGTACTTTTTCTTACTGCAATCATCAGCTGAAACTAACTTTCAGATCTAATAATTATCCAGATACCTCTGTGGGTGTTCAATTTACTTCTCCTTTATGACCCAATTTAGCTGACCCTTTTGTACATTGTGTAGTTACACCTCATTAGACAGGTCATTAGGCCTTTCATTAGTGTCCCTCCTAGGACACTGTGTGGAGGGTAGCGCAGAGATGGGGAACTGGCATCTTTGGCTAGGGCTGGGTATGCTCTCCTGCTCTCTGGTGGCTGCCTGACAATTTACCTCCGTGTCAGCTTGTAGAAATGGGGGAATAGCATTTCTTTCCTTGGTCCTGTTTGTGTTTTTGCTGTCAGTGAGAAGGCAGTGATCTCTATATCATTAAGTCAGTGTAAGACACTTAAACAAATCATAGAAAAATAAACGTTGCCACAGAGCCTTTGGCTCGTTGAAACCCAGGGACCAAAGTATTTGTCATAACTCATGTGTAAAACTCAATGCCTGTTTGTTTTGTTTGGCTTTTATTTTTCAATGGAAACATACATGTAGGTAAAGAAACACTTTCACATTTATCTGAAAGCAGTCTTTCAGAAAGCAGTGTTACCCTTTCAGACTATAAGTACAAGCTGGTTCATGGGGAGCTCTAACTGAACTAACTGCAGGTAGTCCCTCTGCTGTGAACATGTAGTTCAGAACTCAAGCTGTATACTTCCCCTGGTTCCTGCTCAGGCTCGGGTGATGAGGTGTGGTTGTCTTCCCTCTTGGGTCCAGCACTGCTATCCACCCAGTGGCAGCGTGTCTACCACAGTAGCTCAATTCCAGGTGTTGGGAGGCCCAAAGGAGGGCTGGGGGACAGTTAGACATACCTTTCTAATTAGTTCTTGGTACATGACTGATGGTGAAGGCCACATGGAAGGCTACTTATTTCCCCACCGGTTTCCTGGGTTTTGCAAAAGGAGGATTGAGCTTAAAATTGACCTTTACATTTTAATTTTATCTCCTTTACCATGCTCAAGAATTATGCCCTTATGTTATAGATCCCTTTGCAACTGGATGTTACATCATGGCACCCCCCTCCTATGGTAATGTTCCACGTATCAGTTCTGGAGCATCATTCAGAGAACCTTATATTCAGGGAATTCGCTGGTGGTCCAGTGGTTAGGACTCAGCGCTTTCACTGCCGGGGCTTGGGTTCAATCCCTGGGCAGGGAACTAAGATCCTGCAAGCCCTGTGGTGTGGCCAAAAAAAACAACAGCAAAGAAGCTTATATTCTTAAAGATTTTAGAACATATTTTGTTTATAGTAGGAAGGAGGGACTTCCCTGGTGGCATGGTAGATAAGAATTCGCCTGCCAATGCAGGGGACACGGGTTCGATTCCTGGTCTGGGAAGATCCCACATGCCGTGGAGCAACTAAGCCTGCGTGCCACAACTACTGAGCCCGTGTGCCGCAACTACTGAGGCCAGTGCTTCTAGAGCCCGTGCTCCTCAACAAGAGAAGCCACTGCAAGGAGAAGCCTGAGCACCGCAACAAAGAGTAGCCCCAGCTCGCCACAACTAGAGAAAGCCAGCGCGCAGCAACAAAGACCCAACACAGCCAAAAATAAATAGAATTAAATCTTAAAAAAAAATAAAATAGGAAGGAAAAGAAGAACTTGAGCAGGAAAAACGGTTGCCTTCTAGTCAGGGCAGCTACCACAAAGGCTTTGACCTGACTTCTTGATTCATCTGTTCTCGTACTTATTCATTCATATGCTCATTCCTCAATCATTACGCAGCAGCACCTACTCAGCTTCAGACACTGCTCTGTCCTGGTGACAGCAGAGTGTGAGATGGGCAACGTCTTGACATCATGACAGATCCCAGTGAAGTGTGACGGGCACTGTGAAAGCCAAAGCTCAGGCACAGCTTTTCTGAAGAAGTGGTGTTTAACTGGAGCCCTAACAGATCTGAGAAGGAGTTATCCTGAGGAAATAAGAAAAAGAAAAGATTGTTTCAGGCAGAGCAAACAGTTTGGACCAGAATCTCAGAGCAGGACTGAAAGAGTTAGATTTGGTAGTTGCTAGCATGCTGAGTGCAGTGTAAAGGGGAAAGTGGTAAGGTGGAGAGATGGGAAAAGGCCCAACCCACACTAGGGAGAGCCCCTGAAGGAATTTGGGCTTTATCTTAGGGTCACTTAGAGGCTGGGGAAGGAAATGGTCAGGTCCATTTCCATCGAGACTCGCTCGATGTCTGTTCAGGGAACCAGAGCAGTGGATGAATTCAAGGGGCATTAAGATGTCCAATTGATGGGTTGTAGGGATGGACTGGCTGTGGGGGCAGGAAGGCTTCACTGCAGCCAGAGTGGTTCCTTAGGAGCTGGTTAGGTATGAATCACTATCACTTGTTTGAGTCCACTATCACTTACTTTCCCTTCACGATTGTTGGCATTTGACTGAACATAGCCCCTAAGTGCTGGATCACTGTGGTCCTGCAAGCCTCGATTGATTATTTATTTACTTATTTATTTATGCATTTATTTATGGCTGCATTGGGTCTTCATTGCTGCACACGGGCTTTCTCTAGTAGCGGCAAATGGGGGCTACTCTTCGTTGCGGTGCGCGGGCTTCTCATTGCGGTGGCTTCTCTTGTTTCGGAGCATGGGCTCTAGGCGTGCGGGCTTCAGTAGTTGTGGCTCACGGACTTAGTTGCTCCACGGCATGTGGGATCTTCCCGGACCAGGGCTCAAACCCGTGTCCCCTGCATTGGCAGGCGGATTTTTTTTTTTTTTGCGGTACGCGGGCCTCTCACTGTTGTGGCCTATCCCGTTGTGGAGCACAGGCTCCGGACGCGCAGGCTCAGCGGCTGTGGCTCATGGGCCTAGCCACTCCGCGGCATGTGGGATCTTCCCGGACCGGGGCACGAACCCGTGTCCCCTGCATCAGCAGGCGGACTCTCAACCACTGCGCCACCAGGGAAGCCCAGCAGGTGGGTTCTTAACCACTGCGCGCCACCGGGGAAGTCCCAAGGCTTGATTTACAGTGTGCTTCTCTGTTAGAGAGAGGAAACTTGACTACAAGGGGTCTGAGCTAACTGATAAGCTTGAGTCATGTCATGTAGAGGAGTGGTGGTAGTTGGAGAGACAGTTCTGGGTGAGGGCCCCTCTTGACAGGTCAAGTTGTAGCTTAAGACTGAGAGCATCAGCTCATTTTCCTAATCCCAACTGGCAGACAGAGCTATTCTGTTATATGATGCTTTCTTTCCTAAACCATTAAACCAGATTCTGCCCCAGACTATTTAATTAACAACGTAAGTACTCTCTTTATTACATTTGTGAATATATCCCAAGATCATACAGAATTATATACAGTTTTGATGAGTTCAGTACATACGTCTTTGTTTATTGATTAACTACGCAGAAGCAAGGTCTGATATCTTTCATTTTTTTCAGCAAATATTTACTGAGCACCCACTACATATCAGACCTTCTTTTAGGAACTTGGGGGTACAGCAGTGAACAAAACAGACAAAAAATTCCCTTTCCTCAAGGAGCATGCTTTCTAGCAGGGGTGGTAGGATGAGACCAACAATGGGAAGATAAACCTGTTTCTGATAAGACAGCATTTGAGTAGAGACCTGAAGGAAGTGAGGGAGTGAGTAAGCCAAATTGATATCATCTGTACAGTAGAGGGAACAGCCAGCGCAAAGGCCCTGAGACAGAGACATACCTGGTATGTCTGAGATACATACAGCAGTAAACCACTGTGGCTGGAGCAGAGTGAACAAGGGGAAGAGAAATTGGGTATAAGGTCAGAAAGAGGATAGGGTGCAGACAGATCACATAGGGCCTTTTGTAGGTCAGGGGAAGAACCTTGGCTTTTATTATAAGAGAGATGGGAAGCTTGTGGCGCCTTCGGGCAGGGGAGTGGCTTGATCTGACTTACATTTTAATTGCGTCACTCACGGTGCTTTGTTGACAATAGATTGGGGAGCATGGGAATGGGCAGAGTAGAATCTGGGAGACCAGGTGGGCTGTCATAGTAACACTGGAGAGAGGTGATAGTGACTTGAACTAAGGTGGTGGCAATAGAGTAGTAGGAAGTGCTTGGATACAGGATGCGTTTTGAAGGTAGAGAGCCAGCAAAACTTGTTTTTATGGATCAGGTGAGAAGTGTGAGAGAAGAAGGATCAAAGACTACTCCAAGGTTTTGATTTGAACAGTTGGAAAATTTGTGTTACCAGTTCCTGAGATGAAGCCATTGTGGGAAGAGAGAGTTTGGTGGGGAGAAACATCAGGAGTTTAGTTCTGGACACCAAGTCGAAATGTACATCAGATAGGCGGTTGTTTATATTAGCCTGGAGCTCAAGGAAGAGGACCTGGCTGATAACTTTGGGAGTTGTCAGAGAATAGATAGTATTTAAAGCCATGAGACTGAATAGGATCATCAGTCATGAGCCAGGAGCAATGGTTACCACAGTCATTATCAGGAGAAACTAGCAGAGAAATGGCCAGAGAGGTAGGAGGAAACACAGCTAATGTTACAGTCTGTTTTAAAAATAAATTGGGGGACTTCCCTAGTGTCTTAGTGGTTCAGAATCCGCCTACCAATGCAGGAGACATGGGTTCGAGCCCTGGTCTGGGAAGATCCCACATGCCGCGGAGCAGCTAAGCCCGTGTGCCACAACTACTGAGCCTGTGCTCTAGAGCCTGTGAGCCACAACTACTGAGCCCGCGTGCCACAACTACTGAAGCCCGCACGCCTAGAGCCCGTGCTCCGCAACAAGAGAAGTCACCACAATGAGAAGCCCATGCGCTGCAACCAAGAGTAACCCCTGCTCGCTACAACTAGAGAAAGCCCGTGCGCAGCAACAAAGACCCAACGCAGCCAAAAATAAAAATAAATTAATTAAAAAAAAATAGATTGGGGAATTCCCTGGCTGTCCAGTGGTTAGGACTCTGTGCTTTCAACACGGAGGGCACGATTTCAATCCCTGGTTGGAGAACTAAGATCCTGCAAACGACATGGCACAATAAATAAATACATAAATACATAAATAGGGAGGGAGGGAGGAAGGAAGGGAAGGGAAGGGAAGGAAAGGAAGGAAGAAAGATAGGAAGATTGATTGAGGGCCCAACTCAATAACTAGGGTCCTGGCCTCATCACTGGCCGCAATGCTTTATTTTAGCGGATTTTATATTAAGATACAATTACTGAAAAAATTCATCCTCAGAAAAATCTAATTCCCAAACAAGCCCCTTGGTACTGGCCCCTTGGAATGTGTCTGAGGGGCCAGAGGCCTGCGGCAAAGTCTGAGGAGGGATGCCCTAAGGGTGCACAGCTCTCAAAGGCTGCTGCTGCTGGGGAGTTCCAGATGTGGGCTGGTTATGGGGCGTGGGGGGGTGGGAGCTGAGCTAGCCACCCTTGTGTTGTGCTAACCTTATTGCCCAACCTGTACAGCTACAACCACAAACTGTTACACATTATTTCTCACTTATAGCCATCATTAACTTCACCTGCCTACAGCGATACCGGAGAAGAACTCCTTTCTGAACCCTCACTTCCTTAGTATGAGTTGTTCGTGAGTGGTGAGGACTTGCCTAACACCCACAGCTCAGCAGCTCATCCAGTGTGATGTTGGCTAGGGAAAAGTGCCCTCTTCAGATCCTCAGCAAGTGCCGAGACTTAGTAGATCATTGGCCTTAGCTTGGCTTCAGCCATTTTCTCCATACAGTCATCCCTCGGTACGTGTGTGTGTGTGTGCACACGCGTGTGCGCACGGGTGGGGGTGGGGGTGTGGTTCCAGGACCCCTATGGATACCAAAATACGCACATGCTCAAGCCCCTTATATAAAATGGCATATAACATACATCCTCTCATATGCTTTATACCATCTCTAGATTACTTAAAATACCTAATACAATGTAAATGCTATGTAAATAGTCACTGTTGTGCAGCAAATTCTAGTTTTATGTTTTGGAACATTCTGGTATTTTCTTTTTTTTTTAAAATATCTTAAATCCATGGTTGGTTGAATCTGAGGATGCTTAGATACAGAGGGCCAACTGTATTGGTACCAAAAGTATTCTTACACGGTTTTTGTTTTGTTTTAAAGGAAAGAGACTTAATTCACACATGTCCATTTAATTTGATTATAGATGAAATCTGCAGGGTGCAAGTAGGTTGTTCTATACCCTTAGACACCACTTATGGTGGTTAAAAATTGAAGTATAATTTACATACAATTAAATGAACAGATGCTAAGTATTCAGTTTGATGAGTTGTGACAAATATATCCCTATGTAACCACAATGCAACACAAGATATAGAGTATTTCCACCATCTTTCGTTTCCTGGTGCCCCTTTCTGGTCGGTTCCACACCTCTCTCCTCCACACCCCAACTTGCCAACCACCACGCTACCACTTCTGACTACTGTCATTAATAAGTAAGGTTTGCCTGTTCCCGTACCTCAAATAAATGGAATCCTACAGTATGGGGGGTTTTTTGGTGTGTGTGCCTAACATCTTTCACTCAACATAATATTTTTAAGATTCACACATGTTGTTGCATATATTAGTAGTTCATTCATTTTTATTGCTTTTCTGTATTCCATTGTATGCCTATACCATAATTTGTTTATCTAATCTCATTCATAAACATTTGGGTTTATTACCAGTTTGGGGCTAAGATGAATTAGGACTGCTGAGAACGTTTTTTGTGGACATATGTTTTCATTTTCTTGGGTAAATATCTACGAGTGGAGTTGCTGTGTCATTGAGTTGATATATGTTTAACTTTAGAAGAAAACGTCAGTTTTCCAAAGAGACTGTACTATTTTACACTGCCACCAGCAATGTATGAGAGTTGTATTTGCTCCATATCCTCTCCAAACTTTGGGATTGTCAGTCTTTTTTTTTTTTTCTTTGCCATTCTACCAAGTATTTTGAGTATCTCAGCAGTGGTTTTAGTTTGCATATGCCTGATAACTAATGATATGGAGTACCTTTTCACGTGCTTATTGGCTTTTCCTGTATCTTTTGTGTGAAGCAATCAAAGTCCTTTGACATTTAAAAAAAATCAAGTTGTTCATTTTTTCATCATTGATTTATAGGATTTCTTCTGCATACAAGTCCTTTGTTACGTATGTGTTTGGCAAATATTTTTTGCTAACCCGTGGCTTACCTCTTTATTTTTTTAGTGGAGTCTTTTAATGAGCAGAAATTCTTTAAATTTTTGAAATCCAGTTTATCAATGGGTTAATCCTTTTTGTGTCCTGTCCAAGAAATCTTTACCTATTCCATGGACTTGAAAATGTTCTCTGATACGTTTTTCTAGAAGCTTTATGGTTCTGGCTTTTACCAAAGACCTTTTATTTAGGTCTTTGATTCATTTTGAATTAATTTTTGTGAACACAGTGAGAAATGAAGGGTCAGGTTTTTTGTTTGCCATATGGAAATCTAATTGTTCCAACACCATTTTTAAAAAACTAATTAATTAATTTATTTTCGGCTGTGTTGAGTCTTCATTGCTGCGCCTGGGCTTTATTTAGTTGCGGTGAGCGGGGGCTACTCTTTGTTGGTGGTGCGCAGGCTTCTCATTGCATGGTGTCTCTTGTTGCGGAGCACGGACTCTAGGCGCATAGGCTTCAGTAGTTGTGGCTCGCAGGCTCCAGAGCACAGGCTCAGTAGTTGTGGCTCACAGGCTTAGTTGCTTCGCAGCATGTGGGATCTTTCCTGACCAAGGCTCGAACCCATGTCCCCTGCATTGGCAGATGGATTATTAACCACCGTGCCACCAGGGAAGCCCACAACACCATTTTTTTTTTTTTCAGTGGTACGCGGGCTTCTCACTGTTGTGGCCTCTCCCGTTGCGGAGCACAGGCTCCGGACGCGCAGGCTCAGCGGCCACGGCTCACGGGCCCAGCCGCACCGCGGCATGTGGGATCTTCCCATACCAGGGCACGAACCCGTGTCCCCTGCATTGGCAGGCGGACTCTCAACCACTGTGCCACCAGGGAAGCCCAACAACACCATTTTTTAAAAAGAGTTTTCTTTCCCCATTGAATTGATTTAATACTTTGGCTGAAAATCAATTGACTGCATTTGTGTGGCTTGTAGGGTAAATGTACTATTACAAGGCAGTAAGTTGGTCTGTAGAAATCCCTAATGGCTTTTGAAGCCTGGCAGTGAAAAATAGAAAGCATAATTTGTAACTTAATAATATATGTTACAAGGCAAAGTATTATAGATTTTTTAATAGCTTGGATGGAACTACCCCAGCTCCATCCATCTGTAAGCTTCTGAATATCTTGATGATTCTAATAGCATCAGGAAGACAAAATTCCAGAACAAGTAATGACACTTCATAAAAAACCCTGAGGGCTTCCCTGGTGGTGCAGTAGTTAAGAATCTGCCTGCCAATGCAGGGTTCAAGCCCTGGTCCAGGAAGATCCCACGTGCCGTGGAGCAACTAAGCCCATCTACCACAACTACTGAGCCTGTGCTCTAGAGCCCGCGAGCCACAACTACTGAGCCTGCGTGCCACAGCTACTGAAGCCCACGCGCCTAGAGCCCATGCTCCGCAACAAGAGAAGCCACCACAATGAGAGGCCCGTGCGCTGCAATGAAGAGTAGCCCCTGCTCGCTGCAACTAAAAAGAAAGGTCATGCACAGCAACGAAGACCCAGTGCGGCCATAAATAAATAAATAAATAAATTTATTTATTTAGTTAAAAATAAAAACCTGTCATTTATACACCCATGTTCATAAAAGCATTGTTCACAGTAGCTAAAATGTGGAAGCTACCCAAGTGTCTACTGACAGATGAATGAATAAACAAAATGTGGTATGTGCATGCAGTGGAATATTATCCAGCCTTAAAAGGAAGGAAATTCTGACACATGCTACAACATGGGTGAGCCTTGAGGACGTTGTGCTAAGTGAAATAAGCCAGTCACAAAAGCACAAGTATAATATGGTTACACTTATATGAAGTGCCTAGGGTAGTCAGACCCATATAGACAGAAAGTAGAACGGTAGTTCCCAGGGGCTGGGGGGAGGGGGAATGGGGAGTTATCGTTTAATGGATATAGAGTTTTAGTTCTGCAGGGTGAAGAGTTCCGTGGATGGGTGGTGGTGAGTGTGCACAGCAGTGTGAATGTGCTGAATGCCACTGAACTGTACAGTTTTAAATGGTTAAGATGGTAAATTTGATGTTATGTGTATTTTACCACAATTAAAAATTTTGAAAACCTAACTATACAAGTACAGAATATTAGGACATGTGCAAAATCCTACCATGTGTCAGGATGACATGGCTGTCTAAATTCTAAAATGAATGGAAGCAACAGGAGTGTAATGTACAGGGAAGAAGGCCAGAATATGCTCAGGATATGGTGTTCAGTTCTGGGGCTGCATTTCAGGGGCATATTGACAATCTAGACAATGGACAAACCAGAGCAGCCTTAGCCAGCAGGGTAGAGAATGTGAGGAAGGTCTGAGGGAATTAAGGGAGTTCGGTCTGTAAAGGAGTGTATCAGTTAGCTTTTGTGGTATAACAAACAACCTCAAAATTCAGTACCTGAAGACAAGCATTGATTATTTCTCATGGTTCTTAGGGTGACCTGGGTGGTGGTTCTGGTCCAGGTAAGCTCAGCTAGAACTGGATAGCCTGAAATGATCTCAGTCAACTGGCAATTGACTCACTGTCAGCTGGAGCAGAGGGCATGACTTGGTCACATGTTTCTTATGATCCATTAGGATGGCCTGGGCTCGTTCACATGGTGATGCTTCCAGAGATCCCAGGAGTTGCAACAGAGCAAGCCTTAATGCACAAGTACTTTTCAAGCCTCTTGTGTCATGTTGCTAATGTCCCATTGGCCAGAGCAAGTGACATGGCTAAGTACAGTCACTGTGCGAAGTGATTGACCACCCAAGGCATGAAAACAAGGAAGGGAATTACTGTGGCCATCTGCAAACAACCTAGGAAACGTAGAGGAAACATGAGAGTTTCATTAGGAACATCACAGGTTGTTCCACAGTGTAGAAGTAAGACCAATTGGATGGAAGTTAAATGAGGGTAGACTTCATGTCAATCTGAAGTGGAACTTTCTGGCTAAAGTGGCCCCAGAAGAACAGAAGCGGACCACCAGTAAAAGGAGGGCCTTGCCATTGGATGTGTTGGAGAAGCTCTATGACCAGCCTTTCTGACCAACTCGGACCTGTTACATCATCTCCAGGAAGCCTTTTCTGCTTGCACACCACCTGGGGCCCATGTAGTCAATGGTGCTCTTCTCTGTGGCACACACAGGTTCCTGTTGCTCTATCATACCATATAACAAATGTGTTTACCTGCCTGTCTTGTTGATGAAACGGAGTTCCTTAAGGGTATGGATGACATCTGATTCACCATCTCAGTGCCAATATCTGCAGGAAATTGTGTTCCATCCTCAGATTGCCTCCTGGTGGTCAGATGTATGTGGCAACTCGAGCCATAGAATCTGCATTTCAGGCAGAATGAAGGGGGAGGTGGGGGGGGAATATGTCTGACAACTGAGATTGCCGTCTTTTTAATTTATTTATTTTGGCTGTGCCGGGTCTTAGTTGCGGCACGCGGGATCTTTTTTGCGGCATGCAGACTCTTTTCTTATTTTTATTTATTTTTATAAATTTATTTATTTTATTTTTGACTGAGTTGGGTCTTTGTGGCTGTGCGCGGGCTTCCTCTAGTTGTGGCGAGCGGGGGCTACTCTTCGTTGCGGTGCATGGGCTTCTCACTGTGGTGGCTTCTCTTGTTGCGGAGCACGGGCTCTAGAGCGCAGGCTCAGTGGGCTTCAGTAGTTGTGGTACACGAGCTCAGTAGTTAAGGCTCACGGGCTCTAGAGCGCAGGCTCAGTAGTTGTGACGCACGGGCTTAGTTGCTCTGCGGCATGTGGGATCTTCCTGGACCAGGGCTCAAACCCGTGTCCCCTGCATTGGCAGGCGGGTTCTTAACCACTGCGCCACCAGGGGAGTCCCCCAGGCTCTTTTTTTAGTTGCGGCGTGTGGGTTCTTAGTTGCAGCGTGCAGGATCTAGTTCCCTGACCAGGGATCAAACCTGGACCCCCTGCATTGGAGTGTGGAGTTTTAACCACTGGACCACCAGGGAAGTCCCGCCCTATCTTAAAAGAACGTTTCCAGAAACTCTACCAAACTGTACCTTGTATTATTTGTCTTCCTAGATACACCTCTTTGCAAGGGAGGCTGGAAAATATAGGTTTTAGCTCAGCACGCTGAAACCCCCAACATTATAAACAAATTGTTGGTAGAAAAGGATTCATAGGCACCTTCTGCCCAGGGTCTGACCCCTACTTAAGCTGCCTAATGAATGAGTGACCTCTCTGAAGTTATGCACTAACGCCAGAGTTCCCAGAATCTGTGACTCTTCACCCACACAGTGAGGTAGGGTGTTCTTTTTATCATAATCCTGGCTACCTTCATGACTATACGCTGTCACTTGGAGCTCCTGGCCTTATAACCCCTGGAATAGGGCAGGGATCAGCACACCTTTTCTGTAAAGGGCCAGATGGTAAATATTTTAGGCTTTGTGGGCCATATGGTCTATGTTGCAGCTACTTTGCTGTCGTAGCACATAGATAAAGGAATGGGTGAAACTATGTTCCAGTAAAACTTTTTACAAAAACGGACTTCCCTGGTGGTCCAGCAGTAAAGAATCTGCCTTACAATGCAGGGGATGCAGGTTCAATCCCTGGTCAGGGAAGTAAGATCCCACATGCTGCGGGGCAACTAAGCCCGTGCAGCACAACTACTGAGCTTGCGTGCCTCAACTAGAGCCCATGTGCTGCAAACTACAGAGCCCATGCGCTCTGGAACCCGAGTGCCACAACTACAGAGCCCACACACCCTGGAGCCTGCACGCCACAACTAGAGAGCCCACACACTGCAACTAAGACCCGATGCAGCCATAAATAAATAAATAATAAATTTTTAAAAAACCAAAAAACAGGTGTCATATTGGATTTGGCCCACCTCTGTGATGGGGAGTGGGTCTCGTCCTGTGGTTTTGCAGAAGCTGTGGCTCCATGGACTAGACATACAGAAGGTTAGATGATATTTAGCCAGTCTGGGAAGAACAGAATCCACAAATCCCAGTTTTGGCACGTGTCTCAACCGTCAGGCCTCATGGCTTCCCTGTTTCTCTTAATGATACTACAACTTCCCAGGCTTAGAACTTCAATATCAATTTTTAAGGGGTCACATTTTTTTAAAATATAATTTACATACCAGTAAAATTGACCATTTTTAGTGTACAGTTCTATGAGTTTTGACAAATGCATATAGTCATATAACCACCACCATGGTCAAGATATAGAACAATTCCTTCACCATTCCCCACCCCCAAAATTCCCTTGTGGCATTTTGTAGTCTCCTCAGGCCCCTGACCCCAATTCTTGGGAACCACTGATCTATTATTCTGCCCCTATAATTTGCCTTTTTTATTATATGATGTAAATGGAATCACGCAGTATGGAGCCTTTGGAGTCTAGCATCCTTCATCTAGCATATAATACATTTGAAATTCATCCATGTCGTGGCGTGTATTCGTAGTTCTTTTTTTATTGCCGAGTAGTATTCCATTACATTAATATACTACCGTTTGTTGATCCACTCACCAGTTGAAGGACATTTGTGTTGGTTCCAAGTTTTGGCAGTTACAAATAAAGCCAACATTAGACATTATAAAGTATGCCTTCACATATGGGTTTTTGTGTGAACATAAGTTTTCATTTCTCTTGATTAATAGCTGGAAGTGGGATTGCTAGGTTGTATGCTGTGTATATTTAACTTAAAAGACGACACACTGTTTTCCAAAGTGGCTGTACCATTTTTCATTTTCACTAACAATGAACAGCTGCTTTATATCCTCGCCAGTTTTTGATATCAGATTTTCTGAATTTCACACATTCCAATAGGTGTGTAGTTGTAATAAATAAGTTTTAATTTGCTTTTCTAATTAATGCAATTGAATAACTAATCTCATGACTTGATATGTTGAATTATAGTAATTGATTTTAGAATATTGAAACAGCCTTACATTTTCTTGGTCATCATGCATTGTCCTTTTAACACATTGCTGGATTCAGTTTGCTAATACTTTGTTGAGGACTTTGTGCCTATGTTCATGCGGGATGTTGGTCTATAGTGTGGCGCCATTTTTGGCTTTTCCCTCTCTGCTCATAATCCCAGGTCCTATTGATAGCTGTCTGCTCCACTTCATTCCCTCCATCAGACCCTCCTTATCTCTTATTTTATATCTTAACTGGTTCTCTGTGTCTAGTGTCTCCTGAACTCTATTCCACCTACATCAAATTAAAAAAAAAGAAAATTCAGTACTTTGCTTTGTTTACTGTGTTAGTTAGGGTCCAGGCAGGACACAGCCCGCACATTCAGAGGGCTATTGAAAAGCCTTTAATGGAGAGATTATTTACGATGGTGAGTGCGGTAAGGGAAACCTACAAGGGATGATGGCCCACCCAGGGACTGGCAGGGACTGGCTACAGCTGATACTGTTACCACCTTAGGCACAGTGGGGGAAGGGAGGGGTACAGGAACCCAGCAAAATCTGTGGCTATGGGAGAGGGGTCCACCGTAGGCACTGACCTGGGTCAAGGATCACAGCTCCTGCCAGAGCCACATGCTGGTAGGGAGAGAGGCCGAGAATGAATAGTGTAACCTTTCTTCCTGTGCTCTGATCTCCTCCTGAGATTGGCTGGACCCAGATGGAAGCCAGAGGGCCTGAAGCCCACGTGATATAGTTCTTAGAGACTGACCTTCTGATTTGTGGGGGACAGAGCAGAGCAGAGAGGGGATCAGGTGGCGAAGGTGGGACAGAGCAAAAGTACCGAGCACACCCACCAATCAAAGTCCAAACTCCTTAGATTAGCACTTGTGCCACCAGCTCTGGCTTCTACTCCCTTTCTGACTTGTTGCTCCCAAAGTTAAGACTGTGTCTTTTCATCTTTTTATCCCCTACAGTCTCCCTTTTGGGGCCCTCAATAAAGGTGTGATGTATGAACAGAGCAATATTGGTTTGAATGGTGGAGCTGAGGCAAGCAGTCGCCAAGCCAGGGAGCAGAATGAACTTTCCTGGCTCACACTCATCGCTAAGGATGAGAGAAGAGTTGTTCCACACGTACAAGCCTCTGTTTTTACAGAGGCTCAGAGAAGCTCAGTAACCTGCTCCAGGTTTCACAGCTAGTTGTGGCAGGTGTGTTACACAAAACCAGCTGTGGAACGCTGGAAGAGTTACCTAGCCACTCTAAGCTTCTGCTTTCCTCATCTATAAGACAGGGTTGCGTGGACTTGAAGGGATATACTGTACATTACACTAAACACTGCCTGGCCTATTGCACTCACTGCATATTAGCTTAGAATATTATCTTCATAGTCCTACACAGCTTTCGAAGAGGAGATATCTAAGGCAGTCATACATAGCTTTAAAAAAAAAAAAATCCATGTAGTGACTTACTATGGGCCAGGCCCTGTTTTAAATGCTCATGAATATTAACTCATTTAATCCTTAACTCCTCTATGAAGTACATACAGTTAACCCCATTTTACAGATGAGGAAACAGAGGCACAGAATGATTAAGAAACTTACCTGACGTTACCTAGTTGGTCAGTGGTGGAGCCAGGATCTGAGCCCAGGCAAGGTTGGCTGCAGATTCCATGCTTCTAACCTCTGTGCTACCTTCCCCATAACCTATAACCTTGTGAAACTATATATAGTCAGTCCTGTCAAGGCACTTTTCCCCCTCCATTCCTGACCAGCATATGATGATTGGAATGCATGTGAGCTAGGCAGGACTGGGTTTGTGGAGATCTTTGGAGGCACATGAAAGGTATGTACAAGGATGTTGGGGGCAAGCAATAGGACATGTTGGGGGTGAGAAAGCGTGATCACTGAAATAAATGAGGAAAACCAGTTCTGTCTACTGGAGCAGGAAATACCTAGTCAAGCTTGCCTAGCTTCATGCCATCTGGCTTCCTCAGAGGCCAGCTCTTGCCCCCTTATTTATGGATGTTAATGAAGCTGCCCTTTGAGTCACTGTCAGTGAAACAGAGGTTATTAAAATCTCTCCTAATCCATTCTGTTGTTTTAAGCCACCAGCGCAAATATACACTCAAATATAATTAGAGCATGAAGGAATGAGGTGTGAGAGAGGAAGAAGTGTGCCCTGGGCAGGAATTTAGAGAGGACACGGACATCCTTGCTTATGGTGGCTTATGTCTCACTCACCTGACCCTTAGAGCTGTTGTAATGAATGACCCACAAAGTTTAAGCAGAATCTTACTGTGTAGTGCTACAGATTTTACACTCTCAAGCTCCATGACTTGTAAGTAACCCCCCAAAAACCTGTAAATGCAGGAAGTGACCAAAATAGCTAAAGGGAGTTCAGGACATGAAAATTATAGAAGATAGTATGTGACTGACCTGTTCTCTAACTAGAAAGGAATCCTGTAAGGGCAAGAGAATTATCAGCAAAGAGGAAAGAGAGGTGGCTGAGAGGCCACGGACATTATTCACCATCAGAAAGAAAGATGGGACTTCCCTGGCAGTCCAGTGGTTAAGACTCTGTGCTTCCAATGCAGGAAGCACGGGTTCGATCCCCATTTGGGGAACTAAGATCCCACATAAGCTAGAACCCAATGGTAGAAATGGTAGAGTGCAGGGAACAAGCCAAGCTCCACAGCCCAGAGAGTAGAGACAGGAGGAGGCAGGAAGCTGACAGGGGTCTGGAGTTAGAGGCAGCTCAAGTCATGCTTATGTCCATGGTTCACAAAGGCACAGGTGTCCTTCAGGTAGGATCAAGCAGTACTGTAGGATGCTGCACTGTGGGCTATACAGGCAAACCAACCCCTAACAGAGATGTATACTTCGCACAGTACAGTTGTATCTACGGTAGAAGCAAAAGAGAAGCTGGATCTGAAAATGAAATTAAGAAAATAATTCCATTTACTATAGCATCAAATAAAATAAAATACTTAGAAATAAATTTAACATAGAAGTACTAACTTATACTCTAAAAACTACAAAACATTGTTGAAAGAAATTAGACATCCCATGTTCATGAATCAGAAAACTTAATATTGTTAAGGTGACAACAGTCCCCAAACTGATCTACAGATTCAGAGCAATCTCTATCAAAATCCCAGATTGACAAACTGATCCTAAAATTTATAGGAAAATACAAGGGTCCCATAATAGCCAAAATAATATTTAAAGAGAACAAAGTTAGAAGACTCACACTTACTGATTTCGGAACTTACTATAAGTTCAGGACAGATGTATAGACCAATGGAATAAAATTGAGAGTCCATAAATAAACCCATACATTTATGATCAACTGATTTTCGGTAAAGGTGCCAAGGTCATTCTGGGGGAAAGACTAGTCTCTTCAACAAATGGGGCTGGAACAACTAAATAACCAAATATAGAAGAATAAAGTTAATTAGTATACCGGGGACTTCCAAGTCTGCAGCACAAGCCCAGCTTTCTCTCCAGAGCTTCACACCCATCTATTCTAAGCTCCACAAAACCCACATGACCAAACCTGAACAGAAGCAATAAAGTAAGATGGTGAGAACATCTTACTTTACTGTACCTCCCAATTCCGTCCTTTCCCCCATCCCTTAATTTACCTTCTGTCTCCAAGGATTTGCCTGTTCTGAACATTTTATATAAATGGAATCATTTGTGGCCTTCTGTGACTAGCTTCTTTCACTTAGCATAATGTTTTCAAGGTTCATCTGTGTTGTAGCTTGTATCAGTACTTCATTACTTCTTGTGGCTGAATAGTACTACTTTGTATGGTTATACCAGATTTTGTTTACCGATTCAGCAGTTGATGGACATTTGGATTGTTTCTACTTTTTGGCTATTATGATTAATTCTCCTGTGAAAATTCATGTACAAATTTATATGTTAATATGATCTAAAAGGGGCTCAATAAACAACTGTTCCCCACTGTTTAATTCTCCCAGAAAGAAAAAATACACTCATCATCTGTTACTCTGAAGCCATTGTTTTCATCTTGAGTAACTGTCTCCCCAACTTTTAACTGGTTTATAGCTAGTAATTTCACAGAGCGTTCTTCTTACTAGGTTATCTAGGTAAGTGTTTTGAAACTCGTCTCTTCTGGAGATAACCCTTGAAAGTGACCCTACCCAAAGCTAGACCTGTCTTGAGATTTCTGGATCTTGCAGGGCTTTGTAAGTCATACTAAAGCATCTGGACTTCATACTGAGTCCAATGGGAAGTTACTGAAGTGTTTAAAAAGGAAGGGAGTGATGTGATTCCGTTTGCATTTTAGAAAGATCTCTGCGCAGTATGAGGAATGGATGAAGGAAGGAAAGAATGGAAGGAAGAGAGATCAAGTAGAAGGTTGTTGCAGTCATCCAGGTGAGTGGTGCTGGGGGCTAGACTAGGGCAATGGCAGAGGGGATATCAAAGAAGGGGTAGATTTAAGACATAATAAAGAGGGAGGATCAACAAGACTTGATGATGAGTTACCTGTACAGGTAAGGGAATAAAGAGATTGTGATGCTGGCCAGCTTTCTGAGTTGAGGAACTGAGTTGATGATGGTGACATACCAAGAGACAGAGAATACAGGAAGAAAATGTTTGAGGGAAGGTTTATGATAAATGCTGACTGTATACTAGATACTTCACTGGGCACTTACAACTGGACCTCATTTAATCTTCAAAAAACCCCAGGAGCTAAACAGCATTAGACCTGCTTTTCCCATGAAAAACATTGCATTCAGCTAGGAAGTGGTGAGGCCAGAATTTGAACCCAGATGTCCTGGATGCCTTCACTTTGTGTGTTCTCACCATCTTACTTTACTGCTTCTGTTCAGGTTTGGTCATGTGGGTTTTGTGGAGCTTAGAATATATGGGTGTGAGGCCCTGGAGAGAAAGCTGGGCTTGTGCTGCAGATTTGGAAGTCACTGGTATACTAATTAAAGCCTGGGACATGAGTAGGAAAAAGAATATGTGGAGCAAGAAGAGAAGAGGACACCTCTGACAGAACCTCGAGAAGCTCAACATTGAAGGAGCTGAGGATAAGAGCAGGGGAGCCTGAAAGTAGTGCTCAGAAATGACCAGAAAGGTGGGGGGGATGGCATGGATGGAGAAGGAAGAGATGTATATGTTGCTAGTGCTCACAGTTGGGGAAGGAGGTAGTTAATTATTATGGATTTACAAAAGGAATGCCATGTATCCATTAAACTGACTAATAGGTTGACTGATCTGTGAGGAGATGCAAGTAAAGCAATGTTACGTGGATAAAAGTAGAACAGCATTTGGATATCCAACATTTGGATACAACTTTTTAAAAATTGTGATTTGCAGAAAGTAGTCAGATTTTTTAAAAAGATAATTGGTAGACTAAGGGACTGTAAGTGTTTATAAAATTATTATTTAAAATGGTACAGGACCTTGGGAGTTCCCTGGCAGTCTAGTGGTTAGGACTTGGCACTTTCACTGCCATGGGCCTGGGTTCAATCCCTGGTTGCAGAACTAAGATCCCACAAGCTGCGTGGCTTGGCCTAAATAAATAAATTAATTAATTAAAAATAATAATAACTAAAATGGTACAGGACCTGTGGAAAACAGTATGGCAGTTCCTCATAAAATTAAAAACAAATTTACCATATGATCCAGCAATTCCACCTCTGGGTATATACCCAAAAGAATTGGAAGCAGAGTCTGGAAGAAGTATTTGTACACCCATGTTCATAACAGCATTATTCATAGTAGCTAAGATGTGGAAGCTATCCAGGTGTTCATGTACAGATGAATGCGTAAGCAAAATGTGGTATATACATACAATGGAATATTATTCAACCTCAAAAAGGGAGGAAATTCTGACATAAGCTACACCATGGATGAACCTTGAGGACATGCTAAGTGAAATAAGCCAGTCACAAAAGGACAAATGCTATAGGATTCCACTTATATAAGGTACCTACAGTAGTCAGATTCATAGAGACATGGTGGTTGCCAGGGGCTGGGGGGAGGGGTTGAAATGAGAAGTTATTGTTTAACGGGGACAGAGTTTCAGTTTTGCAATGTGAAAAGAGTTTTGGAAGTAGATGATGGTGATGGTTACACAACGGTATGAATGTATGTAATACCACTGAGCTGTACACTTAAAAATGGTTAAGATAGTAAATTTTATGTGTATTTTACCACAATAAAATAAGAACCAAAAAAAAAAGAAAGTGATGGTGACATAGCCTCATCCCTACAGTCTGATTCAGTGGGTCTGGGGTCACCAGTGACTCTATACACAGCTAGTGTGGGGACCACTGGTTTAGCTGAGGGAGTGCTGTGTGGAGAAACCTGAACCCTGCACACACCTAAATCTCACTGTGGTTTCCAAGCAGACTTTAGTTCAGTCTCGTTCTTTATTTCATTTTATAAACCCTTGTGATCAGAAGGAAGAACTCCATAATAAGTAAGAAACATTCATTGTAGAAAATTTAGCAAAGTTCAGAGAACAAAAATCATCCACAATCTCATCAATGTGAGTAATAATTATTAAATTCAGGTCCTTCTGTTATGTCCTCTGTATGGAGTATGGTTATTGATAGAGATATCCTGTATAGTCTCATACATACATACACCTTTTGTGCTTTTTCTGGTTTTGTTTTAAACGAAATTGTTGTCATCCTTCACATACTGTTTTCTGTCTTTTCAGTGAATACATGGTGATGTCTTTCCGGTCATTGAGGGCCTTCTACTCATGATTTTCAGTGGCTCTGTAGTGTTATCAATCTAACCCACTACTGTTATTGAACATCTATCTCATTTCCCAATTTTTCACTATCTTAGTCAACGTTAGCATGGATATTTTTATATTAAAAATTTCATTCTGGGCTTCCCTGGTGGCGCAGTGGTTAAGAATCCGCCTGCCAATGCAGCGGACACGGGTTTGATCCCTGGTCCAGGAAGATCCCACATGCCGCGGAGCAACTAAGCCTGTGTGCCACAACTACCGAGCCCCACAATGAGAAGCCAGTACACCGCAATGAAGATCCAATGCAGCCAAAAATAAATAAATTTCATTCTAAATATCCTTGTTATTGCTGCTGCTGCTGCTGCCAGTTTGGTAGTTGAAATTTTTTTTTGGTATTTTTGGTTTCTAGTGAACATTTTCCTATGCTTGCTACCCTTAACTTTTAAATTATAACGTATAGCACCTAAATAGTTCTCTTTCATCTTTTACTGTAATATAACAACACTCTTCTTTTTCTTCTGTAATATAATATCATAGAATCATGAACTTGTACAAACTAAGGCCCTGGAGGTTAAGTGGTTTGACCAGAGTCACACCAAAAATTAAGTAACAGAACAGAAATTTGAACCTAGCTTTACTCATTTTTCATCCTTCCTCCTCCTAGTAGATAGATATTGCTAATATCCTTAAGTCTTCATGGGAGAAGCTTCTGCAGCGTTTCAGTTTGGAGCAATATTTCGTTTGTCTTTTGTGGCAGAGAACTTGCTGCTTCTGAATCAGCCCAGAAAGTAGCCTCAGCTGAGTGTGCCCTCCACTAACAGCCAGTGTCCTGCTTGCTGTTCCAGGAGCCATGTGTGACCAGGACTGTGGGATGGTCGTACTCATGCTGGAGACTTGTGAGGAGATGAGTTGGTGAACAGAGAAGCCAGCATGAAGATGCTTCCCGGAGTGGGCGTGTTTGGGACTGGCAGCTCTGCCCGGGTTCTGGTCCCACTGCTGCGGGCAGAAGGGTTCACGGTGGAGGCCCTGTGGGGGAAGACTGAGGAGGAGGCGAAGCAGCTTGCCGAGGAGATGAACATCACCTTCTACACCAGCCGGACCGATGACGTCTTGCTGCATCAAGACGTGGATCTGGTGTGCATCAACATCCCCCCTCCGCTTACCCGACAGATATCTGTGAAGGCTCTAGGTACGGACAGTCAGGCCATAGCAAGGGCAGATTGCACCTCCCTCTCAGTGGTCCTTGAGTGACACTGCTCTCCTCTGGGCCTGGGTGGTCCTTCTTGGGCCTGGGTCTGGGACAGCACTCATCCCTGAAGCAGTGCCGAGGGAGGGCACGTTGGGAGGCCTTATGGCTGGGGGAGGAAATGCTCCAGTGGCTGGGAGACATTCAGCATTCCCCACCTCCAATAAGTAAATCCCTGAGCAAAAATTAAGCAAATGTCTTTCGAGTTGGCCTGTCACAGAGGCTAGAGATTATTACATCTCAGGCATTGTAAAGTTTGCCTCTGTGAAGTCAGAGTTCAAAGACCTCGGCACTGGGGAATTGGCTGTGATTGATGCATTTGTTCTTCCATTTCTGTGGCACCACAGAAAGGAGAAGAGGATGTGTATCAAGGCTGCCATTTCTCATATTTTGTCAGTCCTTGACTAGATTGAGCACACACCCTTCCCACCAAGCTTTGCAATTTTGTATGCCAGAGGGTGGGAAGGCTCTCTGACAGCGCTGGGTTTCCCTGACGGGATCCACAGATCAGCCTGCTCACATCTCTGCTCCCTCCGGAAATAGTTTGCTCGGCCACCTCCTGCCCCTGGCTGGGCATGGCTTGCTTGGTGCGCTGTTCTCCTGCAGTTTCTGTTGGGCTTCTCTTTCCTGTCAACTGTAGAAAAATTATTCTCTTTGTCTTATGTAGGAATCAGAATCTAATTTAATAGGAAAACAAACCAGTAAACATTCATCCAGCAGTTTTTTAAAAAATGTCTCCTATGTGCTAGGCACTGTCCTGATGTTGTTCTTGACATTCAGCAGTGTTGGATTGGAGCTGTCTCTGCTTTCAGATTTCACAGTCCAGTTGAAGAGACTAGAAGTAACACACATTGCAAGGTAAATGAGAAAAGACTTAAGTAACAATTCAGGTAGCATATAATTAATTGACAGAGTAATTGTTTTATATAAGGTGATGGGAGCCAGGTGTCCCTCTGATGCAGTCAGAGATCTGTGGGTCCAGGAACTGATATGCCGTGAGGCTGACCGCCACTCCTTCTGGCCACTATCATGGTGGAGGGTCCAAGGCTCTGCTGCTTGTCTCTCCCGTAGTCTGAGGATAAGAGGGTGTCTGTCACCTCTAGCCCAGTGGGTTGGAGAGGATAAGTGTTCATTGAAGTGAGCAGGAATAGCAGTCTGTCTGGTTGTTGATTTAGGGCATGTAAGTTTTGGCCAAAAATTATAGATGGTTTGTCTTTTTCCAGAGACCTCTCTCTGAGGATGTGTGACATTGGAGCTATTCACTGGCCCTAGATTTTTAGGGCAGATAATGCTCCCAGATTGGGTTTAGAAGTAGACTTAAGCCAATACTTTAACAGAGGGCTGGTTCAAGGGAATCAAGCTACCATGATCACTTGACTTCTCACCATTCCTTGTGGCATGAATGCAGGTTGGTGAGGCCGGGTGTGTGCAGAGGCAGAGTGCTAGAGACTCTGGTCACCTTCTTGAACTTTAGGGTCCCCACAGAGGCCATTTCTGAGCTGTGTAAGAAGAAAGAGGAAACCCCAGAGTTCTTTGGGCCCAAGCCTGCTGTTTTCCTGGTACAGGAAAACATTGGACTTTGGGCCATTTAATATAAACAGGAAGGACAGGGATGACCAGAAGCTTCTGGGGTCTTGTATCCCAGCCCTCAGTGAAGTAAGGCCATCAGCCTTCTCTCCACATCTCTGTTGTCAGGAAGGAGGAGGGTATGAATGAGGGTCTTTGGTCTGTTCTTGCAGGTACATGACCACAGGGCCAATTTGGTTGGGCTAGGAGAGCCCTTGTCAGCTGGACCTGCCCTCAGGCACTGCCCACTTAGGCCCCAAAGGAGTCACTGAGCCTGTTGTGACCATGAAGTTGACTCCCTGTGTGCTTGCTTTCTTTTTTTTTTTTTTTTAAGTGAGAATTCTGTCTTAATTTTAACTTATATGGAAGAGGTCATGAGGACTCCTCCAGTTTTCCCAAATGACTTGGTGTGAGTACACGAACTGCTGTAGGTAGAGCACCAAACTGACCTTGACATCAGACCCCACTTCTGACCCTATTTCTGTCCCTCTCAACCGGTGTGGGCCCCTGTGAAATGAGGGTATCATTCAGCCTTTCCAGCATGATATATGACTGCCTCCGAGTACTGACCAAGAAAGACACTGGCATCACGTTACAAGGGAAAGCCAGGCTTTCCTGTTGTCCCACATGGAACAGCAGATTTGTTTAAATTAAATTCACATCAAAAATAAATGGTAGGCATCTCCTCTGGATGTTCGTTAGGTAAGTGTTCACTGAGTTGAATGTAGCTTAGAAATGGAACTAAGCGTTCTGAGTCGATCTCAAATGTGAAACACTTTTCTGTAGGTTGGAGGACTATATATATATATATCTTTATAAATAGAAATTTATTTATTTATGGCCGCATTGGGTCTTCATTGCTGCGCGTGAGCTTTCTCTAGTTGCAGTGCGCGGGCTTCTCATTGTGGTGACTTCTCTTGTTGTGGAGCATGGGCTCTAGGTGCACGGGCTTCAGTAGTTGTGGCGCACGGGCTCAGTAGTTGTGGCTCGTGGACTCTAGAGCACAGGCTCAGTAGTTGTGGCGCACACGCTTAGTTGCTCTGTGATATGTGGGATCTTCCTGGACTAGGGCTCGAACCCGTGTCTCCTGCACTGGCAGGCAGATTCTTAACCACTTTGCCACCAGGGAAGTCCCTGGAGAACTGTATTTAAATTAATGCCTCAAAAGCATGATCCGTTCTTTCCTCCTGTAATGTGAAGCTCTGGAAGGAGCTCCTTCTTGGACCTCCCTCCCACCCCCACCCCCCCATTCCCCCTATCTAGCTTATCACAGAGTACCGAGCTGAGCTCCCTGTGCTATACCACAGGTTCCCACTAGCTGTCTGGTTTACACATGGTAGTGTACTTATGTCAAACCTAATCTCCCAATTCAACCCATCCTCTCCTTCCCCCACTGTGTCCACATATCTGTTCTTTATGCATCTCTGTTCCTGCACTGCAAATAGGTTCATCTGTACCATTTTTCTAGATTCCACATGTATGCATTAATATACAATATTTGGTTTTCTCTCTGACTTACTTCACACTGTATGACAGTCTGGGTCCATCCACGTCTCTACAAATGACCGTATTCTGTTCTTTATTATGGCTGAGTAATATTCCATTGTATATATATACCACATCTTCTCTATCCATTCATCTGTCAATGGACACTTAGGTTGTTTCCAGGTCCTAGCTATTGTAAATAGTGCTGCAATGAACATTGGGGTACATGTGTCTTTTTGAAGTATGGTTTTATCAGGGTCTTATTTTCTACTTTTGTTTGACTTTTCATTTTCTTCCACCTCAGATTTCATCCGTGTGGCTGTCCCATGAATTCCTTAAAGGAGAGGGAGGGACTCTAATGTTTTATTTCTCAATTTAGAAGTGGTTCAGAAAAATTTTAATGTACAAAGTGCCCCACCATCTTTGCCATAGTTGAATGTTTTCTTAAATCTGTCACTAAAAGGTAAGTTTCTGTGCCCAGTTCTTGGTACTTGTGTGCTTCATTAGAAAAATGCTGGGTTTGCCAATCCTTTCCCCATGGGCTCTTAAGATAACAAGGGATCATTCCTTAAGCAGCCTGACCCAGAAAATATAATCCCAAGAACACCAGTCCCTTGGGATGCCTTCCCTGACCCCCAGTCCAGATCAGGTCCCAGCTATATCTTTCATATTAACATTAATATCATCTTCATTGCATTTATCACAAGTGCAATTCTACTTGTATTCATAGGATAATTTGATTAATGGCTTTCTCTCCCACTAAACTGTAAGTTGTCTGAAAGTAGAGATCATGCCTGATGTTGTATCCTCTGAGCTTAGCACAGGGCCTGGCACACTGGTTGAATGGAAGTGTTCACAAATTCTACCTGTGCAAGCCCAGTCTGCTGGTGTGACTCAGGGAGCTGACAGGGACTTGTGACCCAGGAGAGACTGGGCTGTGGGCAGCAGTGATTCTATCTGGTGGCTATCAAACTTTCTTTTCTAAGTAGCAGAACATTCTTTGTTAAAAAAAAAAAAAGGCAGAATCCATGGATTTTGTAAAACATAAAAGTGTTGCTTTTTCTGGGGCTGCTTCTCTTCCCTGCTGTTTGAAATCATTGGTCTAGTCCCACACCTCTAAAGGGAAACAGCGATGTTGTCCCAGAGCTGTGAACCTGTGGTGCGTTACTAAGGAACAAAGAGGTGGTTTGGGGCAGCTTCTTAGGGCACTTTACTCCTAGGTCGTCTGGGGAGCATGAGCTGGAGAGAGGCTTGCAGTCTGGAACTTGTTCAGCCTCCAGAAGATCTGAGCTAATGGCACTCAGCATCCATGCTTTCCCCATTCCCTGGAGACAAAAGTGGTTTTCAGCTTCTCTAATATCTCCTTGATTTCCTAACAGGAAAGCTAGATAAACTTAAATAAACATGTCTTTGAAGGCAACACCACTCTTCCTAAAGGTACAGGACCTGTGCAGTTGGCCTGCAGGAGCCTGGTTTAACTCAAGATGGCCTTTAGCTCCCACACTAGTAATACTACTGGGTCCCAAGTTCAAAAGCTCTCTTACTGTTCAGGCTCAAGAAGGAAGGCCTCTTCCCCTTCCCTGACCTCTCGTGGCATGAAGTAAATATTACTTACTCTAGTTTTATCACCACCAAACTCTCAGCAGCCACAGGAGTCCTTTTCCTCCCAGCCCACCTCCTCTCCTCCCCACATTGCAGTGTCCACCCCAACCCCTGCTGTGCATAGTTGTAGCAGGAAACCTCTGGGTTGGCCAGAGCTGCAGCCAAGTGGCCAAATTCTCACCCAGTACTGTGATTCTCCTGTCCCTAATCCTAAAATCCCACAAGTGTGGGGAAGCATTGGAGACCCTCCAAGAGCAGATAGTGATAGCAGTTAGGGGCTACTATCCTTGTAGGGCCCCGCTCCAGCTCTGGACCCCTGTGCAAGGACCTCTCCCCTTGCCTTGGCCCCCTGCCCTTTCCACACTGCTCCCCGCCTTGGGCATGTAACGCTTGGCTAGCCGTTCTCCTGTTGTCCTGCCAGTACCTGTTGTAAAGCTTTCATTACTGTTTAGAGGAGAGCAGGAGATTTCAAGAGTTTTGTAAAGTGAAGAGATTGAGTTGGGTCATAGGCTACACATGTGTTCCTCCTTGCCGCAGCACTGAGCTTTGTAACACTGGGAGTTCATGCCCGAGAATCCCATATGTGCAGATGGCAAATGCTCTGTGGGGTTCTTGAGGGCCAGGGTGGCAAGGGAGAGGGTAGGAAGTGAGGGGAGCTTGGAAGGATTGGCCAAAGGCACCAGATTATCTCTTGTGGGCTTTGTCAGGATGTGAGCTTCCGAAGGACTGGTCTGGGCCTAACTCTATGAGAGGCCTGATAAACAGCACATAGAATAAGAAAACTCATCTATGTTCATGTTGATCTTTAAACTTCTTTTTAAAAATTAAATTTTCAAAATATTGAACATTGATATTATTGGCCTGGAAATGTAGCTTCTGTGTGAGTCTTAAAATCTGAGTCACAGTGGACCCTTTTTTTCCTGTATTTATGACATCTGCCGGGTCTCTCTCATGGTGATGGTTATAAAATGTACCGGGGACAAAGCTGTGCTGGGCTGAGCACTTTACATATACTGCCTTCATTTGACTTACTGTTCTACCCTGCATGGTAGATGTGACTCTCCTTTTACAGTGTAGTAAACCAAAGCCCAGAGAGGTTTAGAAATGTCCCAGGTCATGCAGCAACCAACCGAGAGAACCAGAATTTGAATCCCAGAGTGGCTCCAAAGCTCGAGTTTGGCACCAATAAATGGCCCTTTCTGAGCAGTCAGCTGTCCTGGGGCCTCATTGTTTCTGTTGCAAGGTGGCCAGACAAGTTCCCCTCCTGAGCCTGTGTGAACAGAATCCTTCAGAAGAAGCTACACCCAGGGACTTCCCTGGTGGTCCAGTGGGTGGGACTCTGCGCTCGCATCGTGGGGGGCCCAGGTTCAATCCTTGGTTAGGGAACTAGATCCTGCATGCCGCAACTAAGAGTTCACATGCTGCGACTAAGAATTCCGCATGCTGCAACTAAAAGAAAAGATCCCGCAGGCCACAGCGAGGATCCTGTGTGTGCAACTGGGACCCAGCGCAGCCTAAATTAATAAATAAATATTTTTTATTTATTAAAATAAAAAATTAAATAAAAATGTAAAAAAGAAGCCGGACTTCCCTGGTGGTGCAGTGGTAAAGAATCCGCCTGCCAATGCAGAGGACATGGGTTTGAGCCCCGGTCCCGGAGGATCCCACATGCCGCGGAGCAACTAAGCCTGTGTGCCACAACTACTGAGCCTGCGCTCTAGAGCCCACAAGCCACAACTACTGATGCCTGTGCGCCTAGAGCCCGTGCTCCGCAACAAGAGAAGCCACCACAATGAGAAGCCCACACACCGCAACGAAGAGTAGCCCCTGCTCGCTGCAACTGGAGAAAGCCCACGCGTGGCAACAAAGACCCAATGCAGCCAAAAATAAATAAATAAATAAAATAAATGTATTTTAAAAAAAAAAAAAAGACTGAGGGAGACCAGTTAAGTTACCATTGCAATAATCCAGGCAAAAAAGTGTGGTGACTTGGATGAGGAAGGTGGCACTGGTGGTAGTGGGAACTGGTGAGATCCTGGATGTAGTTTGAAAGCTAAGCCAACAGGATTTACTGATGATTGAAAGTGGGATGGATGTGAGTGACATCCGTGATTTTGGCTTGAGAAACGGGGAGAAATGAATCGCCATTGACTGAGATGGAGAAAACTCAGGGAAGGGAGTATCGAGCTCAGTTTGGGATTCCAACCCCAAACCTACCCCACCACCTTGAATGTCTTTGTGAGTGATGCTACCAATTATCTATCCAATTTCCTACATTTCTTATCGACCCTGTGTAAACCCTCCAACCTGTTTCCTGGTGTGCACTCAGGACTTTAGGAATCCCAGCCCTTTCCTCAGTGCCTTTGCACATGCAGTTTCCTGCCTGGGTGTCCTTTCCCCCTTATGCTCCTTGGAACATCTGCTTCCTTAAAGATCACCCTGGCGGCACTCCCCCATGAAGTCTTCCCTTATTCTGCCATCTGTACCAGACCCTTGAGCTTGTTCCCTCAAGAAGCCCATGACTTCTTGGGTGAATTGAGGTCGTGGAATTTGAGTTGCACCCCAAGGGCAGTGTCTGTGGAATGAGTAATGGAATAACTGGATGTCTTCACCCTTCCCTAGCTTGCTGTACCCCAAAACCTGTGTGTGTCCAGTCCATACGACCTCTTGGGCTTTGTAAGTTTTCTGTTGAAGATACTAGCATAAGACTTTCTTCTGCTTGAACCATCCCAAGGTCACAGGAATACTCCAGGAGTTGGTGTCTTTTGGCTGTTCGTACCCTCATGAGCTTTCATCTCATGATGTGGAGGAGTGTTGATCCCTTCCTTTTCCTTGTGTGGGAGCTGCTCAGTCCTCTTGGTCTCTCTCTTCAGGGCTTTGTCTAGCTTTATTTTGCTCTCTGGGTGCATTCCAGCTGCGATGTACTCAGAACAGGCATGAGACAGAAAGGATGTTTTCTCTCCCTTTCCCCTCCTACTGGAGCCAAGGATTTTCGGGCCTTATGACTACACTAACTTGTTGAACCAGTGTGTTCAGAGGACAATCTGCGAGGAATCTTAGAGCCCTTTCTGCAGTTACAACTGAGAGTGCCAAGCTCATCCCCTAGAATATAGATTTGATTTTCTTACCCTAAGCTGATGATCTAATAAATGCATAAAGGTACATAAGCATGTCCAAGAAGCATGTCCACCTCTCCAGCCCACTTGTATTAGGCAGTGTTCTCGAGATAAACAGAACCAGGAGGATGTATATTGAGAGAGGGAGGTAGAGATTTATTTTCTAAAAACTGATTCATGCTATTGTAGGAGCTGACAGATCTGAAATCTACAGAGCAAATCTGAATTCCAGCAAGAGGTGATGTTGCAGACTTGAGTCTGAAGGCAGTCTGGAGGCAGAATTCCTTCCTCTTTAGGGAACTTCAGTCTTTTTTCTCAAGGCCTTTATCTGATGAGTTGAGGCCTACCCACATTATGGAGGGTAATCTGCTCTACTCAAAGTCTACTGGTTTAAATGTTAATCAGATCTAAAGATATCTTCCCAGCAGTGTCTAGACTAGTATTCGATGGGCACTATAACCTAACCAAGTTGACACATAAAATTAACCTTGTACCACCTCTCTACCTCCCACTCCTGGTTTGCACCTCCTGCCTCTACTCCTTTCATTTTTCCTTTAAGAACTTGCTTCTCTTTCTCGGGCCCATAACTCTTTCTCTAGTCCCAGTCACTGGGTACTGTTTTCATCCAAGCTGATCACCTTTCCTCTTGTCCCAGGTCACCACCTGGTCTCAGGCAGCTTTCCTGAGTCACCTGCCTTCCAGAAATGGGTTTTCTTTTCCCAGTGTAAACCCCTTGGAACTTTGAGATTTCCTGCTGTGTTTTATTCTCAGGCATTGGGAAGAATGTGGTTTGTGAGAAGGCAGCAACCTCGGTGGATGCCTTCCGGATGGTGACAGCCTCGCGCTACTACCCGCAGCTGATGAGCCTGGTGGGGAACGTGCTGCGCTTCCTGCCTGCCTTCGTGCGCATGAAGCAGCTGATTGCCGAGCACTACGTGGGTGCAGTGATGATCTGTGATGCCCGCGTCTACTCGGGCAGCCTGCTCAGCCCCAACTACGGCTGGATCTGTGATGAGCTCATGGGCGGTGGGGGCCTACACACCATGGGCACCTACATTGTGGACCTGCTGACCCACCTGACTGGCCAGAAAGCCGAGAAGGTACATGGGCTGCTCAAGACCTTTGTGAGGCAGAATGCAGCCATCCGTGGCATCCGGCATGTCACCAGCGATGACTTCTGTTTCTTCCAGATGCTCATGGGCGGGGGTGTGTGCGGCACAGTAACACTCAACTTCAACATGCCAGGCGCCTTCGTGCACGAGGTCATGGTGGTGGGCTCTGCGGGACGCCTTGTTGCCCGGGGAGCTGACCTCTACGGGCAGAAGAACTCTGCCACACAAGAGGAGCTGCTGCTGAGGGACTCGCTGGCTGTGGGCACGGGGCTCCCCGAGCAGGGGCCCCAGGATGTCCCGCTGCTTTACCTGAAGGGCATGGTCTACATGGTGCAGGCCCTGCGCCAGTCCTTCCAGGGGCAGGGTGACCGCCGCACGTGGGACCATACCCCCGTCTCCATGGCCGCCTCATTCGAGGATGGGCTCTACATGCAGAGCGTGGTGGATGCCATCAAACGGTCGAGCCGATCCGGGGAGTGGGAGGCTGTGGAGGTGCTGACGGAGGAGCCCGACGCCAACCAGAACCTGTGCGAGGCGCTCCAGCGGAATAACCTGTGAGCCTGCACGTGGGCTCCCTGCCACGGGGCAAAGGGTGAGGGAGGAGCTGTGATGGGAGGGCTTGGTTATAGCACAGTGTCTTTCATTTGATAGGTCAACTTGGGCAGAGTTGAATTCGGGTGAATCCGAAGGTGGCCCCAGGAGAACGCCCCCTCCAGTGCTCATTTACTCCTCAGACTGGTGAGGCGGTGCCGTTCCTATTGCCATGGCTGAGAGGGCCGGCACACTGCACAGGGCGGAGCTGCCCCCAGTGTGTGAGCAGTTCCAGCAAAGGCTTGACTTGGGGGCTTCATCAGCCTATTTGTGGTCTTAACTGGATGAGAAAGCACAGCAGGGAGCCAGCTTGGCTTGATTCCTCAGGCCTGAGGAGAAATGACAAGAGGCCTTGTTTCCATGCCCGTCCTGGGCTGGGGCATCTCAGGAATGGTGAGGGCAGGAAGTCATCCCTCAGGGATCTGCACCTGCCCTCGCTCCCATGTGACCAAGCCCTTCCGGCCTCCAGGCTGCCCCTTCCCTGGCAGGGAGGAGGGGTTCTGTAGTAGATGAGCTCTCAGGGGCTGTTGACCTAGGGCAGAGGGCCCCTGAGTTGGCAGAGAGGAGACAAGGGAGAGCTCTGGGACATCTGATAAATGTTAATAAATCAGAAAGTCTGACACTGTGACATGTGGTTGTTGGTTGTTTGTTTGGTAGATTGGGTTTCTTTAATAATGAAAGGCTTGTTGATTGTTGTAGATTTGTTTCTGTTTTTCTCTTTCCTCATGGCTCCATGGCAGCCCTGACCTGCTCTGGATCCTTCACTATCTAGCGGGACACACAGGCTCCTACCACTGTCTGCCCTCATCTCCTGGCTTATTCCTTGCAGCTGAATCCCATCGGAGCCCTCCAAGAAGTCTTTCCTCAGCAGACAGGACTTAAGACTTCAGGGGGCCAATCAGGCTTGATGTTTAAGGGGAGATAGTGGGAGAGTTTGAGGTCTCTCTGGGCTGGAGGTCAGGAAGGATTCTGTTCTTGAAACCAAGGGGTTGGCTCCAGAGGAGCCCTGGGAGAGGAGGGGTGAGGAGTGGCCCCAGGGAGGCTAGACGGGGTGAACTGGAGGAAGGCGCTGCCCCTCGGAAGCATTGTAGCCGGGGTGTAGCCAAGCACTGCCTGGCCTAGCCAGCCAGTCTCCAGCTCTACTTTTACTAACCTGTTGTCCCCACAGGAAGAGGCTTTTAACCCTGTCAGTCAGAGGCAGGTGGGGCAGGACGGTGGGAAAGGACACATCTACTCCTTTGTTTCCTCTGCCAGAATTAAGTCTGGACCAAACTTTCCCCTTCTCTAATCTTCCCTCTTTCTGGCCTGCTGTGGACTCCTCACCAGAAAGAGAAAGGCTCAGAGAGGGCTCCCTCTTCCTCCTGGCACCCTTTATAGGAGTCACCAGGCCTATTTTCCTGTATTGTCCTGGTTTCAGACCTTGTCTTTGTGAGATAAAATAACAGTGGCTAGTGTTGGGGTGTACTTATTGCATGTTGGGGCCCCTGGGATAGATGGTTCACGTGTATTATTCTATTTAATATCCAAACCACTCTACGAGGTACTACTATTAATATTCCCGTTATTCAGAGCAGAGAGGGGCAAAGTTACTTGCCTCCTGTAAGTTATAAGTGACAGAGCTAGGAGCCTGGTCACGGTCCTCTTACTACAGAGCCTGACCCTGAACTATTCCTTCCTTAGTGCCTGTGGCATCTCAGACTCTTGAGTGCCCAGGCATTGCCCCTCCCCGCTCGGGTCCTCATCCAGGTTACATTCCTCTCTACAGGAGGAATCTCAGCCTGGCCTGAACTAGTATGTGGACTGTAGAAAGAACCCCACCAGGCAGGATGCTGGTAGAGGTGAAGGAGGAGAAGCTGCTCCCTTCCTCCCGGCTCAGCTCCAGGTCATCCTTCTGTGTGTTAACAGGATGTTGAGATCCCCCCCTAAATTTGGGTATTGACCAAGAAAGCACATGCATCTATTGCATCCGACTCAGATGCTCTTACTTAAGAAAGGGCCACGTTATTGACCCACAGTGGCACTTAGGTTTTATAGGACTGCAACAAAACCTCTGGTTTACAAAGATGGATTCCGGCCAAGTCCTGGGGCCGACTGTACATGGGCTTAGGGCAGAGCTACTCTTGAGGACCCAGGTCCTCTGTTGGTACTCTGCAGAACCTAGGTCCATGGCCATCCCTCAGACATCTTTACCATCTTGTATCTCTTGGATTGGTGTGGGGGAGGAGAGGTACCATGAAGTGGCCCAGATGCCTGTTGCCAAGGAAGCCAGCAGGGTTCTGGTTCCCAGAGGTGACAGTCAACTGGTTCCAGGCTTGTCCTGCAGCTCCCCCTCCTGGAGGAAGTCAGCATCACCTTCCAGGACCTGTTTCCCAAATCTCAGGATCTTTCTTGGGTCAAAATAAAGTTTTTCCAAGCCAATGAAAAGGCAGTTAGCTTTTCCTCTCTGTTCCAGCAAGCAGAAGAGAACTTCCAGAATACCTTTTGCTTATTTTCCAACCCCCAACCAAATCTAGGCCTCGCACTCACCCAGACAATGGCAGCAGCCTCCTCACCTCCCTATCCCCAGTCTTTCCCTTCCTTATTCGGCCCTTCACGCTGATGCCCGAGCAACCTCTCCAAAACGTCAGGCCAATATCCCTCGTTGCCTACACCCAGCCTGGTCTGATAGCCAGGCCTCTGCTTCAGCCATGCTAAATGGCCCTCCTACGTGGGGCTAACACCTTCCACACTAGTGAGGCTTCATCCCTGGCATATCCTCTGATTGGAAGGCCACCCAACTCTCTCCTTCAGGAAGCAGCTGGAGAGCTGCCTCTTCACTCCTGCAGGCCAAGTGGCAGTCACCCCCACTACCTGTGGCGCCACAGCTTCGGTCCTCAGCCCTTCCGTTATCACGTCTCCCTGAATTATGCTGCCTCCGCATTGCACACTTAGAGTGAGCTTCTAGGAGTGGTAGCGGTGTCTTGTTCCTTTCTGGGGCTACTGTCACCCACCCTGCTTAGACAAGCCTGACAAGTGAATAAGCCCTCAGGAAACAGACTGATTCTTCTGTGGTTACTGAGTATTTCCTACGTCACCTGTGAAGAGATAGGAACAGATCTTCCTTATCAGTGCTGGCCTGGCCGACACCTCCAGCCCTGGAGACCACACAGAGAAGGGAGATGCTCAGCCTTCTTGGGTCAGGCCTTAGCCAGAGAGCCTCCAGGTTCAGAGATCTTCAGGGCTCAGGAAAGGGCAGGCCCTCCCTGGGCCCCAGGGTGTGGTCTCATGCAAGGCCACTCCTTTGCAGGCCTCTGCTTCCTCAGCCATAAAATCAGGAGATCAAACTCAGTTATCTTGAAGAGCCCTCTACCTCTAAAATTCTTGGAGGATTCGTGCTCATCCCTATGGACAGCATTTCAGTCTGCATGGTCCCTGTAGAAGTATCTCCTAGCTCAGTCAAGTCACTGCCCAGGGAGAAGTGTGGGCAAAAAAATAAATGTCCTGACCCCATGGCTTGCCCTGAGGCCTTGTCATGGGGCCAGTGAGCATCCAAGTGACCCTTAAAAGAGGGAACAGCCTGGGATTATGCCCATTTTCTTCCTACTTCCTCCACCTGGGCCTGCCCACCCCCTCCCTTCCTGGATGGCCAGGCCATTATTACAGGGGCCCCCCATATGGTCCTGGACTTTGGATGGCCTTAGCCTTTCAGATCCTAACCTGTCCCTCTCTGCAGCTTCCTTGGCTCCCCACCTTGGTCTCCTTATCTTGGTGCCTTTCATGGGGCCCCTCTGTTAGGTGGATGCGGTGCAATGACACATGCCCTTGGGGAGTTCACAGTCTAGTCCCCGAAATAGTTCTATAACCCACAGTGATAGTAACGTGTAGATGCTACAGTGCAGGGCAGTACAGCACTGGGTGCTGCCTGGCTCAGCAGGAAGCAAGGCGCCGTGAGTCTTCAAGGGCACATGTATACTAGCCAGGTTGAGGGTGAAGAAATAAAGGCATTTTAGGCAGGGGAAGCCCCACAGGCAGAGAGGGAAGGTAAGAAAAGGTGTAGTTGGTCAGGGAATTACAGGAAGCCACTAAAAAGTTTTAAGGTAGCTGGGGTAAAAGGGGCAGGGTGCTAGAGGGGTAGCAACACCATCAGGGGTTCAGGAGTGTGTAGCAGAATCATTGGGTGGGTTGGTGGGGCAAGGGCCCACCGGCAGGGAGACTAGTGAGCTCTCAACTGGAGATGACAGTGTCCCAGGCAAGGGTGCTGATGGGTGTCCGAGAGATTCTCTGTCTGAGAGGGTAGATTCACCTGCCTTCATGCCTGATTAGCTGGCAGGAGTCAATGAGTAAAGAATAGGATGGGGTCTGAGGTGCTATCAGGATTTTGGCTTGAACAATTGTGTAGATGAGAAACAGGAAGAAAAGCAGGTTGGAGGGAGGAGAAATCCATTTAATCTGGAATTCCCTGTGTTTACGATGTCTGAGGGACATGCAAGAGGACCAGGAGGCAGCAGGATAGGGGCTTTCCAAAATGGCCAGCACTGGCCCCCTCTTCCCAGAGACCCCTGAGGATGAGGCACCGCAGTCATCCAGTGGCTCAGCCACAGGGGTCCAAAGAGAACATTCACCTCTACCACCACCCCTTGCCTGCCAGAAAAAGGCACCAGTTCCTCTGTCACCAGGGGCCACTCTGGGGGCAAAGTCTGGTCCAGCTGTGAGAGCTGCCCCTCCTGGGACAGGCAAATGAACTCGGCCACCTCAGAAGGATTCCAAGTGTTGGCCCCCTCAAGGTCAGATCAACGCAGGCCCCTTCCCTGGGAGACGGAGCAAGGCCAAGCACCTGCTTCCCATGACCTGACAGTTCTTTTCCTTTCTCTTCCCCAAGTTCTTCCTTACCAACCGCCTTTCCATCCCCACTGTTATCTTGTCTGATCTTCAGGTTCATCTGAGGAGGTTTTAAATGCACAGAACCAGGCCCCGCCCCTGCAGATTCTGATTCATTTAGGTCTGGGGTAGTGCCCAGGAATCTATATTTCTGTCAAGTTCTTGGGCAATCCAGTTCACTGTACTGGGGAATCCTCCACCCTTCTTCCCAGCCTCTCCCTCTTCAGGCATCTTATTTGGGGGATCACAGTCTGAGAAAAGGAAAAACGTTTATTTTTAGCAAACCCAAGGTCCCAAGTAGGGGTAGGGGCAGAATCCCCTCTTCCACCTGAGTGCCTAGGGCCATAGACTGCTGCTCTGGTTCAGGCTTGGGAGAAGGGGAGCCCCCAGTGGGGCAGGACAGTCACTTGTACTGAGGAGAGGGTGGGGGTACAAGTGGGGCAGCGCAGACACTTAGCATCTTGTTGGTGTCCACCTGAGTTGACTTGAGCATCTCAGCCTTGAGGCAACCGCTGACGCCCAGGCTGGGCAAACCCCCAGGCTCCTCGCCAGCTTCCTCTCCCAGGGGAACCAGAGTGTAGGTGGGGGTCATGAACATATTGGGGCAGGGCAAAGTGAGGCCCGAGCGCAGCTCACCTGCCGTGGGCAGCAAGGCCTACAGTTGTTCCACACCTGTCTCCTTGGGGATGAGGGCCAGCTCCGACTCAGGCTTCACCTCAGCCTCGGCCTCCCTGTCCCCCTCCCGTGCCTGGTTCAGCTCAGGGTTGCAATAGTTGATGTACTGGTACAGGGGCCGCAGGCGCTGGGCCTTTCCTGCAAGGACCCGGGGCAGGGCAGGTGCTGGAGCGCCAAGCTGTGCCATGTCAGGGGTCCAGCAGGCGGGGGATAAAGGGAAGGCCCGGGGAATGCCACTCACGCTCCAGTCCTAAGGTCTCTGAGGGCGCAGACACTGTGCTGGCCACCACAGGGAGCACTGGGGTTCCCACACTCTTGCGCTTCTTGGCTTTTTTGTGCTGTTTGGCAGACGGCGAGGGCTCACTCTGGCTACTCTCCCGCTCCTCCCTCTGCAGCGGCATCCCCTGTGGCAGCTCAGCTTCAGCCCTAGGATGGGCTTGGTGGCTAGGTTCTGGGAGGCTAGGGGACAAGAAGGCCTGAGGAGCCAGCCTCCAGCCTTGGCTCCTGTGCCCTGTCCTAGGGAATAGCCCTGTCTGCCTACCACCCCAGGCCCAGATTCTTGTCCCTTTCCTGGTGAGTGAGGCCCGGGGCTGGACAGGGGCCAAGAGCTCATGAGTTCAGCCCCTTACAAGGCTTTGAGACTCCCTCTCTGGATGTTCCCTACATCAGAGCTCTTGAGGGACAGAAGAGGGGAGGAGTGATGGTGGTGGCAGGGGATAAGTATGTACACTGCAGGAATGCCCGATTTAGGAATCCTACGGAATCCACCCCCATTCCACCTCCCCAGCCCTTCAGCTTCTTCCCTCTGAAAGCCCCCTCACTTGACCGGCTTCCTCTTCAGACCATGACTGGTCCTCACAATGGAAGCCATAGGCCTGGGGCCTCTCTCCTCTAGTGCCTGCACCTCTGGCTTGTGCCTCTCTTCCTCCAGCTTGAGTCTTTCCTCCTGGATCTTTGGCTCTGAGACTGGCCCTGTTGGACACTTGTCTTCACCCTGGGTTTGGCAGGCTTCATGGGCTGGCACTAGGCACTGGTCTCCCATAACTGGACACTAGAGGTGACACATAGGTAACTGGTCACCATGGCCAGGCAAAGGATACAGGGATCAGCCATTAGATACCAAATACGGATGAAGGGCACCAGTCCATGCCCCTCCCAGGCTGTGGAGCCTGTCCTGGCAGTTAGGGGGTCATTGCACAGAAGCTGGTCTCCTAAAGCTCTGTGGCCAAGTGTTTGAAGGCTAGACAGCCAATTGGTCACCTCAGAATTCTGCGCATGGCCACCAGGCACCACCGTAAGCTGTGACTGCCCCAATGCTGTTCCCTCTTGGGCCCCTGGCCGCTTCTCAGCCCCTGCTGAGGCCATGGCTGCGGAGGATCAGCGCATCCTCGACGGTTGCTTGGGGGACGTGGGGGGTGGGAGGTGGAGGGCGGACCCTAGACTGGTAGACCGTGAGCTGACCCCGGAGAAGGGCCGGGTTGCGAAGGGCAACTGGCAGCCGGTCTGGCCCCACCCTCAGCTGAAACTACAAACCCCAGAAGGCTTTGCGCCAGGGGGCATTGGCCCCTGACCTCAGGGACGGAAACCATTGTTACCTGGCAACAGCAAAGAGGTCGGGTGGCGGCAGTGGGCGGTGAAACTGCTCGGGTGAGTACCCTGCCCGGGTGAGGGGCTGCCAGCGGGGCAGGGAAGTGGGCTGAGAGCGGAGGTGGCGAGCGCAGGCCAGGGTCGGGAGGCGGGGCGAGGGCCAGGAACGCAGGGAAGGCGGCACAGCTGGGGTCAGGGTCCAGGGAGGAGGTACTGGGCTGAGGAAGGGGGTTCGGGGCCGGAGATGCGTAGCCCGGCAGGCCTCGGTGCATTGTTGCAGAAGGACGGCGGCGGCATGTGCGAGGGTCCGTCCCGCATCTCGGGGCCCATCCCCCCAGACCCTACGCTCTGTCCTGACTACTACCGGCGGCCGGCCTCGGGTGAGTTGTGGGGTGCCTCACCCTGGCGAAGCCAGAGCAAGGGTCAGGCCCAGCTCCACCATTGAACTCTGCGCTCCGCCCCGTCTGGCCTCTCAGCCCAAGGGCGCCTTGAGGGAAGCACGCTGAAGTTGGGCCTGCTGACTCCGGACCCCGACCTAGACGCCATCCCTCCCCGCGGCCCCCGCATCGGTCCCGGAGCCCGAGAAATCCTGGAGCGTGGCCGGCGCGGCGTGGGTGGCGTGCTGCTGCAGCTCGGGGGTATTTCCCTAGGCCCAGGGGCCTCTCCCAAGAGTAAGTTCTGGACAGAAGGGACGAGGCGAGTCTGAAGTCAAAGCTGAGATCAAAAGCAGCTGCTTCTCCTTCCCTGAGGAAGGCTTAGGCTTTACCTCTCTGACTGTTAGTTTCCCCGACTATAAAAGTCCTCTCTTCTTCCTCGCAGGAGAGGACTAGATGAGATATCCCCCAGAAAACCCATAGCTCAGCTTCATTAATTCATGCATCAATGAAAGGTTGTTTCTTGAGTGTCTCCTGTGTGCCAGGCCCTATAGGTGCTAGGAAAACAAGGTTGGAGAAGAGCATCATCGAATCAAGATGAGAGACAATAAACAAGTGAACTGGTGAATATGATATGCAAGATGATTAATGGTATACTTTGCAATAAAAAATGTAGAAAATCATCAGGAATAGAAGAAGATAATTACTGTGTGAGGAAGGGAACAAGTTGACGAGGTGGACTTAGATGGAGATGTCAGGGAGATCTTTCTGTGGGAGGCAGGGTGTGGGCCTGTGTGTTCACTGTTGTGAGTTGGATTGCATGGGCTGTATGTAGGGCAGAGCCTGGCAACATCTTTTCCCCAGGGAAGGACCCTAAAGACCATGAGAAGGAGAACCTGAGGCGGATCAGGGAGATCCAGAGGCGCTTCCGTGAGCAGGAGCACAGCCGGGAGCAGGACCAGTCGAGGCCCCTGAAGGCTCTCTGGCGCTCACCCAAGTATGACAAAGTAAAGTCCCACGTCAAGGCCCAGCTGCAGGTACCTGCCTCAGGCAGCCAGAAGTATTGCCCATCTTTTTGACAGTTATACTCTGATCTGAGTTATGAGGAGGGTGGAAAACCACAGGGAACTAAGGTAACAGGGGACTAAGAGATAGCTGGTTCTGCTGCAGAGTGGGGCTGGGGGGCTTTCTCAGAAGTGATGATGGCTGGGTGATTCTGAGGGGCAAGTAGGAATTAGGCCAGGGGAGGATGGAGGAGAACATTCTATAGAGATGGAACCTCACGGATAGAAGTCCTAAGACCAGAGGGAGTGTGGGCAGTGGGGATGCTGTGTTCAATTCACTGTGAGGGAAGAAGAGCGTGAGGTTAGGCCAAGAAGTCACCTGTACCCACATCATAAAGGGCCACATAATCCACTTCTTACCTTTATTTCTAAGGACAATGGGAAGGGCAGGGGCAGGGGTATGTATGGTGGTAGGATTCTATCTGGGTAGATAGTGGCACCACTTCTCTATCCACAGGTCTGAGACGGAGAGGCAGGATTGAGAGAAAAGACAATAAGGTCATATGTGGATGTGTTGAATCAGGAGCATTTATGGGACTCGCAGGGAGTGGGAATATGTCCAGCAAGCAGGTGGAGAATCAGATGTGGATGTCAGGAGTGAGACCCAGGAGTTATTGAGGATCTGGCAGAGGACGATGAGACCAGGGAAGTGACCCTGGATTTGAGGGCTTGGAGACCAGCTGTTGGTGACCTTGGTGGGGACAGAGCCAGAAATCTTGGCTAGGAAGGAAAGAAAAAAGAAATGGCAGCTTCCCTGGTGGCACAGTGGTTGAGAGTCCGCCTGCTGATGCAGGGGACACGGGTTCATGCCCTGGTCCGGGAAGATCCCACATGCTGTGGAGTGGCTGGGCCCATGAGCCATGGCCGCTGAGCCTGTGGTCCAGAGCCTGTGCTCCACAGTGGGAGAAGCCACAACAGTGAGAGTCCCACGTACTGCAAAAAAAAAAAAAAAAAAAGAAATGGTGGCTGAAGCCAGGACTGAGATAGAAGGAGGGGTATTTGTTTTCTTAAAGATGTGAGAAACACACATGTTTAAATGCTGATGAGGAGAAGTCCTCCTTCATGACGAAGGAGGCCAATTCCAGAGGACTGGTGATAGAGAAAGATCCTGAAAGGCAGGAAGGGCAGAGTCTTGGTCTTATGGCTTGAGACCCTGACCTCAGCCTGACTGATCCCTCTGCTATACCTTGGCCTACAGGAGCCCAGCCCTGCCTCTGGGACAGAGCCTGCCCACTTCCTGAGGGCACATTCCCGTTGCGGCCCTGGGTTCCCACCACCCCGTGTCCCCAGTCCCCAGCTAACCCCACCAGGTCCCAATGCTAAGGTGAGAGGATGTGTGAGGGCTGGGAGGTAGGGCAGGGATCCTGGGGAGGTTCAGGGGCACGACACAGTGCTACCTCATCATGCTTGCCATGTCCTGCAGGGCCCAGGCCCAAGTGTGGACTTCATTACCCACAATGCTCGCACTGCCAAGAGGGCCCCCCGGCGTCATTCTCGCTCGCTGCAAGTCCTGGCACAGGTGCTGGAGCAGCAACGGCAGGCCCAGGAGCACTACAACGCCACACAGAAGGGTCACGTTCCCCATTAGTAGGTCCTACTGCCCAACACCCAGGGTAAGGGATGCTTATGGTGGGTGGGAGCCAACATCTGCCCTGGGATTATCAATCCTGAGTCTGTTGCATCGCAGCTTGTTGGAGCGGAGGGATCTGTGGCGGCAGGAGGCTGAGGCCCGTCAGCACAGCCAGCTGGACCCAGCCATGCCGCCTGGCCACACCTGCATGCCTGAGAACCAGCGGCTGGAGACACTGAGCAATCTGCTCCAGAGTGAGTATGTGGCCAAAGGAAGCTGGATGGGGAACCCACTGGGGACCATGCACCCCTGCCCAGCACTTACTGTTCCTGGGGCCCCTGTAGGCCAGAGCCAGCTGCTGTGTGAGCTGGTGCTATTGCCTGCTGGGGCGGATTCACTGAGAGCCCAGAGCCATCGTGCTGAGCTGGACCGGAAACTGATGCAGGTGGAGGAGGCCATCAAGATCTTTTCCCGCCCCAAGGTCTTTGTGAAGATGGATGCCTGAGCCCTTTTATGGGGATAGAGTCAGGGGTCTCACTGAGGATCGCTACATGGTTATAAAGGGCAGGACTGGTCCCCATCATAGAGTGGAGTTCGAAGACAGGAGCAGTGGGTGGGCAGTATCCCCAGAGCACTCTTCCCAGTCACTGGTGGCTGTGGAAGGGCCATCCCAGCCTCTTAACCCCTTTGTCAAAATTAAACCTTTTGTACACAGTGGGGTTTGTTTCCACAAGAGCTTTTCTTACCCTAGAAATGCCAAGTCTGGTGTCCTTCCTGCTGCTTGACTACAGGAAGGTTTCTCTGCTGCCCTTATCACTCCTCCACTTCTGCCTCATGTCCAGGCCAGAAGGCAAGATTGTGGGATCAAGGAGGAGGCTAGGGCTGGGAAACAGAAGGACCATAACTGCATTTGTAGAAAACCTTTAATGTTCCCCAGACTGAGAGGACCCCATGAGCAAGCTAAAAAACCCCACTGGGGAGGTCCCTGCCATGTCCCAGCAGCCGGGAAGGGCAAGGGGTTGCATCTTTGCCTGTCAGAGGCTGAAGCCACTACCATCTCCTTGAATGCTACTCTCCCAGCCAGAGCTGGCCTGCTCCTGATCATCCAGGGAGGGCAGAGAGCTGCGGGTATCAGGAAGTAGGTGGCTTGGGCGCAGGTCCCAGCATGGAGGCCCCTGAGACAGCCCATTGGAACAGGGAGGTTCGCGGTTCTCAATGATCAAATCACTGCTGTCATCGTCGCTATCAGGCTCAGCAGGCCCAGGCCCAGCAGAAGGAGGCCCTGTCAGACGCCCAGATGCCCCACGCACCACATTATTGCGCTGATTGGCTGGCTTGACAGTGACAATGAGGTTGTGGCTGTTGGCGACCATCATGTCTGTTACTTGGTCCAAGGTCTTCCCAGCTACCTCAATGCCATTGACCTCGAGGATCTCATCACTGACTGCCAGCAGCCCTGTACTCTCAGCCAGGCCCCCTCGTACCAGGCGGGAGATGAAGATGCCTGGAACCCGTTCCAGGCCCTGGGGAGCTACGCGCACACTCATGCCATCTCGGATGTAGAAACCCAGGGGGCGGTCGGAACCATGCTTATGCAGCCGCACCCGTCGGTGGGTCTCAGGCAGTAGGTCCACATCTATGACTGAAGAAACCTGGCGGAAATCTTGTGGCAGGCTGATTAGCAGGGGTGGCCGCGTGCGCAGGGATGCCACTGGCCGAAGTAGGAGCCCTTTCTTGCGCCGCTGCAGAGAGTTGGAGGCAAAGGCCAGGCCACTGGAATCAGCTTCTGCTGCAGGAGAGGGGGACGCTGAGATCAGAGACCCTGCTTTCCCATTTGGGCCCTTTTCCATCAGGCCAAGGCCTGAGGAAGGGGGCACTGTAGCTACTTCCTGCCACTTGGAGGTCAGGCCAAGGGCAGGGACTGCAGAGGGTGAAGCCTGGGCACACTGGGCATGGACTAACCCTTCTAGACTTGCCCTGTCACCCTACCCCACAGAGGCTGCCCACTGTACCCCATCCTCCTCACCCCGCTTCTGCACTAGCAGGCGCAGCGGAGGGGGCCCACTGGCCAGGGCCCGGCGCAGGCTGTCGTCGTTGGTGAGGGGCAGTAGGTTGCCGTGAGCATCCGTATAGCCAAGCAGCACGTCCAGGCCCGGGATCTGGTGTACCGCACGCAGCAACCGAGAGAACTCTTGGAAGCCGCTCACCGAAGCGCGGGGTAGCGCGAAGCGTCGGAACTCGGCATCAAACTGGAGGCCGGGGTGGGGGGGCGGGGAGGGGTTAGGATGGAGTCCGTGCCCTTTCTCACCACGGGTCCAAAGGTGGCAGGGGTGAGAAAGACGGGGGGGGGGGGCTTCACAACAGCTGCAGCCTTGCACCCAGTACAAGGGACGCTGTCCAAGGTCTTCTCCCCGCCCTCAGGTACCCAGGCCACAGAGGGACTCTTGAGGCCGGCAGTAGAAGGAAGGAGGATGGATGGGGGAAAGCGAGAAGAAAAGCCGGAGAATGGGACGTGGAGGATGGAGGAGAGAAAAAGGTGGTGGGGACCAAGGAGTCAGGAAGGGGAGAATGAGGGAATTGCAAGCGCCTAGGGCCGAGGCCGGAGCCGGGGCTGGAGGGGCCCTTACTTTGCTCTTCACCTCGACGATGCTGTCGGGACTGCGTGCCGGAGTCCTCTGCGGCCTGGCCATGGTGGGGCCAGGCGGGCCGGGGATGATGCCCCAGGCGGACCGCCGAGGCGCAGGTGCACAGCCCGGCCGGCCCGCGCCGCCCCGCCCCTGGCGGTAGCACTCGCCCCGCCCTCCTGTCCGGACCGTGACGTCAAGAGGGCAGCGACGGGGAGTTGAACGCGGAGTCCACGTTTCCTAGGAAACGGAGATAAGGGTGGGAGAATCTTTGCGTCCTTCTACGTCATTACGCTACGGTCCCCGCGTCCCGGGAATCTGGGGGAGGGGCTTGGCCAATCCGAGGGGGGAGAGAGAGAAGTATTTGTTGAATGCTGTGTACCTTTTTGTAATTTATCATGTTAATCATTTTTAAAATTAATTTTTTTTGGCTGTGTTGGGTCTTTGTTGCTGGGCGCGGGTTTTTTTCTAGTTGCCGCAAGCGGGGGCTACTCTTTCGTCGCAGTGGGCAGGCTTCCCATTGCGGTGGCTTCTCTTGTTGTGGAGCACGGGCTCCAGTGGTTGTGGCACGCGGGCTCAGTATTTGTGGCTCACGGGCTCAGTTGCTCAGCGGCATGTAGGATCGCGGACCAGGGTTCGAACCCATGTCCCCTGCATTGACAGGCGGATTCTTAACCACTGCGCCACCAGCGAAGCGTGAATGCTATGTACTTTTATTTCCACTGGCCTAACAAGACTGCGCATTTTGTAGATGAGGAAACTGAGTCACAACAAATAATTGCTGAACTCCTTGGGGTCACAGGCGTTGAAGTGGCTTTGAGCCACCCACTCGGACCACCCTTGGCTGCAGCCTCAGGCCCCAGATCCCTCCCACTCCATCGGAGCCAGCCCTTGGCCCCTTCCTGCCCAGTGCCACAGGAGTCTTGAAGAACGGCGCAAACGCCCGGCCGCTGCTTGGAGAGATGCTCGGGTAAGAGTAAGCAGGACAGCATACAGTTGAACCAACACGGGTCTGCAAACAACTTCCCGAATAGGACGCGCTCGTGCGCACGCGCGGGCACGCTCATGGGCGGGACTTCGACCTCAGGTCCCGCCCATCCGCCGTACGTTTCCTCTTCCGAGGAGAGGCGGGGCCGCAGCGCCCGCGGGAAACGCGGTCCCGGTTTGCTCGGCTGGCAACCGCGGCGGGAATGGCAGGCTTGGGGAGTCTGGTCCTGCGGCCTTGGATTCGAGAGCTGGTTCTAGGGTCAGAGGCACTCTCAAGCCCGCGGGCGGGGCAGCTGCTCAAGGTGAGTCCCCACCCCCTTCTCAGGGCCCGGAGACCAGTGCTGGGCCCCGTGCGGTGGGTTTGACGCAGGTCGTCGCCGTCAGGTACTGCAGGAGGCCGAGGCCCCGGGCCCGTCCCGCGCTCCCGACACGTCTGAAGGGGCCACGCTACTTGTGTCCGACGGGACCCACAGTATTCGATGCTTGGTGACGCGGGAGGCTCTGAACGCCTCGGACTGGTGAGAGAGGCTCCGCGGAGCCTGGGAAGATTGGAATCCGGTGGGAGAGCACGAGCCTTGAGCCCGAAGTGGGCGGGTTTCAGGCGGGCGGGCCCCAGGCGGGCGGGGCAGTGTTCAGGCCAGCGCGTTAGTGAGGATCGCGCTCGCTGCAGGGAGGAGAAGGAGTTCGGCTTTCGAGGGGCAGAAGGCCGGCTGCTGCTACTGCAAAACTGCGGGGTCCGCGTCCAAGTCGCCGAGGCAGGCGCGGTGAGTGTTGAGGCTGGCTTCGGTGGGTTACTGGGCCCGACTTCCTGACAACTCCTGAAACCCGGTCCCTGAACTCACTCCTCCAGCACGCGGAGTTCTACCTCCAGGTGGACCGCTTCAGCCTGCTGCCCACGGAGCAGCCCCGGGAACGGGTGACTGGTTGGTAAGTGATGCCTCTATCCTCCAACTGTACTCCCCACCCAGGCCTGGCTGGCGTTGGCATAGGCCTTGGGCTCCTAGTTATATTGACTGCCTCCTACTTCTCCTTCCCAGCAACCAGGACCCCGATGTGCGGAAAAAGCTCTATGATTGCTTGGAGTGAGTTTGGGGTTGGGCTCTTGGGTCAGGTGTGGTTCGGTCAGGGAATGGAAAATCTGTGTTATCAGATAGGCTTCAGGATTTTTTCTCAGGCTTGTTCCCTCTTTCTCTAGGGAGCACCTTTCAGAGTCCACCTCCCCCAGTGCAGGTACTTATAGGGGTTGGCCAGTTGCCCATACTCCCTGTAGAGTGATCTCTCCAGCCATCAGCCCCCTGCTTCCTTAATAAGCTCTTCTCCCCCCCCCCCCGCCCCACCCCGTTCCTCTTCTTTGAGCTTCAGCCTATCCCCGGGTCCTCTGTCCCTAGGCCTTTCACTGTCCCAACTTCTGGATGAGGTAGAGGAGGACCAGGAGCATCGGGGGGCGCTAGTGAGCCTGGCTGAGAGCTGTCTGATGCTGGCAGGCCCTTGCACAGCACCCCCCCTCACCCGCTGGGCGGCCTCACGCTGCAGAGCCACGGTCAGTCTGGGGCTTCTCTTGGGAAATGTCGGAGTGGGGAGTTGGGTAAGGGCCAAACTGAATGTTCTCATCCAACAGGGAGAAGCTGTGTACTCTGTCCCCAGCCTATGGCTGCACATCTCTGAGAATGACCAGCAAATCCTGAGCTCTCTGGGCCCAGGTCAGAGGGCACAGGGTAAGGAGGACTGGAGAGGTCAAGAGGGGAGTGCCTGCATGCCCAGTGCCCCCCGTGCTGATAAGCCTCCCCTGACCACCAGGCCCTGAGCTACCCCCACCACACCCGGCTCTACAGGACCTATCTCTGACTCTCATCTCCTCTCCTCCTTCCTCACCCAGTTCCTCGGGTAAGCTGGTGCTCAAGCCCCATGTTCTTGGTGCTGTTTATCAGTTAGATGCCTGGGCTACACAGGATGCTGTGAAAGGGTGCACAGCTGGGTGGGGAGGTGAACACAGTTCCTGCAGGCCTATGTTCACAGGTCATTCAGCTAGTCTGAGCTGAGAGGTCTGTGCCCATGGTGAGTACCCTTCCTCCTCAGGAACCCCTGCCCTACCCAGCCACATGCTGTCAGAGGAAAGTGGTGCCAGTATCAGCCTTCTACCTGCCTTGCCCTTGGCTGCTGCAGACCCAGCGCAGAAGGGCAGCTCCCAGCCCCTGTCAGCCATCTGCTCAGCCCATGGCCCCCTGCCCCCCAGTTCCCCACACCCCAGCCATGTACCCAACTCCCCACCCCTGAGCTGCACCCCAAGTCTGTCACCCCTTGGCCATGTCCCCAGTCTACACCAAGCCCCTGTAACCATGGCCCAGAGACCTAGTCTGGAGTTCAAGGAGCTAGGGTTACCCCCTAAGACTCGGCAGCACTCTCCAAGGACAAGAACCACCAAGGAAGCCCTGGAGTCCAGCTCTGTCCGGGTGAGCATAGCACCCCTTACAACTGGAGAGTAGAATGGGGCTGGGCTGGGGGTAGCCTTGGATGAGGTTAGGGGCCTTTTTGGCCCCTCTCCAGACACAATACCCGCCCCCTTCAGGACCCCGCAAAGAGGCATCGTGACGGTTCTGCCTTCCAATATGAGTACGAGCCACCCTGCCCCTCCCTGTGTGCCCAGGTCCAAGCTGCCAGGTGAGTGCCTGGGGGCGCCCCCCCTCTCTTGGTTACCCGTCCCAGTCTCCATTGGCCTACAACCATGGTTCTCTTCCCAGGCTCCCTCCCCAGCTTGTGGCCTGGGCCTTGCACTTTCTGATGGAACCACAGCCAGAGGCTGAACTAACCCAGGTGTGAGGGGTCGTAAGCACGTGGGAGGATGCGTGCACGGGTCTGTGCCTGGGGGTGGATAAACAGGGCTTCACACCAGCTTCCTTTAAGTTTTTTAATAAAATAATCTCATGCGGCAGGAAAGGAGAAGGTCAGGGGTTGGGGCCGCCGCCTCTTTGGTCTGTGGCTGGGGATGGTGGGCTCTGCTCAGGGCCTGAGGGCTCTGTAGACTGTGGGGGTAGAGGCTCGGCTCCGAGGCCAGATCCTGCACAGGGAGAGAGGAAGGGTCAGGACTGGACTGAGCAGGCCTGCCGCCCACCCAACTGGCTCCAGCCCCCTTTACCTATGCTTGGAGATGGAGGTGCCTCAAGCTTTGGCCTGCGCTTGAGGACAGGTGAGCGCTGCAGCCGCCGGGGCCGTTCTGAGGGATACAGAAAGACTTGGGGAGGGTTGCTAAGGGCTTGCTGCCTGTCCTCGACCCCCACGCACACTTGCCTTCAGAGCCTCCCCCTTCCCCAGCATCCTCCCACCCCTGGCAGAGGTTGCTTTTGTGGAGGTAGAAGCCAGGGCTAGTAGGAAGGGCTTCTCAGACCCTTGCTCCTGGCCTCTGGCTCCCTGATTTCTCAACCCCTCACGCCACTGGTGGCCCCCTCCGAGGACCAGAGCCTCGAAGGGAGCCCCCCCTCCCCCATCTCCTCCTGCACTCAAGCACACATGGAGGTGTCTCCCCTCACCAACAGGGGCCTGGAGCTGGTCCTCATGCACAGACACTGCTCGTCGACCCGCCAAGAGAGGCCTCGGCCTCAGCTGGCCATCTGGGGGAGGCCAGGGTATCAGGGTATGGTCCCAACAGCTGCCCCCCGCTCCAGCCCTTGCCTCCCACCTTCAGGGTCTCCAGAGGAGCTGAGTTCCCAGTAGGGACGCCTCCAGGCCCTAGCCCAGTATTGGGTGGGGGCTAGGGTACCTGCTTACCTTCATTCCTGGAGCCTAAGCAAGAATCCTCTGGGAGGCCCAGGCTGTCTGGGGAGGGGCTGGCTCTTCGGAGGCTTGGGCTGGGACAAGGGGAGGGGGGGCCCGGACCATCCTGTTGACCCCAGCCACGGCCCCTGAGCTCTGCATTCAGCTGCTGCCCTAGTGTCTTCCAGGTGGCAGACTCGGGCCCCTGGCCCCCTGGACCAGGTCTGCATGAAGGGTCTGCAGGGAGAAAGATGTCAGCCAAGACCTGGGCCAGGCGTCGGAAGTGAACCTGACCAATGGTTTGATCCCCTCCAGCCTGTCCCTGCATGACCCCACATGACCCCCAACATGCACAGTGGCCCTCACTCACCAGCAGACACAGAGTGGGTGCGGGACTTGATCGAGATGGGAGGAGCCTCTGTGGAACTGTCCATAATGTCACCTGCAAAGGCAGGGCTAGGGGCTTAGGCTTAGTGAGGGGAAGAAAAACATGGCTATTCCCACTCTTCTGCCAGGGAGAGCAAACCCCTTGGGGTCTATCTCCTCCCCAAAAATGTACTGCACTAGAATCCTCTGGGAGGCCCAGGATCCCACTTACCATCCGAGCCAGCCTTCTTGATCTCTCCATCTTTGCTCTGTAGGAAATAGGGAAGTTAAGCTTGATCCTGTCCCACCCTCGTGCTAGCCTTGTCCTTTTATTCATTCTTGTTTTAACCGCCACTAAATGCCCACCGTGGGCTGGGCAAGAACATGGCAAACCCAGTCCTGGTCCTCTTGGAGCTCAGTCTGTGATGGTGCACAGTTAACACACAGAAGCATATTGCAAGCACAGACACAGAAAGTAATTTCTTAATTCTGTGATTCCCTTTCTATACCTTAATGTTTCTGAATTCAAGCTGAGTTTCACTTCATTTGTGTTTCTTATTTTCCTGAAGTTATAGTCTTATAGAAGGGATAGTCTGTAGGGTGGTGGTTCTTATTAGGAACTGTGATCAGAGAGTGGCATTAGCAGGGGGGCCATGGAAGAGAGGGAAGGAAGGCCCACAGGGAAATACAGGGATGGATGAAGAGGGACCTGGTGTAGCCCACGGGTGGGGATGAGAGGCTGGAAGTGGGGCAGGGAGGAGTTCCAGACGGAGGAACCTGTGTAGAGGCTCTGAGATGAACCGGGGTTGAGAGCAGTGAGGTGAAAGCAGTGACCAGGGCTGAGACCCCACTGGGCCTTGAGGCAGGATCAGGAGTCAGGGCAATGTCTCGAGGGAGGAAGCCCCTGGAGGATTTGCTATTTCAAATGCAGATGGCAAAGCCAGATGTCTGTTAGATCATCTGCTAGACCATCCACTTCAAGGAGGAGGTATCAGTGGCCTGGGTCAGGGTAGAAGCCAAGAGAGAGAAGAAAGGTTGACTCTGATGACTTTTGTGGGGAGGGGAAAGAATCGACAGACCTGTCATGAGTCTCCTCCTGGTCACATAAATCACCCACATAAAACGAGCTACGTGTCACCTGCCTCCTCACTTCCCACGTGTGTCCCTTCCCAGCTCACTTGCTTCCTCTTGCCTTCGGCACTCCCGCTGCCTCTGCTCACGCCAATCCTCTGCAGCATCACTTGTACTCGCTGTTCAAAGGTTGGGGCCAGCTCCGTGTCTCCCCGCTCCAGGGGCTGCTGCTGGGGAGAGATACCTGAGTGGGGAGAGAGCCCACTGCCCTCACTGTTCCTGCAGAGCCTTCACTCCCTGTCACCAGGCCTCACCTTGTCAGGTCTGGCACCCAATGTTGTCTCCTCCTCCTCAGCAGGTAGCAGTATCATGGAGTAGGCCTTGCTTTCCCGAGTGTACCGAGGCCGACTCCTGCGGGTAGGGTCGGGGCTGCTGGTGCCCCCCTCAGCCCCACCAGCCTCCTCACCACGGCCAGGACGGGCTGGTGGCCGAAGCAAGTCCCCAAGTGTGGTTTTTCGAGAGCGGGGAGCTGCCCCAGGGCTGGTCTCTAGATCAGGCCGTGATGCACGTGTTGAACGAGGCTTCTTGAAGGCAAAGAGAGTGCCCAGCTTCTTTCGAAGTGTACGGGGGACAGGGGTGGTACCCCCCTCGGCTGCCGGGTCCTCCTCGGGGGCCCAGCTGTGGGGACAGCTAGCAGTAAGTGGGAAGGCCCATGGAGCATTCCACTCTCTCCCACCCCTTGCAATTGCCCCTTACTCACAGGCGATCCTGATGGATCAGCCTTTTGGAGAAGAATTCCTCCACGCCCTCGTCCACACGGGCACTGAGCCCATTCCCTTCCTGCGGCAGGGCCGGGGGCACCTGAGGAACACCACAGGGTTAAGGCTCCAGGCTGAGTGCAACTGTGACTTCTCTCCACCTTCCTTGTCCAACGGCAGGCTCTGGGCAACTCCAGGACTTGGGAGCTGCAGTGACCCTATAGGGCTGCTGACACAAGCTCTCCCACTGTGCAGCTGGTGGGCAGAGATGCTGGTTTCACGTACCCCCCTCGCCTGTAGTTGGCCCTGGACATAACCAGTTCACACCCATGCTTGTCCCACAGAGTATCCTAAACACCCTGAACCACCTGGTCACCAGCAGGCTAGAGCCCACGCACCCGCTGGGTCACACGTTCCCACTTGCCACCCCCTCGGCTCCAAACAGTTCCCTGCAGTACCCTCCACCCCACCCCACCCCACCCAGCCTGCTGCCGGCTCAGCGGCGCCTGCTGCTGCGTCAGACCCTCTGGGGGGCCTCAAGCCGGCTCCTCCCCGCCTCTGGCCCCGTGCCCACTGCCCGCGCCAGTACCCAGCCCACACACACACCCGCACCGGACGTGCAGTAAACGCAGGATTGTCCCCACAGCCAGGGGCCCAGCATCTTTCATTAACCCCGGGGGAGGGAGGATAAGACAGACCCCCCCTCTCGCACATCTACCCATGCCGCGGCCAACCTGAGGCACAGTCCTACACCCAAGCGCTCCCCCAACAAAATCCACACACTCGTGACCCTGCATGAGCATGGGGTGGGGGGTTGGCCAGGAAGAAGCCAGAACTCGGCAGTATGACCAGGTGGTCTTGGGCACCCACCTCCCTGCCGGCCATCACCCGTAAGGCGCGAACGGGCCACTCGCGACCCCCAATTTCACGAGCTCTGGAGTGGGGGTAGGGCGCTCACCTGAGGGCCCCCCGGCGGCGGGCGGTGGTGGTGCTGGCGCCGTGGCCGCGGCCGGGCCCGGGTCGGATGGCGCAGGGGCTGCCCGGCGGGTGGCAGGTCCATGCGAGGCAATGGGCCGGCCAGGGGCCCAGGGGCGGCGGGGCTCGGAGAGCCACGAGCAGATGGCCCCGCCTGCGGCTCTGCATCTTCCCCCGGAGCCGCCAGCTCGGGCTCCGGCTCTGGTTCCTCAGCAGCACCTGAGGGGAGAGCACCAGAAGAGCACCAAGCGCCAAGCCCAAGGAGGTGGCAGCGGCGGCGCTAGGGCGGCGGGGGACCCGCCCAGGGCGCGGGGAGGGGCCCAGCTACGCTGCCCGCCCCCCCACCCGCCCCTCCCCCTCCGCCGCTGTCCGTGGTGCTGAGCGCGGCCCCGAGCGGCGCACGGCGCCGCCAAGCATGCGCATCTTGGGGGTAGGGAAGGGGTGGGGGGGGCGGGGAGGTAACGAGGTGAGAGGAGGCTGTGTCCCGGCCCTGGTCTGCTCAGGCCCCACCTTGTGCTAACTGACCACAGCGGACCCCAACTCTGCACGCTGCACGGGGGTCCTGGCCCAGCCCACTCAAGGGTCAGGGAGTTCCCAGGACAGGGGGTGAATATATGTGTCCAGGTGTCCAGGTCTAATGGAACTTCAGCCCAACCTGAGTAGCTCTCTCTCCCTGGGCCCTGACTTACTGTGAGTGGAGGGGACCAGGTGAAGACAGCGGTTGGATTCAGGCCACTTCTGTGGAGGACTGTCATCCTGGTGGGGAAGACACAAACTCAGCCTGGGGTGGCGGGGAGCTGCCTCCCCTCCTTCTACACTCCAGAACAAGATGGGAAGATCTAGGGTTCTAGGCCCAGAGTTCTAGGACCACCTACCTTCTGTTCCTCTTCATTCTCCTTTTCCTTCTCCTCCTCAGGGAAGAAAAGACCTTCCAATTCCCCAGGCCCCAGGGGGCTGGGCTCGCCTCCATCTAGTGCCGGTATGACAGGGGGCGTTGCCTCTGTTGCCTGTTGAGCCAGACTCTCCACCTGCAATACCAGGCACCCCAAAGATGGGAGGCAGGGCCTCAGCCATAGTCGTATCAGTGCAAAGGGAACCCTGAAATACCCCTGGGCTATCTGACCCCAGAAGACATTACAGAACCCCTGCAAGGCAGTGGCTGTGCATGTGCGTGTGCGTGTGCAAGCACGCAGTTCCTGCTCACCAGCCGATCCCGGGCTGCACTCAGACCCGCAACAGCCTGAGCCACAATGCTCTCTGCCAAGGTCCCTGTGACTGACAGGCGCATGTCCCTGACGGCAACAGAGGGCAAGGGTTAGTGTGCTGTCTCTACCCAGCCCAGCCCAGCCCAGCCCTATCCAGCCTACCTGAGCCTCGTGAAGGCATCTTGCAGCAGGTGCTCTGGGAGCAGCTCTGGGAGACCCCTTGAGCCTCCCAGGACCCCTTCTAGCTGCTCCCTCCACCTGGGTCCCTGCAGCATCTGTGGGCAGAGGCTCCTTGTGGTGTCCAGTGTGGTCTGAGTGAAGTCCTGGGCAAAGGTCAGAGCATGGTGAGGGTGTGGCTGGGGCCCAGACCAATTGGCTTGAGGCTCCAACCCTCACAGAACATTGACTCAGGGGATATCACAGGCAAGCCTATGGATGGGGGTCAAGCCTGAATATGGAGGTGGGGCTGGGGCAAGGGCACTATCTCACCTGAATGTCCCGGCGGCAGACCTCGCCCACCTGTCCCAGGAGGCCCTCCAGCTTCTGCCGCAGCTGCCATTGGTGGCTTGGGGAGCTCCCAGCCTCATGTAGAATGGGGAGAATCTGGAGGCCATGGAGGAAAAGGAGTTGCAAATTGACACCTAAGAGGGGAAGGGTCCTCGTAGTGGGAGGGGGTGCTCACACTGAGAGAGAAGTTGGCGTTTTGGATGGCATCCTCGGCCTGGTGCACAGCAGCTTCACCCTGGGGCCCAGCCCCACAGCCCAGCAACTCCACATGCTCCTGCACCGACTGACATAGTTCATTCACTTCCTGGAGGGCAAGAGGAATCAGTCTCAGCCTGGTTCCCTCACCATCCCCTGACTGCTTCCTTCCCAAGGTCTCCAACAGGGTGAGTGAGGTCCTGAAACTGATACCATCAGGACAGCCACTTAGGGACCCTATCTGTTCAAGGAGGGAGCGCAATGTCTCCTTTAGTTCATTGTAGGTACTTTATATATACTTCCTAAGTGTCCAGAATGGGAAGGAAAAGAGCTGTTAGTCATGTCAGTGTTTTAGAAGCTCAGTCTGTTCATCATCCAGCTAGAGGACAGATTGAGGGATGAAGAGAAATGGGAGTGAGGAGTCATGGTGGAAGGATCAGGGGCAGAGAAGCATGGCTGGGGTGGGAGTAAAGAGTGGTGTGTTTGAGAGAGTCGGTCAAGAGGCAGAACCAAGGAGGTCTGTGGGGGCTTCAGTGTGGCCAAGAGAGACATGGACTGAAGCTCTGTCCACAGCACTTGGTGGGTGTGGGCACCAGCGAGATTGGGCTCCAGGGTAGAGAGAAGAGAGAGATGTGGGAGACGATGAGATCACTTGAAGACACAAGATGTGAAGCCCCTGCAGGATGTCTGGGTCACGATGCCTGGGCTCTGGAGCTTGGGAGAGAAGTGGGAATTGGGAATGGATGGATGGGGAACATCTCACCAAGACAAGGTACTGGAGGGAGATGAAGCCAGAAAAAGGGTCACTGGGTTTGGTCACAACAAAGGTCAGTGGAGAGGGGAGGGAAGCCCTGTGAATAGGAAGTCACAGGTGGGGCTACAGTTGGGGGTGGAGAGAAATGATTGAAGATTTTAAAATACCTCCTGTCTTTGACAGGGGAGCCTATTTAAATGCTTTAAGGGAATTCCCTGCAGTCCAATGGTTAGGACTCCACACTTCCACTGCAGCAGCCCCAGGGTCAATCCCTGGTCCGGGAACTAAGATCCCGCAAGCTGTGCAGAGCAGCCAGGAAATAAAAAAATAAAAATAAAAGGTTTGTAGAAGATACACACTGTAAAGTATTTGCATAGGTGACAGGGCATATTGCTGGCAACATACTCTTAAATAGCTCAGGACAAAAAAAGTTCTGTGTGCTAGTCTTGTAATTTTTCTGTAAGTTTAAAATTAGTTCAAAATTAAAAGAAAGAAAAAAAATGCTTTAAAAAAGCAACTAGGAGTGTTATTTGGGGAAACTATTTCAAGAGCCTTTGGCTCCTCTGCAGATCAAGGAACAGGACTTGTCTGGGACAGCAGGATTCAGGCACCATGGCCCCAGGAAAGTCAGAGCCTCAGACTTATGGAGGCTCTCAGCTGCCACAGCTCTCCCCATCCCCTACCTTCTGTGTGTGCTCAACGTCGAGGGAGGGGATTCTGACCTGTTCGGAGGGGTCTGACCTCAGACCTAGTGGCTTCGGGTGGGAGGTGCAGTCAGTAGAAGCGTGGTCTGCGCGGTTGTTCCGCAGGAGACAGGCTTGGATCTGGGCACAAGAGATATTGAGAACTGGTGGGGGGTGGGGCCAAGGCACAGAGGAGGGCGGGGAAGAGAGGGAACCCCCACCTGATGCACCGCACGTGCTGTCAGTTCAGGGCGGCTGCGCTGCGCCTGGGCCACATCGTTCAGTGGCAGAGGCATGGCCTTCAGGCTGCGGTTCTGCTCCAGGGCCTGTGCCACATCCAGCAGGCCCAGAGCAGACGTGTGGTTCCGGTCCCAGACCACAGACCTGGGCCGGGCCAGGGTTCAGTCGGGGGTGGAGCTCTGCAAGGCCCCACCCAACCCCGCTTGCCTTTCCATTCGTCTGGAGCACCCCTGCGCTCCACTTGCTCCGCTTCGTTCAGCTCTACCCCTTAGCCCAGTAAGCCCCTCCATACACGCCCTCCTCCCCCATTTGGTCCCATCCCTCTGACCCCGCCCACCGGAGCCTCGTGTTGACCCGAAGCGCCTTGGCCAGCATCTTGGCGCCGGTGTCCCCCATGGCGTTGCCGCTGATATCCAGGGCTGTCAGGTTAGGATTGGCGCCCAGGGCCCGGAGCAGGACGCTGGCGCCCAGTTTCAGTCGCGACTCAGCCACGGACAAAGACTGCAGGGGCTGGGGTAAAGAGAGAGCCATTTTTGGTTGGAGTCAGGGGTCATCAAGCAAGGCAGGTCAGGGAGCAGGGGTCCATCGCCTGAGGATCCTGCATGGTTCTGTGAACTCACACAGTCGTCATCCTGCATGAGCTGAACAATCCGGTGCAGGACGTCGTCCAGGGTCTCCCTGTGGGCAGGGGCAGCGGTTGGTGGGAGACACGGGTGGTGGGGTGCTGTTGGGAGGCCCAGGAGTGAGATGCGGGCTCACTTGCACCGGACGTTGAAGTTCCTTCCAAGCGCCACGTGTCGCAGGGACCGACTCCTCCCGATGGCCAGCACCAGAGTCACCATGTCTGAGCCGAAGCCTGGGGGTGGCTCAGGTCAGGCACAAGGCGAGGCTGCGGGAGTGGGAGGGGTGGGAATTTGGAAGATGATGGGAGGATGGGTTCTGGGCAGCCTCACCATTATCTGCCAGATCCAGGGAGCTCACTGCGCCAGCGTCGCACACTAAGTCTTGAATCACCTGAGCGCCGGCGGAGCGCAGCTGAAGGTGGAAGGTGGAATGCGCTCAGGCCAACAGGCCACAGGTGGGGAGGATTAGGCCCTCAACTGCCCAGCGCTTCCGCCTCGCAGCCCCAGCCCCACAGCCGATGTGTGGGCCTACTGCCCGCTCTCGTCTCTGGGCCGGGCGCTCACCTCACAAGCGCTGAGGTCCAGGTGCAGGTCGTCCATGTGTGTGTTGAGCGCGAGGCCTTCCAAAAGCGCCCTGGGAGGGAATGTCACAGGGGGTGGCGGGAGCTGGGAACAGGGGCCCTAGAGCGCGAATAGCAAGAAGGAAGGGCCAGGATGCCAGGGGGGTCATGGGTGCGATACGAGCGGGGTGAGGTGCTGGAGGCCAGGCCTGGTGGTGGCCGCACAGACGGGGGCCTGGCCGTGGGCAGGGACACTGACCTGAGAGCGTCGGGCGGCAGCTTGCAGCCCGCCAGGCACAGGTACCGAAGCGTCCCGGCGCGGCTGAGGAAGAGCTGCAGCGCGTCCGGCGCAGCCCTGGACTTCCTGGGGCGGGGGAGCGGGAGCGTTTGGCTTCCTGGCGCAGGAAGGCGGCTCCCGGCAGAGCCCCACCCCCGCCCCGCCCCGTCCGCCTTACGTGCGGGAGAACACGTTCCTCGAAGCGTCGAGGTGTGTGAGGCTGGCGCAGCAGCCGCGGGACAGCGAGGCGAAGAGCTGCGGGAGGAGCGTGTGGGCTACACTGGCCGGGGGACTGAGCCCCTTCCCGCCCTGCCCTCCAGTCGACCCTTGGGCCTCAGGCCTTGCCAGCCCGACAAATCATCCCCCCCACTGACCACCCCCTCACAGTGTCCAGGGCGGTGTCAGTGCCTGCGAGATTCAGGAACGTCAGAACATTAGGACGGCTCAGGAAACTATAGAGGCCCTGGTGGGAGGATGGAGATGGGAGGGAGGGAGTCAGGGATCACCCCACCAAAAGCTTCCTGACACCCCACTGCCTGCGGCGCCCCCAATCACCGCCCTAAGGATGGCCACTCACCCCATTGTCCTCCGAGGCCCCCAGTGCCCCGGGATTCCCAGAAAGGTCCAAGTGGGTTAGGGCAGAGTCAAAGGCTGCATTGAAAGCCAGCGCCCGGCCCAGAGCCCTCATTCCTGGTGGCGGAGGAGGGGGCTCACAATCAGGCTGCCCCACCTCCCAGCTCCACCTCCCCCAGCCATCCTCAGCCCACCTACCTCGCGGCGTCAACCCAGTCTGTGCCAGGGTGAGTCTTCTCAGGGCTCCAGGATGATGCTCCAGGTGTCTGCTGAGTGCAGCCACGCCTGGGGGATGGGGGCAGCCATATGGGTCTCACCTCCTCCAGCGCCAGCCCCCGGGGGGTTCCCCAGGCTCAGCCGTACCTCGGTCATCCAGAACGTTCCCTGCCAGGCTGAGTTCCCGCAACCCGGAGCTCGTGTGCCCTGCCAGGGCCTGGGCCAGTCGCCGGACAAAGTCTCTGGGGACCAGACCCCAGATGTGAGGCTCTGACCCTGGATTCCCAACTCCTCCCCAGGCCACTAGTCTCTCCATCCCAAGCCCCCAGACTCCCCTCCCCAATCCCTACCCCGTCCCCCCTACCCCCTCAGGCCACAGGTCTCCAGCACCAGCTCCTCCAGGTGGGATGACTGACTCATCATGTGCAGAATCTGTTCCAAGACCTCAAGGCTCTGAGAACCAGAGGATGGGGGGCGCTCAGTGGGCTACACCCTGGCCCCCCAGGCCACGCCCCCACCCCCACCCCCGCCGCCGCCGCCGCGCCTATGCTCTCACCAGCTTCATGTCCACGCAGGAGAGGCACCGGAACCACAGGTTGTAAGACAGGGCGGCCACACTCAAGGCCAGGTCCCTGGGTGGAAGAAAAGGCAGGGGCAGAGCTCAGGGCCCTCCAGCCAGATCCTAGGCCCAGCATCCCCCCTCCATGGAGAGGCTAAGGCCCAGGAATGTGGGTCATGGAATCTTCCTCTCTTCACAGACCTTGCAGGCCACTCACCGACTTCCCAGATGGCTGAAGTCGCCTAGGCTGAAATGGCGGCAGCCCTGACGATGGTAGATGGTGTCCACATCCTGGGTGGGAAGAAAGTACCTCCAACTTACTCGGGACACAAGGCATAGGGAGGGACTCAAAGCACATGGGGGATCTCCAGAGCCTCCAGAGAGGGCCCTACTCTCACCCACTGAATCTCCTCTCGGAAAGGGAAGCCATTGTAGTCACACAGAGCCTCATATGTCTCCGAAAAGCCACCTGAGTTGGTACCGGGGTGTGATGGAGCAGGGGTGGGGGAAAGAAAGAGAGAGACAAAAGGTCAGAGATGGAGGAAGATCAGCCCGAAACGGTAGTGGCTGTGCCTTGAGTGGCTCTGTTCAGTTTGTGAGACCTCCAAATCCAGGGGTCAGGATGCAGGAGGGGGTAGGCTGAAAGCCCTGTGTGGCCCCACCTTGGCCCTTACCACAGGGGCTGCTGGGCGAGGTGGCCTCTGAGGGGCTGCTTCTCTCCAGCCGAGCCAGCATGGAGGGGGGCGTGGGCCTCCGGAATAGCTTCCTGAGGAGGGACATGGAGAAGGGGGCAAGGGACTTCTAGGCCCTGGGAGTGAGGTCACCCACTGCGCCATCCAGAGCACCCCTTGCTGCCCTCCTTCCCCGCCAGCCCCCTCAGTTGCTGGGCCTCACCCAAGGGTGGAGCAAGGGAAGACCTTCCTGATGGCAGCAGCGATGTGCTGGGCCAGCTGTTCCAGGGCAGCCACACCAGGAAATTCCAGGACCAGATCAGGCAGGGACTCCAGCTCAAAGGTGACCTGGGGTGGGTGGGGCAGGGGCTGGGCTCCAAGTGTGGGGCAGGTTGGGGGAAGGGGAAGACCAGACTACAGGCCCTGGTGGGGCACTAGGGGTCTCACCTGAGGGGGTGTCTCCTGCAGCGCCATGGCCTGGACCTCCAGGTAGCTGAACGTGCAGTCCACCTGCGGAGCGCCTGGGTCAGCCTGGACTGAGGCCTGAGCCCCACCCTCTGGGGAGCCCAGTCCTTTGTGCAGCCTGGATCTCAGAGCTGGACCTGCCTACACTCCAGTCCTGCCTGCTCCGGGGAGCCCAGAGCTGTTGGAAGGGCAGAGCCCGCAAGGACACCACCACAGATGCAGCCCTCATCAAGGAAGCTGCTGGAGGGCAAAGGGGTGGCACCTGGGCCCTGGGACTCACCCTCAGGGGAAGGCAGGTGTGGAGCAGGTAGGCTCTCCATCGCAGCAGTGCCTGAGGGGAGAGAGTGTCTGACACCCTGGGCAGGGCAAGAGCCTCTTTCTGCTGGGGCCCCAGTGGCCCTCCCAGCCTCTGCCCCCGCCATACCAGGACATGACCTTGCTCAGCACCCTCCCGCTCTGGCAGCCAGGTTTTCAGCAGCAGCTCTGCCTCCTTGGGCCACAGGAACCTGGTGATCTCGCCTGTGGAAGGGCAGCCTGCTGGGCAACTGGTCCTCCCATGGAGGTCAATTCATGCCCACGGTCTGTATCGGGCTAGGGGGCCTGGGCTCATCTGTGGGCCAGTGAGGAAGGAGTGGAGTGGATTTCGGCCGCCAAGCCCTCCCGAGGAGCAGAGGGAACCGCTTGCCCGGTGCCACGAGGCGCTGGGTGGGCCTCTGCTTTCTGGGGCCGCTCTGCTTCCTCCCAGCCAAGAAGGCGACAAGGGCCAGGGCTTACCTCGCAGCTCGCAGGATATGCCGTCGGGGGTCTGGGCCATGCGGCCGGCCCGGCGGCCGGGTGGCCCAAGGAGCTCCGACGAGAAACGGTAGCGGGGGGCGAGCACAGGAAGCCTGGGGCCTCGGCGCGCACTGCAGCCACCTGCTCCTCCTGCAGCGGAAGGTAAGCGCCGCTTCCTGCCAGGCCGCCCCCGACCCGGCTCCTCCCTGCCAGGCCTCCGCGGGCTGGGAGAAGTCGCGCGGGTACGACGGTGTAGGAGGGGGACAGATCCTAGCTGCCCGCCCGCGCCGTCGCTCAGGAGCTACTCCGTTAGGGCAGACCTGGGAAGGGAAGGGAGAGGTGTGGCCGGGAGGCTCTCGCGTGTCGCGTGCCTCTTTCAGTTCCTACCCCACTACTTCCACCCCGCGCCACAGTCCCCGCCGCGAGCACCAGGGGGCGCTGCCCGCTCGGGGATCTCTGCGGCCCGCCTCGGTCCGTCCCCTCCAAAGCCCAACGGGGAAGATGGACAGCACTTAGGACGCAAGGGGCGTCTGTTCAGAAAGGAGCATCGGATCCCTCCTAAACCTGGAGGGCCCTATCTGTTGCTCCTAACCTGGAGTCCCTCAACCCGTCGGAGAGTCACAAACTGTTGACAGGGTGGAAAAAACACCAGATGGGCCCCACAGCCTTCTCTGCGGCAGAGGTTCCTTAGCTTTCATCAAGTTCAAGCTGGGTCAGGGCCAGAAGATGGGGGTGTACCATGAGGGGGCAGCCAGCCCCAAGGGCTGCAGGGAGGGGTGGAGTGACTCATGAGCAAGGCAATGTATGTGTGTGTGGGGGGGGTCCTCTCATGTCTGCATTCTCCCTGAGCTGGAGAGTTTGAGGAGGGGGGGACCACTAGGAGAGAGGCCTAGGAGGCCATCAGGTCGTGGGATGCATGATACCCTATAAAAGACCAGGGACCTAGGGACTTCCCTGGTGGTGCAGTGGTTAAGACTCTGTGCTCCCAATGCAGCGGGCCCGGGTGCAACCCCGGGTCAGGGAACTAGATCCCACATACATGCCACAACCAAGGAGCCCGCCTGCTGTAACCAAGACCCGGTGCAACCAAATAAATAAATAAAATAAATATTTAAAAAAAAACCAGGGACCTAGATTCCTGAGGGTTCAGAGGAGGGTATTCCATTTTTTTCTTCCATTAGTCTAATTAAACTCTATAAGGAACAGCCCTCTACCCTGCCCACAGCTCAGCCAGGCAGAGGTGAAACAACCTGAGAGGAGGTGAGAGACACTGGGCAGAGTCTCTTGGTTTCTTTCCCATCTCCAGCTACCCCTCCTCACCTTGAGGCCTGGAGACAGTGGGAGCATTTTCCAGTCATCTGACTACCACCATCCCCCACAAAATCTCATCTCCCTTTGCTGAGGTCCACCATAGATTAGGACAAAGTAGAAACTGAATAGTAACAACTTGGAGGAAGCCCCCTTCCCTAAAGCAGCAGGCCCAGGTGTGATAGCCCAGGGCTGACAGGGCAGGACTCAGCCGGAGAGGGCGCTGAGTTCCTGCCAACAGAGGTGAGAGGATGTCCTGCTCTGCTGCCTCCCAACTTGAGAGAGTTCAGGTTAAGACTCTCACAAGAGACCACACAGAACCCACCAACTGCTTCTAGGGTGCGAGCTCAGCAGCTCTCACACACAGTATGGCCAAGTGGCCAAGAATGAAGGTTCTGAAAGCACATTGCCTGAATTCAAGTCCTGACTCCACCTCTTACTGGCTGTTTGACACTGAGTAAGTTACGATCTTTCTGCGCATCCAGTTCCTGTTTTGGAAGCTGGAGCTATTAACTTACCTTGAAGTGTAAGGATTAAATGTTTACAGAGGTGCTCACAACAGTGGCTGGAACTCAGGGAACACTCACATTTGCCAAGTCTTACCAGGGCAACCATAAGACTCCAGAACAGAAGGATAGAAAACCCCCCTCACTGGGATTTTTCTGTTTTGAATGACAAGAATGAGAAATACAAGAGGGAATAAGTGCCAAAGGGTTTGAGCTGCTCCCAGGTGGAGGGCGTCTTGAGACCAACAGCTGCACCGGAGGCATAAGCCCCTGTCTAGTGAGTGCTGTGAGGACGAGCAGGGGGCTGCGGAGGAGGAAACCAGCATCAGCCTGGAGATTAGGATGGGGTGCCTGGCTAGCCACACATCTCCGTAACTGCTGGCCGTCAGGGTGCCGGTGACAGAACAAGCATAACTGCTATCAGAGACCAAGTGGGACTCAGCTCCCACAAGTGAGTGACTCATGAGAGGGAGAGAGGCCTTCAACTTGTTCAAGACTGTCTCTGTGTTCTAGACAGCATGACACTCCGTGGGTGCTCAGGAAATGCTAAAAGCTCATAATGAGGAATAAGCCCCGCCTGCACAGGGTGACAGGCCAGACTGCAGCTCCCAGAACTGCCAGGAGGCTCCCGTCTCCCGTGTGGAGTAAGAGTGTGAAGGTTTCACATTTAATGGAGTCACACAGGATGTATCATGGGGCTATGCCAATGGAGGAATCTCCTTCCGGCCTTGGCTGCATCACAATGTCACTTTTCTTGCCCCCTCCCCAACCCAAACCAACCTACTTGTAAACAATTTGAATATATACAATTAGAACAGAAAAGCTATGCTGAAGATACAGATAAACTGCTTGCTGTTCTATGAAGAGATTTTCTGTTATACTTAAAAAAAAATTGTTGGGACTTCCCTGGTGGTGCAATGGTTAAGAATCCGCCTGCCAATGCAGGGGACACGGGTTCGAGCCCTGGTCCGGGAAGATCCCACATGCCGCGGAGCCACTAAGCCCATGCGCCACAACTACTGAGCCTGTGTGCCACAACTACTGAAGCCCGCACGCCTAGAGCCCATGTTCCGCAACAAGAGAAGCCACAGCAATGAGAAGCCCGCACACCACAATGAAGAGTAGCCCCCGCTCGCCACAACTAGAGAAAGCCCGCGTGCAGCAATGAAGACCCAACTCAACCAAAAAATAAAATAAAATTAATTAAAAAAAAATTGTTTTGGGGGGTGGAAGTGGGGCGGCTGTGTGGCTTGCAGGATCCTAGTTCCCCGACCAGGGATCGAACCCAGGTCCCCTGCAGTGGAAGCACAGAGTCCCAACCACTGGACCACCAGGCAAGGCCCTATGCTTAAAAATTTTAAAAAGCTATGTGGCCACTGAAACAACTCTGGTAGGGGGTGCTCTGGTTCCTGGTGGCAGTGGGGGTTAGCCCATGCCTGGGATGGAGACCAAATGCCCTGACAGCCTCGGGCCACTAACATTCAGTCCAAGTTGCTGATTGCCTGGTTCACAGTCCCAAGGCTCCTGACGATACCGATTTTTCTGGGAGACCCGACTGTATGGATACCACAAACCAGCTGAAGCCTTCACACAGCTTCTCCACTGTTACTTACTTTTCACTGAAAACTGGAATTCTGGCTAAAAAACCCTATAATTATCTCGAGATCATAAAAGCTATTTATGACAAACCCACAGCCAATATAATACTCAACGGTGAAAAGCTGAAAGCCTTCCCACTAAAATCTGGAAGAAGACAAAGATGCCCTCTCTCACCTCTTCTATTCAACACAGAATTGGAAGTCCTAGCCACAGCAAACAAGAAAAAGAAATAAAAGGTATCCAAATTGGGGGACTTCCCTGGTGGTGCAGTGGTTAAAAGCTGCCTGCCCATGCAGGGGACACGGGTTCGAGCCCTGGTCCGGGAAGATCCCACATGCCACGGAGCAGCTAAGCCTGTGCACCACAACTACTGAAGCACATGTGCCTTACAAGAAGCCCCCGCAGTGAGAAGCCTGCGCACCGCAACAAAGAGTAGCCCCCGCTTGCCTCAACTAGAGAAAGCCTGTGTGCAGCAACGAAGACCCAACGCAGCCAAAAATAAATTTTTAAAAACAGTATCCAAATTGGAAGGGAAGAGGTAAAACTGTCATTATATGCAGATGATATGATACTATATATAGAAAACCCTAAAAACTCCACACAAAAACTACCAGAACCGATAAATGAATTCAGCAAGATACAAGATGAACATACTGGTTACACTTCTTTACACCAACAAGGAAATATCACAAAGGGAATGTAAAAAAAATACCTTTTAAAATCGCAATCCAAAGAATAAAATACTTAGGAATAAATCTCACCAAGGAGGTGAAAGACTTACAGGCTGAGAACTATAAAACATTAATAAAGGAAACTGAAGATGATTCAAAGAAATGGAAATATACCCCATGCTCTTGGATTGGAAGAATTAATAATGTTAAAATGGCCATACTACCCAAAGCAATCTACAGTTTTAATGAGACACCTATCCAGTTACCCATGATATTTTTCACAGAACTAGAACAAATAATCTTAAAATTCATGTGGAACCATAGAAGACCCAGAATTGCCAAAGCGATCCTGAAGAAAAAGAACAAAGCAGGAGGCATAACCCTCCAAGACTTCAGACAATACTACAAAGCTACAGTAATCAAAACTGGCATAAAAACAGACATATGGATCAATGGAACAGAGCAGAGAGCCCAGAAATAAACCCAAACCTTCAGTCAATTTATCTTTGACAACGGAGGCAGGAGAATATGTAATGGGGGTTTCTCTGGTGGCGCAGTCGTTAAGAATCCGCCTGCCAATGCAGGGGACGTGGGTTCGAGCCCTGATCTGGGAAGATCCCACATGCCACAGAGCAACTAAGCCCGTGCGCCATAGCTACTGAGCCTGCGCTCTAGAGCCCACGAGCCACAGCTACTGAGCCCGTGCACCACAACTACTGAAGCCCACATGCCTAGAGCCCATGCTCCACAACAAGAGAAGCCACCACAATGAGAAGCCCGCTCACTGTAACTAGAGAAAGCCGTGCACAGCAATGAAGACCCAATGCAGCCAAAAATAAATAAATTTATATATATATATATATATATATATATATAATGGGAAAAAGACAGTCTCTTCAGCAAGTGGTATTGGGAAAGTTGGACAGCTGCATGTAAATCAATGAAGTCAGAACACACTCTCTCGCTATACACAAAAATAAACTCAAATGGCTTAAAGACTTAAACATAAGACATGACACCATAAAACTCCTAGAAGGGAACATAGGCAAAACATTCTCTGACACAAATTGTACCAATGTTCTTAGGTCAGTCTCCCAAGGCAATAGAAATAAAAACAAAAATAAACAAATGGGACTTAATCAAACTTACAAGCTTTTGCACAGCAAAGGAAACCATAAAAAAACTGAAAAGACAACCTATGGAATGGGAGAAAATACCTGCAAATGATGTGAATGACAAGGGCTTAATTTCCAAAATATACGAACAGTTCATACAACTTAACAAAGAAAAACAAACAACCAAAGCTAAAAATGGGCAGAAGACCTAAATAGCCATTTCTCCAAAGAAGAAACACAGATGACCATATGCACATGAAAAGATCCTCAACATCACTAATTATTAGAGAAATGCAAACCAAAACTACAATGAGGTACCACTTCACACCAGTCAGAATGGCCATCATTATGAAGTCTACAAATAACATGCTGGAGAGGGTATGGAGAAAAGGGAACCCTCCTACACTCTTGATGGGAATGTAAGCTGGTGCAGCCAGTATGGAGGTTCCTCAGAAAACTAAACCATAATTCAAAAAGATACATGCACCCCTATGTTCAAAGCAGCACTATTTGCAACAGCCAAGACACGGAAACCACCTAAATGTCCATCGACAGATGAATGGATAAAGAAGATGTGGTACGTATATACAGTGGAATACTACTCAGCCATAAAAAAGAATGAAATAATGCCATTTGCAGCAACATGGATGCAACTAGAGATTATCATACTAAGTAAGTCAGAAAGACAAATACTGTATGATATCACTTACATGTGGAATCTAAATTATGACACGAATGCACTCATCTATGAAACAGAATCACGGACATAGAGAACAGACTGGTGGTGGTGGTTGCCAAGTGGGAGGGGGGATGGGGGAGGGATGGAGTGGGAGGTTGAGGTTAGCTGATGTAAGCTTTTATATATAGAATGGATAAACAACAAGGTCCTACTGTATAACACAGAGAACTATATTTAATATCGTATGACAGGGGTCTTCCCTGGCGGTGCAGTGGATAAGACTCTGTGCTCCCAATGCAGGGGGCTCAGGTTTGATCCCTGGTCTGGGAACGAGATCCCACATGCATGCTGCAACAAAGAATTCGCATGCCACAACTAAGGAGCCCACCTGCCACAACTATAGACCTGGTGCAACCAAATAAATAAATAAAAATGAAAAAAAAATCCTATGATAAACCATAATGCAAAGTAGTATTAAATAAAAGAGAATGTATATATAACTTAATCAACATCACTGTACAGCAGTAATTAACATACTGTAAATACTTCAATTAAAAAAAATTTTAAAACAAACAAAAAACCTATAATTAGTGGCCAAAGCTTTCACCTAAAAGGGGCTTGCCAAAGGAATCTACCCAGAAATGGCCAACAGCAGCAAAATGGTATTACACTAATGCATAAACTTCCTAACACACTCCCTTTCCATCCTGCTTCCTAGGTGCTAACAAGCAGGCTGTGCTATCTAGGACTCTCTCCCCACAGCCTGGTGGTGGCACATCTGTCTCCCTTTCAAATGAACTTCTCTAGGGCAGACTGGGCCCAGCTTCTCTCTGCTCCCCTGCACTTGGCAGAGCTCAATGTATTTTGATCCCAGCTCTCCTTGAGCTGAGATCTCGAGGCCAAAGATTCCCATCAGCCCTTTCTCCTCTAAGCTCTCTGACCCACCTGCTCTACCACAGGCAACCGGTTCTTCAGTTGGATCATGGGGCTGGCAGCTGTATACACTCACCTCTCTACTCACATACCACTTTTGGGGCACTGAAACTTGCAGCAGGATGCACTCAATATTCCATCACCTGCCAAGATCATCTCTCATTTGCTAGAGAGGAAGTGGTCATCCTGGAAACATAGCTTGCGTCTGAAAGGCGAGGAGGCCTGCACCGCCTGAGGCTACGCACACAGACCCCTCTGGGCCCCTCGTTAAGCAGGAATCACACAAGTTGGAGTGTTTGGAGCACTTGTTAATCCGTTATGATTTATTAGCTGTACAGCAGTAGATCCTCCTCCCCAGCTTTCAACCCCATTACATATTTTATTACAGGTCTCATGTTGGCGTCCTAAAATAATGAAAAATATCACACAGTACAGCTAAGTACAAAATGCATCAACCTAGAGTCTGATAGCTAACTGATGGCTCTCTTAAAAGCAATACACAGAAGAAAAAAGTGTTTGAAATCAGCAAGACTGAGGCTCTCTAAAAAACACATTTTAAACATGTGACAGTTCATGTGCAAGAATCACTTTTTAGTTGGTTTTGCTTCACATTATTATTTTTTGAAGATTCAAAGTTTAAATTACTGACCTAGTGAAATTTTCTGGCCCAGCTTTTAAGAGCTGCTGTGACCCACTCATAATCACCCTTCTGCTTTAACAGAGGATGTATAAAACACAAAATTCAGCTACAAACAAAGCAAAGAAAATGTAGATGGGAAATCATAACAAAGTTAATTGTACAAGGTTCAAATGCTGGCTCCATGGGCTGGAAAATTATGATCTTCCATGTGGGTGTCCGTCACTAGCGGGCAGCAGTCTGGGTGCCATTCTGCTACATGATTGTGATCCAATTCCTTCTCAACATTTACATACTACAGTCTGTGGAAACTTAATTTGCAAGTAATTAAAATGCTGGGTTTTCTTACACTGCACTTCTTTTCAACCTCTTAATTAATGGAAAAGATTAAAATGTAAAAAAAGTTATTTACAAGCTTGACCATACCAGAAACTTTGCCAAGAAAGAGGCAAAGTCTTCAGGACAGAAACCAATCGTAGCATGCCATACTACTGGTGTGCAACTGACTCCAAGCAAAGAGAGTCAGGGCAAAGCAAAAGCAAAAACCAGTTTAAAAGTCTAAGTCCTTCCCAAGTCTGCATTTACAATTAAAAACTCTCCTGGGAAGAAGACCATAGAACTCTGGGAAACCCAGTGGTGGTTTCTGGAGTGGTTTACCATAGCAAGAGAGAGGGTTCAATGTCTCTGTTTCCATCTAAGAAAACCAGTTAGGCGTCAACACTGTCCTCAGCACTTCACAGTAAACCCTCAGGGACTCAGAACATTCCATTATTTGCTAACATCAAACAGCAAGTTCTAGTTAAATCACATTTTTCTAACATCATCCTTGAAGTTTTAGTTCTCAGTATGTTTGGTAAAATGATGCTTTTCCCAAAGCCAAAAGAAGAAAGAAGGGAGAAAAATTAAGATGCGGGCCGTTTAAACACAGCCCAGAGCAGTCCTGGCAACGAGCGAGGCCCCGCCATCACCGGTCCATCATGCTGAGGATCATCTCGGGCGTGAGGTCTCCGTTGGGGGCGTCTGTGGCGGCTGGCTGGGGCTCCTCTTCCTCCCCTTCCGCAGGCTCTGCGTCTGGCTCTTTTTTGACTTCAACTATAATGTTCTCAATTGCACCTGTATTCTGGTCTTCGACCTGAATAATGGCTGTTGCTGGCAAAGAAGAGCATGAACAAAACAAATGCTCCATTAAAGCCCCCAAGGATTGCAAGGGTCTTTTCAGACTTGACACTAAATGAATGTCAGCAACACAGGAAAGCCTTAGATTCGATACAGAGAAAGTCAATCAAAAAGACCTAATAACCTAAAATGCGGCCATACACAAAGCCCCACTACTCTAGATACTATCAAAGAACAAAATGTTGACATTCCTCTTCATATGACTCCCAAATTGCGTATTAAAAAACTTAGTTTTCCTTTATGTCATAAATTTGGGCTTCATAATAGTGTGTGTGAGACAGGCAAATAATGCAGATGGTGCGGGACTAGGAATACTTCACAGAGTGTGGGATGTAGGTCCGTTTTAGAGATGACCCACCTATAGCAAAGAACCTGACATTTTTAAGTCTGAAGTCCTCCCAACACCCAGGGCCCTCCCGCCAGTTCACTCACTCAAATGTGTGTAGGCAAAATAGTTCCCAGGATCTTTAGAGTCAACCACCCCACTGCAATAAGACATCTGGACACGGGGCTCAGGGAGCATGTTAAAAAAATAGATGAAACCCTGTATTTGTTAAAGAAAGAAAAAAAATTGCCAGCTTTTAGGAGATTCATGAATGGGACAGAGACCTGAGACCCTGCAGAGCCTGCTGTCACAAGGGCCACGTCCCGTACAGGACTGCTACGTGGTGTGACGTGGAGGGTGAACACCTCCTCTGTGTCCTCTCATAAATCAGGAGGCCAGCAATAGAATCCACCGGCCTAGATTTCTTAGGAGGGACAGTGTCAGCTCAGAAATTGCTTTTTCCCTCTATCTTTTAAAATTTGGCTGTTTTACATTCATTACCACATCAATTTTGCCAGCTGATTATGACTCTGGTTGTTTTGTACAACTCTCCCACATTAACAGTACCCACCTTGTAGAACATAAGTACCCTTCTACTCTGGATTTTCTCTTACTGAAACCTAACAGGCCTCTAGAGATGTTCCTCCGTAAAAACCAAAAAATCGCTTCCTGAGAGTCTGTTCCCAGTGTGACCTTAATTTGTTCTCATGGCTCAGTTCCCATCTACCCAAAGAATAAGGACCTGTCTGGCTTCCCCACGTGTTAGGAGAGGACGCCAGCCTGCTGTGCTGAGACAGTCAACTTACGCTGGGTCTGTTTGGGCTGGTTGGTTCTGCCAGGGGGGCGTCCTCTCCGCTTCTTGGCAGGTGGTGGGGCTGGGGTCACAGGCTGAGGCTCTGGCTCGGGTTCAATCTCCACGGCAGGCTCCTCCTCATCCTCATTGTCATCCAGGTCTGGCTCAGCATTTTCTTCTCATGAAATCAGGAAGAAGAGGTAGTGGGGCAAGGAGAAGAGTGGTGGAAGAAAAAATAACACACAAATAATCACATATTCTGTGAAGTCTAGTTACGTATTTATTTTCATCGTTAAAAGCCCATTTAAAAAAATGCTTTCACTGGAATTTTTGTTATCAGTGTTAACAGAGTAAACTGGTATTGATGCAGAATAAGCAAATCTGCCCAAATACTATTATTCATATTTTATGTGGACTGGATATTACTTTTTTCTATCAGCTTTAGATATCAGAATATTGAGTTTTGAATTCTTAGAGGCAACTCCACAATATGCCAGTTATATAAAAAAAACCCACAAATGGTGTTCTAAGTTGAAAATTAAACAAATGTTCCCTCTACCTACTACACAAGGATAAAGCAGGACACTAAGCCTGATATGGACCCCTGAAGAGTGGTAGAAGGTGTGCATGCATGTCTGTGTGTATGAAGTTCTTGAAGCACCGTGAGGTCCTATTTACTAGGAAAAGCATAAGGCCAAGTTTTGGGATTTAATTTAATTCCCAGCTGTTCCAAACCTAACAGGTCATTCTTAACTCCCTTACCTTCTCCCGAATGCCATTATCACATAAAAGGAGAGGGAACTACTATAGAAAGAACACTGACGAGGAGCCTGATAATATGGTTTTGAGTCTCAGATCTCCTAAGTGTGTGACCTGGGACCATGACCACACTGAACCTCAGTTTCCTTGTGTAATCTCTAAAGCACTCCCAAGGATCACAAGGACTGAGATAATGTCTGTAATCGTGCTCTGTAACTTACATTCTACTACATAATCACAGTTGATTTTTACACTGTACATCACAGTTTAAAAATTCTCCATTACTCCATTTAGGCTTCATTAAATAAGAGATATTACCCTCATTTTATAGAAATAGAGAGAAGCTAAGTGATTTGTAAGGCACAACTAACCACAGTTTGGGGCTGTTCTGCTGCCCACACCTATAGGCAGCCAAAGAGTTCTTGCTACCCCTCCCCCATTGCCAAGGCACAAAATGTACCCCGTCTGCCTTCCTCCAAGAAATGCAGGTTACAAGCACATTCTCTTTCTCTAGCACCAAATGTTTAAATTTAGAAGTCTGTGGGTAAATGCCTGATCTTCAGGACAAAATGCCTTATTTGCCAAGTGACTGAAATCCTAAGTGAAAATGTGGGGAACGTACTGGTACGTGGCAGAGTGTCAAGGACGACACGCTTTCCTGCTGAACTTATTCAAGCCCCCTATTGCCTAAGTTGGCCCAATGCCTAGAAAATTAAACAAGTTCAGTCAGAATTGGGGGAAAAAGCACACAAAGAAGGTTAATAGGGTCAAAGGCTTATTGGCTGGGAGAGATTTTGGCAAAAAGCCTTTGAAAATAGCAGTAGACTCTGCTGGTCAATTTCTGCCGATGGCCAACAGGCAGAACTTCTGGGAGGGAACAAATATGACTGTGTGGCCTTCACCAGCCCAGAAATTCTGGGATAAAGAGACACTAGGGAGCTTCCCTGGTGGCGCAGTGGTTGAGAGGCCGCCTGCCGATGCAGGGGACGCGGGTTCGTGCCACGGTCCGGGAGGATCCCACATGCCGAGAAGCGGCTAGGCCCGTAAGCCATGGCCACTGAGCCTGCGCATCTGGAGCCTGTGCTCCGCAACTGGAGAGGCCACAACAGTGAGAGGCCCACGTACCGCAAAAAAAAAAAAAAAGAGACACTAGGTATGAGGTCCAAAACCAAACACTGTGCTGTACAAACCAGCAGTGCAGAAGACAAAAGGAGGAACTGTAGAAACCTATTAGGAACTGTCAATAAGCTCTGCAGGTGAAAGATGCTTCTGGTAAAGTACAATTAGAGAATAGAGCTGGTCTTGTTGGTAGATGAACCACAGAAATGAACAGGGAAGAACCATAAGAAAAAAGGGTATGGGACAATGTCTGTGAGTAGGAGGCTCTGAAACGAAGAGCAACTACAGGTATCCTGAAGCTCAAGGTTATCTGTGGATCTCTGCTGGTACTCGAGGCCCTCTGACATTCCTTGGCACCTCCCAACAGTCCACTCAATTTCTTAGGCAAACAAAGGGATCCCACAAAATTCTCAGTAGAGAGTGATGCGCTTTTATAAAAATTAAACAAAGTGACATTTTAAAAGAGGCATTCACTTAAAACCGAGTGAATGAAGATATTGCTTAAAATAGATTTTCTACTAAAAAAGGCAGCAAAAAATAAACTACTCTTATGTTTAGATGAATATTCTCCCAGAAACAGTTAAAGTTCTGAATAGAAAAGTGAAGTCTTTATTAAGATAAAAAAACAAAAGGGACTTTGTTATAGATTTAAGTATTAAAAACCTAGTACTGGGGCTTCCCTGCTGGCGCAGTGGTTGAGAGTCCGCCTGCCGATGCAGGGGACACAGGTTCGTGCCCCGGTCCGGGAAGATCCCACATGCCGCGGAGCGGCTGGGCCCATGAGCCATGGCCGCTGAGCCTGCGCGTCCGGAGCCTGTGCTCCGCAATGGGAGAGGCCACAGCAGCGAGAGGCCCGCATACCGCAAACAAACAAACAAACAACAAAAAAAACCCTAGTACTTTCATGAACAAGTTTTATAATAAAACCAATAAAGTAACATAAGTTCTTTAATACATTTTCAGAAATTTCATTTCCTTCCCCACTATTTCTACTGACAAGCAATGCAGAAGACAAAATGAGAATTCCTTAGAAATACATTAGGCATCATCTATAAGTGCATTCTCCAAAACAAAACCCCTCTACATCTTTTTCCACAAAAACCTTAAATCTTTAAGTCACAGATGTGACTTCTTAACTGGCTGCCAGTAGCCCAAGTATCCACATTATAAAACCTAACACTATGGAATAAGTTTGTATAATCAAACGTGATTCCTACATTACCAACACCTTTGTCTGCCACCCCTTTCGTGAGTCTAGCACCACAACGCATATACCTTCTGTCTGGATTTCATGACTAACACCCCAAAGAACATCAATGGTAGGAAAATAAGCAAAGTTTTAAATTATAAATGGAGAGATTAAGGTAGGAAGAGAAAGGCTGACCTTCATGGATTTGATCAACACATCTCAAGGCTAGGCTGACACAGGCAGTCAAACCAGAAGTTGGTCAGGATGCTTAAGCAACCTTCTTCATGTCCATTAGATTCACTGCTCAAATCTAGACCAGCTTCCTAAATGTAAAAGCTATGAACATAGAAAAGAAACTCTGCTGGCCTTAGAATATCACTAATCTGAGTAAATTGAGTAAAGATATTAATTTTGCTTTGGCTTTAACTGAACATAACATATAATATCTTATCAAGCAATGGAATGCCATGAGAAAAAAAAAGAAAAAAAAAGAAAATTTGCTCCAGGGATAAACTAACTGCTGTTGTAAATATATACACACATCAGGAAGATTAGAGGTTTAAAGGAAGTATGAGAGACTGGCTTATCTCTGTATTCCAGCATGTCCATATGTAAATACACTGGAAACTCTGCACCAAAACCTGCCATGTATAACTAACTCAAGAAACAAGTTACTTACCACTGTCAGAGGAGTCTTCCTTTTTAGAGCGCATCTTTCTTTTCCTTCCACGTTTACTCTTCTTCGTTTCTCCTCCATTTTCCCCTTCTACACCATCTGGACCAGCACAATTATCAGCATGTCTTGCCATGGTATTCTAACAAAAGGAACAAAACCCTCTTTCACATTACTAAAAAAGGTAAGATTAAAATTGGAAGTTCTCTTTTAGTTTAATTAAAAAAAACAACCGGGGGGCAGCGGGTGTGGGGGGGAATCCTATTAAGTCTCAATGTTCTAGTATCTGCTCAATGTGTCCTGAACATACTCTCCCCATCAGAGGAAATGGTCTCCATCTGGAGGGGGCCCGGAGAGAGACAAGGGTGGGCAAGAGAGGAGAGTTGCTCAGAAGATGAGGTTGGATCCTCTGAGCAGGGGAGAATCAGACCAACCTCCCTGTCCTGTGCAGACCTGACAAACATGGTCCTAAGTGAAGATCCAGGACAGAACTGTTAAAAAAAAAAGTACTGAGTTCCCAGGACTTCCCTGGTGGTCCAGTGGCTAAGATTCCACGCTCCCAAAACAGGGGGCCTGGGTTCAATCCCTGGTCAGGGAACTAGATCCCACATGCCACAACTAAGAGTTCACATGCTGCACCTAAAGAGCCCACATGCTGCAACAACGATCCTGCAGGCCACAACTAAGACCTGGTGCGGCCAAATAAATAAATAAATAAAAATATACTGAGTTCCCCATCAGTGGAAGGGTTCACACATGGACAGAAAACCTCAAGGTGGGGATGACTGACCCTTTTCCAAATGACAGTTCATGTCTATATTTATAAGCTCAGTGGAAAAAACTGCCCTGCTTTGCAGTGGAAGCTCAAGAACGTGGTATCAAGAACTGTAAGACAGGAAGTAAAGTTCTGACTCTTACCCGGCGTGTAAATGTTTTCCCACACTTAGAACAGACGAAGGCCGCGGGGACAAAGTTGGGGTCATGATAGCGTTTGAAGTGCATGTCAAGGAGCTGTTTCTGGCGGAAGGTCTTGTCGCAGTGACTGCAGGCATAAGGCTTCTCCCCGGTATGGGTGCGCTTATGCATGATCATGTGCCTCTCCTGAAAGAAAGTGGGGTGGGGGAAGGTCTCAGAGCCTGTCCTAGGGCTGCTACCTCAGCCACCATCTGTGTGCGTGTAGCTGACAAGACCTTTCTCTCCCAAGGGTCTAGGCTCAAAGCTGCTTATTGAGAGGATAAAGTTAACTATACTGGGGTACAAAACTGCTTCCCCAAATCCTAGGACAGATTCGCTCGCTCCTGCTGGGCTGCTTCTGTAGATCACTCCCAAGCATCAGGCCCCAGGACCAGATTCTTCCCTTCTCTCAAGTCTGGGACTTAACTTCCCATGGTTTTGAGAAAAGCTAGCAGTCTGCCTGGAGCGGGTGGAGGGTAGGGGAAGGTGTGACTGAATAAAACTGTCAGTTGGAACTAGACATGATACAATCGAGAAGCAGGACCTTTGGTGACAATCTCATAAACCACGTTTGAAAATATTATCCTTAAAAATAGTCACCATACAAGGTATATAAAAACCCTCTGATAAAACCTAACAATAATGGGACATCAACCGTTTTCTAACTATGAAAGGCTCTACCTGTCTGCAAGCGTAATCACACTGATCACACTTAAAGCGCTTCTCGTTCTTATGTGACTTCTGGTGCTGGATGAGGGCATAGCGCTCATGAAACACAGCATCGCAGTATCGGCATTTCTTGCCCTGCTCAATGTAGGAATGCTGCTTTCGCAAGTGGACACCTGAAAGCAGAATAGAAAGCGCGGTCCAACTTGTGAAAACACAAACAAGCATTTCAAAGAGTTAAGAATACATTTCTTTCTGCTTCTTAAAATAATTACTCTGGCTGTTATACAGAAAATGAATAAAAAGAATAACAGACGTGGGGAGACTAGTTGAGACGCTGAAACTGGATAGGTGAAAGAAGGTGGTGGTTTGGATAAAGGAGATGGCAGTGGGTACGGATGGAAGGAGAAGAACTAAGAGTGATGAGAGACCTAAGAAGTTGAATCAACAGGATTGAGTGACTGGCCAGAGAGTGAGGAAGAGAAAGGTGGGTATCAGGAATGACCTCCAGGTTTCTGGCTTGGAAAACTGAGCAGATGGTGGGGCCATTTACTGGACAAGGAATAGTGGAACAGGGCTGAAGCCCAAGCTGTGTTTATCTCTGGGGCAAGGGAGTAAAGGGGTTTTACACCTTCAGTTTTGGACATGTTGAAGTTGAAATGCCAATGATATCAAGTAGGGATAGGGATGGCAAGGAATAGATGTGTACATAAGCCTAAATTAGAGGACAGATTTGGAGTAGGATTTGAGTGAGACCAAGAGAACTGATGAAATCACTAAGGCAAAGAAAGAAAGAGTATGGGTCATGCCTTAAGAAACCTAACAGTTAAGGCCAGTGAGAGGAAAAAGGATTAAAACAAGAGGAGGCTGAGAAGGAACAGTCAGAGAAATCAGAAGAAAACCAACAGGATGTAGTGCCATGAAAGCCAAAGGAAGACAGTTTTAAGGAGGAGGGTGCAGCCCGCTATGAATAATGATGCTAAGAGATCAAGGCAGATGGGGGAGTTGAACGTTTCCTGCATTCTGCAATGTGGGGTCATTGGTGATCTTAGTCAGTCACTTTATAGAGTGATGGGTATAAGCCAGATGGGAAGGAAACTAGAAGCTGAGGAAGAGAGGGCTGTGAGGGATATAACTCTTCATGAGCATTGGCTAGAAAGGAAATAAGAGTTAAACCTAGAAGGGAAAGACTTTTTTTAAAAAAAAAAAGAGAGATGAAAGCACATTTAGAGTTGAGGCGGAAGACTAAGGAGTGAGAACATGAAAATGAAGATAAAGATGCGATACCTGACCACGGAAAGGCTGCCAAGAACACAGGAGAGTGGGATCAGGGCAAAGGGACAGGCCACAGACAAGAAGAGTGACACAAACTCTCTAGTAGCAGATGGGGAAAGAGGATGAATGCAGGTAGATTTACACATCTGATAACAGGAAATGTGAAGTTTCAACCTGTTGCCTTTGTTTTTTTGTGAAGTAGGAAAAGAGGTTACATACTGAGACCAGGGAGGCAAAGAGAAAAGGGAAGGAAGATCAGAGGTTTAAAGAAAGTTAACAATGATTTATCCTACTCTGTCATGGAACCTCCCACATCGCAGGCACCCAAACATTTGTGGAATGAATGAATGAATGAATGGAAAAACTCACTGAGGAGAATGGGAACACAATTGATGAGGACAAACAGCTGGATTACTCAGGAGCCCAGCTGCATTTGGGATCATGAATTTATGGTGCTACCAATCTGCTCAATCAAGGTGATATCACAACAAACTTAAGGAGGGCCAATTCTGGGGAATGGAAATAAGGTAGGGGAAAGGGATGGCTCACTTTTAACTCTCTACACATGTTCACTATATGAAGGCCTTTTATACACACATATATTATTCCAAATAATTTTTAGGCCTCAACTTTCCCCTTCTGGTCCTCAGATAGAGACTTAATAGCTAAAGACTTTCTTTCATACATTCTTATTAAATACTTACAATAATGATTCTGTAAAGTAGGAATTATTCTTATTACCTCAGTTAAAAAAAAAAAGACTTCGAGCAGTAAGTATTTGAAGGTGAATCTTGACTCTGGTAGGTCTGTCAAGATTCTCCATGCTTTCCTGTGTCCCAAAAATGATGAATCTTAATTATTGCATATTAGTGTGAAATCAGACCTGCTTTGGGGAACACAAACTTGTTTGGGAATAGTTTTGGGAGATAACAATTATTTGACAGCTCCTAGGCAATTAAGTGCCTCATGAAGAACTCGTTATGCAGGGTCTAAGGGGTTTCATGCAAGTATAAAACACTCAAGGTTTTTATTCGCATCATGAAAGTGAGTAACTTAAAAAAAAAAACTAAATAATTCAAACAGGGGCCTAACAGCTCACACACTGCCATGAGATATTACTGGTTTAGGTTTTAGTTTCTATACAGTGCGAACAGTAAAACTCTTTCATTTACCTGAGGACAGTACCTCTTAAGTTTTTCTAACAAAGTCCTTTCAAGAGCAGAGAAGGATGAACACATGACCCACTGGATCTTATGTGGAGCCCAAAGTCCTCTACTTCAAGCTCACAGTTTCATCTTAAAAACATTAGTCAGTCTACAATTTGTTCAATACAGTCATATTAACGTAAAAATGTTTTAAGACACCAGCTCAATTGTATAACTTTACTCAAAACCTTCTGAGTATAACCAATGCTGCAGAAAGACAGGCCAAGTTTATGCTGTGGCTCAGTATGATCCTGATATGACCTGGGTACTTATGTACTCCCGTGTGTGAGAAACAGCTCTAGAGGGTTCGAGAGGACTCAAGTCCAGCTTTGCCACTCATAAGCTGTGTTGTGTAGTTTTGGTCAAGACATCTGTTCATCATCTATAAAGCTAGAATATATCTTGATGACTTCATATGGTAGTTGTGAAGATCAAATGAGTAAAGGAGTAAAATAAAAGTAAAAGACAACCTGGAAAGTACAATTTATCTAAGTTTATATATTATTATTATTATTCAGGGAGCAATGAATTTTAGATAGAGAACAGACTGGGGCAATATTTTTATCTCTTTTAAATAATAAAAACGAAGGGATAAATCCAGGTGACCTTATCTTTAAGAATATGGGTCACAGTATGGGACTTCCCTGGTGGTGCAGTGGTTAAGAATCTGCATGCATGCCAATGCAGGGGACATGGTTCGAGCCCTGGTCCAGGAAGATCCCACATGCCGCAGAGCAACTAAGCCCGTGAGCCACAACTACTGAGCCTGAGCTCTAGAGCCCACAAGCCACAACTACCGAGCGTGCATGCCACAACTACTGAAGCCCGCATGCCTAGAGCCTGTGCTCTGCAACAAAAGAGGCCACTGCAATTAGGGGTCCATGCACCGCAACAAAGAGTAGCCCCCACCCGCTGCAACTAGAAAAAGCCTGCGCGCAGCAACGAAGACGCAACGCAGCCACAAATAAATGAATAAATAGATAAATAAATAAATTTATTTAAAAAAAAAAGAATATGGGTCATACTAAAATTTCTACCACCGAACTCTGCCTCTATATAAACTCTAGTTTAATTATGCACAGAAATATAGCTATCACCAAACCAATAAAAACAGTCCCATTACCTAAAGTACAAATATTGTGAAAAAAACCTGAAGTCAACTGACCTTAGTTCGAATCATACTATGTCACTTCTCTATTTGGGGGCTTTAATTATACTGTTTTCTCTCATTACAGCTGCCATTAATTTATAGATGAGCTATAGTCAGGGAAGAATCTTGTAGCCTAGCTTCAGTAAGAGAAAGAAGACAGAAGAAAGTATCACTAGCACCTAAGCAATGACTTTTATTAAACAGCAGGCCATTCACATTCACAAAACTTACATGAAGGAAGTAATTTGTGATCTCCATTATTTTCACAAATTTGTCAAAATATATTTTTCATTTGCCACTAATTTACTTACCCAAATCACTTTTTCGGGCTATGACAGTGTCACAGTGGGGACAGTGAAATTTGGCCACATTTTCTGTGTGCTTCTGTAAAATGTGCATCTTCATGGTACCACTTTGGGTAAACCGTGCATGACAAATATAACATTCATAAGGTTTTTCCCCTTAAAAGGAAATACAAAATGAACAACTTAGATGAAATAACTGAATACTATCATTTAATTGGAGGGTAATCCAGGTGGCAGATGTACTAATCCACAGAGAATCTACAGTTCTTAATTTAGGAAGGATGAGGCTCAGGCCCACTGCCTGGCTCATGCCTATCTTCAGAGATGGAAAAGAAGTCCCAAACTATGGCCACCACCTCTGCTTTGCCCAGCTCTGCCACGGAGTCCTTCACATTTTAGTAAGAGTAGTTCCTACAGCAGTACTTACCTTTGGGGGAAAGCAGACGGGATGACAGGAGGACCTACAAGATTTTTTTAGGAAAAGAGAGTACTCTGGAAAACTGACGAGTTGGGTTACTTATGTAACCTACCCAGACTTCTTCTAACAGTAAAAACTTTCCATTCTCCAATGTATATTCAGAGCAATGAATTCCAAAGATATGCCAGAGAAGCATTTATCAATTATATACTACTCTCATGCCAGCTTCCATTCGGGTAACTAATAGGGGCATGTGGTGGTTCACAGGGTCTCACAGGATCCACTAAAAAGCGGTTCATTAATACGAGGAAGGGAGAAGTCCTACCTGAATGGGTTCTCATGTGCCTTTTCAGCTTGTATGTGTCCCTGCTGGCATAACTGCATAAGCTGCACTGGAAAGGACGCTCTCCAGTGTGAGAGCGAATGTGACGTTTTAATTTGCTGACCTGAAACACAAAAACCAACCGAGCCTCTTAAACTTTCGTTAACATAGATTGTGACATGAGAATACTGTGGGTCAGGCACAAAAGCTTATTTTTTGGACACTGCAGTTCATAATACAGAAGAAGTCTAAAAGACAGTATTTCTTCCTCCTCATTATTTCTAACTGTTGCCTCTCAAATCCCTATCATAATCCAAGGGAAAAGGGTAAAATGGATAGGGGCATAGATGAGTCAAGATGGGCTATTATTAACTGTTAGGCTGGGTGATAGGTACATGGGGGTGTATTATACTAGTCTATCTACTTCTACATATGTTTGAAATTTTCCGTAATAGTTTTAAAATAATCCATGCTTATTTATGGATCAATTTTCTAAAAAATTTTGAATCCAAGTTAATAAATGCATTTTAATTCCCTTAAGTCTCTCTTCCTATCATCAGCACTTCCCTGACAAACCAGGCACCAGGGGCCTCTCACCTTCCTCACTATGGACTTATGCTTTTCATCTTTCATTAAGTATCTTTCCAACAGAAGAGTGACTTTCAAACTTGACTCTAAGAAGTGTTTTGAACACTAATGTTTCCTTTGAAAATTTTAAAAAGTGTTCCAATTTTTACATTAAAATCTCCCTGTATTTCTAAGTGCTATATAGTCAAACTCCACACACTGTAAGGCTAAAGAATGGTCCCAACAGCATTACTGAATAATTCTCTTTCCAAAACTTGCCTATTTATCATATATTAAATTCCTATATACACAAGGATCTATTCTTTTTCAACAAACTATTTGTTTATTCCTGCTCCAATATCACAGTCTTCATTTACCATATAGTTTTCAAACAGCCAATAGCACAAGCCCCTCATTCTTTTTTTCGTTTTTTAAATTTATTTATTCATTTATTTATGGCTGCGTTGGGTCTTCATTGCTGTGTGCGGGCTTTCTCTAGTTGTGGCGAGTGGGGGCTACTCTTTGTTGTGGTGTGCAGGCTTCTCATTGCGGTGGCTTCTCTTGTGGAGCACAGGCTCTAGGTGCACAGGCTTCAGTAGTTGTGGCACATGGGCTCAGTAGTTGTGGCTCACGGGCTCTAGAGCGCAGGCTCAGTAGTTGTGGTGCACAGGCTTAGTTGCTCCACGGCATGTGGGATCTCCCCAGACTAGGGCTCAAACCCGTGTCCCATGCATTGGCAGGTGGATTCTTAACCACTGAGCCACCAGGGAAGCCCAAGCCCCTCATTCGTTTTTCAAAATTTTCTTAGTCATTCATATTTACTCTTCCAGCTAAAATTTAGAATCAAGCTGAAATGTGTATTTATTTATGTCCTTTGGAAAAATGTGAGACGTTTTCTTCTTACGGGTAGGTATCAGATGTTTTTTGCTGTTCAGTTTATCCCTAGGTCATTTTATTGCTGTTAAGAGTTTGAACCTGTTTCCTACTATTGATATTGTATAAATAAGTCACTGATTCTTGTGTATTTATCTTGGATCTGACCACCCAAATGAACTCTTACTGCTTTAGGTTTTTCAGCCAATACTCTTGAATTTTCTATGTAAGCAAATATGTCTGCAAGACATGACAGTTTTGTTGTTCCATTTATAATTCATTTATTATTTTATACTATTAGCTAGGATTTCCAATACAATGTTGAAATGGTAACAGTAGGAATGGAAATCTTGTTCCAAAGTTTAATGGGAATACTTCCAGTGTTTCAGAGTTAATTAGGCTGGGTTTACTATAGGTTTCCAGTATATACTCCTTATAATAAATTTTTTTTTTTTTTTGGCTGCATTGGGTCTTCGTTGCTGCACAGGCTTTCTCTAGTTGCAGCGAGCGGGGGCTGCTCTTTGTTGCAGTGTGCAGGCTTAGTTGCTCCACGGCATGTGGGATCTCCCCGGACCAGGGCTGAACCAGTGTTCCCTGCATTGGCAGGCAGATTCTTAACCACTGCGCCACCAGGGAAGTCTCTAAAGATATTTTTTTCTACTCTTGACTTGCTAGAACTCTAAACAGTAATAAGTATTAAATTTTATGATTTTTCAATAACCTATAGAAATGATATGGTTTTTCTTTAATCTCTCAGTGTAGTACAAACCAATAATATCCTAATGCTGAATTATTCTTGCATTTTAGATACATTCTATTTAGTAATCACTTATTTTTAAATCTATTACCAAATCTGGTTTGTTAATTCACTTAGAATTTTGGTTTTTCTGTGAGAAACAGAAACAGTTTTCTTTTGGAAGTATCCTTATCCAGCTTTGGTAACAGGGTAGCCTCAAACAATAAAGGTGATAAATAAAGCAAGCAAGCAAGCAAGCAAGCTAGCTGATGGGCCTTAGTTGCAGCACGTAGGATCTTAGTTGTGGCACACAGGACCTTCATTATGGCACACAGGATCTTTTAGTTGCAGCATGTGGGATCTTCTAGTTGAGCATGTGGATTCTAGTTCCCTCACCAGGGATGGAGCCCAGGCCCCTCGCACTGGGAGCGCAGAATCTTAGCCACTGGAGCACTAGGGAAGTCCCTAAAATCTTCCATTTTGAAGTGCTCTTGGTATAGTTACTCACTTCTTTGAAGTTTGGTAGAACTTGCCTGTAATAATATGTGGATCAGTGCTCTGTTTTATTAGATGATTTTTTAAAAATTAATTAATTAATTATATTTTGGCTGCGTTGGGTCTTTGTTGCTGCGTGTGGGCTTTCTCTAATTGTGGCGAGCAAGGGCTACTCTTCGTTGTAGTGTGTGGGCTTCTCATTGCAGTGGCTTCTCATTGCGGAGCACAGGCTCTACATGCGCGGGCTTCAGTAGTTGCAGCACACGGACTCAGTAGCTGCAGCACGTGGGCCCTAGAGTGCGCAGGCTTCAACAGTTGTGGTGTGTGGGCTCTAGAGCACAGGCTCAGTAGTTGTAGCGCATGGGTGCAGTTGCTCCAAGGCATGTGGGGTTGTGGTGGGTCTTCCTGAACCAGGGCTCAAACCTGTGTCCCCTGCATTGGCAGGCAGGTTCTTAACCACTGTGCCACCAGGGAAGTCCCTATTGCTCCTTTTTGTTTTTGTTCTTTTTTTTTGGTTGCGGGTCTTAGTTGCAGCATGCATGTGGGATCTAGTTCCCTGACCAGGGATCAAACCTGGGCCTTATCCACCGCACCACCAGGGAAGTCCCGTTACTGCTCTTTTTTTAATGGGAAAACCTTTCACACTCATTACAGGTTTTTTTTTTTGGTGGTAGGGAGGGGGAGTGGGAGTGTAGTAATCTAGCAAGATTTTCTATCTTGTATCAAGTCAGTATGAGGACAGTTCATACTGGAATCATGATGATCTTCAGACAGGAACCAACAAGGAGCTGAATACTCACTTCTACACTGGCGTAATCGCACATGGAACACTTAAATGGCTTCTCATGGGTGTGTTTGTAACGACGATGCCGCACCAATTCTCCACTAGTCACAAAGGCCATGTCGCAGTCTGGGCACTTGTGAGGACGAGTACCTAGAGAAAGGAGGGTATAAAAGAAAGACAAGATTAAGGGCACAGTTAATTACAGAGTTCAATGTGTGACACAACTGCTACATGAGGTTGGACCCTGGTCATCTCATCAACCCTGAGAGTAGCTCCAAAAACTATGGGTGAGCCCAGCTGACTTTACAACACTAACCCCAAAATATTAGAAACACATGCCAAACATTTAGTTTCTCTTAATTATCCATTTGAGTATGCTGCCTTTGAATACAAAATATTTTTTACCCCTATTTTGTGAATATTCTGGTCACTATGGATTAAAGGTTAACAGAAACACCATTCTGTTTCAACCCTTCTAAAAAATATACAACATCTTTAAACCTCAATTTTTATCAAGTACAGGCCACAGAATTAATAGTTATTTGACTCAAGATCCTTTTACACATCAAATTTTACTGTTATTATGATTATACATATAGGGCCATTGGGCTGTCCATATTGACCAACTTTTTCTTTAAAAAAAATACAAATATAATAACATGTTTTCTGTATAAATTTGGTTTGATAAGGTATTCTAGAGATTTATCAAAGGCTTTATAAAGTAGTATTGCCTTTTATGTTATGTGATTTAAACAGATCATTTTCAAACATCAGTATCTAATATTCTGTGATCTGAAAGTCAAATCATGGAATATTTAAATATTTTTATGAACTAATAATATACCCTCTATATTTGTTTTGTTTTTTCTTTCACTGAGATAACCTTACTGTTTTTAATATGTCTTCCCATAGTAGCCCCATAACATAACATTACTTTAGTAGATCTTCTCTAGCCACTTTATATTCTGAACACTGCACTGAAAATATCCTGCCCAGGTAATAATGATAATAAAGAGATAAAGCTGACAGTAGAACACAGTGCTACCTTCATAGGTTATTATTTAGAAACTAGGGACTATCTGTAATTGTGGGCTGTGGGTAAGGGGTGAACAGCAAGGTAATCTCAAACACCAAAATCAAAGGCTACCTTTGAGAATGGAATTAAGAAGAGTCACAATGTAATGAATGGGTCCAGCCATCTGCAGAAATGATTATCCCAGAGACTGAGAAAACACTGGAGAGGGAAATGTGATTGGATATGATAGTAACTAGAAAGTTCCAAAGAACGTTCATTTGCTCAATTTGCTTCTTTACTACCACTGAGGATTAAGAGTGAAGGATAGAGTTCTTATCTATGAAAAATGTATAGTCTGGTGGTACAAACAGGTAAGTAAAACAACGACTAACAAGAGAAGGAAAGCAACATCCATTTCTATTAGGACGAGGTAAGTTGAAAACAAAGAATTTCCAATGTTTACCTAGTATTATCTAGGGGAGAGAAAGAGGCCTGCCTCTGGTAGACATAAGCATGGCAATTAGGAAAGAAGTGGACACTACTGTGGGACAGAAGTTTTCATCGGGTTGACCCACATCACTGCCTACGTCCCTCTGCTCAAGGTCCATGGCTCACCAAGTCACCCTTCAATTGCTACAGCATCCTGACATAGGCAAAGGCGCCCCCTAGAACGCAATACGACTGCATCTAGAAAATAAAAAGGTATATTCCTCCACATAAACTGATTTTCTGATATGAATCTGACTCTTGAGGATTTGGTTAGTATGAATTAGTCCTGCCAAATCATTCCTGAATAACCAGACAGACTGAATTTCTTATTTTCAAAGCTGAGGACTAGACCATGACATGCAGCGCCCACATCAAGGCACTCCCGTTCTGGCAAGTCCTATAATGCGGCCAGCTGCTTTCATGTAGTCATATGCCCTTTCCCTAGGGTTTCAAACTACCAAATAAAAAATACTATTATCAAGTGTCTGGGTAGAAACTAGGTAGTTGGTGAAAAGTGACCAAGTCACATTAGCAAATATACTAATGCACAGTATACTGCTCATTGGCCAATCCCTACTTGATCACATTCACCAGACAACCAGCACATCAAATAAAAAATAATCATCATATAAAATGAGGTGGAGAATCTGGATAGAGGAAAGCTATTCTGCATGAAGAACTAGGTGAAAAAAGTTTCTATTAGCACTTGCAGCCAAATGCCAATACCAAAAGTATAAAGAGCCCAAAAGAGAGTCTAAAGAGAGCTTTAGCCCATAGTCTCTCCTCTTTAGTGACCCCAGAACATGACTGCAGCCAACATGAAGCTAATACTAGAGTATTAAGTATGTGTGGACCATGAATAAATAAATGTTTGAATTGCTGGAATGGTGCCTTAAATTTTCCATTCTGGGATTATGAATTATCTTCTTTGAGGTAAAACAACCAGAAACCATAGTTTTTACAAAGGTAGGATTTCATTTCTATTTGTAATGTTCTTCCTCATAATGCCTGGCAATTACTGCCTGGGAATTTAGGGGGGGTTAGTTTTTGTCATTGCTGTTAAAACCTTAGCAACACAGTGGTGATACCTTTGGGAAATATTATAGGTTAACTACCACAGAAAATCTTTTTCTGAATCACAATCCTTATAAAATTTAGATTATTTTCCACTAAACTTTCTTTACATTTGCCTATAACTAAGTCCATCTGCTTACAATAAATCAAGATCACAAAGAGGGTACCATAAGAAAGAACAAAAATTCTTCCCACTCTTATTCCCACTGGAATCAGCTTAGATGATATTTAAAACCCAAGTTTAAACCTTTGCTATGCTGTAGTCCCCAACATTCTTTTTTTTTTTTTTGCGGTATGCGGGCCTCTCACTGTTGTGGCCTCTCCCGTTACGGAGCACAGGCTCCGTACGCACAGGCTCAGCGGCCATGGCTCATGGGCCCAGCCGCTCCACGTCATGTGGGATCTTCCCGGACCGGGGCGCGAACCCGTGTCCCCTGCATCGGCAGGTAGACTTTCAACCACTGCGTCACCAGGGAAGCCCCACCCCCAACATTCTTAACCAGCACCCACCTGTGTGTGTGTTAAGGTGATTCCTCAGAAGGGTGACTGTCCTGAATGCCCTGCCACAGAGATGGCACTTGTGTGGTCTCTCATCAGTGTGACTTTTCATGTGCCGATCCAAATTTGAACGCCGTGGACATGTGTAACTGCAAAGCTCACACTGGAATGTCTTCTTTACACCTATGTGCAAAATAAAACACTTACTTGTTGCAGGGTTTCAAAGTGTTAAGATTAATCCTCATCTTAAACTTCCACAAATATATTTCATTAGCCTTTTATAACTAAAGCCAACTAAGTCACATTGAGTTATAATTATCTCATGCCACTAATAGATTTACTTCTTTCTCTTCAGGACTTAAGAAGTACTCAATCTGGAAAAACTTCTTTTAGACTGGCGCCCACATCACAATCTTTAAAATAAATGCATTTAATGTAAAATAACCTGCACAGGCACTGTGTTATGTGCTTTATCCCAAAAAGGTTTTATGAGAGTATAATGGATAAACTCATTTTACCTTTCTTTTTAATTTTTGTTGGTTTTGGAGGCTTCATGTTACCAACCACTTTCTCTGCGTTAACCTCTGACAGCAGACCCTCCTGCTGCTCTTCCTCAAAATCGTACACAGACACATCCACATCTTTGCCCTCCTCCGTGTAACGCAGTTTGCTCTTTTTGGTTTTCTTTGTTTTTTTGGCTGGTGGTTGATAGTCTGGGTCTTTTTGCCAACTAGGATCTTCCTGAGGCGGAAGTTCCCCTTGCTCTAGCGTCTCCACCTCTCCATTGGCCCCCACTTTTACCACTTGAAACCCTTCAGGCAAAGGTAAGGTGTGACATATCATGGGTTCACTTTCTGCAAGGCCCTCTTTAGACACTTCATTCTCATAAGCCCCCTGAAGTTCTTCTACTGAAGTGGTAGCAACAGGTACAGTCACGGGAACGGGTACTTGCACAAGCTGAAGTTCTCCTATGTTTATCGGCTGTTCCTCCATATTTACAACCTGCAAGGTTATAATCTGGGTATCGTCTACAGCAGCCTCTGCTTCTGGAGCAACTGCACCCTCCATTACTTCAGTCTTCATCTGAAGAAGGGTAGGATCCAGCTGTTCCATCATTACCATCTGTACACTGCTATTGACATCCTGGACCACCTCACCCCCATCAGTCTGGTTCTGGGGTAGGTGGCAAGCGTCCTCTTCTTGGCCCCCTTCCCGGCGTCTCTGGTAAGTCTTTCTCTCCTTTCCTTTAATGAAAGTTTCAGACTCTTCCACAATGGCTTCAACCGCCTCACCTTCCATTTCCCCTTCCTTTATTAAGGGAGAACACAGATTATTATATAAAATAAAATTTGCCTAATTGAAAACATATACATTTTAAACAAAAAAGACCCCGATGAATGAATTAGGCACCAGTGGTTGTTAATATTACAAAAAGACACAACAGATATTATTTACCTACTGATGGAAGAATGGAATACCACCTATGAAGCAGTCTTGTCAAACAAAACAAAAAAATCTGAAATGAATCAAGCCTCTAGATCCAACTACCAATTAACAGGAAACTGGTGACAGATGATATTAAATTACACTACAGGGATGAAATTCATGAAATTCAGACTGAAGGAAACTGCAGGAATAACTACCCAGTTTCTTCTGCAAATAAATCACCAGGAGAAAAAAAAATGGGAAGGGTAGAGGGAGAACCTACAGATCAGTGGTTCTCAACCTGGGGTGACTATGCCTCCAAGAGACATCTGGCAAGGCCTGGACACATTTCTGGTTGTCACTACTGCGGCAGGTGTGCTACCAGTATCTAGTAGATGCTCTGGCAGAGGCCAGAGATATTACTAAACATCCTGCTATGCACAGGTCAGTCCTCCACAGCAAAGAATTAATGGTCCCCAAAAGTCAATAGTGCAGAGGTTGAGAAACTCTGATATAGACAAAAGAGGCCTAAGAGATACAGCAATCACAGTGTATGGATCCTGTTTGGATTCTGATTCAAACCAACAAATGGTTTAAAAAATTGCCACGAGGACTTCCCTGGTGGCACAGTGGATAAGAATCCCCCTGCCAGTGCAGGGGACACAGGTTTGATCCCTGATCTGGGAAGATCCCACATGCCGCAGAGCAACTAAGCCCGTGCACCACAACTACTGAGCCTGTGCTCTAGAGCCCACGTGCCACAGCTACTGAAGCCCATGCACCTAGAGCCACAAAAGTAGCCACCGCAAGGAGAAGCCTGCGCACCACAACGAAGAGTAGCCCCCGCTCGCCACAACTAGAGAAAGCTCGCACGCAGCAACTAAGACCCAACACAGCCCAAAATAAATAAAATGAAATCTTTTTTTTTAAAGGGACTTCCCTGGTGGCACAGTGGTTAAAAGTCCACCTGCCAATGCAGGGGACATGGGTTCGAGCTCTGGTCCGGGAAGACCCCACATGCCACGGAGCAACTAAGCCCGTGCGCCGCAACTACTGAGCCTACGCTCTAGAGCCTGTGCTCCGCAACAAGAAGCCCACACACCGCAACAAAGAGTAGCCCCCGCTCGTAGCAACGAAGACCCAACGCAGCCAAAAATAAAGAAATTTATTAAAAAAGAAAAAAGCCACAAGACAATGAGATTCAACTCTGACTGGATATTTGTTATTAAAGAGTTATTCACAAAACTGGTTTAAATCTTACACATTTCTTATATCTGGCAGAGGACCTCACTGTTTTTAGCTAAATTCTCCCTTAGAAAACAAGCCACCAGAGGTTTTTTTGGAGCCAAAATCAGAACTTGGATCCAGACTCCAATAGTCCTGCTTGTAGCTACACACACCGCTACCTCCTGTCTCATACCATCAACTTGACATTCATGTATCTCTCTTGTCTGTAAGACCATGAGTTCCTTGAGGACAGAGACCATGAAAACAAGTAGTTTTTACTCTTGAGCACTACGCCCAGGTTGGTAAGAACACAATAAATGCTAACTGAATATATAATAGAAAACAGAAAAAAAAAATCAGTTTTTTTCTGATTCACAGTTTCTGGCTCTTATGTCTTGTGAGTGCTGAGAGTACCCAGATACCTAAGAATAAAATGAGTTTGATCAATTATGTAATTCATATCAATAATCTGACTTAACAAATCTGACAAATACATAAAAGGTTAATTCAAAATTAAAATTTAAAGTGTTTTGTATTCTTGCCCTCGTCTCAAACAAAGCTTTTGCTACTTCTATTAGAGACACATTTCTTCAATTCAGGTACCTTAACACTATCCATACTAGCAGTCAGAGAAGGCTCTCTAAATCAGGACCACCTGTAAAGCAGTACAAAGACTAAGACTATGCAGGCCTGGTCCTGCATTCTAGGAGTTACTGTCTAACAAAAAAGACAGAATAGGTACAATGGCTCAAGGCAAAAGTGGTAGGTTTGGAGAACCCTACATAACCAGATGTGAGATCAAGATGGGCAGGATATTTAAAGACAGCATGGTGTGTGTGTACACACACAAATTTTGCAGGGGAGGGGGTCCCTACGTAGAAAAAATATATGACGGAATTGGTTATGAGAAAGAATAAAACAGTTAAAGAAAAAAAGACTTAAAAAGCACAGGATAAGGCTTCCCTGGTGGTGCAGTGGTTGAGAGTCCGCCTGCCGATGCAGGGGACACAGGTTCGTGCCCCGGTCCAGGAAGATCCCACATGCCGCGGAGCGGCTGGGCCCATGAGCCATGGCCGTTGAGCCTGCACGTCCAGAGCCTGTGCTCCGCAACGGGAGAGGCCACAGCAGTGAGAGGCCCGCGTACCGCAAAAAAAAAAAAAAAAAAAAAAAAAAAGGCACAGGACAGAGGAAAGGGTAGAAAGAGATAGAAGAAAGATGTACTGGTTGTGGCCATAGATTGGACGGTCTTGAATGACAAAATATTAAGACTACACTCATTTGGCTGTCAATGGGAAATCACATATGCTTCCTTTCTTTCCTTTTTAAAATTTTATTTATTTTATTCTTGGCCGCATTGGGTCTTTGTTACTGCGTATGGGCTTTCTCTAGTTGCAGCGAGTGGAGGCTACTCTTCATTGTGGTGCACGGGCTTCTCACTGCGGTGGCTTCTCTTGTCGCAGAGCACGGGCTCTAGGCAGGCGGGCTTCAGTAGTTGTGGCACATGGGCTTAGTTGCTCCATGGCATCTGGGATCTTCCCGGACCAGGGCTCGAACCCACGTCGCCTGCACTGGCAGGGGGATTCTTAACCACTGTGCCACCAGGGAAGTCCCACATACGCTTTCTGAGCAGGGGAAATTAAGATTTACTTGGTTCATAAAGAATAGTGCTTGATTTCTTCAACAAAGTGTATCCGAATTTTTGCAAAAGGGAAAGATGCATGATACATATAATGCCCTCTGGCTTTCAAGGCCCTTCAGTATCTGACCCCAGATAACCTATTCAGATTCATGACTTGTTGGTCTTTAGCCATTACTTTTCCCTGTATGTGTCTGCTAATAAAACAACCACACTATTATGCACTTAAAATTTTTCTCAAAATGATCCATTTCCCCAGTTGGCTTGTTAAAGCTCTTTGAGGGCAAAAGCCAGGCTTGAAGCAACGTACATATTTGGACAGATTCAGCAAACCTCACCATCTGCATGGAACGAAAACCAAGGCTAATGGAAAACCTTGTGGGTTGTTGGGTTGTCCTGATTTGTTCTGCCATTACCTGCTTTCATTAGTCCCTTATTCTCAACAACCAAGAGTATATATACTATTGATACAATGCTCAATGCAAAGATCTCTTACAATCTGTTCCATTAACAGCAAGGACAAATATAACAAAATGTTACTGCAGAACATGAGGGTCAAGGGACATTTGTGAAGTGCTTTGTAATTTGCCTGTAAATAAAAACTGTCTGAGCATCAATGTGCTAGCATTTTTATAAGATCTTATTTATATTTCTGATCACGAAAGACTACTTGAGCCAAGATCCTAACTATAATTACTTTTATATAACCAATACTGTTCAGATGGATTTGTCTTGGGACAGGAATGTTCTAAACTGGCACTATCCAATAGAAATATAATGGAAGCCACAAAAGTGAGCCACATATATACCATTAAAAAATTTCCAGGGACTTCCCTGGTAGCACAGTGGTTAAGAATCCGCCTGCCAATGCAGGGGACACGCGTTTAATCCCTGGTCCGGGAAGATCCCACATACTGTGGAGCAACTAAGCCCATGCACCACAACTACTGAGCCTGCACTCTAGAACCTGTGAGCCACAACCACTGAAGCCCGCGCTCTGCAACAAGAGAAACCACTGCAATGAGAAGCTCACGCACCACAATGGAGAAGCCCCTGCTTGACACAACTAGAGAAAGCCTGTAAGCAGCAACAAAGACCCAACACCACCAAAAATAAAAACAAATTTTAAAAAGTAAATAAAAATTTCTAGTAGCCATACTTAACAAGAAACAGGTGAAATTAATTTTAGTAATCTATTTTATTTAACCCAGTATGTCCAAAATATTATCATTTCAAGATGAAATCAATATAAAAAATTGAGATATTGTATATTCTTTCTTCATAAGCCTCTGAAATCTGGTATATATTTTACAGTACACCTCAATCTGAACTAGTCACACTGTAAGTTCTCAACAGCCACATGTGGTTAAGGGCTACTGTACTGGACAGCACAGTTTACACCTCTGTTATTCAAAGTATGATCTGAGGACCAGCAGCGTTGGCTTAACCTTGGAACTTGTTAGAAACACAGAACTTCAGGCTCCACCCTTGACCCACAGAATCAGAATTTGCAACTTAATAGATCCCTAAGTGGTGTCATATATTAAGCTTTGAGATGTACTACTTTATATCATTACTCTTCTCACATTTTTTTTTTTTGCGGTACGCGGGCCCCTCACTGTTGTGGCCTCTCCCGTTGCGGAGCATAGGCTCTGGACTCCCAGGCTCAGCGGCCATGGCTCCCGGGCCCAGCTGCTCCGCGGCATGTGGGATCTTCCCGGACCAGGGCACGAACCCGTGTCCCCTGCATCGGCAGGCGGACTCTCAACCACTGCGCCACCAGGGAAGCCCTCACATTTTTTAAAAAAGCATTTTCCAGTCCATGAAGGTCTGAAATTAGTACCCCAGCAAAGATGATAACTTCAATGTTGGAGTTAGGAACAGAGAAAAAGCCCCATCCACCTTGGAAACAGTCTTGGAAAAGTATCAAAGGACAAAAAATTCACAAGCTGTAAATGCTAATGCTAGCCCTGCCACAGAATCACTACATAATCCCAGGCTATTTAGATATCCTCAATAATAAAACCGGTAGAGGGACTTCCCTGGTGGCGCAGTAGTTAAGAATCCGCCTTCCAATGCAGGGGATGTGGGTTCGATCCCTGGTCAGGGAACTAGATCCCACATGCATGCTGCAACTAAGAGTTTGCACGCCACAACTCAGGAGCCCGTGAGCCACAACTAAGGAGTCTGAGAGCCTCAACTAAGTAGCCTGCCTGCCAAAACTAAGACCTGGCGCAACCAAAATAAATTAAAAAAAAAAAGTGGAAGAAAAACATATAATCTCTGAGCTCTGTGACATTTTGTAGCACACAACAATTTGAAGAACACAGAAAAATCCATGTTGTCTCTGCCATGAATTTGAGAACTTAAAATACTAGAAATTGCTTTTAATAACCAAGTACAACCTAAAAGAGGTTACGGAATTATAAACCAGGTGAAAAAGAATTGGTACAAATTGAAACCAACTGTGCTGCCAGGGGGTTGAGCTGACAAGAGTGTTCTCTCACTGTGAAAAAACACATGGCACAAGGTCCATGAACATCAGCATCTATTCAGGGTCTTAAAGCAGTAGGTTCTATTTTCACAAAGAAAAATCAGACACAAAGTAGCAAGCCACCAGCCTCACCCATACACTACTTGGAAATCCCTTCCAGCAGTGGACCCTTCTACTTAACTTCCACCAAGGAAAAGGAGTCTGTGAATCAGTAACAAACTTAATAGCCTGGACCAGGTCGCTCTCCTCACTCCCTGGGGACTGTACTCTCCTAGCTGTGTCACCCCATTAGCGGTTCTGATCCATCCCTTTCCTCCCTCTATGGACTCAGCTGTGCCTCCTGCTTTCCACTCAGTTCCTCTGGAGTCTCTCATGTTCTCTGCCTCTCTCCTTGCTTGAGTTAGGCATGCTTTCTAGATTTTGTCAATTCTTTTTGTGGACCAACGCCATTAAAAACGGGTTTACATTAACATCTGGACACAACTTTTTCAGATTATTAAAGCATATTAGTCTATTTATAGAAGTCTGAAAAATGAAGCACATATAAAATTTTTTTAAAAAGTTGTTCGCAATTCTTATACCTAGAGATAATCACCTAGTATACTTTGGTGCTGTTTTCTGAGTTTTTTTCCTCTTATGGATATGTATTTTTAAATATAGATGAGATCGTGTATATGGCTTTGCTCTTAAGAACCTGTCCTTGCCCTGTCTAGCCCTCTGTGGTCCCTGTGCTTGGTCTACAAGCACCATTCACCAGGAACCACACCAGCCAACCCAAAGGCCTCCCCCTCATCCTCAAACTCAGTTTCTTTGGCATATAACAGTATGAAACTCATACTCTTCCTTCATCAGCCTTTCAGAATTCTCCCTTGGCTTCCCTTGTCTCTGAGAGCTCCTCCACCAGCCGCTCTGAGCACATCAAGGCTCTGGCTCTGTTCTCTTCTCCGTAGCCATTCGGTTCACTAGCCGTTTTACTTCAGCTGTCTCCACCCAAATCCACATGCGCAAACCCAGTTTCACTGCCTAAAGGATCTCTCTCATGTGTTTGGCTATCACCTTCAACTCAATGGCATTGGATAAGGAATAAAGAAACCTGGGGAATTTCCTCGCAGTCCAGTGGTTAGGACTCAGCGCTTTCACTGCTGTGGCCCGGATTTGATCCCTGGTGGGGCAACTAAAATTCCGCAAGCTGCAAGGTGTGGCTTGAAAAAAAAGAAAAGAAAGAAACCTAGATTCTAATCCCTAATCCAACCAAATGAGCTTGGCAAATGGGTTAGTCTTCTGGGCTGCAGTAGCACACAAAAAATGGAACTCTGAAGACCAGAGCCTTCCTGTATTCTCTACCATCTTGGTGAAAAACTGAAGCTTAGGAACACTTTTTAAAAAATCATTCTATCAACTTATGGGTAGAAGATGGGGCAGGAGGAGGTTCCCTCAGACTGAGGCAGAGTGAAACTGGCACATGGGGGTGAGGGAGCTGGAAGAGAGGAAACTGGTATTTGAGCACCACCCTGCCCTTGCTCACTGCTGTTCTCTCACTGTGAAAAAAACACATGCTGACTGGTTGAGTGGGAGGATACACAGGCCCAGACTCTAACGCAAAGGCCCCCGAGGTCAAGGCCCCTGAGGTCTGCCCATGCTCCTACACCACCAGCCTGGCCTGCATCCTAGGGGAACCTGCTGGATCAGCCCTCCCCCTCTTGCCTGTCAGCTCTATATTGCTCAAATCTTTTAATCTTAAAACTCCTCTTAATGCCTCTTGACAATTTAGCATCTGCCATCTCCGTATTCCCCCACACTCAACCCCACACTAGCTGTCTCTATACCTTTACTTCTCTTCCATGCCTCATTTCACCAGTCTGGTTTCTGTTCCCCAATACTCTACTGAACTGCTCTGAAGTCAGCGATGGCCCTTAACTGGTAAATCCAAAGGAGACTTTTCTGTCCTTATCTGACTTGACCTCTCTGTGGAATTCAGCATCCTATTCTAGGCTTTATCCCAGAATTATGCCAGACCATCAGAAAGCTGGATATACTTGGGTCACATGGTCTTATCCCCTACAGAACTTGCTTTCACTAAGTTTTGTTTTGGCATTATGCCCTTGGCTTACACTAAAGTATACATGGGAGAAATTTCATTTGGAGTTACATGCTTAGAAAAGCTTTGCTTCAACTAAGCAATTTTTTTCTTTCACTGTGAGACCTATGTAACAGGATCATGTTACCATTACTTTAGCTGGCCACACCCTAATAAATCTTTTTCCTCTCAAACTATGTAGTAACCTTTTTTTTTTTTTTTAATGTAGTAACCTTTTATTCTAATTTATTCTAATTTGTATTTTCTGGGGTTCTGACTTTATATCATTTACCATTTGTATTTTCTATACATTTCTTCAAATTCTTTGTGGAACAAGATGAGCTATAAATAAACCTGAAATTGTATACACATATATATTTAATAGAAAATACAGAAAAACACAGAAATACAAAGTTGTAACAATCTTAACATAACCTCAATTCAAAATTTGCAGACCTATTTGAAGATCACAAAACTCTTCCAGGAGGCATAAAAGACCTCACTAAATAGGGGACACTACTATCTATATCCATGATCAGAAAGGCCAAAAGGCCAAACATTGTAAAGATGTTAATTATTTCTAGTTCATTTAATCTTCAAAATCTCTGAAAAATAAACAAGATATTGAGGATAGCAATAAAATTTCTGAAAAATGAAGCCCACTTTTTTTTTTTTTTTTTGGCCGCATTGGGTCTTTGTTGCTGTATGCCAGCTTCCTCTAGTTTCAACGAGCTGGGGCTACTCTTCATTGCAGTGCGTGGGCTTCTCATTGCGGTGGCTTCTCTTGCTGCGGAGCACGGGCTCTAGGCGGGCGGGCTTCAGTAGTTGTGGTGCCTGGGCTCAGCAGTTGTGGTTCGAGGGTTATGAAGCGCAGGCTCAGTAGTTGTGGCGCACAGGCTTAGCTGCTCTGCGGCATGTGGGATCTTCCCGGACCAGGGCTTGAACCCATGTCCCCTGTATTGGCAGGCGGATTCTTAACCACTGTGCCACCAGGGAAGTCCCCAGTAATTGTAAATTTTATAAGAATAAGACAAATACCAAAAGAGAAAGCTGGGAAAAGGACACAAGTACATCATTCAAAGAAATACAAATGGCAGATGAGTGAGAAAAAAAAAAAACACAACCAAATCTCCTAAACATTGAGAGGAATACAAATTAAAATAATGTCACAGCATTTTACCTCTATTAAACTGTTAAGGCTCTTTTAAAGGATAACTCCCAGTGTTGGTCAAGGTGCAGTGAAATGAGCGAGGTAACTCACAGATACAGAGAACAATCTAGTGGTTGCCAGAGAGGAGGTGAGTTGGCAGGGTGGGCGAAAAAGGTGAAGGGGACTAGAGGTACAAACTACCAGTTACAAAATAAATGTTACAGAGAATAAAAAATATTAACTTTGTGTGGTGTGCAATCTAAAAAAATATCGAATCACTATGTTGCACACCTGAAACTAATATAATGTTGGAGGTAAACTATACTTCAAGAAAAAAACTCAAAAAAACAGTAAGGTAACTGGTGATATGAATCAAGAATTTTTAAAATATTCAAATTACTGTGATCCAGTAATTCCACTTCAGACTGTATGCCCAGAAATAATCAGAGGACTTCCCTGGTGGCTCAGGCTAAGAATCCGCCTGCCAATGCAAGAGACACGGGTTTGAGCCCTGGCCAGGAAGATCCCACATGTTGCGGAGCAAGTAAGATGTGCCACAACTACTGAGCCTGCGCTCTAAAGCCCACAAGCTACAACTACTGAGCCCGCGTGCCACAACTACTGAAGCCCGCGTGCTTAGAGCCCGTCCTCTGCAACAAGAGAAGCCACTAAAGTGAGAAGTTCACACACCGCCAACGAAGAGTAGTCCCCGCTCACTACAACTAGAGAAAGCCCGTGCGTAGCAACGAAGACCCAATGCAGCCAAAAATAAATATTAAAAAAATAAATTAATTAAAAAAAAAAGAAATAATCAGAGATGAACACGAAGGTTATAAGGACATTATTAATCAGAGTGAATAATTATAAACAACCTAAAGGTACAACCACAGGAGAATAGTTAAATTTGGTAAATGATGATACATCCATGAAATAGAATATTATGCAGATATTAAAAATCATGTTTTAATATAATCCTTATATGAGGAAAATGCTAGTTCCATATCTAAAAAAAGCGGGGGGGGGGCAAGAGGAGAAACAGAATGGAATAGTCATTAAGAGCTTAGGCTTTCCAACCAGAGACCTGCATTCCAGTTCTGGTTCTTCTACTTACTAGCAGTGTGGCCTGGAGTGAGACATGCTACCCTTCTGTGCCTCAGTTTCCTTTTCTACAAAACAAAGATAATAATCGTATCCATTTCACTGGCTGTCATAAAGATTAAATAAAACAATGCAGGCAGAGCCTGGCTACTGTGCTCCTCTGTACCCTTATAGGTCACCCCAGAAGGCAATGAACACATGTTAGCTTAACATATGACCTTTCTGTTTCTTAGAATTCTAATCACAAACCTTAGATAAATTTTCCCCACAAAAATGACTTCTCTGATAAACTACCAATTATCTACAGAGTGAAGGTAGCAACCAGTAGACAGAATCTGGTGACTGATCAAATCCAGGAATGAAAGAGAAAAAGAGCCAAAAAGGAACAAAACAGCCTCCCAGGCTAGTCTATAAGTCTGTCCAGCATATTGCTTCCAGACTAAATCTTCCTGAAATGAGGCAGAAAAACTCATGAGGATTGAGGGTTACTCAATCAACTCCGAACTCTTTGGCTTCAATCCCAGAGTTCTGTATGATTTGTTACCATCCTTTTGACCCATCCAACCTCACCTTTGGGGTATCTCCCACACAAGAGCCTACTGTCTTGTCCCCTCCAGGTCAAGTTATCCCCTATTCAAAGTCTTCTCAACCTTGACCAGTGCAGACTGAACTCTAATTTATTTGTTTCATTTTGTTATTTTGTCTGTAATATACTGTTCTATGTATCTGTCTTTTCCCCTAATAGACTATTAGCTCGTTAAGGGCAGGAACTATGCCTTTTACTTCTGAATACTCTATAGCAATGAACACAAAAACAGTGTTAGGTAAGCAGCAGACATTCAATACTGGTGTCACTGTCATATGAAACATGTATAAATGGTTCCTGCACATGACAAAAGCAGGAAGAGAACATGGAAAAACAAAACCTTGTTTGTATGCTATGTGGAACCTTAACTATATGAATTTATATCCTTTATTGCTATGTTTGTGTCATTTCTCAAACAGAAAAAAATAAGTCTTAACAACACAAGTACAGGTTTAAGATTTCAAAAATCCTGCCACAAAAATAAAAGCTAATTGTGAATACATTAATTTTTGAAGATGTTAAGACTTAGTAATTTATCACCTGATTATGTGGCTAGACAGCAAATGTGTCAGGTTATTTCTCAAAGGAAAACAACCAAAATAACCTTTCATACTCACTAGTTCAGAGTTTAGTCATTTGGGGACACTGGTTATTATAAAATATACATGTACTAAGAATAACACATGTGCATTGAGAATAAGACAGTAGAGAAGGACAATTTCCAGAAGTCTGCTTTATAAATAAAATCACCAAAACTTTTTTTTTTTTTTTTTTTGCGGTACGCGGGCCTCTCACTGTTGTGGCCTCTCCCATTGCGGAGCACAGGCTCCGGACGCGCAGGCTCAGCGGCCATGGCTCACGGGCCCAGCCGCTCCGCGGCATGTGGGATCCTCCCGGACCGGGGCACGAACCCGTGTCCCCTGCATCGGCAGGCAGACTCTCAACCACTGCGCCACCAGGGAAGCCCATAAAATCACCAAAACTTTTTGTTTAATACACTATTGTTGTTCTCTACAGGGACAACAGATAGCTAAAACCCCAACTTATTTCCTGGAGCATATCAGAAGACCGTCTACACTCTTGGGCAAGAAACAGCAGCCCCAACTCCCCACTGAGATTCCATAGGCCACAGCAATTCTGAAATAGCCTAACATGGAGGTCACCTAACAACTTGCCTTCAGACTGCTCAATACAAAACATCAGACATCATTAGAAGGCAGAGGAGAGAGGAGACACCTTGTAGCTTTCTCTTTTCTAGATCTTTAAATTAGAAGAATGTTTTTAGCCAGGAGGCTGAAAAACCTAGTCCAGTATTCTGACTGCAGAGGATACTAAGTGTCATTAGGACAAGGAAAAAAAAAAGGAATTACAAATAAGTAACCAGTTTCTCCTGAGAATGAAAGGAAAAGCTGACTTTTATTAGATGCAGAACACTAGCCAAAAATAACAAAAATTATTTACCCTTTTGGAACAAAAGTTAGGTTTAAAAAGTCAAATAAAATAACCATTTTATTCTACTATTTCTGAAAATATATACATCATCATCTTATCTGACAGCTTAAGATAACTCAAAGCAAAGTATCATGCTGATTAATACTGAGTACCAGGAAAGTTGCAAACTACCATAAAGAATGGGGAGGAGCTGAATGGAAAGGATGACTCAGTCTGAGAAGCAGAAAAACATTAGCGTCCATTTACTTCAGGGTGACTGGAAGCGGAAGCAGCCTTTATCTGAAGTAGCACTCACCTACTCGGTCACATGTACACCTTTCTCTTCCCTGTTGTGTGCCATTAACTTTAATAAGAACAGATGGGGCATTTGGGGGAGGGGGGAGAAGTAATTAAAAGGGAAATAAAATTGTATCTCTTTTAAGTAAAAAAGGTTAAGAGCACCCCAGTTTTTAACCCACCCTTCTCCCCATTTGTTAATATTAAAAGGTGCAGTCAAAGCAGAACAATAATTCTAACAGCTACTTGAAAAAATCTATTTATGGAGAGCTTTGAACCTAGGAGATAAGGAAATACATACATACTAATAAAATATTTGTAATTGCAACAATATTAATTCAACAATATGGTGAAACAACCATAGGAGGTGAAAGAATTCTTTTGCTACAAAGAATAAGAAGTGCTACACCAATAATAATTCTTTTATCAAAAGGCACCTGATGCTGGGTACACAGAAATTAATTTCCCTTTTAATTACTTGGAAAAAAAAGTCCTAACTGCATAGGGCTTGGTTCTCAGAGAGCTCCTCAGCTGACAGGGAGACAAAGAGAACAAGAAACAAGAGCTATATAGCGTGTGCTATAACAGAGGTTAACACATACTTCCCACCATCCTGGCAAAAAGGATAGCTTAAGCTGGTGAAGGAGGCCTTTAACAAGAGGAATTGCTAAAGGTGGATCTTAAAGGATAAAATAGACCTTGACAGGCGAACTACAGTAGAGAGAAACATTCTAGCAGAGGAAACAGTAAATGGAAAAGACTTAAATATGTACGGAATTAGATAAACTTTGTGCAAAAAAATTCAAGTGGGACTGCATTAAACCACCTTGTTTATTATTGTGACCTGGTTTCATAGGTCATGTTCTAGGCCCTCATTAAGGGTACCCTGTTTATTTCACTTATTGGACGTGAAACAGAAGACAAAGCCTTTCTGGCAGTCAGCATCCTAGTGCCACAGTATGGATTGGAGGCTGCCTCCCAGGCACAAGCTATCCCTCTCTGCTTTCTACAGCCTGAATGACACTTTTGCTGGCATACAGCAACCTAATGCCTCATTTCTCCTTGTTCTCCCAAGGGGGACTATGTCAGAGACCACCAGGTCCCTCCTTGCCCTGCTCCAGGCCCATAATCCTGAAAGCAGCTCAGAGTTAAGACTGTCTTTAGAGTGCTCCTACAATGTTTCATCACTGAGAATATGAGAAAGGTTGGGGATGTACAGCAAGTATCACCTTGAATAAATAATTATGTTATAAAAAGGAATAAATTACACACATACAGTGTAAAATATACAGTACATCTATGGATTGGGGGCAGGTTCTACCTGAGCAGTGGTTCCCAAACCTGGCTGGTGTCAAAATCACCTGGTGAGCTTTCAAATGCACAGATCCCAGAGATTCTGATTCAATAGGTCTGGGGTGGGACAGACCTTATTTCAAAAGGTCCCAAGGTAATCCTGATATAGAATGTCTGCTGACTATGGCTTTGAAGTGACTGACCTATTGATAGAACACAACAGTTATGCACCCTAAATGCAAGTCGACATAAATCAAAACCACTCAAATACCCATGGTTTTCTACTATTAGAATTTTTGGTTCATTCTTTACAACAAAGAATCATTTCATTTATTTATTTGGAATAATAATAAAAAAAAGCCTACCTCAAAACTAATATGATTCCCATATAAGCAATGGAATGTATGACTCAAGAAGCAAGTTCTAAAATTTCACCTCTATTGTGGGTAGCATCAATATCAAAAGATCTCTCTAGATGGTATGGACAAGCTCAACATACGACAAAAGGAAAAAGGGGGAAAGAAAAAGAGAAATGGACACACATAACGCAGTGAATTCATGGTTTTGCAGTGTGTCAGTGACCACGTGGCCACTGCTCCAGGATCTCTATAACCCAGTACTCACTCCTGAAGGCTACTTTGTAGAAACAAGACCATTTTATTTGGTAAATGGGATCTCCTATAAGGTCAAGGTTAAATCAGAAGTCAACAGCTTAAACAATGTCTGTACTAAAGGCATAGTAATAGCAATAATAAGTGGCAACATACTGCCTTTGAACAAAGATCAAAAAACAGTTAATATGAAAAAAATACAGAGACATCCTTAGTGAGTAAACAGTATAGCATAAAATATGAATAATAGTTAAAGTGTTGTTCAACAGAACAAAGAAACCTGAAAAACAGAAAAAGGCTATACACGCATAGGAACACAGAGAAGTTTAAACAATAAAAGAAACAAAATGCTACTTTGAACTAATATTAGGTTATAAAAACAAGTAATCTGTCAACTTGGTTACTCCTGAGAAATATGGAAACAGAGGAAAAAAAGAAATATAAAACGTAAAATAGACAGCTAGTGGGAAGCAGCCACATAGCACAGGGAGATCAGCTCTGTGCTTTGTGACCACCTAGAGGGGTGGGATAGGGAGGGTGGGAGGGAGAGAGACACAAGAGGGAAGAGATATGGGAACATATGTATATATATAACTGATTGACTTTGTTATGAAGCAGAAACTAACACACCATTGTAAAGCAATTATACTCCAATAAAGATGTTAAAAAAAAAAGAAATACAGACAAAAGCTTAATCAAATACTCAAAAGACAAGACAAAAGAAGGATCAAAGGCCTTGTCCGCCAAGGAGCTGGAAAGTAAAAAATGTATTATATAATAAAATTTATTCCCAACAGGAAACCGAGTCACTACTATTTTATAGTCTCAACATATACCTACAACAAAAAGATTTTGAACAGAAGTAGAAAGCTGTAAGATACAAATAAAACAGAAACACAAGAAATACTAAAAACAATTAGGGTGTCCTCTATTATTATAGTTCTGTACCATACTTCTGTGAATGTATAGTACCTTGCACACACTTAACAATTTGTGACAGTGACTATGCTATGCTATACCAGAATTTTGTAATACCAGAGTTTATCTAAAAAGTAGTAGGCTGGGGGCTTCCCTAGTGGTGCAGTGGTTAAGAATCCACCTGCCAATGCAGGGGACATGGGTTTGAGCTCTGGTCCGGGAAGGTCCCACATGCCGCGGAGCAACGAAGTCTGTGCGCCACAACTACTGAGCCTGCAAGCCACAACGACTGAGCCTGCAAGCCACAACTACTGAAGCCCCCACGCCTAGAGCCCGTGCTCCACAACGAAGTGTAGCCCCCGCTCACCTCAACTAGAGAAAGCCCATACGCAGCAACGAAGACCCAACAAGCCAAAATTAAATTAAATAAATAAATTAATTTAAAAAAAAAAAAAAAAAAAAAAAAAGAATCTACCTTCCAGTGCAGGGGACATGGGTTCGATCCCTGGTTGGGGAACTAAGATGCCACGTGCTGTGGGGCAACTAAGCCCATGTGCCACGCTACTGAGCCCACGCTCTGCAACTGGAGAGAAGCCCAAGTGCCGCAATGAAGATCCTGCGTGCTGCAACTAAGACCCAAAGCAGCCAAAAAAAAAAAAAAAAGATAGTCTACCAGACTGGCTCTCCCCCCCACTCCATTAGGGTATGTTTCAAACTAGAAAGGCTGCTCTAAGTCAGGGTATAATTGCCCCCGCCCCCGCCCTCCCCACTGCACACAAAGCATCAAGATATCTGTCTGCTCTTTTCTTCAAAAGCCCTCACCCATCTAGGACATTTTAGGACTCTATTTCCTCCTTCCTTGTTGGGTAAGCTAGTGTATCACCTACCTCTTTCAAAATAAGAAACACAGGATTTAATTTCAGTGTGAAAAATGCTTAGAGCTATAGCTATATACTTGATAGGATTCTGAATAGATTAAAGTCTATGCACTCAAATTTACAATTAACTTGGCTTTCATTCAAAGTCAATTTACTCTTATTTTAGAAATAATTCAAACCATGGGGAATAAGAAGACATGAAGTATTAGAGGCAAACAGCTAAGGCCAACAACAAGGAATAGTTTAGAAAGCTTAACATTTAGCAATAAGGAAGTATGTTCCCAGTAATTTGAGGTAACATAGGGTATCTAACAAGGAAAATGTTCATAACATGTAACATGAAAAAAGGTTACAAAAGAGGACACAGGATAGGATTCCAGCTTAGTTTAACAAAACAAAACAAAAAATACAACAAAACTAGACAAACAGCAATTCTGTTGAGATCCCCTACCTTAAGTCAGGCCGACATTATATCTTGCCTGGCCAAGTGCGATGGCCTCCTGACTAGTTTCCCTGCTTTCCCTCTTGCTCCATTACCCCCCATTTTTTACACAGTGGCCACAGATTTCTAAAATATAAATTCATTATCAGCAAGGAGACTTCCCTTCTGAAACCTCCCATGCTATAAAACTCTTAGGCTGAAGTCTAAACCCTTTCACTGGGCCTACAGGGTCCTTCAAGGTCCTATCAGCAGATCTGCATCCAGCCTCATCCACTCTGCTCTAGTCACTGCTTTCAGTATCCAGAACGTCCTAGGTTTCTTTTCTCTTGCCTCTGGGTCTTTGTACATGCCACTCTCTCTTCTAGGAATATATAAGCAGTTCAACGTCTATGAATTTATCGTATAGATACACGAGTACATGTGCCCAAAGAGCTGTACGCAAGAAGGATAATTATTATAGCATCTTTCTCTAATAGCAAAAGATCGAAAACAACTCAAATGTCCGGAACAATGTGTATAGTATGCTACCATTTGTGTTTTTTTAAAAAAAGATACATAAACACATGTTTATATATATGTAGAATTTTCTCTGGAAGGATATATGAAAAATTGGTAATATTTATTACCTCTGGGAAAGAAAACTGAGGGATAAGAGGCAGGGGGAAGTTATTACTTTTCACTATTATCATTTTGTACTGTTTGAAATATTTCCTCTCATGTCCTTGTATTGAATGTGGTAGTCACAGAATACTTGCACAATTACATGTTGTTGTTGTTGTTGTTGTTTTTGCGGTATGCGGGCCTCTCACTGTTGTGGCCTCTCCCGTTGCGGAGCACAGGCTCCAGACGCACAGACTCAGTGGCCATGGCTCACGGGCCTAGCCGCTCCGTGGCATGTGGGATCTTCCCGGACCGGGGCACGAACCCGTGTCCCCTGCATCGGCAGGTGGACTCTCAACCACTACGCCACCAGGGAAGCCCTACATGTTGTTTAAAAAACTGTACCGTATGTACATGCCCATTTACAAAAGTGGAGGAAAAAACCGAAAGGAAACACACCAAACTATTAATAGTGTTTACCTCTAGGGAAAAGAGTAAAAGGTTCGTTAGGTTCTAGTATAATTCTACAATTGTTAGACTCTACCAAAGAATGAAACTAAACATTACTCGAATGATACAAAAAAAGTTTAAGACCAAATTTAAGTAAGGAAAGTTTTAAGAATTGTCACTGCAACCTCAATTCCCTCTAACACTTGGGCAGATACACGGCTGCCAGTGCCCTCTACCTGCCTGCACTTTTGCAACTGTTCCTGCAAGGCTCTCGAGCCTAGCTTTACTAGGCAAAAATACTTTTATTATTTCTTTATACTTATTGGAAAGCTTCAGTACTACTTCCTATTGTATTGTATTCCTTTTTCCCTTTAAAAATTATACAATACAGATAATAGGAGAAAACTCTGATAAGCAAGAATACGAACTTATATATAAACATGCTGGTTTATATCCAGTCCCCTCCCCATATATACACGTATTTACTCTCACACGAAATCACATTGTGCATACTATTTGATAATCTGCTTTCTTTATGTAGCATGTCTCAAATCCCTCTCCATTTCAATATATTTCTAGATGTAATAAAATGGTTGCATGACATTCTATTACAGTTGTCCCTGGGTATCCACAGGGAATTGGCTCCAGGACACCTCCCAGCCCTGGCCAGATACCCAAATCTGTGGATGCTCAAGTCCCTTATATATAAAATGGCACAGTATAATGGTCCCTCTTTATCGCAGTTGGTTGAATCTGCAGATACAGAGGACTATCTGTAAATAGGTGTATTATAATTTAATTAGTCCTCTATTGTTGAATATTGTTACTCCTAAATTTTGATAATTCTGAGAAAAAAAACCTATTTGCATTATAAAATAACTATGTTATAAAACTACAGAAAACCAAGAAAAGTCACCCCAAACCTAACCACCCTCACACTACTAGTTTATTTTGTTCTGACTAGTGTTTTGATGCCTATCCATTTAGTCTTTTTTTCCTTGGCATTCATTCATTCAAACAAGCTCTTGCTATATGCCAGGTTATTACTGTTTGAGTTTTTCTTTACTTTTCTTCCATAACAATTTTTTGTACCATATTTTAATTTTTTTCTTCAAGTTTTACTTAGATATAATTGATGTATATCATTGTAATAAGTTCAAGGTGTACAGCATATGATTTGACTTACATACATCATGAAATATTTACCACAGTAAGTTTAGTGAACATCCATCATTTCATACAAATATAAAATTAAAGAAATAGAAAAAAATATTTTTCTCCATGATGAGACTCTTAGGATTTACTCTTAACTTCCATATATAACATACAGCAGTTGTTAATTATACTTATCACCTTGCACATATAAGCACCCTAAGTGCTTATGTATCTTATACATAAGTACTTATGTATCTTATAAATGGAAGTTTGTATCTTTTGACTACCTTCATCCAATTCCCTGCCTACCCCTCCCCCCACCATGTACTATATTAAAAAACAAAAACAAAAACTTCTCATAAGCATTTTGCTGGTTAATAGTCTTCCCAATCAGCTTTTTTTTAGTGGTTGTCGAACATCATTCCAACATGAGATTTGATCCTGTTTACTTATCCGTTTGTCTACTGTTCAATATATTTTCTGATTAACTTCCTGATAAGTCCCACTTAAGTTCACTTAACTTTTGTACTCTCTGGTGGTCATCACTATTCGATTTAATGCAAAATATATACAATGACCAACTACTGCTAAAGCGTAAAGATCATCGCTTTACCCCTATGTAGCACATTATAGTTAGTTACAAACACACAGCTGACTCTCAAAGAACATGGGGTTTAGGGGAGAGCTGAACTTCCATGTAGTTTAAAATCCAAGTTTAATTTATAGTCAGCCCTCCATATACACCACACCCTCATTAGTGGATTCAGCCAACTGTGGGTTGTAGCACCTTAGTATTTACTAGTACCGTAGTATTTACTGTGGGGGAAAAAAAAAATCTGTGTATAAGTGGACCAAGCAGTTCAAGCCCACATTGTTCAAGGGCCAACTGTATATATTTCCCCCTAACGATACTACATTTAACTGTCATAAGCCTCCAATACAGTAGATGTATCATTTTACAAATGGGAAGGAAGGGACGAGGAAGTAACCCTTAATGAACTTGCCACAGCTATTAAGCTGCACACTGGCTAAGCCCTGGTGCCCTAGTAAGATTAAAATCTAATTTTATGCTTCCTTTGTATTTCCTGATACACCTAGATCAGGGTCTCTCCTCCAGAAAGCCTTTCCCAACACCTTTCACTAACTTCTGTAACTGACCATCCTCCCTGCACCCTGAACATAGTTTTATCAGAGCACTGACAACACTTATTTATAAATCTCTTACCCCATACTCTACTTAAGACCCTCAGGAAAAAGAACCTTTTCTTACTCATCTTGAAATCCCCAGTCACCTAATGCACTCCCTGGCACAAAGTAGAAAGGCAAGTGTTCAAAGGATGGAATGAGCACATTACAAGTGCTCAATAAATAAATATTGCAGGTATTTAGAGCACATCTGAGTTGATCCAATTTACATCATTTCAGAGAAAGTCACACTTCAGTATATCTAGAACCAGTTAGGTTCAAATATAAAACCTGTATTCAAAGAGCAGGCATTATCAATACAGAAAATGTAATTCTTAAGTGCCATTTACATTAAGAGCAATACTCTAGTAACAATACTTAGAAATTGTAAAACACACAAAACAGTTAAGAATAGATGCTTTCAAATAATTATTTTAGAAGTCATAAGGTCCATAGCTTAGGATTTAGCCATTTTATTATGACTCTGACTAAACTGAATGGGGGCGGTGGGGGGAGGGTACAAAAACCAGTATAAATTGTTAATTATGCTTGAGTTAATGTGACATTTGTTTTCAAAATTCTGTTTTATAGAATTTACAGTTTTAGACCTGATTTTGCTCATTACTGCTGCTTTTCTTTTAAATTATAATTCTTATATCATTGGAATGGTCTTGATGACTTGGTCCAGCCATCTAGAACTGTCTACCAATCTGCAAAGAGCTCTTGTTCATGTTGGGCATGTGTAGTAACATGCATACAAGCAAACAAGCTCCATTTAATACAATTTAACTTCTACAGTCCACAGTAGATACTACAGGGGACAAAGTAAGGAGCTGGATGGTAGAGCTGTTACATAGCTCGAAAGTACTGCTTCTCAAATGTTTGCACCATAGTACCTATACAAATAGGGCTTCCCACTCCCAAGCACTCGTGCCCTATTTTGTTGAAGACCTGTGTTATCTTAGACAGTCATAGAGTTCACATTCTTCTCCTAAAATATACATCTGCTTTAATGTAAGAAAATTTGTAATTACTTACCAGTTAAATTACTTAACTCACCGCCCCCTCAGTGAGCACAATTGAAGCTCCAAGAAGATGGGTCATGTTTATCTTGTGGCTTCAAGTACCCCGGAATCATACCACTTTGTACCCTAAGGGTATTCATATCCCAGTTTGAGAACCAGGGATCTAAACAATTAAACTAGTCATAACACTTAAAAGTGACCAAAACGTTCTTACAACCCCATTCCCAAAACTCTTAAGGCTAGTTTTCTCAGTAACTTTTCAAATCAGTATTGTTTCTCTTTTCAGCAGCTCATTAGTATGCACTGTGTGTCAACATTAAAAGAACCTGCAGGGCACAAGATATTTCTGGAGCGACAGAATACTAGCACATACATCTTGTCCTTCATATCTATCGAGGTACCAAGCTGCCCACTTGGAAAACAGAGCTGAAGAAGAGAAAAGCTTTCACTCCTGTTCCCTTCCTCCTCTCTATTTTCCAGGCACAGCTTGTAAGAAAAATCTTAATAGTCATTTAGATGATTCATTCATATAAGCTTATCTAATCTCAGCATTTGTAACCCTCACTTTTACACTCCTTTTCGCCATTACACAAGTGCAATTAAACTATTTTCACATTTTTTAGGGGATAAGAAAGATGTTCTTCCTGGTAGCCTGAGAAGAGATGATTTTCACACCTAGAACCCTACTTTATTGTTAATGAAATCCCAAAGCCCAGTAGACTCTGACATTTATGAGAGGCCTGTTTCAAGTTCCCTATACTGTTCATTATATTTCATAGCAGAAATTGTAGGCTAAAGTAAATTTTAAGTGACCCTTGCAAATGTTTTTTAAAAAATTATTTATAATGACTGTAACACTATGAAGAAAACATGGGTTATCAGCTAGGTTAACTCAAATTAAGTGAGACAATTTTTATCTAGGATACCAGCTTCCCCAATAATAGGATTCCATCTGTTCCTCATCAAAATTACAAATTGCCACAAGCCCTGGACTTCTGAGGTCATTTGCCAAGAGTCAAAATATACATTTTGGAATGTATATTTGGGTTGAATGAAATGTGTATTTGGAATGTATTTTGGGTTTCTACAGAAAAGCAGCCACCATATCCTTGTGTCTTTCGATGTACATACTCAGAATGGTACTTGATGCTTTATACACATTCTCATCAACTCCGAGAATAGTCTCTTTAACTGGTATTATTCTCACAAATAAGGACTGTAGGAGTAGAAAGCTTAAGTAATTTGCCCAGTGTCACCCAGCTAGTATACAACAGTGCACGCAGAGTTTCAAATGGAGTACTGCCTGAACATAAAGCTTGTATGCCCTCAATCACCCACTGTCCTGTATGTCCTATACCCAAGAATGATCCAGCAAATCCTCCAACCCCAGGAAGGTCTTATTACTCCTATTTTTAAGACCAAGAAATGGAAACAGCATTTACCTCTCCGTGGCTGCAAAGTCAGTTTGAGCAGGGAAGACAGAACTCAGCTCTCAAGCCTCTGGTCAGCAATCTGTCCACTACTGCATCTTGTTCTTTGGCCCCAGGTCTGTGATCATTCTAAAATAGAAGCACAAATCATTTTATGAACACCAAACACACACAAATGCAGATACAGTATGAAAAGCAAAATGAGGGCAAGAGGAAGACTAATAAAATTGGGAAACAATATACTTGCTAAAATGTCACATTACTAATTGACATGCTGTAAATGTCTATTAAGTCAATAATAAAACCTTCACTTATTTTTTTTTTAATTTTAATTTTTTACAGTACGCGGGCCTCTCACTGTTTTGGCTTCTCCCGTTGCTGTGCACAGGCTCTGGACGCGCAGGCTCAGCGGCCATGGCTCACGGAGCCAGCCGCTCTGTGGCATGTGGGATCTTCCCGGACCGGGGCACGAACCGGTGTCCCCTGCATCGGCAGGTGGACTCTCAACCACTGCACCACCAGGGAAGCCCCCTTTACTTATTTTTTTAAACATGTGCTAAATATATAAAGAACTGAAGATTTCTGATTATCAAAATAGCACCCCATTGTGACCTTGCAACCAAATAATGTAAATACAGTTAAACTACCAAAAAATTAATTCTTACAGATGCAGTAATACTCCTTTAACAGTTTATTTCCTTATCTTCAGTAAGTAGTGGTTTTATTGATTAAGTTAGTTTAAACCACAAGTAAAGACTGTATTTTTCATGTAATAAGATAACTATGGGGGGAGCTTTCACTACTGACCTTTGAAAATCCTAGAAGCACAGCAACGAAATATCTTTTTTTAGACAGATAACAAAATACTTTTAGGTCATATTGTTACTTGACAATTCTCTCCCTAAAATACAAATAAATGGACTGTAAGGCTTCAGGCAATGGCAGAGTGGTACTTAACTCCGTGGGGGGGAGAAACTCCCAAATGAAATGAAAGAGCTAAATTTAAGCATTTCCAAAGAATTTGGCATATGAGGTAATTAAGAGGGAACCCATCTCATAACTAAAGCCCACAAAACTAAACTGATATAATACTTTACCAGATGAAGGTAAAGAAAAGTCTCCTCTGTTGAAAAGGCAACTTATAACAACATAAGAAGAGAATTAGTGCATTTAGTCCACGAAACACTTTTGTATTGGAGTCCATATATTGTCACTAATGTGCGTCAAAAGGAATGAAATTTTATGCCCCTGAAAACTGATGGGTGACTAAAATAAGATCAAGTGTGGAAAAATCACTATTCTTGGGGTATATGTTAGCAGTCTATATGCAATGCCACATCTTTGCATTCAAATACTAAACACTGAGAAAATGCACAAAGGTACTTCCAGGGAAGATATGAAGACAACAACTAGAGAAAGTCTGGGGATGTTTTTAAAAAAATATATGGTATGCCAAATCTACACATTTAATTGTGAACCATCGTCTTCAAAGTTATACATTACTTGCCATTATTGTTCTTTCTAAACCTGTATACTCTTTCTCAAAGCATTAAATTATGACAAATCCTACTTGTTTGAAGAGGGACCTAATTTTTGGCAAAAAAGCTTCTAGTCGTCTGAAACCAAGATAGGTAAACAAGTTAGACAGATGGTCAACTAGGTTTCTGGTTTAAAAAAATGAAATACAGCCTATAAAGTAGTTAATGTAGAGTGAATTTGATGCCAGTAGTATCCCTGAAGCAAAAAAACAGCCTCCGGAGGAACATTCTGCCAGCAGGCACCACTCTGCAAGGCTCTGCCTCAGGGCCCTAGTCAGCCACAGGTGGCTTCTGCCACTCCCAAGGAACTCCCCAAGCCACTCAGAGAAGTCCTTGGTGGGTGCCCTCATTTTTTCTATGTCCTTTAAAGCAAAATCCTAAAGCTCTTAAAATTTGAATGCATATTAAGGATAACTTTTACAGCTCCTGTTTTTTTTTTTTTTTTTTTTTGCGGTACACGGGACTCTCACTGTTGTGGTCTCTCCCATTGCTGAGCACAGGCTCCGGACGCGCAGGCTCAGCGGCCATGGCTCACGGGCCCAGGCGCTCCGTGGCAATGTGGGATCTTCCCGGACCGGGGCACGAACCCGCGTCCTCTGCATCGTCAGGCGGACTCTCAACCACTGCACCACCAGGGAAGCCCTACAGCTACTCTTAAATAAGCAGTATTTTCCTATGTTTACCAGCTACTCTTAAATAAGCAGTATTTTCCTAGGTAGGTAATCATTCCTGTTGTAATCTTCCTCATACTAGTGATTTAAGTTTCTTTGGGTAAACTTATGTCCTCAATTTATTCTCTCTGTAAACTTAGTTTTCCAATAAAAACAAAGGGGACTTCCCTGGTGGTCCGGTGGTTAAGACTCTTAAAAAAAAAAAAAAAAAAGACTCTGCACTCCCAATGCAGGGGGCACCGGTTAGATCTCCGGGTTCTATCTCTGGTCAGGAAACTAAGATCCCGCATGGTGCACGGTGCAGCCAAAACAAAGTATGAATCCTGGCATACAGGAAATCTTAAAGGACAGCAACTCTGTAGACAAGATCTATACCATTAAAACGACATAAAGGGGACTTCCCTGGTGGCACGGTGGTTAGGAGTCCACCTGCCAATGCAGGGGACACGGGCTCGAGCTCTGGTCCAGAAAGATCCCGCATGCCGTGAAGCAACTAAGCCCATGTGTCACAACTACCGAGCCCACACAACAAGAGAAGCCACCACAATGAGAAGCCTGCGCACGGCAACGAAGAGTAGCCCCCCCCGTCGCGACAACTAGAGAAAGCCCACGCACAGCAAGGAAGACCCAACACAGCCATACACATACACATACATACATACATAAATAGAGTATTAAAAAAAAAGACATAAACGATGTGTAAGACCAAGAAGCTGATGGCTGTACATGGCACAACTGAAATCAGGAAGCAAAACATGGTCTATGGAGCACAGTGCTACTGGGAAAACAAGCTTTCCTCCCGACTCAACTACAGACCCGCTGGATTTTAACCCGTGTGGACCTTATTTTAATAAGTAAAACATGCCACCTGCCATCCATAATTTCAAAAGGAAAGTAAAACTGAAAATTACAAAAATGCCAAAAATTACACAAACGGACCAACGTTTTAGACAATTAAGCGTGGTTCTATTCTCAAGCCTGATGCTCCATCAACACTACTGCATTTAGTTACTTAGGGCAACTTTATTATGGAGGAGAGGGAGAAGAAACATTTTTGTAGGGTTCAAAAAAGTAATGTTGAAAACACTCCCCTATGGAGGCATTTGCTGCAGAATCCTACAGACTGAGATTACACACAGTAGACCGGTCAATTTTGCTTAGCACCAAGCTGTTTTAATATCCTCATAAACTTAACATAGCCTCCCCACTCCCCCTCCCCGCTATTTAATCAAGACTTTCCTCTCTCCAAAGCAACCCCAGTTGATACATCAAGTGCTGCACGATATTGTATTAAGGTACTAGAATATTTGAGGGAAAATAAAAAACTGGCAATTCGACAGGAAGCTTTTTAATGATGCAAGAGAACTTAAGGACAGAATAAATTTAACATACATTCCCTGTTTAACTTCTTTTGCCACCTAAAGGGGACCTGGAATTTTAACTTTCCTATTTGATGTAAACTCAAAGAAAGCAGGAAGACGCAACATATGCGAATGTTTACTTATTGCTGAACTCAGGGCTGCAGGAAGTCAGCTACTAAAAAGTAGTTACATTACGCGTAGATATTTATAAACCAACTGCAACTAGTGACCCAGGATTTAATTACAACATCATCCCTCATATTTCAGCATATGGGCAAAATACCAGTGGAGTCAAGAATAAATTCATTCTGCCCTACTGGCGCTTTAGATCGGGTTGCACAATCCCGGGGCAAAACTGCCTTCGCCTAGCCCTAAAAGCATCAGGTACTAAATACCGTAGTAAGTTAGCGTCAGAACGTTTTAAAGCGAGACGGAAACTCAAGAGTTGCCTGAACCAATTTAGCCAGCCCATAATCCCGAATTCAGGAATCTGTCACGTCACTTGAGATCATAATGAAATTAAGTTTTGATCCCTTTGAGATCTCTTAGCGCACAAAGTCAGGCTCCTATCACTGCGAGAGGAATCCGACCCTGGCTCGAGAAAACCTTGTGGAACTCGTGTCCTTTCCGCCCACCGGGGGGCGGGGGGGGGCGCACCGGTCGGGTCGGGCGAGGAGCCCGGGCGCCAGTTTGGGGGCGCAGTGGGGCTCGGCGGGGGCGGCGAGCGCGCATCCCCCCGCCCGCTCAGGCGGCGTCGAGGCGCGAGCAGCTCAGCCAGCCTTGCAGAGGGAGCTCTCGGCAGCTCTGGGGTCCCTCTACTCGCAGCCGCAGCAGCGCCGCCTGCGCCACTCGGTGGAGACGGAGACCAGCGGCGGCGACGCGCGGACTGGGAGCGACCGCGGAGCAGCCGGGCGGCGGGGGACGCTCGCAAGGCCGCAGGGTAGGTTCCGGGACTGGGCAGGCTGGAGGATGGGCAGCCCGAGAGGCGTCGGCAAGAGCCCGACACCCATACTGCATGGAGACCTGGCTGCGCGCGCGGTGGCTGGGTGTCGACACTTGAGCGAGGCGGGCGCGGAAGCCGGGGAGCGGAGATCGCCTCTCGGCTGAGGCCACCCATGACGGGAGGGGCGGAGGGCAGAGGGCGGGCCGCGGCCGGGTGATCGGTCGGGCCAAGAGCTGGCCTCGAGGGCAGAGACAAAGGAAGGAAAATGGAGTCGCCAGCGCGCGGGCCTCTGTCGGTGCCACCGCCGGAGGCCTAGCGCGCCGTAGGAGGGAGGCCTAGCGAGCCAGCGAGCGGGCGGACGGGGTGGGGGGGGGGGGCGGCCGGGCCGCGGCGGCGACGGGCAATGGCGGCAGCCGCGCCGCAGCAGGGACGGTAGAGGGAGACAAACACCCCCCGGCGGCGGCGCTGGCGCCGGGCTACAGCCAGCGCCGACCGGAGCGGCCCCATCGTGACACCTAGAGGCGGCCCGCGAAACCTCCTCCACCCGGGGCCCCCTTACCTCCGCGCCACACCCCCCGCAGCGCTCGCTCCGCCGCCGCTCCACCGCTCCGGCCACCCGGCGTCCCCAGCCAGCTCCGCGCACCCGCACCGGCTACCGCCACCGCCGCTGCCGCCAAAGAAGCAGCTCCGCGCACGGTTTAATCGCTCCACAGACTCGGACACAAAATGGCGGCGGCGCGGTGCAGTGCGCCTGCGTCGGCGCTGCCGGGGCCGCGGGTGCTGATAAGGGAAGAGACGGGTGGGGGGGCCGGTCGGGCGACGAGTGGAGGGCGGGGGAGGAAAGGTGAGGGGAGGGGTTCGCGCAGGGCAGCATGGGAGGCGGCCCCGGGCGCCAACTTTCAAAAGCGGGCGCGATGGCGTCACGGGACGCGCTGCGGGTCGCGTCACGCCGCACGCGCCCTAGACCGGTCGCGCGTGGGTTCTTAGGGAGGCCGAGGTCCGGGTTCCCGCTGGGTGGGGCTTCCTGGGCGGAGGCAGTCGCCTCTGGGCGGTCCAGGATCCCGGCCCGGTTGACCTGGTTCCTTAGCTGCAGTCACCCGCTCTGAATCCGTAAGGGAGGGGGTTGGGGGGGAGGGTGTTTGGAGGAAGCGCGCGCGGGGCTAGGCGGTGGGGCTGAGGCGGTTCTTAGGCGGGGCCCCGCCCCAGTCTCCTCCCTAGCAGGGCCGGACCCGCCCTCCGAGCGCAGCTCCGCAGCCCGCCACCGGGTAAGGCCGGGCGGGTCCCTTCTCATTCCCGGCTCCTCAGAAACAATCCAGCGCCTGCGAGCCACGGCAAGCAGGGTTGTCCTTGCCCCGCGGTTTTGGGGGATCTCTCCCCCCCTACAAGAGGGCCTCCTAATACCGGGTGTGAGAGAAGAGGGCGAGGGCTTTCTGGTGTGCCCAGGCCATCTCAGCCCGGAGAGGCCAGAAGAAGGCCAGACTTGATGCTTTTATACGATCATAGCAGTCTTCTGCTAAAAGGACTTTCTGTATTTGGAGCGGCGTAATTGTGTATTTTAAAACGTACATTTCTTGTTTTTGCCCGAGAGCTGTTGAGCTCTTTGTGGGCGGGGTCCTTCAACCCCTCACAGTGCGGTCGCCCCTCCCCCTCCCTGAGATGCACCTGCGGACTCTACCCAACCAGCGGTAAAATTCCCTGAAGACTGACTGGAAGATGTTCTGGTGGCTCAGGGAGGAGAGTCTTTGATACTTATGGTAATCTGACTCAGGACTGTATTCTCAACTCCCTTACCTTAGATTACGAAGAACAAACGGACCCAGCGTCAAGTGGGCAGCTTCTGCTCCATTGAGCTGACTGTTCCATTATGAGAATGTTAGCCCAATGTTGACAGATATTTTGTTCTTTTTCTTTTTAAAGGAAATCTGGGGGGGGGGGGTTGTGTGTAAAATCTCCAGGTGTTGGCAACTAAATCAGATGTTTTAAAACTGCATGAGCTGATTAAGCCGCACGTGGGGGCTGTCAGTTTATAAGACCTCTGACTTGGAGGAAAGAGTGAAGAGAAGTTCCAAGGCCAAATCCTAGGCACTCCAGCATTTAGAGATAGGGTAATGGAGAAGGAGACTGCGAAGGAACAGCCAGGAAGACAGAAGGAAGTCCACAGTGTTGAATTTGGAATCCAAGGGCAGAGAAGGATTCAGGTAGGAGGGGAATGGTCAACTGTGTTTAGTGCTGCTGAGGGGTAAACTTGGGCCAGAAACATGGCTATATTGAATTGGTCACCTTGGAAGACGAGATTATCATTGGTGACTTTGGCTTGATTCATGTTGGTAAATCAGAGGTGTGGACCTGACTAGAATGGGTTGAAGAGTGAACAGGAAAGTGAGGAAATAAAGACAGGACACATAGGCAACATGAGAGAAGCTTAGCTGCGAAGGGAGCAAAGAAATTCAGGGATAAATGTGGAAGGATATGGGGATAAGGGAGGATGAAAGAATTCTAGAGCATGTTCTAAAAGATGAAAGGGTTCTAGAGCATGTTTATTTGTCATTGGGAGTGTGATACAGGAGAGCGAAGCCTTGCTTGACTTTTTTTTTTTTTTTTCTGCGCCACAGGGCTTGCAGGATCTTAGTTCCCTGACCAGGGATCGAACCCAGGCCCACAGGAGTGAAAGCGCTTAACCACTGGCCTGCCAGGGAATTCACTTGCTTGACTTAAAGCGGGGTGAAGTTCATGGGAGGATATAAGGAAACTGGGAGGATTGACCCTGGATAGAAACAGGATGCTTCCACTGTGGGAATTAGGGTAACAAGGGTGAAGATGGGTGCAAATGCAGGGGAGAGAGAAAGCAAGCTTGCAGTTTTCCTAGTGGGACTGCCTTGGTGGTATGGGGTACCCATTTGAAGTTTGTGATCATGAGTTTAAAGTTAAACCAGTTGGCCCAGTGTGCGGTTTTTCTCTAAGCAACATTCAGCTGCTTGGGTACAGACATGAAGAAAAGGGATAATTTGGTTTCTCAGCACCAACACCCAAGTTTTCTGATTTCTAGTAATAGGTACTTGCCTTATGAGATTATTTACTATTCTAGAAATGTGTGAAGTATCTGGAAAATTTACATGTGATCCCTTTTTCTAGAAACCAAATTATTCCAGTAGTCTCTTATGTACACCTGAGGACTCAAGCATAAAGAAAAGGCAAACTTAGAGAAAAATTACCAGACACCTCTGGAATATTTGCATTTTTTTCAGCCCTCCACTCCAAACAGCTCCTGGTATACTTAGGAACTATGTACTGGCAACAAAGCTGACTTACACTTTAATGCTTAGCTTCTTTTCCTTCTGGTACCTTTAATAATCTTACTAATTCGCTTTCTCTAAGACCTTGCTCAAACCATCTTATCTTTAAGCTTCAAGAGTGTCTTCTAGTACTTCCCTGGTGGCGCAGCAGTTAAGAATCTGCCTGCCAATGCAGGGACATGGGTTTAAGCCTTGGTCCGGGAAGATCCTACATGCCGCGGAGCAGCTAAGCCCGTGCACCACAACTACTGAGCCTGCGCTCTAGAGCCCGCGAGCCACAACTACTGAAGCCGGTACACCTAGAGCCCGTGCTCCGCAACAAAAAGAAGCCAGCGCAATGGGAAGCCCATGCACCACAATGAAGAATAGCGCCCGCTCGCTGCAACTAGAGGAAGCCCGCGTGCAGCAACAAATGCCCAACGCAGCCAAAAATAAATAAATAAATTTATTTTTAAAAAAAAGAATGTCTTCTTTATGTTTATTTTTTTTTTCTTACTAGTCATCCATTTTATCCACATCAGTGTATACATGTCAATCCCAATCTCCCAATTCACCACCCCACAACCTCCCCCCCACACCCACTTTCCCCCCTTGGTGTCCATATGTTTTTTCTCTACTTCTGTGTCTCAATTTCTGCTCGGCAAACCAGTTCATCTGTACCATTTTCTAGGTTCCACATATATGCATTAATATATGATATTTATTTTTCTCTTTCTGACTTAACTTCACTCAGTATGACAGTCTCTAGATCCATCCACATCTCTACAAATGACCCAATTTCGTTCCTTTTTATGGCTGAGTAATATTCCATTGTTTCTATGTACCACATCTTCTTTATCCATTCATCTGTCGATGGGCATTTAGGTTGCTTCCATGACCTGGCTATGGTAAATAGTGCTGCAATGAACATTGGGGTGCATGTGTCTTTTTGAATTATGGTTTTCTCAGGGTATATGCCCAGTAGTAGGATTGCTGGGTCATATGGTAATTCTATTTTTAGTTCTTTAAGGAAACTCCATACTGTTCTCCATAGTGGCTGTTATCAACTTACATTCCCATCAACAGTGCAAGAGGGTTCCCTTTTCTCCACACCTCTAAAGCATTCATGTGTTTAAATATAAGGCAATGTATTTATTTATTGATTTATTTAGTTTGGCTGCACCCAGTCTTAGTTGCGGCATGCAGGATCCTTTTTAGTTGCGGCATGCGGACTCTTAGTTGTGGCATGCATACAGGATCTAGTTCCCCAACCAGGGATGAAATCCGGGCCCCGTGCATTGGGAGCACAGAGTCTTACCCACTGGACCACCAAAGAAGTCCAAGGCAATGCATTTAGATGGCAAAAACCCTCAATTGTATTTACAATTATATTTACAACTGCTAAGGTCTGAATATGTGTCCTCCCCAAAATTCGTATGTTGAAATCCTAATGCTAGATGTGATGGTATTAGTAAGTGGGGCCTTTGGGAGGTGCTTAAGTCCTGAGGGCAGAACCCTCATAAATGGGGCTAGTGCCTTATAAAAGAAGTTTCATAGAGCTCCTAGCCCCTTCCACCATGTGAGGACATGGCAAGAAGTCACAGCTATGAACCAGGAAAAGGGCCTTCACCAGAATATGACCATGTTGGTGCCTTGACCTCAGATTTTCCAGCCTCCAGAACTGTGAACAGTAAACATCTGCTGTTTATAAGCCACCCAGTCAGTGGTACTTTGTTACATGAGCCTGAATGGACTAAGACAACTACTATATTTATATTATATCAACTATAATTACAACTATATGACCTCTGAGGCATCAGTTAGAAACCAGGAATGGGGTCCAAGTGGCCTTGGAGCCTGCTCTCTGAATACAAAAATTCCCATATGCTGCTCTTACATGGCTGAGAAAATGCTGAGGATCACTAGGAAGGAACAAAAGGAAATGTTTTCTTCTTGCAGGAAATGGTGATGTGTCCTACTTCATGAAATTGGCCCCAAAGACCAAGGAATGGAAAGCCAAACCAACAGGATAGGCTGTTTCATGCTGGATAGAAACAAGGTGAGAAGGAAAAGTAATATGATGAGAGCCTGTGGAACAGTTGGGATGATAAAAATAAGGACAGGTTTGTTCCCTGCAGTACTATCCCAGACTGCGTCACCAACGAGAACTGCTGTGACTTAAAAGCACCAAGTGATTTAAGGAAGTGTTCTTCCCATGGACTATCTCAGGTTTGTAGTCCACAGAAGTTCAGGGCATTATCAGCAGAAGGCTGTCAGCTTACCACATGGCACTGGTGAAGTCACCACGTTCTAGGATCTGGCCCTCAGCCTCAAGAGTGGATTCCTTCCTTAGGGACTCATCAGGTGCCCAGGAGCTTGATGGATAAGCCAAGTGACTAAACTGGGAAGCGGACTGGTGCTCACATGCTGGCAAAAGGCATATTCTCTCCCTATAGGAGAGCCTCCTGGGAAGCCATATTACTAGAAAGCTTTGGTAAGCAGTTCCTTAGGTTGAGATGTAATTTATATAACTTTAATGTTTAATATCATCCTCTGTGATGCTGGAGTCAGATTGTCTGCCATTTGAATCTTGTCTTGGCTCCTTATTAGCTGTGTGATCTTGGGTGAATTAGTAACGACTCAACTGCAGGTTTCTTCTCCATAAGATAGGATGATAATTGTACTTTACTAAGGATTGAATGAGAAAATGCAAGTAAAACTTTAGGCATAGTTCTAGGCAGCAGTAATCATACAATAAATGTAAACTGTCATTATTATTTCTTTTATTTTTATGCTTCTTAGTAACCTACCCTCACTCCCAAATCTACCTTCTGATGGACATGGTCTTTCTAGATTAATTAATAGAATTACTGACTAAGCGTTCCTTGGCCTGGAAGCCATTCTTTCCAAGAAAAGTGTACTTTGTGCTGTAATTCTCAGGAGAACAATGCTATTTCCAACATCTTCCTTAGCTCCCACTATTGCCCCCAGGTAAAGCTTGCAATAATCTTGATCATTTATGTGTTTTTTGGAACTCATTAAGCAAGAGAATCAACAAATGGAGGAGAGATGTGTGATTTTCTAAGTAACAATGGGCAAGACACTTCCTGCCCACTTTGGGGGTAAGACATAAAGCTACACCTGAACACTCCCATTTCTCTGTGTCTGTTGAGGACATGTGTGAGATATATTCCAATTCAGCAAAGATTTATTGAGTACCAGCTATGTTCAGCTCCCTTTCTAGGCACTGGGGATACAAAGATGACCCAAGATGTGTTTCCTGCCCTTAAACTCAAAATTTAGAAAACAAAACCAAAAAACATTTAATGCGTTGTTATAATGAGAAGAAATGAACTCATAGATAAAGGAGCAAATCATTCCCCAGGAGTATCTCATTTCAATTGGGTGTCAAAGGATCAGAAGGCATTAACGAGGCAAAGGTGTGTAAGGTGACGAGCCATAATCAAGGACATAAAAGGGTAGAAGAGTGTTGGGGGGACAGCAAGTCATCCCATACTTTTGAACTAGGGTGTAGTGATACTAAACCTTATGTTTGGAAAGCTTTCAATGTCAGCTGCCAAGGCAAACCGCTTTCTCCTAAATTTTAAAGACCTGCCCTTCTACATCATCTCCTACCCAGACCACAGGAATTTTTTTCCATATTGATGTCTGCTTTCTTCAGACCCCTGTAAAAACCCTGTTTATTTTTTACCTCTCAGCTCAAACTACTGCTCTCTAAAGTCTAAAGAAGGACTTTGCTTGGGCCTACATCTCACATTTGAGAAGTAGGTCACTTTTGTTCTCTGTGCTCTTACCTGCATTTTTCAGGTATGCATTGATCACCCTTAAATATTTCATCTAATTTGTACACTTTTCACTTTGCAAAACCTTCATGCCTGCTCTTTCAACTGATGTTCACAGTTCTTTTTGAAGAGCCAGCCACAGTTTTGTCCTAAGCTCTAGAAATGAAGTGACTTGCTCAGAGTCGTCCAGTAACTTCGCAAAACCAGAATGAGTACTCAGATCTTCCAGCCCCACCCTCTCTCTTCCTGTTCTTTCACTGGCTGCTCAGGGCTCCTCACTGTTAGGTAGCGTTTCCATTTTTATAGGGATCCTCTGGACATGATGCTTTAGCTCAGGGGCTGCTTGGGAGGGGGAAGAGGAAGGTAGGTCTATCAGGCAGGCTCTGGCCCTCTCTGCTCCCTCATTTTCTCCCCCTTCTCCTAATTTTATGTGATTTGTTTAAGGGTAAAAAGGTGTCTGCCCTTTAATGCAAGTTGGACACTATTGCCTTAACCCAAAGGAAGAGTTTTTTTTTTTTTTTTTGCGGTATGCGGGCCTCTCACTGTTGTGGTCTCTCCCGTTGCGGAGCACAGGCTCTGGACACGCAGGCTCAGCGGCCATGGCTCACGGGCCCAGCCGCTCTGCGGCATGTGGGATCTTCCCGGACAGGGCATGAACCCGTGTCCCCTGCATCGGCAGGCGGACTCTCAACCACTGCGCCACCAGGGAAGCCCCGGAAGAGCTTTTTTTAAAAAACATAATTTTATTTTAGTTTATTATTTATTTATTTTGGGGGTGCACACCACGCAGCTAGGATCTTAGTTCTCTGACAAGGGATTGAACCTGCACCCTCTGCATTGGAAGCGCTGAGTCTTAACCATTGGACTGCCTGGGAAGTCCGAGGAAGGGCTTTAATGGAGGAAATTCCAGCCACTTGAAAAGCAGATAACAGAGGTATTTGGAATCATGACTTATTAATCTGTAACCTGAATAACTGCTCGATGCCCAGGTCTATGCTCAAGGCTAGGGTAATACTGGAGAAAGATGATGTCCCTAGTCCTCAAGGGCCTTATGTTTTGTCTTATATTAGTCTGGAGACACTAAACCTCATGAGCATTAGTAGGTAAAAGTCAAGGATGGAGAAGCAAGTAAAAGGCATGAGCTGCATGTGTGGGAGGAACAGATTGGTCACTGGATATCAGTAAAGCAAGGAGGACTCTCAAAGTTCTGCCTCTAGCCTACACCCTTCTTTTCTTGCCCAGCTCTATGTATCTAGCTTCTTTCTGGACACTTCCTCCTGGATGGCTCCCAGTCCACCCTTATGAGCCTTGTCACTCTCCTCCCAATTTGCTTCTCTAGGGTTCCCCCTTTTCAGTGAAGGATGCCACAACCCATCCACCACACAGGCCAGGAACCTGAGCTTCATTTTCTCATCTCCCACATCCCATCAATCTCCAAATCCTGTCCATTCTACCTTCAGAACATCCCTTCACTCTAACCTCTCTATCTCCACTGCCTCCAACCTGGCTCAGGCACTGTCACTCTGACCACAGCCGCAGACTCCTCACTGCTCCCTGCTTCCTCCCTCCACACAACTGCCAAAGCAACCTTTCCAAAGCACAGATGTGATCACAAAATTCCCCTGCTTCAAGCCCATGGATGACTCCACAGTGTTCTGGGGGTAAATCCCAAACTCCTCAGCCACTCAACAAGCCCCTTTCTAACTGCCCCCTCTGGCCCCTGTGGATGCAACTTGCTTGCCGCCTCCACTGGTCTGATCTCAGTTCTCCTTCCCTATATTGTCCCCTGCTCAGGCTTCCATTCCACTCCTTATTTGAGATCCCCGTGGTAAAAGTGCATTTTTTTTTTTTTTTTTGTGGTACGTGGGCCTCTCACTGTTGTGGCCTCTCCCGTTGTGGAGCACAGGCCCAACGGCCATGGCTCACAGGCCCAGCCGCTCCGCGGCATGTGGGATCTTCCCGGACTGGGGCATGAACCCGCGTCCCCTGCATTGGCAGGCGGACTCTCAACCACTGCGCCACCAGGAAAGCCCAAGAGTGCATTTAAAAAAGATTAATTTATGTTTTGGCTGCATTGGGTCTTCGTTGCTGTGCACAGGCTTTCTCTTGTTGCAGCGAGGGGCTACTCTCTGTTGCGGTGTGCGAGCTTCTCATCATGGTGGCTTCTCTTGCTGCGGAGCACGGGCTCTAGGCGCGTGGGCTTCAGTAGTTGTGGCTCGCGTACTCTAGAGCACAGGCTCAGTAGTTATGGCGCACGGGCTTAGTTGCTCCACGGCATGTGGGGTCTTCCTGGACAAGGGCTTGAACCATGTCCCCGAGCATTGGCAGGCAGATTCTTAACCATTGTGCTACCAGGGAAGTCCCAGTAAAAGTGCATTCTGAAGAGCTATGTTTCATGGGGGACTCTGGGGAGTATTTTGAGTATCCAGGCTTTTTCTGCATTAAACATACACTGTCCTTTCATGTTCAAAATGTTTTCAGATCGTGTTAAGTTTTAGCGGTATTCATCAAAAGCTATTTCTTGACCCACTTTTGCTGGGAACAGTAAAGGCAGATGCAGCCTGATTAAATAGAGAACTGCCTGGAGCACGTGTTTAAAATACAGATTCCCTGGCCTCTGAATTTGAATCTCCATGGAAGTTCTCAGGTGAATCTTACAATCGGGTAAGTTGAGAAGACCTAACCTGATTTCATTTATAAGAAACATCCAGGGACCTCCCTGGCGGTCCAGTGGTTGAGAGTCCACGCTTCCACTGCAGGGGGTGCGGGTTCGATCCCTGGTCGGGGAACTAAGACCCACATGCTGCATGGTGCGGCCAAAAAAAAAAAAATGTCTAGAATAGGCAAATCTATAGGATCTGTGGTTACAGTAGATTAGTGGTTGCCTCGGGGTCTGGGGGCCGGGAAAGGGAAGGGGATGTAGAGGTCCCAGGGATGATACCTAAAGAGTGCCAAGTTTCTTTTGGGGTTGATGAAATCTCTAAAATTGATTGTGATGATTGTACAACTCTGAAAATATACTAAAAGCCACTACTGAATTGCACATTTTAAATGGGTGAATTGCATGGTACGTGGACTAAATCTCAATAAAGCTGTTTAAAAACAAAGCAAAACACCTGGACCGAGCTCTACAAGCAAGGCAACCAATCACCTTTCGCAGACTTGGGTGGTACCTGTTACCTAGTAGACTAGTCAGCAAATACTTACAGATGTATATATTGGAGGGTACAAAGTAAATGAGCAATTGCAATGGGGTGTGATTCCCCTAGTACTGTACTAGGGGAAATGCATGCTTCTGTGACAGGAGCCCAGTGGAAGGGAAGCTTCCTGAAGAAATTTGTGATGTCTAGGTTGAAGCCTATCAGGTAACCAGGCATTAGCAAGGCAAGATGAGGAGTGGGAAGAGTGTACCACAGAGGGGCACGCAAGCCCTGCGGGTGGTTCGGTGAGGTCCAGTGCAGACTGAGAAGTTAGGTGGCAGACGTGAGGCTGGAGAGAGGAACACACTTAAAAGCCTTTGTGAGCCAGGTTGAGGGGGCTGGAATTTTCCCTAAGAGAAACTGTAGTGGTGGGTTTATGTTTTTAGAAATCACTTTGCACCATGGAGAATGGACGGAAGAAGGGCAAGATCAGAGGCAGGGAGCCTGTGAGGGGGCAGTTTTAGTGTTTAGGAGAGAGGTCAACATGTCCTGAAACTGAGTGGTGCCAATGGGGATAAAGAGAAGCAGACAGAATTTAGAAATATTTAGGGCATTTAATTGAGAAGATTCTGATGGCTGGGAAGAGGGGACAGGGAAAGAGTCAAGGGTGAGGCCCAGTTGCATGGCTTGAGTACCTGAGTACTTTCTCCAGAAGTTCTGGAGGAGAAACAGGTTTTGAGATGTTTGATTTTGAGAATGCTGTTGAAAAGGTGTCCAGTCACCAGTTGGATATGGGGGTTGGGAGGTGAGAGAGCCGTGTGAATCACTGGCACACAGCCTCAGCGTATAGATGGAAGCCAGAGAAATGGATGAGGTGGTTCAGGGAGTGTGTTTCAAAAGAGAGGAGAAAAGGGCCTAGAATGGAATCCTGTGGAGTGATGTTTATAAGAGGATGCCTGAGGAGAAGGTGGAGGAGAAAGTTGTAAGGAGATTCAGAGGAAATAGCTACAAACGTTGGTGTTAGCATGGCAATTCATCTGCTTATTCAGCTGCTCCAAGTCAGTACTTATTGAAGACCCATATGCCCTGGGTGTCTTCAGAGATAAGTGAGACATGACCATTGACATTAAACTTAAACTGTGACCCCATTGCACACCCCATTGCAGTCTTCTGAAACAAGAGGCCCCTTCTCGCAGGTCAATGACAGTCTTATTTTCCAAATGATAGACGTTCTTCCTGAGCTGTTTGTATAGGCCCGGGAGTCCTTCCCAAGCTCACCCTTCTGTATTACGTAGGCCCAGAAGAGCCAGGTCTGGCAGCCAAGCCAAGAGCCTTCTGTCCATGGGTGATGGATGGCCTAAATAGGGCACTCCAGGGCTGTTTGGGGTTGGGGGGAGCATGTCATATGCCTAGGGTTCAGCAGATTGTACCCACACACCAGGCAGAAGCACATAAGGAAATCACCCCCGCTCTGTAGGCGAGACAAAGAAGCAGTTCTCTTCCCACGTGCCAACCCATCTGCTTCTTTGCATTTACCAACACGCCTTTTTTTTTTTCTTTCTTTTTTTTTTGGTTCTCTGCAGCTTTGACTACATGAGGAAGAAGAGTGGGAGACTGGAGGAAAGGTAAGGTTGGAGGAGGGCAAAAGGAAACGAGGGGAGTCGGGGGAGCCTCCAGGGACCACCAACACAATAAATTGTATCCTGGACTACCTCAGCCTGGTCCTTTTGCAGTGCATGCTTATTAGTTTCTTCCGGGGAGACCCCCAACGATGGTGGCCAAGGCATGGCTGTGGCCTTGATGGACCTGATTGATGGGGTGCTTCTCAGTGTGTCACAGAACTTGGAGGCCCACTTCCTTCTGTCCCCTCAGGTGGCTGGCACAGGCTCCACAGGACGGCTGGGGCAGGCTTTCCCTGCTCTGGTGCATTTGACTCCCGATGGTGTCATCAACCTCCCATCACTGGAGACAGCAGGCTCTCAACTGTCCAGAGTCGCGGGAGTGAGTGCCTCCCCAGACCTGTGTGACAGCAGGGTAGGAGATAGGAGGTGTGCTGGGAGCAGCTTTGCCCTGTGGGAAGACCTATGTGAGGCTATGTGTATTAGGGGAGGGCAAGGTGTACAGGAGGGAGGACAAGGGCTCTCCCTGCCCCGCACCATCTCACAGACATGGGCCTGAGCCAGGGTATAGGAGGCCATCCAGCCTGACTTCAAGTCACTGATGGAGAGGGGTTGAGTGGCTGTTCTGGGGTTGGTTCACACTGCTCTGAGCTGGGTAGGGTTAGTGGGGCAAAGGCCCGAGGCTCTTTTTGTCTTGGCCTTGATAGTCCTTCGGCTGTACCTCATAGTGCCCTAATTCTAGCTCCTGCACCCTCTGACCTTCATATCCACCCTCACCTAGAGCTGAATACGAGGCTCGGGATTCAGGACTCTCCTTGTAGAGGACAGAGTTAGGTACCTTATCCCTTCCCAGAATTGGAATGCAGAGATGTAGAGCCACTCAGATTTCCAGTGACAGTCCCAGTTGACCCCTGGCTGGGATATTTTCCCATCCTACATTTCTTGCCCAGGCCCTGTCTTCTCCTGTGGGTAAAGCCATGAACTTGTGCTAGTCCAGTCACCCCCGCCTGCACTTTCACAGGACATGGTCAGCCAGTGTTCACTTCCTCTTTGCCCACCACACAGGCCACACTTTGGATGTCAGTGGACAGTCCTGCCCTACTAGGGGACCTCTCGTGGGGCCTCAGGCCTGAGGGGCTCCTAGGGGTGGTCCTGGGACTGCAGCCCTGATGCAGGGGCCCCTGCGGCAGGCCCAGGCTGTGGCCAGCTTTGGGTACTGGCTTGGTCTCTATCGTTTGTTTGCCTTCCCCTCCCCTACCACTCCAGCCGACCACCCCAAAACTGAGCTACACTATCCCTCCCATGCCACCCGTCACAGTCACGGAGGGAGCACAGCGCTGCGCCGATGCGCTGAGGGCTGTCAGCCTGCCCCCACCCAACTGGAATGAGCCACCTGCATCCACACACAGGTGTTTCCTGTGCTCCTTCCTGTTACCGTTTTTTTTTTTTTTCTGCTCAGCTTGGCTTCCCCAGCAGGTGGTTAAGGGCCCGGCCAAACCTCTTCATACACAGCTCTAAAACACAGGGGGGCAGGGCTCTCTGGGGATCTGGGTCACCCCCCAGCGGGGACTGTTGGCATCTCATTGGCTCTACCTGAGTGCAGGGACACAGACTCCCCCCAGGGTGTCACGCTGCTGTGCTACAGCCACAGGTACTGGGACGCCAGAGTGGGCTCAGGGAGTGGGGAAGGCCCTGCTCTTGCACTGTCTCCACTGAAAGCTCTGGAGGGAGAGGGGAAGGGTGGCAGACCTGTTTCTCCAGCCTTGAGTGTGGGCCTCCCTCGGGCCCTCCTTAGAACAGGCCTGCCATGCTGAAGTCCCCCCACCATCAGCCTCCTCCCATTGAACACTTAACTTTCTGGGGTTAATAAACTCACGTGAGCCCTCTCCCTAGAGCCCTCTTTCCTGAAGCAGCACAAGCCTGCCAGCTGTGGGGAGGTCACAGGGTTTAGTCAGGTTTGTTATTATGGAGAGGAGGTGGCTCAGGGAGAGGAGGGACCTTCTGTTTAGAGTCACAGGGCAGCCATCCGGGTCTCCTGCCTCCCAGGCCCCAGCTCTTCCCCTCGGCAAGAATCTCCTCTCAACTACCCAGCGCTCAAGGAGCTCCTTGTGCTCAGCCCCTTCTGTAGGAAGCTGCCTGGGCTGAGGCGTAGACCCAGAAGACTGGCATTCCCTGACAGGGTTCTGCTGCTCCCTGGTGGCCAGAAGCTCCAGCCACCACCACACCTTTTCCTGCCTGCTTCCTCTTTGCCTTCTGGCCAAGTGAGCTGGCTGCCAAGGAGCCATTCCCAGGACTGGCACCCTTTGGGGCTTCTCTAGGCCAACTCCACAGTTTGGCTCCAGTCTAGGCCCACAGCTTCCAGGCCCAGGGTACACCCACCTGCAGGCCGGGCCTCCTCAGCAACACTCCACCACCCTCTTCCTCTGCCCTCTTTTCCAAGCGCAGTTCCAGCCTCTGGGCTCTCTTCCATCTGGATTTCCAGGGCAAAAGCACATGGCATTGTCACAGTTGGAGTGTGGACACACTAGTGTTAGGGCCACAGCCAGAGTGTGCTGGAGCAGAAGGTCAGTAGTGCACCAGTCCAGGCTACGTAGGAAAGGCATTTTGCTTTTTTATTTTCTGTAAAACTCTGTAAATAAAATACAAAACCAAGGGACGTGGCAGGGCAGAGGCAGGACGGCCAGGCCCGGGATACCGATCTATGGCAAGTGTGCTGAGCTGAGGCTGGGAGGCACTTGACTGCGGCACTGACTCTACCCACCCCGAGGACAAAAGGAGAATATATTAGATTTTCATTGATAGGAATCTGTGAGGGAGGAGTGTCTGGAGCCAGCCCTCACCCTCCCTGCCAGTGCCTGGTAAGCCCTGAAAGTGGGGGGAAGGGGCACTGGGGGCCAGTGGGTGGGGAGTTTAAAATGCCGTGCTGGCCATGCTGCCGGGCCCGAAGATGCGGGGCAGGGCATCCAGTGACTCCTCCAGCCGTCGATGGGCAGACTGTCCCTCTTCTCCTGTAGTGGATAAAGATGGGATCAGGAGAGGCCCTAGCCCCGCCCTGGCCCTCCCACCCCTGACCCCATCTCACCCCTATTCCCAGCAGCCAAAATGTCATAGAACTCAACTTGACCCATATCTCCCATTCCCCAGTCTCACCGCATTGCTGCAGGCTCTGCCGAGCTGCTTCCCTCACGGCTTCTGTGTCCGTTTGGCACAGGTACACCAGGGGCTCAATGCCTTCAGGAGCCTACCGGGGGAGACAGCATTGAGGTGGGCCCAGTGCAGCAGGTGAGAAAGGCTCAGGACCCAGCGCTTGGGGAGCTGGGAGGGGAGAGAAAGGGGTCACCTTGATGCAGCCCAGGGCCAAGCAGCCAGCCACTCTCGTCTGCACATCCTCATCCTCGAGCTGGTCCAGGAAGCAGAGTAGAGCCTGGTTAAGGGTGGGAGGGCAGACTTAGCCAGACACTGGGAGCCTGGGACCCCAGCCTTTGCCCTCAGGGAGCCCTGCCTGACTCTTACCCTTTCCCGAAAGGCAGGGCCCAGTGACAGGCTCCGGAGCTGAGTGCTGACAGCAGCCATGACCTTGTTGTTGCCATGGACAAGCAGGGAGCTGAGGGCCCGGAGCCCATCCCTTCGAAGCCGCCCCTCAGGTGCCAACCTCAGGGCTTTCAGCACCACAGCCTGGTCATCTGAGTTCAGATTCCGCACTAGTAACACTGAAAAAAGGAAGCCGGGCGGGGGGGTGTCAGTTGGAACAAGCTGGCAGGGCAAAGAGCCTCCCGGGGTGGGTTCTTTTGTACCTTCATGTCCTGAATTCACACCTTCAGACCCACCCATAGCATCAGGCCACTTTGTGACCAGGGCTACTGCCTCACCCTCCTCGGCAGTCTCGGTCACATAGGCCTCCATGCAGGAGCTGTCCAAGGCTTCGAAGTAACTCCAGAACTGGAAGACGGTGAGCTGCTCTCCAGGGCCTGACTGGGGCCTCCGGGGCAGCTTCTGCCCCAGGGCATCCTCCAGGAACTTGACACACACTGTGGGAGGCAGTGCCGCAGGTCTCAGGGTGTGGATGGACCTGGGTCCTTAGAGGGAAGAGTGCTCCCACCCCACGTGCAGATGCAGGGACCCAGCACAAAAGGGTCCAATCTGGGCCCTTTTGTGCTGAGGCATGAGCCTTCGATGTTTCTTCCCAGTGCTCATCTCAGCATGTCTCTGTGGGCTGACCTGGCTTTCCCTGAGGTCCCATCACTGGGGATCTGAGAAAGGAGAGCAAAGGGGGCAGGTAGGCAGCCCACTCACCAGCCTCGGCTAAGCCTGGCTGGCGCAGGGAGAGACGGGCGCCGTACTGATTGCAGAAGGTGAGGAGCACCCGCTCCACAGGGCAGATGAAGGGGCTGAGTCCCTCTGTACATTGGTCCCAGAAGGTCAGGAAGCCGGGCCGGGAGGCCGAGAACTGCACCACTGTGAGGAGGTGCAGGAAACTGTCAGCAACAGGACAGGCCGGTGGGGAGACAGGCGCATAGGTGGGATAGGGCAAGGGAGGAACTTTGGGGCAGACATGAGGCAGAGCCCACACAGCTTTTACCTTCCTGGGCAGAGGTGGCAGGGATTTCCCATCGCCTGCTAAGCTCACATACTGCTTCAAGCACTCGGGCCTCCCGTAGTAGCCGCTCCAGGGCCCATGCCTCTTGGCAGCGCAGGGGCCCAAATGTGCCCAGTTTCTGGAGAATAGGGGTGGCCAAGTAGCTCAGACCTCAAGACAGAGCTTAGGGAGGGTGGAGACCAGGGACTACCAGTCCCTGCATGCATCGGGAGAGACTGGGGGAGCCAGAGTGTGGGAGGTGTTCCATTCAGCAAGAGCCAGGCCCTGGGACATTGGGGAGTGGAACTCAGAGGAGGTGTGCAGGGCCGGGATTGAAGTGTAGGGCTCCCTGGGGGAAGGGGCTACAAGGGAAGGGTGGGGGAATACCACTAGCCTCACCAGCAGGAGGCGGCTGCAGTGGTACAGATGCTGGACCAAGGCAGTGTCCAGAGCTGGACACTCTGTGCTGAGGGGTCGGGCACTAGGTGAGTCGAGGCTGTCCTCAGCCCCAGGCTCCGGGCTGTTTGGGGGCCTGAGAGAAAAATGGGGTCAACCGCCCCAGGAGCACACATCATCATCTGGTCACCAGAGTATTTTTATTAAGTTCCCCCCATCCGAGAACAGAAGAACACATCATGCACAAACAACAGACAATGGGTAAGTTCACGGAGGACTTCCAGAAGGAGGAAAGGGCTGGGACCAGCAGGTGGTAGCAGGGGTCTCCAGAGCCTGTCTGCCCAGGGCTACCTCCAGCTAGGACTGCTGGGACCTCTGGGGCCGCCGGGGCTGGGATGGGCGGGAGTAGGGTTGCAGGCGGGATGGTCTACGCAATGTGGACTGCAAGGGATTGCGGCCCAAGGGGCGCAGGGCACGGGGCCATAACCTAGGCAGCACTGGAGGGAGGAGGGGCTGGGCATGACCTTCAACTGGGAATCGGCAAAGGCCACTCTGGGACAAAGAGCCAAGGGGCCAGGGTCTCTGGGAAAGCTGGGGTCCAGACAGAGGGGGTTGATGCTGGCGGGCACAGGATGCATGGGGAGGCACAGTAAAGGCTCGTTCATAGGGTAGGTTCAAGGTGAGGCCAAGGAAGAGAGGAGGAGCTGGAGGCTCAGGAGCTGGTAGGGACCGATGGAGGAGGCAGACACTGCAGGGATGAGGAGAAAGGTGACCAGAAGCACTGGGGATACAGATGGGATTAAAAACATGAGCAACAAGGACACACGAGGAGTACATGGGAGGGATGAACACAGATGTACCTGCCAGCAAGTCCATCCCCTCCCACCCACCTCCCTCGAGCCCACCACCCATCTTACTGCTCTCTTTACGTGCTCCCCCTGGCCTCACCTCACCTGTTCCCCTTTCTCGCCTTTCTCCTTCACCTGCTACTCACCTCCCCTCTTCCCCCGCTCCTAGCCCCTCTCACCTGTCCCCAGGACTGTCATTGTCTTCATCTTCATTGAGGAAGCTGAAGCTCTCCAGGGCATGCTCCACAGTGATGCTAAGACTGGAGGCCCGGCTGCGAGTCAGGCCTTGTCTCTGCTGGGGTTGTGAAGGGCGTCAGAGCTGTTGCCCCTGCCTGGCTGCCCTCCCTGCGCTGCCGCAAACCAGCCCAGCCCTCCTCACCATAAGCAGACTCTCCAGCCGGGTCACCTCCTGCTCCAGGCCCTGCAGCTCAGGAAACTGGCCACGATAGTCATCCAGGGCAGCCATTAGGGCCCCCAGTGCCTCTTCCAGTTTCCTGTCCCCAGCACCTCCAGCTGCCCCTGGAACTGGGGCCTGGGCAGCCCTGGCCACTCTAGGGTCTGAATGCTGGGGCACAGGGGCTAGGGGTGAGGGAGGGGGACTTGGGCTCTGACGGATGGCTTCTGGGAGTTTTGGGGAAGGGCTTGTGAGGGGTTCCCAACTGGAGCAGGTAGGACTTGGGTGGGAGGTGCTGGGGGCTATGGGGTCTGCCTGAGTGCAGGAAGTGGAGGCTGGGTAGCTACAGGACAGGGGGTCGATGCCTGGGAGGGGAGGGTCTGTGTTTGCAGAGGGGTTGGAGAGCGTGGCAAGGTCTAGAAAAGTGGAAGGGCTTACAGTTATAAGCGTGGGACTTGTGACAGAATGGGTAGGACTCTCGGTGATCTGGACTGGGTCCTTAGCATTGGGTGTAGCGGTGTGAGTTGAAATCCTGGCTGTGTGAGTAGGGGTTGCAGTAGTGTGGGTACTGCTTGTGGTGGTGTGGGTAGAGCTTGCAGTAGTGTTGGCAGGGCTTATTATGGTATGGGTGGGGCTTGTTATGGTATAGGTAGGGCTTGTAGCAGTGTGGGTGGGGCTTATGGTGGTATGGGTAGGGCTTGCAGTAGTATGGGTGGGGCTAGTGGTAGTGTGGGTGGGGCTTGTGGTAGTCTGGGCTGGGTCTGTGGTACTGGGGGTAGGGCCTGCAGTAGAGAGGGTAGAGATCACGTGTTTGTTGGTGGGGCTTGTGACAGTGTGTGTCAGGTTTGTGACAGTGTGGCTGAGGCTTGTGGTGGTCTGGACTGGGTCTGTAGTACTGGGGACAGGAGCTACAGGAGTGACGGTAGAAAGCATCGGCTTGTGGGTGGGACTTGTGGTGGTCTGGACTGACCCTGTGGTACTGGGGGTAGGGCCTGTAATAGTGATGGTAGAGACCACAGTCTTGTGGGTAGAACCTGTGGTAGTGTGAGTAAGGCTTGGAGCACTATGGGTAGGGCTTACAACACTAGAGGTGGCGCTTGTAGTGGTGTGCGTGGGGTCTGGCAATTCAGGAGAGCTAGAATTTATGGTCTTGTTAACTGAGTCTAGGTGTGCAGAGGGGGCAGGGTCTGTAGATGTGTGGGCGGGGCCTGTTGTACTGAGAGTGGGGCTTATGGCAGAATGGCTAGGGTCCAGGGCAGAAGGGACAGGACTAGGGTGCTCTCCATGTGTGGGATCTGGATGTGCAGGTGGGCTGGGTCCCTGGACTAGACTTTCTAGGCCTGCAGCCTCCACTGAAGCCTCAGCCAGGGCAGCATCCACACTGGCCTCACTGATATGGCTCAGAGTCCGGCTGTAGGGGGCATGCCCATTGGCCAGGGCTGGGGCCATGGCCCCCTCCTCATCCACGGTTCCAGAAGTGGAGGTCTCAGCCCTACGGAAGGCAACCTGGATGGGCAGAGGCTCAGGCTGCTGCACCAGGGGCCTGGGGGCTGAGGAGTGGCGTGCAGTGCCTGAGAGCTGTGGGCTAGAGGAGTCATCAGAAGATTCGGACGACAGGGACCACGCTGTGCCATTCTCCAGCTCCTCCTGCCGCCTCAGCATATTCTAGGAGAGAGAAAAGGACATCTCAGGACCACCCCCGGCAAACCCCTGGATGGGGGGCTGAGCCTGGGATGTGACTCACATAGAAGGCCTGTTCCCGAAGTGAGGGCGTGTCTGGTGGGCTCTGGCTGTAGGTGGAGAAGCGCTTGGTGACTGTGGAGGCCTTGTTGACAGTAGAAGCGGCTGAGGGCTGGTCATCCTTGTCGAAGGGACTGGAGAGGGAAGAAGCTGTTAGAAGGTGCTAACATCAAGCCCCAGCCCCGTCTCCAAGCCCCTCAGCCCCACGAACCTCCACGTGACTTCCAGGCTGAGCTTGATGGTGCCGAGGTCATTAATGTCCACAGCTACGACCTGGGGCAGGGCAGCGAACAGATCCTTGGTCTCACAGGAGACGCTGCCTACAACCACATGGTTGGCCAGGCCCTTCAGTTCTGTCACCTGTAGCCAAGAATGCATGGTGGGGTCACAAGGGTGTAGGGGTCATGAGATTGTGGGAGATCAGAGGTCTGAATTTGCATAGAGGTTATGGGACAGTCACAGGGTCATTGGGCCATGAGGAAGTTACAGGGAATGGAGTTCTCAGGGTAATGGGGCCATGGAGGCTCAAAGCAGCCTGGGAGCACGGGGACCACAGAGGTCTAAATTTGTATTCATTGAGGTCGTGGGAGTCACAGCCTCATGAGAGTTCAGGGGTCATATATTCACAAGGTCAGGAGATCACAAGGCAATCACAGGGTCATGAAGGTGAAGGGGTCACGCATTCACAGAGGGCCATGGAATCAGATGGGGGTCACAGGGGTAAGGGTCTCAGGGTCATGAGGATCATAAGGGGTTCACAGGGTCATAGAGCCAAAGGATCTTGGTGTCCTATGGTTCTGGGCAGAGACATCACCTTGATGGACAGGAACTCCGTGAGCAGAGGAAGAAAGACGGTTTCCTCACTGTCCCACACCTGCTTTCCACTACCCTCTATGCGGCCCCGTAGTTTCCAGCGCTGACGCCCATATTTCATGCAGATCTAGGGGGAAGAGGCAGGTTGAAGCAGCCCTTGGTGTTGCGACCCTGCCATCCCAGCCCTTCCCTGCCCATCCTCCTACCTCATACTGATCGCCCACACATAGCCTGGCGAAGCCGGCCAGCCCTGGGAGTGGGGGAGAAGTAGATGAGCCGGGTCCAGGGGTCTCAGGCACACACCTCCCTCTCCCTGCCCCCAGTCGGCCTCACCACTTGGTACCTTTCATCCGGAGATGGAACTCGCCCAGCTGTGCTTCCAGCTCGCTCTCCAGCAGGCACATGCTCTGAGAGGGATGGGCAGAGACAGGAGGAGGTCAAGAACCAGTCCCCTCTCACCAGCTCTGCCACACTCTGTGCCTCTGCCTCACAGGCACACATCCCTCACCTCTGTGTACTCCCGATGCCCCCGAGTAGCCTCGGCCAGGCTGTCCCGGGCCTCACGGCTCCCTGGGGAGCCGGTGCTGTAGGCACGGACCATGTTGTAGGCGCCATCCCGGAGACGCCGCTGGACACAGTATGCCTCATACAGCTCGTCGATCTGGGCAGATGAGTGGGGTGGCAGAGGGGGGATTGAGACTCACTACTGGGGTTGCTCACCCAGGGCCTAGCATCATCCCATCTCCCTGTGATACCCAATCCCCCACCCCACGCTGCAAGCACACACGCATGCTGCACAAGTACCTTGCTGGCGTGGAACTCCAGCCGTCGTAGGAAGCGTTCAATGGACTTGACTTGCTGGGGGAGAGGTGTGTTAGGAGAAGCCTGAGGCCCAGGGCCCTTTACCTCCCCCTGAGCCAACCTCTTCCAACACCATTCTCTATACACTCACCTTGTCTAAGTCATACAGGAAGCCCTGCGGGGAGAGATGAGGGGGGCATTAGGAGGTAGGAGAAGTACTCCAGCAGGGGCAGTTGCTCACCCAGACCTACCTAGCTCCTTTTCATCACAGCCTTCCTCCCTCTCACACCACAATCCACAGCCATTCCAGTCAAAGCAGGGACTGACCTACCTTCCCACGTGCCTGGTCTTTGCTGGTGTCATAGATTTGGTCCCCAAGGCCCCTCTAGTACTCTTCCCCCCACCTCTTCCATGGGATCCCTCCCCTGGCCCACTGCCTTTTCTACAACCCCTAGGAAGAGAGCTCTGTGCCTCTTCATGCATGGTTCCCTCTACTAGGGAACTCCTGTTCATGCTTCAAGACCCAGCAGAAATGTTTCTTCCTCTGGGAAGCCCTGACCTGTTCCCCAGGCAGAACCATGGCTCTCCCTCAGTACCACTACAACATAATCTTCTGCTGTCCATGTCTGTGGGGTTTGACCCAACCCACTGGAAGCTCCCATGGACAGGCACTGGGTCCCAGGCAAAGTACATGCAGCCTGGGAAACCTGAGGAGAGGAACCTCCCCAGCCTTCCCTGATACCCCCTTTTCTAGTCACACCTGGACCAAATCACCCCAGAAAACAGCTCTGATGTCACCCAGGGCTGGTGCTGCCCAGTCCCCCACACCACAAGAGCAAAGGGCATATTAATCCTGGGCATACGGGATGCCAACCCTTTACTTACCAGGCGGGAATTCCTCTTGGACTCCCTTATCTGTCTTTGGAGTTTCTCCTGCTCCTGCTGGTGCACTTCCAAATAGGCCCTGGGGAAAGGGGTGACCACAAGAGTTATCTTACCTCTCCAGCTTCTACCTGCCCAGGGAACAAGCAGTGAGGAGAGGGTGTGAGGCTGGGGAAGGTTCCTACTAGCAGAAAGGGAATGAGGACTTAGGGAGGGATCATGGGACAAGGCATTGGGAGGGCACTGCTTACGTCAGGCCTCGCTTGAGCGCCGTGTACACCAGGTCCAGCCGCTCAGGCTGTGGGACCTTGGGGGCCGGGTGCGCCACTGAAAACATCTTGGACACTCGGGAGAGCGCTGGGGGCTTCCGTGGGGGCCCCGGGGGACTGAAGGCTGGGAAGCTCCTGAAGAAGAGACTGCACTCAGGAAGCGGCAAGAAGTCATTCCCCAAGCCCTCACTTGCACACTCCAACCCGGTCAGACTCTCTTGACCCCATAAGCCCCCCTCTGCCGCGTACCTGGGCCCCCGCTCCTGGCTGCCGAGGACGCCTGCGAAGGACTGGCTCCTATTGACCCGGGCGCTGAGCAGGCGGCGCTGCGGCCGCACCGACAGGGACATCATGGAATGAGTCCGCGCGGGGCTCCCTGGGGGTGGCGAGGGAGGGTGTCCAGCGCCAATCAGGCCCTTGAAGCCCCCTCCCCGCGGCCCCGACTCTGTATCTCAGTCCTGCCGGCCACGGCCTGAGGCTGGAGTCCGAACCCCAGCGGCCCTGGTGCTTATGACAGGGCGGCCGCGGGTGACTCGGTGTCGGACTCAGCGTGGCCTCGGCTACGCCCCCACTTCCTGCAGAGGTGCAGGCTCCGCCTGCCGCGCGGGGCAGGAAGGGGGGTCGCACTGGGACCCTCCCCGGGCTGGGAAGGGGCAGGAAAGGGGAGGGGCGCGCAAAGAATGTGCGGAAGCGCCTGTTTACCCGGGGGTGGGGCGGGCTCCCCAGCCCTGCTCTGACCTCCTCCCCCCAAGTGGACCAGGAGCTCCCACGCCCACACCCCGAGAGGCCGTAGGAGGTCACGGGGCGGGGCGGGGTGCGTGCTTTGAGCCCAGCAGAGCTGTCTGGCAGGCCCGGCCTGTGCAGGTTGGGCTCCCCACACCGGCCGCCCTGCGGAAGCTGCTCCCCTCCAGCCCCCACCCGCTCCGAGGCGCCCAGACGCCAGAGCCCTCCCGGTGCCCAGAGCCGGGGGATTCCCAGGTTGGGGGGCAGTGCCGAGAAGTGCCCCGCCCCCTCCACTTTCCTGAGACTCCAACCGGGAAACTGAGTCACAGACAGCAGCCTTTGCCCGTGACCTTAGCAGGAAGAGATCCTCCGCAGACCCCCACACCGCTCCGGCGAAACACGCACCCCAGGCCCACAGAACGCGGTCCGCAGCCCCCTGGGACCAGCCCCGGAGCCTCCGCAGCCCCGGACCAGGTCCTACCTCTCTTCTTGGAGTTCATGGTAAGTCCAGGACAGCCCTCCAAGCTCCGTGCTTGCCCCCCGTGTCCCCGCCGGCCCAGGGCCACTCGGTGCCGGCCGGGCTGGGCTCCGCGCTCGCTCCCAGCGACTCTGGCTCCTGCTTCAGCTCCTCCTGGCGCCGCCCCCCGCCCAGTTCCTGCCGCCTGACTCAGCCCGCCGGGATGGGGCGGGACCCGCCGGACCACGGGGGCACCTGGCCCTTGGCCCCCCTCCCAGCCTCTGGGAGGGGTGACTGGAGGTTCCCCTCAGGCAGGGGACTTACAGGGGTCTTCTCGGCTGGGTCAGGAGTGTGGGTAAAGGGAGTCGAGGGCGGCGGTGAATATGGAGGGATAAACAGAGTGAGGACACCGGGTGGGGCTGAATTGGGTGCAGTTAGCACAGGGGGCTCATACTGTGGCTGTTGAGGGGTGCTGAGAGAGAGCTGGACACAGAGGGCTGAGAGTTGGGGTTCTGAGTGTGTGAAGGCTAGAGAGCAGGGGCTGAGAGAGTAGAAGGAAGGGCTGGGGGTGCTGAGTGGAGGGACTGTGCCAAAGGACGGCAGAGAAGCACTGAGCATGAGGGGGTTTGGAGGCTGAGAAGGAGCTAAAAGTGGGGGACTGGATCAACCCCATATTATGTGTTGCCACCGAGAGAAGGAAGAGAAGCAACTGGGTGCAGAGAGTCCCATAGCACCATGCACCACCCCCATCCCTCCACCCTCAGAGGGGATGCTCAGTCTGGACACCCTCTCTACCCCCAGGCCACAGGGTAGAGGATCCGGTCCCATTCCCCAATCAGGGCCTTCTCTCTGGCAGAAGCTGCATCCTAGGGCAGAGGCCGCATCCTTCTGGCCCCCACCTCACCTGGGCTTAATCCCCTTGGTGTTGGCCCTTTCTTGCCCCCAGTATCTCTTTATTGACTATCCCTATCCAACTCTAGCCTGGATAAAGGCCACCATACTCAGGGTCCATTGAGCATCTCATCCTCTCAGATGGCCTGGGTGCTCCCCCACCGCATAAACACTCTTGCTCCTTGATGCTCAATTCTGCTGCACTGGGCTTACTTTTTCCCCAAGAGGCTGGGGTGGGCCCAGGGGTCTGCATTTCCAACCAGCCCACCACCCCACTACAGATTCAGATGCAAGATGTCCAAGGATCCTAGTTTGAGAAATGCTATCTCCCCCTCCCTCCTTGAAGACTGGATGCTGTGCACCCTATGCTGGCAGCTATGCATTCCCATGGATTGCCCACCCAACACTGGCCTCTGCTCCGTGCAGCCACCCTCCATGGGAACACCCCAGTCTCATCACCTGGCTCTGGAATGACCCTTTCCTAAATCAGAACCACATCTCCCTCACCCCCTCCTCACCTGCCTTCTACCTGTGACCTCTTGAGACCTCAGCTCATTTATTCAACTATTTACCAAGTGACAACCCTATGCAAGTCTCTGGAGATAACAGCTGGAATTGCACAGACATTGCCCTGCACAGAGCTCACAATCCGCCTCTGCTTCCTTTCTCTCTGCCAGTTCCCTCCTACCTTCTCTTCTCTACCTTCCTTGCACACCCTTCTCCCCAGCCTGGATCTGCAGCCACCACTCCAGCTTGCTTGCCTGCTACCAATATCCCCAGCACCCTGGGCTTCTCTATTACCTGGCAGAAACCAACCCTGGGCAACCTAACCCCCTGCCTTCTCTGCACCTGTGCACAGGCTGGCGGGAGCTGCCAGAGGTCTTGGCACAGCAGCTGGGCTGGAAAAGAGCAAATCTCAACCTCAGCCAGGCTTTTGTTTCCCGTGCGGGAAATCCTCATGTGTGACCTTAGCCATCTCTCTCCCTTTCCATGGAAGATGAGTGTTTCAAACTTTCTCCACAAGCCTCAAACAAGCTCAAGTCACTCCCACATAAAAGATGAAAACAACCTTGGAAACCATCCAAATGCCCATCAGTAGATAATGGAATGCTATACAACAAAAAGAATGGACAATATACAACCACATGCAACAATGTGGATGAATCCTACAGACACAATGTTGAGTGAAAAAAGCAAGACCACAAGAGAGGATATATGTTTGAGTTCCTTGATATAAAGTTCAAAAACAGTTAAACTTAATCTATGGTGACAGAAGTCAGAATAGTAGTGACTATTAATAGTAGTGACACTACCCCTGGGGAGTAGTGACTGGAAGGGAGCGCAAGGGGGCTGACAGGGTACTGATTATGTTCTGTTTCCTAATCTGGGTTGTATTTCCTGATCCTATATGGGTGTGTTCCTTTGTGAAAATGTCTTGTGAGCTGTACAGTTAGGACATGTACCCTTTCTGTGTGAATATTATATTTCAGTATAAAGTTAACTTTAAATAAATAACTACAAAAAGAAATGACCCCTCTGTGGACTCCCAGCCTCTTTCTAGCTACCCTACCCCTCACCCTATTTGGCTCTTTTAGAGCCAAGTTTCTTGAAGAGGTGTCTACCTCCATTTCCTCTCCAAACCCACCCACTCTTCTTCCTATCTTGGTACAGCTTCTATACCCAGTACTCCCCTGACTGGTCTGGACAAGGTCACCAGTGACTTCCCATTGCTGAATCCAGTGTCCAATGTTTGGTCCTTATCCTGCTTGATCTCAGCAAAGCTTTTCACTGTGTAGTTCTCTTCCTCTTCCTTGAGCCTTTCCTTGTCTTGGATTTCAAGAGACAACGTGCCTCTGGCTTTCCACCTATCGCTCTGGCTGCACATTATTATTTTCCCAGAGGATCTGCCTTTCTCCCCATCCCTGAATGGGCCTCATCCTCCCCACTCATGGGCTGGGTACATCTCCCACAGCTTAATGCCATCTAAATTTTGCCAGCTTCCATATCTCTTCCTTGCCCAAACCGTTCTTCTGAGCACCAGGCCTGTTTATCAAGCTGCCTGCTTGATACCTCCTGGAAGCTGAGTGACAATGTGGAGTGGGTTATTAGGGATGTGCTAAGTTTGAAGGCCCCAAACTAAAGTCACCACTTTCCTCCTCAAACCTGACCCTCCCCAGTCTTAACCTCTCCCCGACAGCCCCACCATCTATTTATCCAGTTGTTCAAGACAGAAACTAGGAATCATCATGGATCCCTCAGCCTCTGTTACCCCCACATCTACTCAGCCACCCACTCCTGCCGTCTCTGGAATCTGCCCCCTCACCTCCACCCCTATAGCTAGAACTCAAGGCCAAGCCATCACCAATTCTCACCTAGAACCCTACAGCAGCTTCCTAATGGGTTCCCTGTCTCCATGCTAACCCACAATGATCTATTCAATAACAGCATTGCCCCTCTTGAAATTCCAGTCACCTGACAATGCTAAAAACTGTCCTTTATCAAGTGATTTCTATGCCAAGCACTGTGCTTAATTAACAAACATCATCTCATTTAATTCTGGCAACAAACCTACGGGGGTGTGTCCTATTAGCCCCACTTCACAGGTGAGAAACCTGAGGCTAACTGGCTGTGTGACTTTGGGCGAGACATTTCTTAACCTTTTGGGGCTGCAGGTATCCATCTGTGAAATGAGGATAACAACAATAATAATAACAACGATCTCACAGGGCTGTTGGGAGGATGAAGTGAGATACTTCCTCTACTGGGAGTGTTTGGGGAAGGGAGAATCGTATGTGGAGTACAGAAGTTGGGGTGGACACAGTACCTCACTGTAAACACACAACAAATGTTAACTGATGTTATTAACAATTATTAATCTGCCCAAGATGACACAGCTGTTAAGTGGTAGGGCCAGGATTCAAACCCCAGGACTCTAAATCTTTAACTTCCCTCTATTCTAACTCTTGTGAAACATCCATGGGCATTCCTCTACCCCAAGGATAAAGTCCAGACTCTCTAACATGACCCACAAGACCTTCAGGCTCTGTCCCTTCCCTCATATACCTTCCTCCTCCCCTCTGTTCCCCCCATGATCATTCTGTTCCAGATACTGTGAATTCTCCCCATGCCTGTAGGCTCTTCAGCACTTAAGCAGCAGCTCTCATTGATCCTATATCCTCTTCCCACTACTCTCAGCCTGACCAGCTCCCTCTCTTTTTTCAAGTCTTACCCTACTACTTCTTCCTCAAAGAAGCCTGCCTTGGATTGGGTCCCCCTTTAAGGTGCCTCATAGTTTCCTCTCTCTGATCCCTGAGGCCACATAACTCAGTTGTCAGTTCCCCTTTAGGGTCTGTCTTCCAACCAGATTGTGAACTCTGGGGGCTGAGGCCTGTCTGCTTTGCTCACTGCTGTACCCTCTGCGCCCTGCACCAAAGCAATGAAGGAAGGCAGGAGCTGATTATGAGTTGGGGGCTGACTGAACTGGGTTGCCCAGATACAGGTAGATCCTGAGCTGCTGAAGGGGTAGATTTCAAGTCTCTATCTACCCCAACTCCTCTACCTCATGGACAATTTCCTTTTCCTTTCCTTACTTTCTGATTGTATCAGCAGGTGGGCTTCTGCCCTCTGAGAATGGGGCTGGGTGGGGGTTCCCTGGGATTCTGGAACTGAGTAGGTGGGCTGGACTCAGAGTAGGCTGAGTGTCCCATCAATTTTCTTTCTCTGGGCTTCTGCCACAGGGACCAGGATGTATAACTGTTGGTCTAAATGACCATTAGAATATCAATCTAAGTGACAATTCCAGGGGGTGAATAGGCAGGATCTCCCCTGCTGGGGGTGGGGGAAGGGAAAGAGCTGAACCCCTTGAGCTAAGGGGAGGGGCCACCTCAACTGGTGTTGGTGGGGGCTGGCTGATAAGAGCCAGGGGATTTTCTGGACTTATGGCAGCCCTGAAGTCTGTTCTTGACATGGGAAAGAACCCAGGTCTCAAGGGTGATGGGGCCTGCAGCATAGCCAGCTCAGGGCAGCTAGGAATGGAACTCTGCCCGCTTGCGTGGCCCCAGATCCCGCGGCCTCTAATACCCTCTACACGCCAAAACTGGTGCACTTGCGTGGGTCAGGAGGTCCCGCCACCTGTGCGGCCCAGCTCAGTGGTTTGCCAGGCCAGCCGCTTTCCCGGGAGTCTCCGGTCCAGCCCCGCCCCACCGCAGGGCCGCCCAGGACTGAGGTAAACAGACGCTAAAAATAACCCGGGCAAGGGGCGGCTTCAAGGAAGAATGGGGTCCCTCCTGAGCCTGCCCCTGTCTCCATGGCAACTGCCCCAAACCCGGCTGCTGACATCATGCCGCAGCTGCGGGAGCAGGGAGGGAGGGGGGCGCGGTGCGGCCTGGGACCCCCCACCCCGGAACCGGGCGGAGGCGGCCGGGTGGCCTCACTTCCTGCCGGCCCCCTCCCTGGTCAGCTGGTCACATTCCCGGACGGCGGCGCACTGGAAGCCTTGTGGCCTCCCCCGGGCCGGGCCTGGCAGAGGCGCTAGTCCGAGCTGCAGCGAGGGGCCCGCAGTGACTCAGCCGCGTCCTCCCCGCCAGCTTTTCCACCCGGGGAGGACCCAGCCCAGCGCCCTGTGTGCTCCCCTCATCCCCACCCATTTCCAGTTACCCCTCTGCAGCTGCTGCCCCACAGGACCCAGGACAGAGAGGTTTTTTTTTTGTTGGGTTGTTTTTGTTTGTTTATTGTTTTTGACAGGGAGGTTTTGTACCTCACTCTCCAATTCTCATCTCTCTCCCCGCCCACCCATCCCCGCCGCTACCCTCCATGCCGGGGAAGCGGATAGTGCAGTGGCAAGAATTCAAATCTGGGTCTAATTCCCACCTCTCTCCAAACCAGCTGTGCGACCTTCAGAATATTACTTAACCTCTCTGGGCCAGTTTCTGCATTTGCCAGATCGTCTGGTAACCCTCCTCAGAAGGCTGTGCCGGCACTGAGCGATGCAGGCCCAGGGCAAGCCCCGCAGATGGCCCACCGTATTGTTACACTGGACTGCACACAGTAGGTGCTCGGCCAGCCAGCCTGGACATATATTAGAAGCAACCCAGAACTGGCTGAGATGGGTCAGTCTTGGAGGCTGGACTCAGGCCTAACGGGGAGAGGAGAACAGAGGGTGCTGAAGCCAGGCTTACCCAGACCCCTAGCCCTTGTGAGCAGCCCCTTCCCCAAACTGGTTCTGCAGGCTGCCCAGGCCTGGCTGCTTGCAGAATTCCCACACCAGCCTCTCATTTCCAGGTACAGGGTCCGTTCCCCTACGGCGCCGGGGCTATCCTCCCCGGCCTGGGCCGCACCAGATTTGGGCGAAGAGCCCAGCCCAAGGCCGCATCGGCTACCTCGGGTCGGGGCCCAAAGCGGCTTAGGCCAGCCGGTGAGGCCAGAGAGATTAGCTCATCTCGGAGGCGGGCCTGCACCCCTTGTCGCCCTCTCCCCATTCCCAGCTCAGTCTCTCCTGCGGCGAGGGCAGTGGGGCTCCCGATGAGCGTCCGTGCCAGGGCCCAGGCTGGCGCCAAGGGCCCACCCACAGGCCTGGCCCACCCCAGAGCCCCGGGGCACAGGCCGCCTGGGCCTTGCCGTGGGAGGGAAGGAGGCAGCGCCGGGTGCGGCAGGCCCAGAGGCGGCGGCTTTTGTGGGCGTCCTCCGCGCCCGAGAGGAGGGGAGGAACGACACCGCGAGGCCTGGGTTCCGGGGATGGGGCGATACGGGACAGGGCCTCAGCCGGGGCAGCAGATCTGGGACTCCCCAGGCGGGGGTAGCCACCAGAACCGCCGCGCCTGACCCCCGCCCTGCCCGCGGTCCCCGGAAACGGCGGGGACACTCACATGGCTGCGCTGGGCTGCGCGGACTTCGCGCTCTCCGTGCACTGGTCGCTGCCCGGCTAGGTCGCGCCGCAGCTGCCGCGGTCACCGCCGCTGCTGCCCGCCCCTCCCTCTGCTCCGCCGCCTGCAGCCCAGACGCCCCGCTCCTCCCCTGGCCAGCTGGGCCCCACCCCCTGCGCTCCCGCGGCTCCCACACCCCTGGACGCGCTCACGGCTCGCTCCGCCCTCTAGGCTAACGGGGCAGGCCGGTGGCCGGCGGCGTCCACCAGCTTGACGGGGCGGGGCGAGGCGGGACGGGGCGGGGTGGGGGGGGGAACCCTGGACGACACGCGGGCGGTGGGAGTTCTCATTGCTCGGGATCCGGATACATATGCGGGAATAGGGCGACATTCGGAGAACCATTAGCAAAGGCAGGAAGGAACCATTCCTTCCCATGCAGACCCCAAAACCGGTGCACCGGAGAGCCTCGCCTGCCTGCTCCCTCCTTGAATTCCGTGGGCTCTAGAGACCTTTCAGGCCCCCATATGTGAAACAGGTCCTGGAGAGACCACTGCTGGGTTGAGTTGGTTGGAGGAAAGGATCAGGGCCAGTTTCAGAGAGGGGAACAGGAAGGCCTGAAGGCTACTCATCAGACACCTTCTGGGTCTGGACGCTGCCCCTGAGCCCTGCCCGTCCGCCGGCCTCAGTTTCCCTGCTGTGGGGGCAGGCTGTCCTTCCTGCCACCATCTGACACCGGTAAGTCTGAGCTCTTAGCCAGGCCACGCACTCACCACTCACTGGGTACTGCCATCTGCGGAGTCTCGGGCCTTGCTCTGGAAGCATGGGTGAGGACCCTGGCAAGGTCTGGGTACATGTTGTCCAAGGGGGCCAGAACCCAGTCTTTTCCAATGAGGGGCTAGAATACTGGAGTGGGTTACGGTGGAGCTGACAGCTGACCTCACACTGGGGTAAAAGGGCCAGCTCCACTCCCCCACCCCTCCCATCAATAAGACAACACCGGTCCTCTCCAACCCCACCCTTCAGGCTTCACTCTGTAGTCTGTCACCTTTAGAGGTAGCAGGGGGCACTGACATCCTCTCCCTTGCTAGCTCTTACCAAAGACACACCTCACCCTCTCCCAGTTCTCCCCCTCTCCAGCCCCTCCTCTTTGCCTTCCTTTGCAGCACCCCCTTTTCTGTAGTCAGTAGACCTGGGGATTGCTTCCAGAGACTGGGTTCTTCTTTCTGTTTGCCCCCACCCTAAAATATCTAGTCTCAGGACTTCATCCGTCCACTGCTGAACATCCTGAGCCTTCCCCTGTGCCCAGAGCCCTCTCCTGTTTCAGAGTCCCTGATGACCCACCAGATCTCATGACCTTCACCAGAGGGACTCTTCTTCCTTTGTTCTCCTCTCTGCAAAGCACCACTGTCCACCTAGGCTCCCACCCGAGTGAGGCTGGGCCTCTCTGGAGCTCTCAAAACTGGCACCAATTGGACCCTGCCCACCTGGAAAGTCATCTCCTCAGCAAGGCATCCTCTGACCACCTTCTCTGAAGACAGCCTCTCCTTGGTACTCTCTGTCCCCATGTCCTGTGGACTCATGCCTTCATGTCACCCATCACCACCAGGTAGCATGTGTGCCCGTGTGTGCTCACGCGCCTAAGCCTGCCTCACTGTGAGTCTCTAAGCTCTGTGGGGGCAGGGGCCACAGATGTCCTCATCACCACTGTCCCTGGCTCATATTGGGAATTCAAGAAATATTTATCAAATGAGAGACTGAATGAATGAGTAAATGCATGAACCCTGGACGTCCCCCTCTCTACCCCCACCTTAATTCAGCCTCCTACTCCTGTAGATTCTATCTCCTTAACATGTTTCAGATTTGTTCCCTCCCTGCACCTCACCTCCCACTATTAGAACTCTGTTGTTTATTAATTCACTCAACAAACACCCACTAACCATTCAGGGCTGGGCAGCATGCTGGCCCCTGGGGTGGCAGTGGCACAGAGTTGTCCCTGTGCTATTGCTTGAGACTCTGATGAGGCAGCGGTGATTGTGGGGACTCACCAGGGTACTGTCTGAGGAACTCTTTCTTGGCCTGGAATTCTGGAATTCCACTTCCAGAAAATTCCCAATTGTAATAGATAACGCCCTTGCTCGTCACAGTCAATCAGTCTCTCTGTCCAGTGTCTGGCCACATCTCTGCATTGTCACAGGTGGTACCCAGGTCTGGGCCACCGTCTTTTCTGGCCTCCCTGCTGCCTCCTTTGTACCCTACAGTTGTTGTCCACCCAACAGCTCGAGTGATCTTTTTGGGGTTTTTTTGGCTACATCTTGTGGCTTGTGGGATCTTAGCTCTCCAACCAGGGATCAACCTGGGCCCCCTGCAGTGGAAGCATGGAGTCCTAACCACTGGACCGCCAAGGAATTCCCTCAAGTGATCTTTTAAATCATAAGTCAGGGCTTCCCTGGTGGCGCGGTGGTTGAGGGTCGGCATGCCGATGCGGGGAACACGGGTTTGTGCCCCGGTCTGGGAAGATCCCACATGCCGCGGAGTGGCTGGGTCCCTGAGCCATGGCTGCTGAGCCTGTGCATCCGGAGCCTGTGCTCCGCAATGGGAGAGGCCACAACGGTGAGAGGCCCGCGTACCGCAAAAAAAACCCAAAAAACAAAATAACTCATAAGTCAGTTCATATTGGTTCCCCAGTGCCCTCAGGATACGTCCAGACTCTGTAGTAAGGCCTCCAAGACCCAGGAGATCTGGCCTTAGATGACCTCACCTCCTCATCTCCCACCTGTCCTGCCAGCCCTTCCTGCTCTGTTTCCACTACACCAGCCTCCCTGCGGATCCCTGGACATGGCCCCTACTCTCTGGCCTCTGTCTCTTCTCCCAGCCTCCTTTCTGCCTGGGATGCTCCTCTCCCTTATCCACTTGGAAAAGAGCTCAAATGTCACCTCCTCCAAGAAACCTGTGTCCTCTGGCTTCCCACTCACCCCGTCTGAGTACCCATCACTGCCTATTGTCCTTGTCTGTGACCACTCCTGGTTCCCCATCCTTTTTCCATCAGGGCCAGGCATGGATGGGGCTGCAGTGAGCAGATGGGACACCTGAGGCTTCACCTGGCCCTCTCCCCCTGTTCAGGGGCCTTGAGGGAGTGACAGCCTCCGAGGATCATGGGGTGCTAGAGGCCTGCCAGGCCTCTCCACAGCAACCAGTGAGCCAGGGGAGGAAGGACACAGCTGACACCCATTTCACAGAGGTGCCATCTGAGGCTCAGGGAAGGCAGGGCCTTTCCATGGTCAGAGGAAGGGGCAGCATCTGAGCTCCAATTCCGCTCACCGAATCCTAATTAGTTTGGCTCTGTCTGAGTCAGGCATCATTCCCTGAGTATTTGCTCTGCTGGTGCTGGCTGGGAGCTAGGGCAGAGCATTGAATCATCACCATTTCTACCTTTCAGCAGTTCACATTCCTGAAGGGATGGGCTCTGGCCTGAGGAAAAAAAAAATCCCTCTAATAGATGGCAGAGGGTGGTGAGAACCATAGTGAACTCCAGTTCCTCACACATGGTGCAGCTAGTTCTACTTTTGAGAGTAACGCAGTTCGAGTCCCAAAACGCAGAAAAACAGAAGCTTCCCTCGCCCCACCCCACAGCCCCCACGGCTACAGCTCTCTGGTGTGCAACGTCACCCCCCAGCTTCCTGTGACGGGACAGAATAAAGTCTGCCCCTTACTGCGCCTGTGCTCACAGGCCTCAGATAGGATGTACACATTCATTCATTCATCTGCCAGATATTCAGCAAGCTTTCGTGGAGCCTGGTGTGTGCTCGGCCCTGGGGGTTCCAGAAGGGTGGACAGAGGTGAGGCTACCCAGTCCCTGCGCTTGGGGACTCACTGTCAATTAGGGCAGGTCATCCCTGAGTCTCTACACCTCTTATGTCACCAGTGTGAATGTGCGACTGTGATTGTGTCTGTGTGCACATTTATGTGTGTGAGAGAAGGTGTGTCCTGGTTAGGAAGGGCTTTGTAGGAATGGGGCAAGTTGTTGAGGCTCCCTAGGCAGGCAGGGGGTGGGTCTTTAGAGGAGCATCTGGGGCAGAGAGCACAGCAGAGTTCAAGGTACAGGAGGGAGGAGCAGCCTCCTTTGCTGGCGGGGAGCAGAAGCTTAATGTGGTGGGAGAATTGTGTATGTGTTGGGGATGAGGTCAGCCATGAGGGGCTTTGGGGACTGGCTAAGGAGCATGGAGGGTGATGGGGAGCCTGGGCTTTAAGCTGGGGAATTCTGTGGCCATATCTGTGCTTTGCAAAGGTCATTCAGGCAGTGCTTGGAGGGGGGCAGGTAGAGGCAGCTATCATTTCCCTGCCAAGGTCATGGTGGCTTGTGCCAGAGTTGAGGCAGTAGAGATGGAAACATTCAAGAGAAAAAAAAAAAAAAAAAAAACAAAAAAACATTCAAGAGATGTTCAGAAAAAAAAAAAAAAAAAAAAAAGAGATGTTCAGGAGGCAAAATGGATGGCTGGGTGACCGATGGGATGTGAGGTCTAGAAAGGCAAGCATCCCAGATCATGCCAGAGTTTTGGGCCTGGTTGACGGGTGTTTTTCAGTGATGTGGAGAGGCCTGGAGGATCAGGTTAGGGGAAGGTGACATGGTCACTTTCGGCAGGTGGCATCTGAGGGATCTGGGGACTATCCATCCAGGAGGAGCTGTCCTGAAGGCAGGTGGACATGTGGGTAGAGGAAAGAGGTATCCAGGCTAGAGACAGCTTTTGGAGGCGATGATGATGGTCAACTGGCTCACCAAGAGACCAAATGTGAGAGGGACCAGGGCACTGTGCTCTGCTAGGGCACTTCAGTGGGTGGTGGGGGCAGATGCAGGCTTTAAGGGGGCTAAGTGTGGGTCTGTGGGTGTGCCTGGACCTGCCACCACCTCCGCCTGCCTCCTACTGCCCAATGTGTGTGTCAAAGGGCAAGGGCCAGGGATGCTGCCCACGTTTAAGTCTTGGCTTTAGCACTCTCACCTTGCGGTTCCTGTAGCCACTTCTCTTTTCTGATGCTTTAACTGCACTCATCCATTCACTCACGAAAATTGCACTTTTAAGAGGTACTCTGTCTCATTAATAATCAACACAATGCAAATGTAAACAAGAGACTTTTTTTTGCCCTCTGAGATTGGCAGTGATGGACATGATGTGTAAGTGGATGCTTTGTAGAGAATGGGAACTGGTTTGAGTATTTAAGAGTAGTTTTTTCAGTATATATCAGGATGTCAAGTGCAAACCCTCCTTTTCACCCTGAAGTTCCACTTCAAGAAATTTAGGGCTTCCCTGGTGGTTGAGTGGTTAAGAATCTGCCTGCCAGTGCAGGGGACACGGGTTCGGGCCCTGGTCCGGGAAGATCCCACATGCTGTGGAGCAACTAAGTCCATGCGCCACAACTACTGAGCCTGTGCTCTAGAGCCCACGAGCCACAACTACTGAGCCTGCATGCCACAACTACTGAAGCCCACGCGATTAGAGCCCGTGCTCTGCAACAAGAGAAGCCATAACAATGAGAAGTCTGCGCACTGCAATGAAGAGTAGCCCCCGCTCGCCACAACTAGAGAAAGCCTGCGCAGGTCAACGAAGACCCAACACAGCCAAAAATAAAAACAAATAAATAAATTTATATTAAAAAGATAAGCAAATAAATAAAAAGAAAAAAAGTAAAAGAAATTTATCCCAGGGACTTTCCTGGTGGCACAGTGGATAAACTCTGTGCTCCCAATGCAGGGGGCCTGGGTTTGGTCCCTGGTCGGGGAACTAGATCCCACATGCATGCCACAGCTGAGGAGCCCGTGTGCCACAACTAAGACCCCATGCAGCCAAATAAATAAATAAATATTTTTTTAAAAAAGAAATTTATCCCAAAGGAAGAGGTATCCAGGCAAGAAAAGATGTGTCTAATTGCTGGCTTGTTCAATCAGAGGTAAAGGGATGGCACAGTCCTGGTGACCATCAGTGGGAGACAGAGGGTGAAGGAGGTTCGTGTGTGCCCTGAGATAACCCCTGGCCACTGAAAATGGATGTGGGGCATGGATTGAGCATCTACTATGTGCCTGGCATCATTCTGGATGCTGGGGACACAGAGGCAGACCAGATAGGCAAGGTCTCTGCTCTCAAGGAGTTCACACTCCAGCCCAAGGAAACAGACAATAATCAAGCTCACATATCTATAAGATGACTTCAGAGAGAAGGAAAAGCTGTGGAGAAAACAAACCAGGGTGATGTGATTTGGAGCGATGGGGCTAAGGTGCTACTTTAGTCAGGGTGGTCAGCGTAGGTCTCTTTGAGACAGTAACTTTGGAGCCAAGACCTGAATGTCAAGAAGGAAACAGTCACGAAATGATACAAAGAAAGAGTACAGTCGACCCTCTGTATCTGCGGGGGCTGACTGTACTACGTTATTTGATACAGGGACTTGAGCGTCTACAGATTTTGGTATCCGTGAGGGGGTCCTGGAACCAATCCCCAGAGGGTACCGAGGGACCACTGTATTCCAGGCAGGGAGAACAGCTGGGGCAACAGCTTGGAGGTGGGAATGACCTTGCTGTATTTGAGTCATGTAGGCTAGGATAGAGGGAAAGAAGGTAAGGTCTGAGAGGTGGCAGAGTCAGGTCAGGCAGAGTAGGGAGTGAGGGTTTTATATCTCTGAATAGGGAAAGGTGCTCAACACAACAGACACAGAGGACTGGGGGAAAGCACCAGAACAGACACCCGTTCTCCTGTGGCAGGAGTCTCCTCCGGTCAAACCTGTATCCATTGCCCTGGAGAGCTGTCAGGAGGCCTGTCCCAGCAGTGGCCATCATCTCTGGGCATAATTTCACGTGGCTTTCTTTTCTTCTTTGTATTTACTTATACAAAGAATGGTTTTTAATAAACGTATCATACATGGCCATTATGTATTCAGGCATTACCAGGCCCGCCCCTGCACCAGGTGGGTTTAAGCTTCTAGTCCGGAGTCACCAGGCTCGACAAGTGACTTCCCTGGGGACTCACCCCCAGGTGGGGCTATCTCTGCCATTGTCCTGGGTGATCCAGCTTTGGCCTCCAGGGGCACCTGTGAGCAGGGCCTTGCTGGGGTGGGGTGACTGTGTCTCTCCGGCTGGGCCAGGCGTTCTTCCTTCCTTCCTGAGACTCCCTTCTCCTAAGGAACAAGTGGGAGGGACATCTGTGCCTCTCCCAGATCCTGGGATGAGTTGCTTGCCTGGGACTCTTTCACCAGGCCCCCTAGCAAAGGCTCCAGTGTGTGGTGTGTAGTTTACTTCTGAGTTCCTACCGCTACGCGAACTGTTCTGACAGAGATGTGGAGGGTGTTGAGGTGGGGAAAGGCCTAGTCACTAGGCATCTGGCAATACCCTCCACACATGGGATAATGACCTGGAGGCTAACGATCTTCAAACTGACCCCTGCCCCAGCCAAGCCCAAGACATAGTCTTGGTCTTTGGCGCCACCACGTGGGAAGTCTCTACACTGCAGTAACAGGCTTCACAAAATACCTCCAAACTCCAGGAGGTGCCCACTTACCCCAAGCCACATTTTCGTGAATGGATAGTCACTGGACTGTGCAGTGCACAACCTCTTCAGCCCTATGCAGCGGTCCTGCTCACACTCAGACCTGGTTGCATATCATGGTCACAGGGAAGGCCACCACCACCATTAAAACCTCCTCCAGACTTGAGCCTTTTTGTAAAAGTTCCCTGACCCCCCACTTTTCAGTCCTCTCTGCCTTTGACCTGATCCATGTGTGTTGAACACGTATGATCTTCCCCCTCTTCTGAAACTCCCTCTGGCTTCTGTGACTGCTCCTCTTGGATTTCTAGCTGCTTCTCTGGCTATATCTCTTCATGCCCCTCTGTGGGCTCCTCAGGGTGCTGGGTCCCCTTCCCTCATCCTTAATTCTTTTCTCCAGGCCATCCTGACAGCTTCCAGGGCCTTGTTTCTGTTCCCACAGTGATGCCTTGAGTCTTCGCTCCCCATCTCTTGTGCCATTTCCCCACTTAAGATGACCCTTGGGCATCCCAAACTCACTGTATAAAGTCGACCCCATCTCTTCTCCTCAGAACTGCTCTCCCTCCCAGGTTCTCAGGTTAGTCTGGGTGGCCTTTCCCCTGACACCTCTTTGGCCATCAGGTTGCCCCATCTTCTCTGCCCCTTGGCCAGGGCACCATCTGCACCTCCTTTCTGGCCTCTTAGTGTTCTTGGTTTCACCCGGCCTGGTCCATTCTCTACAGAGCTGCTTGATGGCTTCTGCATATTAAACCCTGTCCCTTCTCACTTCCCCGCTGGCCCTTCATCTCTGGCCAGTTCCGCCCCATGAGGTCCTAGCTCAGCCAGACTGAACTTCTTTGTTCCGTGAATACATCCTGCTTTCCCACGCCTCCATATCTTTGCACAGGCTGTTCTGTGCATCTTTTTTCTGTTTCCTTCACCTGGTAACTCCTGCCTACCCTTTAGGTCTCAGCTCAGACACCACTTCCTCTGGGATACCTCCCTGGACCCCAGGCCAGGTCAGTAACCTCTTCACTCTCACAATGCCCTGTGCTTCACACATCACAGACCTTGTCTGCCTCCCCTCCCTAAAGGGCCACCTGCTCCTCTCCAGGGATCCCACACCAAGACTAGCTCTAGGTCGAGTCACCTGACTCTGTGCCTGGTTCTCAGATTCAGAGGTCCTAGATCTCAAAAGTCATCAAGTTGCAGAGAGAGCAAGGCCATGCCTGAGGCCAGTGAACCAGTGGCCAGGCTGGGATGGGAACCAAGACTCTTACCTTCCCTCCCCGGGCTCCCCTGCTCCCCCAGATGCCATTGTGAGTTGAGTAAGTCTCCTTGAGGGCCTGAAGGACTTTGACCAGCAGAGAGTTGGCAGGCCTCTGGCCTGCGGGGAAGGCAGCCATCAGCCTGGGCTCTTGGGAGCCCAGAGAGGTGGCGGAGGCTGTCCCAGAAAGCAGACTGGTGACTCCAGGCCAGCACATCTGATGAAAGTGTTTAATGAGACTCCTTTCTCCCACAGAGCTGTGCAGCGGGAGTGTGGCCTAGAAGTCATGCAGGGAGGACTTGGATTCCTGAAGGGGGTGGTGGCAGCTGTTAGGGCCCCTGGGTTAATTATCTCCAGCGTCACACAGAAGAGAATGTGCTGAGGAGAGACCTCCCCCACCTGGCCTTGGCTCGTCAGGGCAAGGGTCTCTCCAGGACTCAACCTGCTCCCCACCAGGCTGGGGTCCGAACATCAGCTTGGTGTTCTCTCAGGCCTCAGCTCCCCCATCCCACTCTGGCCCCAAAGGGACTCCTGGCTCTTCCCTGAGACTTCTTTGTGGGGTCCCACCTCTGGGCCTTCGCTCTTGCTGTGCCCTCTGCCTGCTCCGTGGCTGGGCCCAGCTCACTTGCTCAAGGAGCTCAGTAAACACTGGTGAATTGAATTGCTCTGTAAATAAACAGAAAGTGCCGAATAGACTGCCTGGCACTTAGGAGATGCACCTCCCTAAATCTGCTAAGCAAACAAATAACCCGAAATGAGAGAAGTGAAAGGATTCATCCAGTCTTTTCTTGTGCTTTTGTCCCCCAAACTGCTCGCCATTCATTTCTTCCAAGGAGCCCTGCTCTCTCTGATCCAGGCCTCTGCCTGAAATTTAGCCTGACCTTCGGTGTGTCTAGACAATCCTACCCTAGGTGTCAAGAAGCCTTCTAGGATTCCCACAGTGGCTCATACCCCTGAACCTTCCTCCTTGTCACCTGGCACAAGTATGATGACTTACTCAACGGCTGTGAGTTCTGTAGGACCAGGGACCACGGTGCCTCATGGACTACTCTACGCCCAGTGCCCAGCACAGGAACTTGATGGATGCTCATAAATATCAACTATTGCATTAGGAATGACTGTAGGCCTTGGAACACTGGGGTATTTTCTCCCTCTCTGAAACTGCCTGGATAATTTGCAGAGTTGGTTCCATCAGTCATTCCAAATTTCCCAAATGCCCAGGCTCTCACTTGAGCCCTGTCTGGTCCCTTGCTATTTCTCTAGTCTTTCTCACTGTTGTTTTTCTCCTTGAGTTCCCACAAGAGCATAGAGACTTGACAGTTTCACGCTAAAGCTGAAAACCTTCCCCAAGCTTCCTCCTTGCTTGTTTCCTGGAATCTGCTTTCCAATCTCTCTTGGCTTATAAAGCCAGTGACTCATTTACTGAGCCAGGCGTCTCCACAAGGATTTCTTTCTTGCAGAAAATGTGAAAGGAGCGGGTGACACCGTCCTTCATCCCCATCCTCTCTTGGCCCTGGCTTTTTAAAATCTAAAACCCCAGATTTGTTGTATCACGAGAGGCGGTGGAATTGCTGGGTTTCCCCTTGACATATGCAGCCCTCCTTAAACCAGGACCCTTGTATCCCCAGGGGCTCACCTTAAGGCATTTTCAGAGCTTTCAGAGTTTTCAGATCCCCAACCTCCAGACTCCACAATGGCAGAGAATCACCTTTGTTTCCTTGCTAACCTTCCACATAATCACAACCTCTGGCTCTCCCTGGAAATCTAGAAAACTATAGGAATGTATCTAATGCCCTTTCAAGATGCCAAGCCTTCACATCCTTCATAGGCACTAGAAATCACACACATGCATAATTTCTAATTTGTGATAAAAATTTTCAAGTGAAAATGATAGGGTTTGCAGCTTGCACATCAGCTGTCCCTGGCAGGAGTTTTCACATTGAACTGGTGGGGAATTGTACAGACATCACCCACACTCACCCAGATGACCTGGGTGAGTGTGGGTGCCGGTCCATGTGAATTCTGAGAGAATCTGTGGCAGCTGGGAGGGGTGTGGGGTGGGATTTTAGGGACCGCTGATGCAACTGGTTGGATGGGGGTTGAATGAGGGTGTCCAAAAATCTTAGTGGGTGTTTGAAAGGCTAGGTATGTATTTGTGTTAAATTCCTGAGGGTTATCAAAGGCACTGCTTGAATAAAAAATGCTTTGCATTTTTTCATTGTTTTCCTTTCAGTGCAACAAAGCAGAAGGATGGCTTGTGGACAGTGAATTAACCAGGGTTAAACAAAATTTGAAAAACGATGCTGGAGGAGTCCAATAACTCTTATCATCTTCATAGTCATCATCAATAACATAGAGTAACAACAGTCATCATTTTTGAGGACCTAATAAGTACCATACGGCTGTATGCGCGCACACACACACACACACACACACACACACACACACAAAACTTGGGTATCACGGCACATACCAGTCAAGGTAGTCTTATCTACTGTGCGTCCCCTATTCTGATATTCTACACTGGTCTTGGAACCTTTTACCCAGGACATATTTTATGGGATTCCGTGCAAAATAAAAAGGTAGAGCACCTTGTTCAGAATGATTATGAATTTCAAGGTGGCGACAGCAGGGCATTAAACAAGTGTGGAACCCTTTCGAGCAGGTTGCCCTGTGTGACTAAACAGCTCTCAGGCCTGTGAAGCAGGTCCTGCTTTCACCTCTGTCTAGGTGCACTGCTCAAACTTTTCTCCACTGGAAAGATTTCCCCCCACAGCTGGGGGTGCAATGCAAGAGCAGTTCATTTTCAGTTTGTTTCTTTCACACCAAAACAACACGTCCTTGAACCAAGCTTGGGCTTTCTCCCTCTATTAGCCATTTGCTGGGTACCCCACCTGATGCATGGGTGTGAGATGAGCGATAGGTATCAGTGCAACAGTGTTAGGCGACATTGGTATTTGAGCCATCTGTTGATAGAGATTACTTATACTATTTGGATTTGCCTAAGCTTGAGCTGGGATATACAACATCTAATTAGTGATGGACTCACTGCTTGGCCTGGCCAACCTAATGATTTTGTGTGTCGGCCAGCACCCAGTTCATGACGAGCAGGTCTAGCCACATGTTCACATGATGACCCACAGTCATGAACTCAGTCAATAACCAAGGTCAGCAATTTCTCTTCTAATGTTGTAGAAGAGAGTCCCTGTGACTCTCCTGTTGGGGCTTGCCCAAGGCTCCCCACAGCATCTTTCTCTGTGATGGAATCTACCTGATTGTTTGACATAAGCGGCAGGAATGCTCATACTGTAGCCTGGACCTGCTGCAGGGTCCACTCTCATTCTAGAAATCACTCGAAATTAGCAACCTTCCACATCACCTGATAAATGGAACAGTGAGAATACAAGAGAATTTTGTATTCTTCCTCCAAAACCCAAACAGGAACAGAGGCACAAAAACAGTGGAAAAACAGAAAGTGAATATTAAAATCATGGAACTAAATCAACCGTATCAATAATATGAGTAATAATTAGATGTAAATGTACTGCAATGCCAAGTCAAGGGCAGAGATTCTCCGATGAACAGAAAAGTAAGACCCAACTATATGCTGTCTATAATTACGCTCACTTTAAATATAAAGACATAAATAAGGTGAAAGTAAAGAATGGATAAAGATACGCCAAGCTGACGGTGAGCCTAGGAAAGCTGCAGTGGCAATAGTCATATCAGACGTGGTAGACTTCAAGAGAATGGGTGTTATCCAAGCTAAACAGGGAAATCCATATGGATAAAATCATTCACTGGGAAGTCATAATAATCATACATGTGTGTATATGTAGTAACAGAGCTTCAAAATATTTGAAGAAAAAAACTGACAGAAAAGGGAAGAACTAGACAAATCTATAATAATCATTGAAGACTTTTATACCCCACACATCAAAGAATAAAATAGCTGGACTAAATAATAAGGAAATACATAGAAGAACAGTAGAACATTGTCATGTACCCTGACTGTAATGGACATCTATGAACACTAAACAGCTGCAGCATTCATTTTCTTTCCCAGCAAACGTGCTACCTTCACCATGATAGACCATATGTTCACCCATCAAACGATATCCATAAAATTCAAAGAATGTGCCAAGTATGTTCTGTGACCACGGTGGAAGGAAATGAAAATGAATAACGATGAGATTCACAGAAAAATCTCAAACATTTGGAAATCATACAACACATGTAAAGGATCCGTAGGTCAAAGGAGACATTTCACAGGAAATTAGAAAATATTCTGAATGAAGTGATAATAAAAACTAAACATATCAAAATTTGTGGGATATACTGAGGCAGTGATTAGGGAGAAATTTACAGCTTAAAACACTTACATTGTAGAAAAGAAAAATATAAAGGGGGGGGATTAGTCCAGCAACATTCTCATGGCTTTGTGGTAACAATGCAGAGTATGAGCACTGCAGGGCAAGAGACTCCTCCTGGTTTCCCTGCCTACAGGCTCCCATCCCTCTCACATGGTAGCCCGGAATATCTAAAACACAAAACTATCTGTCATTCCCTTGCTCCAAACCCTCCCATGGCTCCCCACTGCTTCAGGGTGAAACTCAAAATGGACCTTGGCAAGGTCCATTTTTCTTTATTTTTTACAAATATTTATTTATTTATTTTTGGCTGCGTTGGGTTTTCGTTACTGCACACAGGCTTTCTCTAGTTGCAGTGAGCGGGGGCTACTCTTCGATGCGGTGCGTGGGCTTCTCATTGTGTTGGCTTCTCTTTGTTGCAGAGCACGGGCTCTAGGCACGTGGGTTTCAGTAGTTGTGGCATGTGGGCTCAGTAGTTGTAGCTCGCAGGCTCTAGAGTGCAGGCTCAGTAGTTGTGGCACACGGGCTTAGTTGCTCCGTGGCATGTGGGATCTTCCCGGACCAGGGCTTGAACCCGTGTCCCCTGCATTGGCAGGCAGATTCTAAACCACTGCGTCACCAGGGAAGTCCCAAGCTGACCTTTTCTGACCTTGCTCCTGCTCAACTTTACCTCTCATGCCAGGCCTTGTCTGTCTGTGTGCTGCATCTGGCTTCCTGAACGGTCCCTTGAAATCAAGAGGTTTTTTTTCTCCTCTGTCTTTTTTTGCTCTAGAACTAGGGTTGCCAGATAAAATACCTCGACTCCCAGTTAAACCTGAATTTCAAATAAATAATGAATAACTTTTTAGTATGAGAATGTCCCCGGGCTTCCCTGGTGGCACAGTGGTTGAGGGTCCACCTGCTGATGCAGGGGACGCGGGTTCGTGCCCTGGTCCAGGAGGATCCCACATGCCGCGGAGCGGCTGGGCCTGCGAGCCATGGCCGCTGGGCCTGCGCGTCCGGAGCCTGTGCTCTGCAACGGGAGAGGCCACAGCAATGAGAGGCCTGCATACCGCAAAAAAGAAAAAAAAAAAAAAAGAATGTCCCCAATATTGCACGGGGTATATGTATATACTAAAAAAGTATTCACTGTTTATCTGAAGTTCAAATTTAACTGGGTGTTAATTTTATTTTTTTTTTATTTGCCAAATCTGGCAACCTTACCCAGAACTGGCACATGGTGTTCCATCTGCCCTTTCCTTGCTTCTCTGCATGGGTGACTCCTTTTCCTGAGTCAGGTCTCAGCTTAGAAATACTCCCCCCCAGGAAGACAGTTCTCCCTCCCCCTTTCTCAAGCTGAGGCTATAGTTGTCTCATTACTGTGCCTGAGCTGTGCCCCCCAGGCAGGGTAGGTCCACCTCATTCACTGCTAACTCCTCAATCCCTGGTATCGTGTCTAGCACTTGGTGACTACTCAATAAATACTTGTTGAAGGAACAAGTGCTGACCTAGGTCCTAGCTATGGGGCTAGAGGGCTGGCCCACTTCCTGCCTTTCAAGCCCTTCCCCCCAGTAGGGGATGCATCAGTTATCTATCACTGCAAACAAACCACTCCAAAAATTAGTGACTTAGAAACACAGCAGCCATGTAGTTTGCTCACGAATCTACAAAATGAGCAGAGCTCAGCAGGCACAGCTCAGCTCTGCACCCTGCACCCCTAACCCCTAACACACACAGCTGGGATAGGAGAATCCACTTCCAAGATAACTCACTCACATGGCTTTCAAGTTGGTGCTGTATGCTGCTTCTCTCCACATGTGCCTCTCCACAGGGTGGCTGGGGCTTCCTCACAGCGTGACAGCTGGGTTCCAAGAGCAGTATCTCAAAGGAGACAGAAAATGGCAGATGCTAGTTATCTAAGGCCTAGATCTGGGAACTAGTACAGTGTCACTTCCACCATATTTTATTGGTTAAGTAGTTGCAGAGTCCATATTCAAGGAGAGGGGTCATAGACCCCTGTCTCTAAATGGAACAAGCGCTAAAGAGTTTTGTGACCGTGTTTTTTTTTGTTTTTTTTTTTAAGCGGTACGCGGGCCTCTCACTGTTGTGGCCTCTCCCGTTGCGGAGCACAGGCTCCGGATGCGCAGGCTCAGCGGCCATGGCTCACGGGCCCAGCCGCTCCGCGGCATGTGGGATCTTCCCAGACCGGGGCACGAACCCACGCCCCCTGCATCGGCAGGCGGACTCTCAGCCACTGTGCCACCAGGGAAGCCCTGTGACCGTGTTTTAAAGCTACCACAGGAGAGAATACTCACCACAAAGGAATTGACAGAACGTATCATCAGCACCAGTCTGAGTGTATGACGGTTCATAGGATGCTTTTCTCTCCATGGTGTGCAGCACGGGCCAAAATATTCAGGGAGCCTTAGAGTGACATAGGGCAGGAGCGACCGAGAGAGGAAGCAAGGGAGCAAGACAGAGAGAGCAGAGAGCGAGGTGTGCGAGGTAAGGAAAGTCTTCCCTCGGAGCAAGAAGAATGTGAGCAACTCAACCAATGTAGGCACTTACGATAACGGTACCTGAAGGGAGGCTGCACAGTTGGCACCTGTCGTGGGTCCGTTGGGATGTTGTAAACAGACAATTTCAAATTGAATTCTTTTCTTTTGGTTTTGAAAAAAAAATTAGTCTATAGAAAGCTGACAGAACAGTCAAATGAACAACCCACACACCTGTCACCTAGTGTCACTAATGGTTAACATTTTACCACATTTGCTCTTTGAAAGTAAGTTACAAACGAGACATCTCCCTCCCCAATCCTTTGGCCTGCATTCCCTCTCCTGCCCCACTCCCTCCCACCAACCTTCCCACCCAGCAGTGTACTCTCTGCACCAGTGGTTTCACTTGGGGTGATTTTGTCCCCCAGGGATTATTTGACAATGTCAAACGGAGACTTTTTTTTTTTTTGCGGTACGCGGGGCTCTCACTGTTGTGGCCTCTCCCGTTGTGGAGCACAGGCTCCAGACGCGCAGGCTCAGCGGCCATGGCTCACGGGCCCAGCCGCTCCACGGCATGTGGGATCTTCCCGGACCGGGGCACGAACCCGTGTCCCCTACATCGGCAGGCGGACTCTCAACCACTGCGCCACCAGGGAAGCCTGACATTTTTTAAATTACATTTTTTATTGAGAAAAAATTCACGTAAGATAAAATTCACCATTTAACCATTTTAAGGTGTTTCTTTAGTTCATGATGTGATGCAACCTTCATTGCTAATTCTAAACCATCTCTGACTTTTCGACTTGTTGCACCTGAAGCGGTGCTCCTGACACCTAGAGGGCAGGGGCCAGAAATGCTGCTAAAGTCCCAGGAGAGAGAATTATCTGTCTCCAAAGTGTTGAGGCTGAGAGACCCCACTCTACACCATTAGAGCACCACATCACATCCAAGGAAACAAGCAGCCATTCAGTCATGTCATCCCTACTGGTCTCAAGAATGCCTTTACAGCATTTTTATTTCAGTTCAGGAGGCAAGGTTCACATGTTTGGTTGTTAGGTCTTTTTAGTCTCTTTTAATATAGAAGAGTATTCTCTGCCCCATACTCAGCCTTTTTGTCTGATTACTTTTCGTAAGAGTTCAGGCCAGTTTTAGCACCTCATTCTGTTTCCATATTTTATTATTATCTTTTTTTATTGAAGTGCAGTTGATTTACAGTGCTGTGCCAATCTCTGCTGTACAGCAAAGTGACTCAGTTTTACATACATAGACACATTCTTTTTTTTAAATATTCTTTTCCATTATGGTTTATCCCAGGAGATTGGATATAGTTCCCTGTTAGCACCATATTCTGGATTTACCTGACTGCTTCCTCAAGATTAGATTCACGTTAAACAATTTTGGTAAGAATATTATATTGGTGATTATTGCATCACATCAGGGGGCCCATAAGATGAGGTTGCTGTGCTATTTATGATGTTGAAACTGGATGATGATGTAGTTCACAAGATAGAAGGTAGCTGCCCCCCACACCTCGCCCACCTAAGTATGGGGTCTAGGCAGCCAGCCTAGTTGGCTTACCCTTTCTGAAAAGTAGGCATGGCCTGGGGAGGGTGACTCTCACCCAGTGGGGAATCCTCAGGCCCTCCTCCCTTCTTTCTGCTGCCTTACCTTCTGAGTTCAAGGGGAAGGCCCCAAGAGCTAGTGGTTCCCTTTGCCAACCCCAGGGAGCAGGCCCCAGCCCAGGTCACTGGGAGGCCATGGGAGGACACCTTGTTCCTTGGTTCCCAGGAAGAAGAAAACTGAAGGGCAGACGTGGGCTGAACCCCTCGAGGCTGGAACCTGGAAGCTGAGGGTGTGGACAAGTAGGGGACAGGGGGTTGTGATGCTGGAAACTGCAGGGCCCAGTAGCATTCCTGTGATGAACAACTGGGCAAAAGCTGCACTGAGGTCACTCCCTACCTTCTTCCTTTCAGAACGCTCCATCCACCTTTAGGAACCCTCTTTAAATACCAATACCACCTCCTCCAGGTGGTATTTCCTTCCTCCTACCAGTGGTGCAGGAAGAAGGAAACCTTGACTGCTGTTCTCACAGCACTTCAGGCTAGATAGAACCACTGCCAGGACAAAAATTCTCTCCCCTTACACTGGAAGTGAGAACTTGAGAACCTGCACAATGCTTTTTTGAATCAGCACTGAAGCAACATATAAAAATTCAGTTTTCTGGCTTTTCTTGAAACATCTGAAGCTCTGGCAACACTGGGGCTACATCTCCACCTGGTGTCAATGGCTTCCCCTTTCAGGCCAAGCACGCCCCACACCTCCCCAGTATTGAGTATGTGTGTGGCTTTTAGTCTTACTCCTGAACCATTGCCAACGCTGAAGTTGAGAACTATTTCTCTGTACCCATGTCTCCAAAATAAGTATAACAATAAAAGAGAGGTCAAAGAGTCATGCACTTCAGGGAAAATGGGAGAAGGCACATTTCTTTGTGGAACTGAAGAATATTCCTGTGTACTTACAATGCAATCAAAGGAGGTCTGTATTAAAAAAAAATATATAGGGACTTCCCAGGTGGTCCAGTGGGTAGGACTCCACACTCCCAATGTAGGGGGCCTGGGTTTGATCCCTGGTCGGGGAACTAGATCCTGCTTGTCACAACTAAGAGTTCGCATGCTGCAACTAAAAAGTCCGCATGCCACAACTAAAAAAAAAGAAGATCCCACGTGCTGCAACTAAGACCTGGCGCAGCCAAAATAAATAAATAAATATATATTTTTAAGTCAAGTTAAAAAATAATAATTATATATATATATATATATATATATATATATATATATGTATGACCCTAAGTGTCATTGTGTCTTAGCATCATGGTTGGTTGCGAGGGGTTTCGGTGGAATGTCACACTTCTCAGTTTGACTCAGCTCCACCACTTACAAACTTTGTGACCTCAGACAAGACTGTTATGATACCCAGACCCTCTGCAGTTTAAGCTCTCTCTGGACCACCTGAACACAGCCCAACTGCTATCTTAGCAACAGAACACCCTGAGCACATGCTTTCAAGGCTGTGCTGAGGAAGAATGAGATCTCACACCCAAAATCATTCTTTTCTGGGCTGGCAATTTGCCCAGAGTCAACACCTGCCCAAGCCAAAAGCCAAACCTGGCTTACAAGGGCAGATTTTTGGCCCTGACCTTGGCAGAAGGTGCTGTCCCTTGTGATACTCTACCTCCAAGGCCACAGACGAGGCAAGGCCTCTGGAGGTCAGGACATTTGTCACTCACAGGCTGATATTAGGGATGCTCAGGGTCTGTAAGGGCTCAGCTGGGGTCAAGGGAAGACCAACAGGCCCTGCCCAGATCAGAGGAACTCACCGTGAGTTCTCTAGCCACAGACTCCAGCAGTAGATGCCAGCAGGATTTTCAGAACCAGGACCAGTGAATTCTAGGATAAAGATCTCTCCTGTAGGATGCAAGCGAGGAAGCAGGAGGCTTCTGAGGCTGCTGGAAGCCAGTTTGTGTCTACAAAGCGAAACAAGCCTTAGAATGAAGCATTTACCACAAGAGATGTACACAAGAGATGAAAAGAAACTGAAGATATCAGTTGGGAATGTGGTTAGTCTCAAGTAAGAGTAAAACCTAACAGTAGCTTAAACAAATATTTGTTTCATGTTTGTCTCATGCAATAAGATATCAGGAGGTGGGCAGACCAGGGTTGGTACAACTGCTTTACAATGTTGCGGAGGCATGCTCTGCTTCTCTTGTCCACCATCTTTAGCAAGCTAGTCCATTCTCAAGGTTGTTGCCTCATTGCCTTACGGTCACAAGTTGGCGCTACAGCTCTAAGCATTATACTTACATTCTCAGCAGGAAGTTGAAGGGAAAAGAAGCAGAAAAGGGAGACATCTTTGCCAGAGAAGCAACTTTCCCAGAAGCCCTCAACATAAGTCTTGTGGGTCACAATGTATCCCAGGGACACCATGAACTCTTAGGGAATCTGAGAAAGTTAGTCTGTTTAACTAGGCACTTCCCCAAACAAAAATGGCCTTTTTTTTTTTTTTTTTTGAAATCTTTTTTTTTTTTGCGGTACGTGGGCCTCTCACTGTTGTGGCCTCTCCCACTGTGGAGCACAGGCTCCGGACACGCAGGCTCAGCGGCCATGGCTCACGGGCCCAGCCGCTCCACGGCATGTGGAATCTTCCCGGACCGGGGCACGAACCCGTGTCCCCTACATCGGCAGGCGGACTCTCAAACACTGTGCCACCAGGGAAGCCCTGGCCTTCTTTTTTGGAGGAGGGGGGAATAGGTATTAGGAAGGCAACTGGCTGTGTCTGCCACATCAACTCCTTATAAAATCAAAAGGCATTGTATCAAACTTCATCTGAAACCAGCCCTACTTCTGGACTGTTCAATTAAATGAGCCAATAAACTATGTTTATAATTTAAGACAGTTTGAATCGAGCTTTCTGTTCATTACAACTGCTGTCATCTCATTGATACCATTTTTTTCTTTTTACTATTTTTATTTTGCATTATAAAAAAACCCACCAACAACCAGTAACAAACTGCTTTTCTTTACATTCATATGGATTTTAGGAAATTATTTTCTTTGCCCCTGGAGAAATAACCTACAGACAAAAAAATAAGTAGTATCACATTGTGAAATCTGCAAATCCCAGAAGTCAACAGCTTGAAGACACCCCCAAGGACAGGGAAGAAAACAAGTGTCACAAGAGACAAGACAAACACATATCCTGATAGCAAGCTGGGGAAACGACCATTTTCAATGCCATTGACCCAGACAATAGGTATCCTTCTTCTCCTGGCACCTACTGCCACCATCTCCAAGGGGTGATTTTTGGTCTGTGGTCTGAAGAACTCTTCAAACAACATGAGTTGCTTTGAGGAGAGGTGCAACGAGAGAGGTTCAAGTACGAATAAGGATCATGCCAAAGTCCAAAGTCAGGGAAGAACCCACAGTGAAAAGGAAACCCGTGTGACCACCACCCAGATATAAAACATTCAAGATATAAAACATTTCCAGGGACTTCCCTGGCAGTGCAGTTGGTTAAGACTTCGCCTTCCAATGCAGGGAGTGTGGGTTCAATCCCTGGTCGGGGAGCTAAGATCCCACATGCCTCATGGCCAAAAAACAAAAACATAAAAAAAAAACCCAGAAGCAATATTGTAACAAATTCAATAAAGACTTTAAAAATGGTCCACATCAGGGCTTCCTTGGTGGCGCAGTGGTTGAGAGTCCGCCTGCCGATGCAGGGGACACGGGTTCGTGCCCAGGTCCGGGAAGATCCCACATGCTGCGGAGTGGATGGGCCCGTGAGCCATGGCCGCTGAGCCTGCGCGTCCGGAGCCTGTGCTCTGCAACGGGAGAGGCCACAACAGTGAGAGGCCCGCGTGCCACAAAAAAAAAGAAAAGAAAAAAAAAAAAGGTCCACATCAAAAAAAAAATCTTTAAAAATAAAATAAAAAACATTTCCAGCACTGCAGAAGTCTTCCCAATTCCCCTTACTCAGTCAATAATGCCCCCAGAGTTAACCACTATTCAGAGCTCCATCATGATTTATTACAGTTTTGTCTGGTTTTGAACGTCATGTAAATGGAATCGTACCATATTCACTCTTCTGTGGCTTGCACCTTTCGTTCAACTTTATGTCTGTGAGATTCGTCCGTGTTGTTGTGTATAGCAGTTCATTCACTTTTTATAGCTGTGCAGTTTCCAGCTGTATGAATACACCATTATTTATCCATTTTCCTGTTGATGGATATTTGGATTATTTCTAGTTTTTAGCTGTCATGAATAAAGTTTCTAAGAACATTCTATACACATACCTTTTACTAGGCATTGCACCCACTTCTCTTGGGTTTGTACCAAAGAGTAAACTTGCTAGGTGGAAGGTCAGGCGTAGTAGTTATAGTAAACACCACAGTTTTATTTTTTCATGTTCTCTGCCCTTAGTAAACACATTTTAATGCAGCACTAAGTGAAGATAATCTTAACAAGAAGAGATTACTGATATTTGTAGCTTTCACAATTTTTTCTAAAGAGTGCAGGCAGAAAAATAATTTGTATCAGGTGAGATCTTATAAATATTAAATCCTAACAAATGCCATTAAATATGAAACAAAATATTGACTCTATTTCATAATATAGTTTATGGTTAACATAAATTTAATACAGAATTTTCAACTACCAATTTAGCTTAATTAAAAGGTATAATTTCCTCAATCCTGATTAAATAAAAGCAAAAGCATGTACAGCATCCTCTCCCAATGAGATTTTTTTTTTTTTTTTTTTTTGCGGTACGTGGGCCTCTCACTGTTGTGGCCTCTCCTGTTGCGGAGCACAGGCTCCGGATGCGCAGGCTCAGTGGCCATGGCTCACGGGCGCAGCCGCTCCACGGCATGTGGGATATTCCCGGACCGGGGCACGAAACCGTGTCCCCTACATCGGCAGGCGGACTCTCAACCACTGCGCCACCAGGGAAGCTCCCTCTGAGATTTTTTAACGGAATGCTTGAGAAAGTTTGGTGTTGGAATTATAATTACCCAACAGTGATTCTGCTGATTCCTTTTGAATTAAGGTATTAAGATCACTACTAACCAAAATACATTAATTGAAAGGTTGGAGATACAGTGAATTCTAATGGTATCCTGTAAACGTATACATGTATTGATAGATAATACTATACAATACAAACCAGCAACACTGGCTAGGGGAATTAGTATCCATGCATGCCCTACTAAGCCTTCCCAGTAGCTAGCTCCATGCTCAGAAAACTCAACTTGCAACCTATAATAACATATTTATCAAGAGTTTAGTACTTGTCACAGGCAGTTTATATTCCCACAGGTCAGGAGTGGCTTATAGGAGATTTTTAAAAATTAAAGTATAGTTGATTTACAATGTTGTATTAGTTTCAGGTACACAACATGGTGATTCAATACTTTTACAGAATATACTCCATTTAAAGTTATTATAGGGACTTCTCTAGTGGCCCAGTAGGAAGGACTCCATGCTCCCAATGCAGGGGGCCCGGGTTCGATCCCTGGCTGGGGAACTATATCCCACATGCCGCAGCTAAGAGTCCACATGCCGCAACTAAGATGTGACACAGCCAAAAAATAAATATTAAAAAAAATAAAGTTATTGTAAAATATTGGCTATATTCCCTGTGCTGTACCACAGTTTGTTTTTTTTAATAAAAATTTATTTAGTTTTGGCTGCGTTGGGTCTTCATTGCTGCACATGGGCTTTCTGTAGTTGCGGTGAACGAGGGCTACTCTTCATCGTGGCAGACAGGCTTCTCATTGTGGGCTTCTCTTGTTGCAGAGCATGGGCTCTAGGCACGCGGACTTCAGTAGTTGTGGCACATGGGCTCAGTAGTTGTGGCTTGCAGGCTCTAGAGCACAGGCTCAGTAGTTGTGGCACACGGGCTTAGCTGCTCCACAGCATGTGGGATCTTCCCAGACTAGGGCTTGAACCTGTGTCCCCTGCATTGGCAGGCAGATTCTTAGCCACTGCACCACCAGGGAAGTCCCCACAGTTTTCTTTTTACCTCTTACCGGTTCTAGTTACTTCATATCCTCGCCAACACTTGGTATTGTCAATCTTTTAGTCAATCTAGTCAGTGTATAGTAGTTCTAGTTACTTCATATCCTCGCCAACACTTGGTACTGTCAACCTTTTAGTCATTCTAGTCAGCGTATAGTAGTATCTCATTGTGGTTTTAACTCCCATTTCTCTATGAATTAAATTTCTCTAGTGACATTGAGCACCTTTCCACATGCTTATTGGCCATTGGGAAATCCTTTTTTGTGACGGGTCTGTTCAAGTCCTTTTTCCTTAATGACTATGTAATTCTGCATGAGTCATTTTTTGAGTCTATGCACTGTAATGTTCTTTTCCCAGTTTGTGGCTTATCTTTTCACTTTCTTAATTATCTTTAATTAATGACCAGAAATTCTTAGTTGTTTGTTTGTTTTGGGTGTTTTTGGCCCTGCAGCTTGTAGGATCTTAGTTCTCCCACCAAGGGATGGAACCTGGGGCCCCAGCAGTGAGAGCACTGAGTCCTAACCACTGGACCGCCAGGGAATTCCCAGAAGTTCTTGGTTTTGTTCTTTTTTTAAAATTATTTATTTATTTATTTATTTGGCTGCATTGGGTCTTTGTTGCTGCCTGCTTTCTCTAGTCGCGGCGAGCAGGGGCTACTCTTCATCGTGGTGTGCGGGCTTCTCACTGCGGTAGCTTTTCTTGTTGCAGAGCATGGGCTCTAGGCCTGCAGGCTCAGTAGTTGCGGCGCACAGGCTCTGGGTAGCATGGGCTTCAGTAGTTGTAGCGCACGGGCTTAGCTGCTCCGCGGCATGTGGGATCTTCCCAGACCAGGGCTTGAACCCGTGTTCCCTGCATTGGCAGGTGGATTCTTAACCACTGCGCCACCAGGGAAGTCCAAGTTCTTAGTTTTAATGAAGTCAAATTTATCAGTCTTTGATGGTTAGCACTTTGTCTTATTTAAGAAATCTTTACCTACTCCAAGGTTATGAAGATATTGGTTTTTTTTCCTAGAATCTTTATTTGTTTTGCCTTCACAATTATGTTGATGATCCATCTCAAATTAATTTTTGTGAAGGCTGCAAAGTACAGGTAAAACAGTCACTTGCTCCTACCCTGTTTATTGAAAATGTTTTCACCCCACTTGAAGAATCTTATGTAGCTAATTTTCAACCATTTTTCTTTTCTAATATATCCACTTAAATATGCATTGCTTTAGCTGCATCCCATTAAGTTTTGATGTATTTCATTATCATTCAGTTTGAAACATTTCTAGTTTCCTTTGTGATTTCTCCTTTGATTCATGGGCTACTTAGAAATGTGGCCACAAGCATAAGGACACTCAGCACGGCTCTACCAGCCAACTGAGCCCACTGGAGCAGCTGCTTAATTTTGTCTTTGTACCCCTGGGAGCTCTGTGGGTGGGTGAAAGATTCCCACAGGCAGGAGGTGTGTGTGGGGAGACACGTTAGGGCTGAGCCCTGTCCCTGAGGCGCACGCACGCGTGCCCACACACACACACACACACACCAACCATGCCTCTTCTCCAGCTCTAAAACATACCCTGGGCCATGTGAGGAAGGAGGGAAAGCAGGCCAACCCCTTTTTAGCTGAGTAATCAAAGCTAAGTCACTTAAAGCTTTCTGATCTGTAAAACGGGGATGATAATGTTTAGTTACATGTTCTACTGAGAGTTAAACATATGGACTGGGAGTCTTGCTATGGGGCACTGGGTAAACTTGTAGCAGGTAAAGGGATGAGGCAGAGAGGAAAACTTGCCTCTATGACAGATCCTGACACAAAGTCTGGCTTTGGCTAGAGTTGGGGAGGAGGACTCCTACCCAGGGCTTTGTGGAGATAGTTTGTGCAGGGCCTACAGGGACAAAAGTGGGGTTGCTGGCAGGGGCCACCCTATGAGCTCTTTCTCCCATATGGGCAAAGGCTTGGTTCCTGGGTGAGAACTGCGCCCAGGGGGACTGGTTTAAGCTGGAAGGTTATCCTTTCCATCCAACACCCCCAGATGATGGCTCCCCCACAGGACTCATTCCCCTCCCAGCTCCCATACCTCCACCTCCTAGACCTTCTTTGTCTGGAGGCATAGGAGATGAGGAGGGGTAAAAACAGAAAGGAGTGAGTCCAGAGAACTCTGGAAGCAGCTGCAGCTCTCTCTCCTTTCTTGAGCTGACCTTCAGCTCACCTTGAACCTGTCAAGCCAGGTACCGTCTTATCTCACCTCTGTGCCGATTACCCTAGGCTGTATCTTTTTACTTATTTATTTGGCTGCATTGGGTCTTCGTTGCTGCACATGGGCTTTCTCTAGTTGCGGCAAGTGGGGGCTACTCTTCTTTGTGGTGCGCGGGCTTCTCATTGCGGTGGCTTCTCTTGTTGCTGAGCACGGGCTCTAGGCGCGTGGGCTTCAGTAGTTGTGGCTCGTGGGCTCTAGAGCGCAGGCTCAGTAGTTGTGCTGCATGGGTTTAGTTGTTCCGTGGCATGTGGAATCCTTCCGGACCAGGGCTCAAACCCGTGTCCCCTGCATTGGCAGGCAGATTCTTAACCACTGCGCCACCAGGGGAGTCCTAGGCTGTACCTTTTTGCCTATGTCCAGAGTTCCTGTAGCGTCTCTTCTTACTTGCACAGAACATGAGTGGCAGGGATGAGCTGGTTGAGAACTCCTGGGTCTTTAGCAGGAAGAGCAGTTTCTAGGTTGAGAGTCATTTCCAGACAGTCTAGTGGTTCTTGTTGTGCAAACACCTTTGTTCCTGGGGCTCCAGCTGAGCCACTGAACGTCCTCACGGAGTCAGGTTGCTCCATTCTATGGGGATGGATTAGAAACAATTTAGGGGACATCCCAAGTGCCTCTCCCTAGCCCAACAGTGCCATGCCTCTGTGGAGGGTTGCTGGGGACTCAATTTCACTCCCCAGAAATTCTGTTATACCCAAGAGTCCTCTTATCACTTGGAATGGAACAAGCTCTGCACCATTTTGGTGGGTTTCCTGTGAGTGTGGGTGCTGATGTCCTGCTTTGGACATATTAAGGGCATGGATACCCTGTGGCAGAAGGTAGGGTCCTGCAACGCCTCCAGAAACTGAAGATTTCACCCAGAAAAGTAGGACCTGGCAGGCAGGAGGAGAGACTAGTTACCTCTCTGGATGTCTGAAGATTTGGACACTAGGGGTTGTAGATGTCTTTAGAATGGGTTGAAGTTGGCGTTTAGGATGGCCTTTGCTGCCTTGGAGGGGCCCATGAATCCAAACTGCAAGTCACATCCTATGAGTCAGATTGGCTGGGCCTATTTGTTTTCCCTGTCCCTTTTGTGAAATTTCATCTGAGCACTCCAGCCACAGCCCAGGTGTTCTGGGGACCCCAATAAAGGGCCCATTACCAGCACTGAAGGGGAGGCCTGTGGGGGGAGAGGAAGAGGGAGTTAGAGCAAGGCCCGAGGTGGAAGGAGTGTCTCTGGGCCTGAGCCCCCTTACAGTCAGGGGAAGGGCTGTTCCATCCACCAGCTGGCCCTGCACCATGCTCTGCTCTCCCTGGCTTGACCCCAGCCTACCCTTTCATTGGCCACAGGCAAGCCCATGAAGCCTGGCTGACCCCAGAAATCAGGAGCTTCAGGTCGCCACGGCCTCTGACCAAACCTTGAAGTATAGACCCCTCGGCATAGTGCTCGTCATGCAGCATGTGCTCAAATAGTTCTCAGATGAATGGGAGAATGGCAAGCACTGGCATTCATGCAACAAACATGACTCTCCCACCTAGGGGGTCCTGATCACAGTGGGACCCCCTCCAGCTGAGGGCTTAAGAGACACCAGCCTGGAAGACCTAAATAGACTTTTCTCCCAAGAAGACATACAGGTGGCCAATATGCATATGAAAAGATGCTCAGCATTGCTAATTATTACAGAAATGCAAATCAAAACTACAGTGAGGTACCACCTCACACTGGTCAGAATGGCCATCATTAAAAAGTCTGCAGGGACTTTCCTGGTGGTGCAGTGGTTAAGAATCCTCCTGCCAATGCAGGGGACACAGGTTCAAGCCCTGGTTGGGGAAGATCCCACATGCCGTGGAGCAACTAAACCCGTGTGCCACAACTACTGAGCCTGCGCTCTAGAGCCCGTGAGCCACAACTACTGAGCCCACGTGCCACAACTACTGAAGCCCGCGCACCACAACGAAGAGTAGCCCCCGCTCGCTGCAACTAGAGAAAGCCCGCGCACAGCAACGAAGACCCAACACAGCCAAAAATAAATAAATAAAATAAATAAATTAATTTTTTAAAAAAAGTCTGCAAATAACAAATGCTGGAGAGGGTGTGGAGAAAAGGGAACCCTCCTATGCTGTTGGTAGGAAAGTAAATTGGTGCAGCCACTATGGAGAACAGTATGGAGGTTCCTCAAAAAACTAAAAATAGAGTTGCCATGTGATCCGGGAATCCCACTACTGGGCATATATCTGGACAAAACTATAATTCGAAAAGATACAAGCACCCCTATGTTCATAGCAGCACTATTCACAATAATCAAGACATGGAAACAACCTAAATGTCCATTGACAGATGAATGGTTAAAGATGTGGGGTGTGTATATATATATATATATATATATATATATATATATATATATACACACACAATGGAATATTACTCAGCCATGAAAAGAATGAAATAATGCCATTTGCAGCTACATGGATGGACCTAGAGAATATCATACTAAGCAAAGTAAGTCAGAAAGAGAAAGACAAATACCATATGATATCGCTTATATGTGGAATCTAAAATATGACACAAATGAACTTATCTATGAAACAAAAACAGACTCCCAGACATAGAGAACAGACTTGTAGTTGCCAAGGGGGGGAGGGGGGAGGGCTGATTGGGAGGTTGGGACTAGCAGATGCAAACTATTATACATAGAATGGATAAACAACAAGGTCCTATTATATAGCACAGGGAACTATATTCAATATCCTGTAATGAACCATAATGGAAAATAATATGAAAAAGAACATATATATGTATAAGTGAATCACTTTGCTGTACACCAGAAGCTAACACAACATTCTGAGTCAACTATATTCAATCAAAAAAAATATAGATATGGGAACATATGTATATGTATAACTGATTCACTTTGTTATAAAGCAGAAACTAACACACCATTGTAAAGCAATTATACTCTAATAAAGATGTTAAAAATATATATATATATATATACACATATATATATGTATATATACACCAGCCTGGGATAACCCCCTTCCATCCTGCTCCCCTCCCTGGATTAATGAGGGGGCCGCACATCTCCAAGCAACCTCTGGCTTTTGGAAGTCCTACAGATGAACCATGGCGCCAGGGACAGCGTGCTGGGTGAGGATCCACCTATCAGAATGAAGCTAGGGCTTCCCTCGTGGCGCAGTGGTTAAGAATCCACCTGCCAATGCAGGAGACACAGGTTCGAGCCCTGGTCTGGGAAGATCCCACATGCCGCGGAGCAGCTAAGCCCGTGCGCCACAACTACTGAGCCTGCGCTCTAGAGCCCTCAAGCCACAGCTACTGAGCCCGCGTGCCACAACTACTGAAGCCCATGCACCTAGAGTCCATGCTCTGCAACGAGAAGCCACTGCATCGAGAAGCCTGAGCACCGCAACGAAGAGCAGCCCCTGCTCACTGCAACTAGAGAAAAGCCCGCGCGCGGCAACGAAGACCCAATGCTGCCAAAAATAAATTAATAAATAAATAAATTTAAATAAAAATATGTTTTTTAAAAAAAGGATGAAGCTGGATTAGGAGAGCCAGTGGGTGCTCTGCTGCCCCCTGTGGGACAAAGCAGGAACAGCACCCTTGGGTGAGAACTACCTTGCTGGAGGAAAAAGAGGAGGAGGGGTAGGGATCAAGCATCCCTCCTTGTCCCCACACTTGATCTTTGGCACAGAGCATCCACACTCTCCCCCTTCTCCTCCTTGAAGTCAGGGTCCCTATGCTTGGGCTCCAACCTCAGCCTTACGAAGTAGGCTTTGCATCCTCCCAGGTCTGCCAAATCCTCCACCCAGAACATGCCGCACATTTCTGAAGGTCTTTCTGCCAAAAAGCATTGTCCTGGGAACATCAGGCCAGTTCCAGACCCAAAAAATCACTCACGCAGTGTTTGTACTTAGCAAATGGAAAGGGGTCCTGAGAAGCCTTTTATAGACTACTAGGTGTAGGCAACTGTGTTCATCAGGAAGAAAGATAGGGACTTCTCTAGTGGCGCAGTGGTTAAGAATCTGCCTGCCAATGCAGGGAACACGGGTTCAATCCCGAGTCCAGGAAGATCCCACATGCCGTGGAGCAACTAAACCCGTGGGCCACAATTACTGAGCCTGCGCGCCACAACTTCTGAAGCCCGCGCACCTAGAGCCCATGCTCTGCAACAAGAGAAGCCACCGCAATGAGAAACCCGTGCACCGCAGTGAAGAGAAGCCCCCACTCACCTCAGCTAGAGAAAGCCCACAGGCAGCAACGAAGACCCAGCGCAGCCAAAAATAAATAAATTTCTTTTTTTAAAAAAGGGAAGGGCTTCCCTGGTGGCGCAGTGGTTGAGAGTCCGCCTGCCGATGCAGGGGACACTGGTTCGTGACCCGGTCTGGGAGGATCCCACATGCCGCGGAGCGGCTGGGCCTGTGAGCCATGTCTGCTGAGCCTGCGCATCCGGAGCCTGTGCTCCGCAATGGGAGAGGCCACAACAGTGAGAGGCCCGCGTACCGCAAAAAAAAAAAAAAAAAAGGAAGAAAGATAAACATAAGGATCAACAAATGCTAGGAAAATAGAAAATGATGGGAAGGCAGAAACTTAATTGTAACAAAATTTGGTAAATCAAGCCAAAGACTGATTATTGGCAAAGATTAATAAAATTTGATAAACCAATGGAAAATTAACTTTAAATACAGATTTACAATTCACAGGTAGACATATAGATAGAGATACAGAGTTACAACAAGAAACCCATAGGCTGTGTTTTGGGCCAATTCAGTGGTGATGGGAGGGCAGCTGGGTGGGGTGGGAAGGGGCATAAACAAATGTTTTATTATGGAAAATTTCAAACATATACAAAAGTAGCAGTATTAGGATAATGAAGCCCATGTACCCACCACCCAGCTTCAACAATTACCAGCTCATGAAAAATTCTGTTTCATCTATATCACCTCCTGCTATCCCCCTTACTTCAGATTATTTTGAGGCAAATACCATATTTCATATAATTTTATCAGTAACTATATCATTTTTCTCTAAAAGAATCTTTTTTTTAAAAAAATCATGACTACAATACCATTATCACAACTAAAAAAGTTAACAGTTATTCCTTAATGTCATCAAATATCCAATGTTTATATTTCTTCGGTCTTTCCACTGTGTTTTTTTGGCCATGATGCGCAGGATGTGGGATCTTAGTTCCCCAACCAGGGATCGAACCCATGCCCCCTGCAGTGGAAGCGCAGAGCCTTCCCTGAACCACCAGGGAAGTCCCACTGTTCCACTTTGGTTGTTGGTTTTCTTGACTGTCTTCCCCACTGGATCCGATCAGGGACCTTGGCAGCCCCTGCTGTCCATGGATGGGGCCAATACACCTGTGTTCACACACCCAAGTGAAGACAGCCACTGATTTGTAGGTGAGCAAAGACACTAAGGGCCTAGCTGGCAGGAGCACCCCCGTTCCAAGATGAAGAGCTGTCCTTAGCATGAGCGCTGACCAGGCTCAGCCAGGTGCTCAGAGCCCCCGCCTCACCTCACCTGGGGCACCCTGCCAAAATACTCACACAGTCCCTGCTCCTTACCACCATCTCTTCAGCCAGAACCTCCAAGGATGGGGCCAGGGCATAAAGATTTGGGGAAAATGTCTTGGGTACATTTGATGTATTACCCTTCCTGAGCTCCATGTGGCCTAACCAAGATGGGGGCACACCTGGGTGCCTGATACCTTCACCCTGCACCACTATAAGAAACCCCTGGGGTGGGCCACTGAGCCCAGCTATGGCTTCTGGGAAACAAAGGTTAATGTCAGTTGCCACGGAGGCCTTGACACCAGGTCTGCTTTGTGACAGTCACCAAAACAGCCAGCACCATTCCCGGGGGAGAAATGGGGACTGGCCCTTTGTTGGATTATCCATGGACCACCTCCCCAGAGGGGCTTTCCCTCACTCCCCTGCTCCTCCCCTGGGCCATAGTAGGTGACCCTCTGAGCTCCTAGGACTGTTACCCTGGGCCAACCACAAGCGAGTCCAATGCCAGCCTGATCCCAGAACAGACATCAATGCCCATCTGTGGAAGAAGAATGCCACAGGCTCACCCTCTGCAGAGCACCCCTCTCCACACAACTCTCTCCCCAAGACCAATTGCTGTGTTGACACCAGGCCAGAAGCTGCCAGATGATAACCTATGGTTTCCAACTGCTTTCTGGAAGGACTTCCTCAGGCCTCGCCCTGGTCAGAATAGCCCAAACAGCCTCTACATCCTCCTCCAGCTGTCTTGGGCCAGCTGTTTGTATATTGAGTCCTGGAAGCTGACTCAGCCTGCATCCCCATCCCCAAGTGGCAAGTGTGTAATAAAGTGCCCTTGGCGGGGCTGGTGAGGGAAGGCTGGGGCAGGTGGGGTCCTGTGTGTCCCACCATCTCTATGAAAGGGCAGTCCTCACATCTGCCCCGTGCTGATGAGGTCAGGCGTGGGCACAGGCCTGACAACGCAGGGCGGAAAGGAGCAGCCATTAGCACTAATGAGGCAGGCGGCCTGAAAAGCTTTTTACTTTGAAGCTCCTCATCCACCCAGGGAACAGTCCGTTCGGCCACCTTGGCTTCCAGGAACCCCAGGCAGAAAAGGGTGTGGGGGCAGGAGCAGGGCTGGGGTTTTGGAGAAGCCTGGAGGAAGAAGGGGGAGGAGAGGTAGGGCCAGAGATGGAGGCAGAGGGCCTGCTTTTGGCTAAGCGGGCTTCTCCCCTCCCCTCAAAAACCCAGGGTCTAGGTCTCCACCCCAACCCCACCCCGCTCTGGTCACTGGCCCATCACCCCCTCCAATGCCCTTGACCCAAGTTCCTGGAAGCAAAGGGAACATGCCATGCGTAGGGTCTGAATGAGCATCTCCGGGGCCACAAATTAAATTAAGTGTTCAGGGCCGCCTTCCTTGTTATTGCTAATGGCTCCAGCCTACCCATCCCCATTCCCCAGGTCCCTGTCCTGGGGAATGAATGTGGGGGCCCTGGGCACCCTATCTTGTTCCCAAACTTTGATTGGTTCCTGGAGACCTCACTCCAAACTGGAGATGGGTACCCCTCTTATAGAGCCCAGGTTCCAGTGAGAGAGGCCTGAACTGTGCCCCCACTGTCTGGGGGGGCGCCCTCATGCCCTGGCTGCAGGGAGAAGTCACGTGTGGGCCCTTCATTAGACCCTGCCATATAAACCGAGGGCATGGGGTGGCCAGGAACTCTTGGGGCAAGGATCCAGCAAGCAGAGGTAAGTCCTCAGGTTGGGCAGAGACTCCTACTCTCTAGGGGTCTTCTGTCTGGGATAGGGCACCTAGAGGGTGTTCTAGGGATGAAGAGGGACTAAGTGGGGTCTTCCTGCTGAGCCAGGCCATGCTGACCACAGTGCTGCTGAGTTGTGCCCTGCTGCTGGCAATGCCCACCGGGCAGGGGGCCCAGATGGGCTTGGCTCCCCTGGAGGGCATCGGAAGGCCTGACCAAGCCTTGTTCCCAGAGCTCCAAGGTCAGTGTGGGCAGGGGTGGGGATGGGTGGGGCCTGGACACTCTCTGGCCACGAACTATTCTGCCTGGTATGAGCCCTCTTTCCCCCTTCCCAATCCCAGGCCTGGGAGGTGGGTGTCTTGTGCATGGGGTTTTCTGTCCTCACATCATCTGTCCCAGGCCTGGGCCTGCAGCCCCCGCTGAAGAGGACAACGGCAGAACAGGTGGAAGAGGCTCTGCTGCAGGAGGCAGAGGCCAAGGCCTTGGCAGAGGTAACTGCTCAGGAAAAGGGCTGAGGCCACAATCTCTGGGTGGGGGGATCAGGCATCAACCTCCATCTCCACTTCAGTGACCCTCTCACTTGGGGTGACACTGCAGACCATCCCTCCCCATGCTCCACTGACGTCCCGCCTTGATTGGGTCAGGTCCCTGAAGCTGCCACTGAAGGCCCATGTTACCCAACCCCTGCAGGTGCTAGATCCGGAAGGACGCAAGCCGCGCTCCCCGCGTCGCTGCGTAAGGCTGCACGAGTCCTGTCTGGGACACCAGGTACCATGCTGCGACCCATGTGCCACGTGCTACTGCCGTTTCTTCAACGCCTTCTGCTACTGCCGCAAGCTGGGTACTGCCGCGAACCCCTGCAGCCGCACCTAGTTGGCCGACATTGGGGTCGGGGCTGGGGCAGGGGAGCGACAATAAAAGATGGGACCAACCCCAGGGTTGTGGCGTTATTTCGAACGTGACCGTCGGAAGGGGGAGGTCATGGCAGGGGCAGAGGTGTCTCCAAGCCAAGACACCACACACACATTCCCTACCCCAGGGCCTGCGCTATCCCATCATGAGTCACTTACATGCATGCTCTTAGAGTGCCAGGCGTCGTTGGGAGAAGCAGAGGAGGGCCGCGCTCCTACCCTTGAGAATCTTATATAATAAATGAGGGGAAGGGAGGGCGCAACGCAGCATAGGAGCTGTAGCTCCCAGCAGGCTAACAAAACATTAGGCTCCAGGGCCTGCTTGCGTTAACTCGACGCGTGACCCGCAGCGAAGCCTTCCCCTCACCGGACTTCAGTTCCTTTCAGGGGAAGGCTGACAACAGTCTGGAATATTTCCAAGCATAAGAAGCGCCTCCCACTCCCATCTTTACTCCTCTGGCCGCCACAGCACCACGTGCACCAGACTCGGGAAATCTAGAGTGAAGGCCCAATCGAATCCCCGCGGCCACGGGCGCCACCACGCGGTCGGCCTTGGACACTCCAAGCCGCTCCCGCCGGAGAGCAAGAGGCCCTCTTCCCCTCAGCGCGCAGGCGCCAGTGGGCGGTCCCGAGCCCACACCTGCGCAACCGTTCCGCGAGAAACCACCCGGAAGCCGGGCGCCGCTCAGAGCCCCGCCCCGTTGTGGTCACGTGGGCCGCTTGCGCGTCACCTGATGCGCTTGACAGCCCGCTGCGGGCGCCGCGTCAGCTGATCTTGGAGTTGTGCTGCGTGCCGGCAGGTCCGGGTCCTCCGGTCCAGCCGACCCCGCCGCAGCCATGTCGTTCTTCCCGGAGCTTTACTTCAACGTGGACAATGGCTACTTGGAGGGACTGGTGCGCGGCCTGAAGGCCGGGGTGCTCAGCCAGACGGACTACCTCAACCTGGTTCAGTGCGAGACGCTCGAGGGTGAGCCGCGGGGCCGGGCTGCGGGGCCTCGAAAGGCCGGCAGGGAGGCCGGCGCGGGCCTGAAGGTTCTGAGGTCTGGGAGTGGAAGCTGGGGGTTCTCGAAGGGCCTGAGAGGTCGGGGAACCGGATCCGGGCCTGAGAGGCCTGCTGGGAATCCGGGGGCTAATGGCGGGGTGCGCCGGAAGGGAATATACCTCCATTTGCGGCTCCGTGTGGGCCCAAACGCAAACAAGGCTTTAAGAACCGCAGTGGTTCGCCTCTGCTGGGGCCACTTCTTCCCCGTTCTGCCCACCATGTAGTTTGGAAGAGAGGGTGTCTCGGGAGTGGTTAGCTGGTGTGAGATGTGCTCGTACAAGCCTCTTTACCCTGACGTAGCCAGAGAACTGTCTCGTGGCAAAGCTTAGGGAAGCTAAGCGGAAAAGTCCCCGGCTTTCCCTCCCAGCACATACACCAAGGGCTTTGGGCTCATTGTGTCTTCACGTTGGCCTGCGCAGTGAGCCTTTCTGGGGAATTACTGAGCCAGCTTAGCGAGAGTTTCCTCCCATCGCCAATCCACTGGCTGAGCGGTCTTCTGAAGGCACTGTTTGGGAGAGCCCTGAAAGTCGGGAAGTTCATACACCTGTATTTGACAATAATTCCCACTCGCTCCATGAGGAAACCCTGTTCAGACAGG